>NW_028270157.1:26830392-27455392 GCF_037043375.1 Chiloscyllium plagiosum | reverse complement strand
CACAAGCTGGGCAGTTTCAAGGGGTTTATGCACTATTTATACAAAACTTTATTCACACTTAGTAGTCTAAGGGCATCTGTTAGGCACCTAAATAATCCCCGAACTCCAGCTGCAAAAGATTCCTGATACCCATCACCTGAGCCTTGCTCCTGAAATGGCTTGAAATCATGATGCAGTAGCAACTCAGCTCTCCAAAGGGGTACCCTAGCTATCCAGAAGAAATGGACTAATAACAGACAGATGCTTACCTCGTCTACTCTCTACATGCCAGGTTTCAGATGCCAGGAAATTCAAGATCCAATTTCAGTGGAAGCAGCTGATCATCTAAATGGCCAGCTTCCTCCAGGTGCTGCAGTTGCTTGAACTACAAACCACCCCTATGCCATCCCCCCCAAAAATGAGAAAAGCCAGGTGAAGGGATGTGACTTGGTATTCCTGATTTCATACAGCATTTTTGTTGCAATGTCGACACCTGTTTCTGATACAAAAGCTTAAAACGTAATCTTTGTAGTACTTCAATACATATATGCTTCTAATTTTGAAATTTATATTTTCCCTGTTAAATAGGACCCAATCCACCAAAAAATATTACTATTGGAAAAGTATCATCCACTGCACTAGAGGTGCTTTGGAGTCCTCCAGATGAATCAAAGAATGCATCATTTCATCACTATCTTGTTAGTTATATGGGATTTGGATCAAAACGTCAAGGAACTGAAAATGTTAAAGGTGACAAAACATCCTTAATGCTTGGAAATCTTAAACCATTCCACTCATACAAAGTTTATGTACAGACAGTGGCTGAAGGAGGATCACTAAGTTGTGCTGAAGGACCATTGCTTGCAAGTACAGGTAAATATTAGCTGTGAAAGGTAATTTTTTTCCATCTAAAAGATAGGAGATGTATTTATGTTCATTTGCAATCATATCAAACTTTGTCATATTTTGTATGTATCCATATCAAACAGTACATTTATTGCCTAGCATCTGGGAGATCTTCCTCTCTAATTACAAAAAAAATGCAGTAAAAAGGATTTGTGCACTATCAGGAACATTGAGAAAATGGCAAAATGATTGTTTTTCGTGTTTGACTTTAATGTTGAAATGGAGTAGATCAGTGTCAATTATAATCAACTTAAGTGTTTAGAATTTGTACAATGAAACTAACCTTGCATTTAAAGTTTACTAATTATTTATGTTTTATTGTGAACCCAGCTCCCAGTCCTCCAGTGCGTATTTACATTGGCAACACTGATGTTTGGGAGAATAGAATCATTGTGCACTGGGAGCCACCATTAGAAGGAAGTGATGAATACTATGTACAAATAAAACTGAGCAATGGTAACAAAGAAGTAAAACAACGTTCAGTGACAAATGCAACGGTATTTCAATTTGATTTTCTAATCCCAGGTGTCACATATGACATTGAAGTGATGGCAATAAAAAATGGGAAGAGAAGCATACCAAAATTGATTACACAAACTACAAGTAAGTCAGAGTTCTAACACCTGAGAGTGACTAGAGACCCCAGTGTCATCACGACTCATTAGTCTGCTATGATAAATGCTATGATTGATTTTCACGGAGAGAATATGGGTTCTTTGGTTGGGATTCAGAACTGCGAAGTGACCTTGATGTCTATGGAGGAACCTTCTTTGTCTGGAGAACCTTTGGTGCAATGCAAGAATGAACCATGGTTGATGGTACAAACCTCCATCATCTTGAGGCTGGTGATGCCATGTGGTACATGTTTGCATCTGTACCATGAAATGAGGTCCCTTCCAATGGCACTGCAAACTCTGATGGAGACTAGTATTAGGAAGAACTCATAGGTGCAAGCATGGGTTCAGCATGGAACCTTAATGCGCTTGTATTCATGTTTTTAAAAAAACTCAAATGAATATTTATCAGTAAGTACTAATTTTAGATATTTTCAAAGAATCATGGATTGTTTGGCATAAAGATCTAGAGTTAGGTCTGATATTTTATTTTATTGTTGTATATAGTTGTCTTTGGTTTGGTTCTGACATACTGCAGCCAACTTGATACTGGTGAGATCATGGTCCTATCTATGTTTTGGGACATCACCAGGTCCATTTCCTCCTGGCGGTGGCCATTGATACAGAGCTGCTGGCCTATAACTGGCTGGCAGCTCAAGAGGTGGACCTTCCTCCGAGAGCTGTTTGGAAGTCTGGCCTTAAACTAAATAAAGAGCCGTACAGTAAAATGTTTAAGTGAGCTGAGCCAGCTGGACAGCAGTGAGCTCTTCCCTGAAAATTACGCTGGGGTGCAGGAGTCCATCTTCACGATATGATCCAGCCCAACATCTTTGAAGGTTACATAAATGCCTCATCCTGCTGCCACTGGAATTAATCCAGCTGCAAATGAGCCTGTCATCATGCAGCATGAATGACAGGTCATACAGTGCAGCCACTCCACCTCATTGAGGGCAATTAGTGCCTAATCAAAAGGACTGAATATCAGGAGGGTTGCTGAGACCCAACTCACTATGCACTGACCCCTGTCTCCCTCTCCCTACACCCCCAGCCTGTGGAAACCAAACCCTCCACATTCCTCAGGTAATTTATCAGTCGTTTGGGTCCTCTGCATTCCTGGCTCTTCCAGGGAAAGGAGTGATCTTCTAGCAGTAGCTATGGTCTCTTGTGTTAGATGAAAGTGAGGACTGCAGATGCTGGAGATTAGAGTCGAGAGTGTGGTGATCAAAAAGCATAGCAGGTCAGGCAGCATCTGAGGAGCAGGAGAATTAATGTTTCGGGCAAAAGCTTTTCATCAGGAATGAGGCTGTGAGCTGAGGCGGTGGAGAGATAAATGGGGAGGGGGGAAAGGTAGCTGAGAGTGCAATAGGTAGATGGAGATGGGGGTGATGGTGATAGGTCAGAGAGGAGGGTGGAGCAGATAGATGGGAAGAAGGATGGAGAGGTAGGACAGGTCATGAGGGCAGTGCTGAGTTGGAAGGTTGGAACTGGTATAAGGTGAGGGGAGGGAAAATGAGGAAACTGGTGAAATCCACATTGATGTCTTGTGGTTGGAAGGTCCTGAGGTGGAAGTTGAGGTGTTCTTCCTCCCGGCGTCGGGTAGTTAGGGAGTGGCAATGGAGGAGGCTAATGACCTGCATATCCTTGGTGAAGTAGAAGGAGGACTGAGCACAGTGCTGAGCACTGATTGACCAGCAGCTCTTACCAGGTGGGACCTTATTGGCCAGTTGGCTAGTGATGTGGCCAATGTCACAACAAGACTCTGCCCATTCTTTTTGATGACAAATAAAATCTGTAGCTACTGATTCCATTCATCTTCCAGGCTATTGTTTCATGCTGCACAAAACTGTTTGCACCCTTAGTTGGCCCTGAGCTGAGCTTCCAACCTCAAATTCTCTCTCAAGCAAAGAATACCCAAGTGCATATCTGCATCATCACCCAGCTCCACCCCTGCCTTATCCAATCTTCTGCTGAAACTCTCATTCATACCCATGTTAGTTCCTGACTGAACCATTTCAAACTTGTTCATCTTGAGATTTTTTTTTAAATTGCAAAATCATCTTATTTCTATTTCAGAGCCTAACCCAATTGAAATAGTTGCTTCCATTGATATTCAGACTCACTCAACTGTGCTCTATGTTGGAATGCCAAAGTTTGGCTTATTTGATGGAATTAATATTCTATACGGAAATGAAAATAAAAGAATACCTTTAAAGAACATTAATGTTAACGTGACCCTAGAAAATCTGACACCCGGCAATGAATATAACTTTGCTGTTTATGCAACTAGTGGCAACATGTGGAGCAAAGCTTACAGAGTTCCTGTTGTGAAAACATGCAAGTATCTATTTTTGAACATCTGAAACTTGAGTATGAACTTTAACATTTTACAATGCATTGTGTTATGGTTGAATTAGAATCCTGACAATATGGAAATAGGCCCTTCAGCCCAACAAGTCTATACTGACCCTCTGAAGAGTAACCCCCCCCAGACCAATTCTCCTACCCTATATTTACTCCTGACTAATGCACCTAATACTATGGGCAATTTAGCACAGCCAATATACCTTACCTGCACATCTTTGCATTGTGGGAAGAAACTGGAGCACCCAGAGGAAACCCACACAGACACGGGGAGAATGTGCAAACCCCATACAGACAGTCACCCAAGGTGGGAATTTAACCCAGGTCCCTAATGCTGTGAGGCAACAGTGCTAACCACAGAGCCACCATGCCACCCCATTCTTGAGCTATTCTAGATAATGTTTCATAGGGTTTGAAAATAGAGTTATGTTCAATGCAAAGGGTAATCACAATTTATTTTCAAAAAAAAGCAGATATTGTTAAACCTACAAATTGAAACCTGAAGCAAACTTTGATTACATTTTAGGTCCTAGAATTTTTTGCAAACGGGTAGTTGGAAATGATTTTAATTCAAGTAAGATGTGAGACTGAAATGGGAAACTTGGTGAATTATTATGTATTATTATGCATTCAAGATATACAATCAAGTGAAGTGAATTTTATCATAACTGTTGCTTGAGTACTCAGTCAAGGTGAAATAAAACAACTTTACGATTGATACCTGGTGTCAGCATATCAAATGTGTCCTTTATCTGTTTTTTTAAAAAAACATATTTACTAGAGATACAAAATCTTGTACAGATCACAAAGTGGTCTCATGTCAAATTCCTGATTTATGTTGTGTAGCATTGGATATTGTGTGAAATGAGAGACCCTTAACCATTAACTAATCAGCCTCCAAAAGAAAAATAATCAGCACTGTTGGACTGGAAAGAATATCTAAGCCAAGTCCATAAACCTATAATAAACATTACACTGTCAGAATGTCTTTACTTAATTCAGTAAGTTTAGGAAGCAGAAGCAATGCATTATAAAAATGAATTATGTTTATCTAATAATACAGATTTACATGTTTACCAAATATTTAAATGACAGTTGACTACAAAATCGATTTATCTGTGACTGTGTACTAGTCAATCTGATGCAGACCCATGAAATTTATTTTCATATATTATTTATTGTTGTATTTTTATTCTAGGTTTGGCACCACCCACTAATTTACGAGAAGGAATAGTCACAGAAACATCACTGGAATTACTGTGGGATAGAGCAGAAGGACATTTTTACCAATATGAAGTGCAGTGTTTAAACTGTGAAGAGCAACTTATGGTAAACTCAAATTGTTCTTGGTGCATTAAAAATGCACTATATGTGGCATGTGACATATTTTTAACATTTAACTCTTCAAATTGTCAACTCATTGAAAATACAATAAAACAACAATTAGAGCTGTTAGACTATTGATGATACTGTTTTGGCAAAATATGATTTTTACTAAAAGAATTTCTAGCCACATTTATGCCATTAATTAAATATGTTTGATAATCCTACATATATCACATTATGAATATATAAACACAACATTGTTTATTGTGTTATTTATTCATTTTAGGTTCAAAAAGTTGACCAGGAGTGTGCAGTATTTGTACACCTGATCCCAGGAAAACTGCATAATATTTCACTTCGGACAGAAAAGGAAGGCTTTCAAGATAGCAAAGCAGTGAAAAAATTGATACGTACAAGTATGTGTGTCTTTTGCTGTTATTTACTTCAAATAAAATAATTTATATTTTCTCCTGAGTTAAATTTCAATGCAAGCGGCCTAACAGGTAAGGCAGAGGGCATGGTTGGGAACATTGGACTGGGATATCATAGCAATTACAGAGACATGACTTGGGGATGGACAGATCTGGCAGCTTAATGTTCCAGGGTATAGACGCCATAGGAAGGATAGAAAGGGGAGCAAGAGAGGAGGGGGAGTGGCATTTTTGATTAAGGATAATATTACTGCTGTACCTAGGGACAATATTACTGGGATTACATCCAGAGAAGTTGTTTGGGTGGAACTGAGAAATAAGAAAGGGGATGATCACATTACTGGGATTGTACAATAGACCTCCAAATAGTTAGTTGTAAATTGAGCAATGAATTTCGAAGGAGATCTCAGTTATCTGTGGGAATAATAGGGTGGTAATGATAGGGGATTTTAATTTTCCAAAGATAGACTGGGACTGCCACAGTATTAAAGGCTTTTTGGATGGAGAGAAATTGGTTAAGTCTGCACAAGAAAATTTTCTGCTTCATTATATGGATGTACCTATTAGAGAAAGTGCAAAACTTGACCTACTCTTGGGAAATAAGGCAGAGCAGGTGACTGAGGTGTCAGTGGGGGAGCTCTTTGAGTCCAGTAACCATAATTCTATTAGTTTTTAAATAGTGATGGAAAAGGATAGATTGGAACTAAAAGTTAAAGCTCTTAACAGGAGGAAGGCCAACTTTGACGGTATTAGGCAAGAACTTTCATAAGTTGTTTTGGTGTAGATGTTTGCAGGTAAAGGGACGGCCGGAAAATGAGAAGCCTTCAAAAATGAGATAATTAGTCCAGAGACAGTATATTTCTGTTAGGGTGAAGGGCAAGTCTGGTAAGTTGTATGGAATTGGATGTCTCGTGAAATTGAAGTTTTGGTCAAGATAACAATGGAAACATATGTCAGGTATAGACAGCAGGGATTGAGTGAACCCTTAGAAGAGTATAACAGCAGTAGGAGTATACTTAAGAAAGAAATCAGGAGGGCAAAGAGGGGTTATGAAATAGTTTAGGCAAATAAGGTTAAGGAGAATCCAAAGGAATTCTACAAATTCATTAAGGTCAAAAGGGTAACTGGGGACAGAATGGGGGCACCTTAAAGATCAGCAAGGCCACCTATGTGTGGATCTACAGGGGATGGGTGAGATACAAAACGAGTATTTTGCACTCGTGTTTATCATGGAGAAAGATATGGAAGATAGTGAAATAAAGAGCTACATCTTGAAAAATGTCCAGATTACAGAGGAGGAGATGCTTCGTGTCTTAAAACACATTAATGTGGATAAGTCCACGGGACTTGATCAGTTGTAACCTCAAATTCTGTGAGAAGTGAGGGATGTGATTGCTGGGCCTCTTACTGAGATATTTGTATCATTGAAAGCCACAGGTGAGGTGCCGGAAGACTGGAAGTTGGCTAATGGTGTGCCACTATTTTAGAAAGGTAGTAAGGAAAAGCTGGGGGACTATAGACTGGTGCGCCTGACATCGGTGGTGGACAAGTTGTTGGAGGGAATCCTAAGGGACAGGACTTATATGTATTTAGAACGGCAAGGACTGATTAGAGATAGTTAACACGGCTTTATGCATAGGAAATCATATATCACTAACAATTGAGTTTTTTTGAAGAAGTAATAAAAAAAGATGATTGATGAGGTCAGAGCAGTGGATGTGATCTATATGTACTTCAGTAAGGTACTCAACAAGGTTATTTATGGTAGACTGGTTAGCAAGGTTAGATCGCATGTAATGCAGGGAGAACTAACTACTTGTATTGTGAACTGGCTCGAAGGTAGAAGACAGAGGGTAGTGGTGGAGGATTGCTTTTCAGACTGGAGGCCTGTGACCAGTGGTGTGCCACAAGGATTGGTTCTGGGTCCATTGCTTTTTGTCATTTATATAAATGATTTGGATGTGAACATAGGAGGTATGGTTGTAAGTTTGCAGATGACCCTAAATTGGAGGTGTAGTGGACAGTGAAGAATGTTCCCTCAGAGTACAACAGGATCTTGATCAGATGGGCATATGGGCCGAGCAGTGGCAGATATATTTTAATTTAGATAAATGTGAGGTACTGCATTTTGGAAAGACAAATCAGTGCGGAATATATACACTTAATGGTAAGGTCCTGGGGAGTGTTGCTGAACAAAAATACCTTGGAGTGCAGGTTAATAGTTCCTTGAAAGTTGAGTCGAAGGTAGATATGTTAATGAAGAAGATATTCTTGTCTTTATTGATCAGTGCATTGAGTATAGGAGTTGGGAGGTCATGTTGTGGATGTATGGGATATTGGTTTAGCCTGTCTTGGAGTGTTGCATGCAATTCTATATTTTTTCTATAGGAAGGATGTTGTGAAACTTGAAGGGTTCAGAAAAGATATATGAGCTCTTTGCCAGGTTTGGAGGGTTTGAGCTATCGGGAGAGGCTGAATAGGCTGGGGCTGTTTTCCCTGGAGCATTGGAGGCTGAAGGATGACCTTATAGAGGTTTATAAAATCATAAGGGGCATGGATAAGGTAAACAGACATGGTCTTTTCCCTGGGGTGGGGAGTCCAAAATTAGAGGGCATAGGTTTAAGGTGAGAGGGGAAAGATATAAAAAGGACTGCAGGGACAACTTCTTTATGCAAAGGGTGGTGTGTGTATGGAATGACCTGCCATAGGAAGTGGTGGGGGCTGGTACAATTACAACATTTAAAAGACATCTAAATGGGTATATGAATAGGAAGGGTTTAGAGGGATATGGACTAAATGCTGGCAAATGGGACTAGATTAGATTAGGATATTTGGTCGGCACAGAGGAGTTGTACCGAAGGGTCTGTTTCGTGCTGTTTATCGCTATGACTCTATGACTCTAACTTGAATCAAAGTAGTAGTTAAAATGTGTTAATTGGTAAGGAAATCTCAAAATTAATCTTAAAGAGCATTCCTTTTATTTTTAACCAATATCTTTAGTTGTCTTTTCAAGGTTAGAAATATTAGTGGGAATTAGGCAAAAGGAAACACAAAACTCTAAGTGCCTTCAGAAAGAAAACAAACAGAAAAGAGATAAACATAGAACAATACAGCGCAGAACAGGCCCTTTGGCCCGCGATGTTGCGCCAACCTGTGAACTCATCTAAGCTCATCCCCCTACACTATTCCATCATCATCCATGTGCTTATCCAAGGATTGTTTAAATCTCCCTAATGTGATTGAGTTAACTACATTGGCAGGCAGGGCTTCCACGAAATTAATAGCAATTAATAAAGAATTTAAATATATATTTTATGAGTTCACATTTGCCAATAATATGTTATTTTATGGTATTTTAGTGCCGAGTCCAGTGGGGTATTTGAATTTTAACAAGACTTCTCATTCAGTAACTGTCAGCTGGCCTCAAGCTGTCCATGTATTTGATGGATATAATCTGACATTATCCAATAAAATGATCCACCAGGTTGTTCGGATTCCATTCACTCAATCACGGTAAGATGTTAATAGCATTATAAATATTCAGATTTTCTCAGCTTTATGATGCATTAAATGGTCTGAGTTATGTGGTTTTATTCTGGTTGAAAGTAATTGAATTGTAAATAATACATATACAAGACATGACTTTCGTTTCTGTATGTTTATAAAGATTACAACATTAAATCATAATACGTTTCAAGAAACATTAGTCTTTTGACAACTGATTCAGCTGTGCAGTGCATACTTGAGGGAGTGCATTATTACCATGCTGTCTTTCTGATAAGAAGCTTTCTGATGTCACACCTAAGTTAAAGGACAAAGGTAGCTAGGTGACTATGAGGAGAGGGAAAGGAAATAGGCAGACAGTGCAGGGAGACACTGTGGCCGTTGCCCTCAATAATAATAACAACAATAATAAGTACTATTTTGGATACTGTTAAGGGGTACGACCTACCGGGGAAAACCACAGAGGGCAGGTTTCTGGCACTGAACCTGGCTCTGTGGCTCAGAAGGGAAGGGTTTAGAATAGGTGAGCAATAGTGATAGGACATTGATTCGTGAGAGGATCAGACAGGAGATTCTGTGGTCATTAGTGAGACTCTTGGATGGTGTGTTGTCTCCTGGGTGCCAGAGTCAGGGATGTGCCAATGATATAGGTATGGAAAGGGAAGAGGACCTAAAAAGAGAATATAGGGAGTTAGTTTGGAAGCTAGAAGCAGAATGAGTAGAATAGTAATCTCACAATTGTGACCGGTGACACGTGGTAGTGAGGCTAGGAATAGAGAGTGAGTGCAGATGAACACATGGCTGCAGGGTTGATATAGGAGAGAGGGCTTCAGATATGTGGATACCTTCTGGCGAAGCTGGGACCTATATAGTTTGGATGGAGCAGTTTTTATCAGGTGTGTCCAGGAAGGATTTCTCATGCAATATGTAGCTCGGCTGACTAGAGGGGAGGCCATACTGGATTTGGTGCTTGGCATGAACCATGCTGGGTGTCAGACCTCTCAGTGGGAGAGCTTTTCGGTGATAGTGATCACAACTCCATAACCTTTACTGAAGTCATGGAGAGGGATAGGATCAGATGGTATGGGGAAATATTTAATTGGGGAAGGGGGAATTACAATGCTATTAGTCAGGAACTGGGTGTCTAGATTGGGAATAGATGTTCTTAGGGAAATGCACAAAAAAAAGTGGAGGTTGTCTAGGAAGTATTTGCTAATAGTGCTGGACAGGTTTGTCCCACTGAGGCAAGGAAGGGATGATAGGTTTAAAGAACCTTGGATGACAAGCGACTTGGAACATCTAGTCAAGAAGGAAGCTTACTTAAGGTTGAGGAGGCAAGGATCAGACAGGACTTTAGAGGGTTACATGGTAGCCAGGAAGCAACTGAAGAATGGACTTAGGATACCTAGAAAGCGGCATGAAAATGCTTTAATGGATAGAATTAAGGAAAGCTCTAAGGCATTCTACAATAATGTTGTTATTAGAGAAGGTTGATGCATTTAATCCTGCCATTGAAGGCTGGGCCCAGTATGTGGAAAGAATGCATTATTTTTTCCGGGCAAATGACATTGGGGCAGATAAAAAGCAACAAGTCATTCTCCTGACAGGTTTTGGGCCCGCAGCTTTGTCGGTTATTATAATCCTAATTTTCCCTAATGTACCAGATATTACAACCAAAGAAGAGTTGATGGATTGGTTAAGGAATATTATGATTCCAAACCTTCTCTAATTCTCTACTACTATTGGTTTTACTTGACAGATTGAGTACCAGGGAATCCATATCGGGATTTTAGACTAGGCTAAGGTGACAGGCAGGGGCATGTGACTTTGGTTTAAATCTGTGAGATGCTGAGACACTGCTTGATATATGGGACTAACGATGTGATCACGCAAATGTACCTTGCAGCTGAAGCCCAACTAGACTTCAAACAGGCACTACAACTGGCTTATCATGGAAAATACAGCAAGTAGAACATATGGGTTGCATGGTATTCTGCTGGATGTAAGCACCCTTGCCAGTCCAACTGAGCTTAGCAAACACAATTTGAGTGAAAGAAATTGCGCAGCCTTATTCAGGACATAGCCTGAACAGACAAACTCTAGGTCAGCACACAGCAAAACCCCAAAGCAAAGCAAAACCTTGGCCAGATGGTTAAAATTTCCCTCAGGATCCGGGCCAGCCAGCCATTGCAGTTGCTGCCAGTATGTGGACTTGAGAAAGCAAAAGAGTCCCACCAGACCTAAATACAGTAAGAGAACTCGCAGGCTGGTATCCAAGAGATTGCCACCCTGGAAAATTCACCTCCCTCTGGTCTGGAACAATTAAATTACTTGGCAACATCCAAATCAGAATCAATCAAATGAAAAGTCTGGTAAAATGGTCACCTGTCTGGTTAAGTGGAGGTCAATTTCATGGCCGTCTCAGCAATCACAGAACGAGTCTTTAACAAAATTCGTTCTAGACTCCAACCCTTACATTTGCGCAAGGCCTTGGCTAAACTGAGAACCTATCCTGAGGAACCTTTACAGATTAAGGGTACAACTTCAGTTCTGGTCTGTTATGAGAAGCAGTTGGTTCAGTTACCACTGATTGTAGTAAAACGCTCAGGCCCAAGCTTGATGGGATAAAATTGGTTACAAAAGATTCACCTCGATTGGCTCATCACTTTCCAGTTTAGAAAATGGCTGCGTGAGTGAAGTCCTAATTAAGTACCCAGACATTTTTCAGGAGGGTTTACAGACTATCAAAAGAGCCAAGGCCCCTTTGCATGTTAATCAGGAAGCAAATCCACGATTCAGCAAGGTCTGTTCAGTACCATTTGCCTTCTGGGCAAAAGTAGAGTCAGAAATTGGAAGTTTAGAAAGCAAAGGAATCATTAAACCAGTCTAGTTTGTGGAATGGGCGACATCGGTCGTACAGATTGTGAAGCCCGATGGATCGGTTTGCCTGTGTGGGGATTTTAAACAAGCAGTAAACTGCTTTTCACAAGTAAATATTCTTTCGCTACATCCATCAAATCTTGAAAGGCTCCTCATAACTGAAAAAGCTATCTTTGATGGCAGGATTGAACATTCAAGCTTCCCAAACAGTGGCATGGTGCCAGAAACGCTTACCCAAATTTAAAGATGATTGTTGCATACTAATCTCTGCAGGGATGTTTTTCTCTCATTGCCACTGAAATAGCTTCATGTTGGCTGTATCCCATCGCCAAGTTACCCTTTATTTACATGTGCATAATACATGACACTGACCCAGCTAGCACAGAGCCATTTCCTTGACTGTGATTTTTCCTGCAAATGTGGTCCAATCAAAGGGATGGAATAATTTTTTTGTGGCATTTGTATGTATAGTCACACAGTAAAAAAGACACCATTATACAAAGACTTTATTCTATAATTTTGCACCACTAGGAATGCTTACACCAAAAAGTGAAGGTGGAGGGGTTAGGTGGGGAAGTGGGGAGTGGGGGGTATAGGGAGAGAAGATGGGGAGTAAATCAAAGTAAAGTTGTAGGGGGAAATAAAACAGTCTATCCCCCCCATGGTGCTCACCTCTCCCTAAAGGTTTTGAAAGCATTGGTGGACACTGAGTGCCCCCTCACTCAGGCTCAAAAGTAACCACGAAAGATACTCCTGTTTATATCTGTTGGCCAGGGCTCACTTTTGGGCCAGGTTAACAGCCCAAATTAGGGAACAAACATGGATGACCTCATTTCAATCACAATGACAACCCTGAAGATTCATTGTTCCAAGTATGGTGCTAAATTTCAGCCACTATTGTATTATTATTATTGAATGGATTTCGGCCACATGCTCCTATGGAGTGGAGCAGGTAGATCAAAGGAACTCCTCGTGGGTATACAGCTGGGCCTGGCCAAGATGGTCTTTAATAAGTCCAGGCAGTGAGTGGTAGAGGGGGGTCATTAGACCTGACTGCCAGCTCCTCTTCCATGGTTACATTTGCTCAGTGTCCCAGGAGAGGGAGTACATGGTATGATGCCCATGATGTCCACTTGAGGCTTTCCATGACTAGTGGGCACTACTCAGGCAGGAATACTTTATGCCCCTGCCCTTCCCAAACAAATTATAATTTACATTTTGGAAGTTTCCTTTGAGGATTTGACTTCTGTTACATTGCCCCTTTAAGGGGTTGCCTCTTGTTAATTTAATTACATTTGTTTCATTTGGCTTGATGAGCTTCCAAAGAGTATAAAAAGTGATTCAGGAATGACAATTTGAAGTAGGTTTCCTTAAAAAGTTTTGTTTTGTGATTGTGCCTCTATAAGGAGCTGTCAACTATTTAACAGTTGACACCACTATCAGCACCCTTATATCCCAAAGGATTTAGTGGTTCAAAAGTACAACTTACTACCACCTTCTCCAGGACATTTAGGAATGGGCAATAAATGTTAGCTTAGGCTGCAATGTCAACATCCACGAACAAACAAGAGAAAAGACAATTTGCTTATTAGTTCATAATTAGTTAATCAAATAGTATTAAATAGAACTGCATGTCATAGTGTTCCATCCTGCCATCTATAAGTGGTGGGGTACCCATTATGGGAGGCCCATTATGCAGGAGTCCTCCAATTTTCCACTGGGGATTTGTCATGGACAGTGCTGTCTGCTATAATAAGTAATAAGTGTTTAAGGTGATTTACAGACTCACAGGTGACCTATTATTTCTCCAACTTTGAGGAATTTGTCTTTTATATTTAGACAGGTTGTGTGAGTTCACATTTTCTCATGGTTAGCAGATGTAGGAGGAAGTGGTGGCAGGCATATCCAAAGACCATCTTGTGGGTCTGCGAACTGGGCCTGCAGAAGGAGGAAATTCTGCGAGGGTGATGAGCAATAGTAATCTTTCAACCAAACCATCAAAACAAATTAATTATTCATTTAATATTTATTGTTTTAGATCGTGCTTTGACTTCTCTAATTGCCAAATTAGTAACGTAGAAACACAAAAGACCATAAGCCATTCAAACATTATTGTTCAATTGACATGTTGTTATCTTAACTGAATCCTTAGAAGAGTATAAAGGAAGTAGGAGTATATTTAAGAGGGAAATCAGGAGAGTAAACAGGGGTCATGAGATAGCTTTGGCAAATAGAATTAAGGAGAATCCAAAGGGTTTTTACAGATACATTAAGGACAAAAGGGTAACTAGGGAGAGAATAGGGCCCCTCAAAGATCAGCAAGGCAGCCTTTGTGTGGAACCGCAGAAAATGGGGGAGATACTAAATGAGTATTTTGCATCAGTATTTATTGCAGAAAAGGATATGGAAGATATAGACTGGAGGGAAATAAATGGTGACATCTTGCAAAATGTCCAGTTTACAGAGGAACAAGTGCTGAATGTCTTGAAATGGGTAAAGGTGGATAAATCCCCAGAACCTGATCAGGTTTACCCGAGAAATCTGTGGGAAGCTAGAGAAGTGATTGCTGGGCCTCTTGCTGAGATATTTGTATCATCGATAGTTACAGGTGAGGAGCCGGAAGACTGGAGGTTTACTAACGTGGTGCCACTGTTTAAGAAGGGTGGTAAGAACAAGTCAGGGAACTATAGACCAGTGAGCCTGACCTCGGTGGTGGGCAAGTTGTTGGAGGGAATCCTGAGGGACAGGATGTACGTGTATTTGGAAATGCAAGGACTGATTAGGGATAGTCAACATGGCTTTGTGCATGGGAAATCATGTCTCACAAACTTGATTGAGTTTTTTGAAGAAGTAACAAAGAAGATTGATGAGGGCAGAGCAGGAGATGTGATCTATATGGACTTCAGTAAGGCGTTCGACAAGGTTCCCCATGGGAGACTGATAAGTACGGTTAGATCTCACAGAATACAGGGAGAACTAGCCATTTGGATACAGAACGGGCTCAAAGGTAGAAGACAGAGGGTGGTGGTGGAGGGTTGTTTTTCAGACTGGAGGCCTGTGACCAGTGGAGTGCCACAAGGATTGGTGCTGGACCCTCTACGTTTTGTCATTTCCATAAATGATTTGGATGCGAGCCTAAGAGGTACAGTTAGTAAGTTTGCAGATGACACCAAAATTGGAGGTGTAGTGGACAGCGAAGAAGGTTACCTCAGATTATAACAGGATCTTGACTAGATGGGCCAGTGGGCTGAGAAGTGGCAGATGGAGTTTAATTCAGATAAATGTGAGGTGCTGCATTTTGGGAAAGCAAATCTTAGCAGAACTTATACACTTAATGGTAAGGTCCGAGGGAGTGTTGCTGAACAAAGAGACCTTGGAGTGCAGGTTCATAGCTCGTTGAAAGTGGAGTTGCAGGTAGATAGGACAGTGAAGAAGGCGCTTGGTATGCTTTCCTTTATTGGTTAGAGTATTGAGTACAGGAGTTGGGAGGTCATGTTGCAGCTGTACAGGACATTGGTTAGGCTACTGTTGGAATATTGCATGCAATTCTGGTCTCCTTCGTATTGGAAAGATGTTGTGAAACTTGAAAGGGTTCACAAAAGATTTACAAGGATGTTAGGAGAAAGTGAGGACTGCAGATGCTGGAGATCAGAGCTGAAAAAGGAATCCTGAAGAAGGGCTTATGCCCGAAACGTCGATTCTCCTGTTCCTTGGATACTGCCTGACCTGCTGCGCTTTTCCAGCAACACGTTTTCAGCTCTGATCTCCAGCATCTGCAGACCTCACTTTCTCCTCGAAGATTCATTACTTGTAGCCATTTAGAAATTACTTTGAGGTACCTTTCATAGGTTCAAAGTGAATAATTCACACAATGAATGCCATATGCTATAGTTTTGTCCACTCTCTGAATTTATTGGTGGCAACCTATCTAATTTACAACTTCCTCCTTCTGTTTAAACTAGTTACTATATTAACTAACTTGTGTTGTATGAAAATTTTGCTATATTGCTCTCAATATATGCAGTTCAAAAACAATTAATTGGTTGTAAAGTGGTTTGGAATGCCGTGACGATATGAGAAACATTACAAAAAATAGAATATTTATAACTTACATTGCCAACAGCTTCATTGGAAATAAAGAGAAAATTGTCCAATAGTAAATTAAAATATTAAAATGTCTTAATGCAATAAACTTTAGCTTTTTTAACTAGATATTTTTGTGTATGCTAAAAACAGGCTGTATGAAAAATCCATGAACTTTATTTTATTTCTTTTCTTTTGTTGACTATAACTGTAGTGAATTCAAGAATAATGACCTTTCAGATCATCTCACTTGTGAGCTATTGATTATATCTCCTGCATCTGTATTTAAAGGTTTTTGTTAAACATTGTGTTGTGCATTTAATTCCAAAATTTGTGGTAAATTGAGTAAAATTGTGAATCTGAAAAGTTAATAGTTTCTGTCTTCACATATGATGTTTGTTGTAGTGAGTAATTCCAACATTTTCTGGTTTAATTAATCATTGTTCTTTATATATTACACAGGACACATAGTTATGTCAAGCTGTTACCAGGTACAATCTATTTTGTAAGTATTGAGACTACAAGTGCAAAAAAGAAGAGCCGTCCCACTACAATCAATGTTACAACAAGTGAGTTCCCGTTACAAAACTAAAAATATTTATGACAGAATTTAATCCAGGAGCTAGGAATCCCTTTAGTGAAACCAAAATCAGCTTGACAATCTTGTGAAAGCAGAAAGGGACTGGCCAAATGCAATCACACTGTAATTAATTAGGGAAAATAATGTAGTGAGCACATCTGATTATGTGGCAAGAATGGGCCTTTTTTCTGCTCTGCTCAAGAGTTTTGCTTCTGATGCCTGCAGATACCTGCCTCGGCTGCTCCTCTCATGTGTCCAATTATGGTGATCTTCATTAAAGAATGAAGGTTGAGTTATACATTCATTGACAAAATAACACTAATCTTTTTCCAAATCGGAGTACTGTGAGATTATTCATCATAAAACAATTGATTTTTTTTATAAATCAAAGTTCTGCTCTTTGATTGTTTATTTATCACATGTATTTGCTATCAGAATGTTCACAACTTAGTTCCAGTGTTAAAGAGATCATGATGTACTGAATTTAAGTTGATAAAACATGTCACTGGCTGGAGGCCCACATTCTGACCTATACCCTTGAGACTGTTGTATAAAACCTTTCCTTCCATCAGCACCTCCCTCTCTGACCTGTATCCTGCAGACTGTTCCATTGTAAGTTCCTTCTGTCCTCCTCTGGATGGTAGCTACAAAAGGCTGATCCCATATCTCCAAACTTCAACACTGCCCAGCTTTCACTTGACAGAGATCTGAAATCCTGTGATCCCTGTTGCTACTTGTTTGGTCACCAAAAGTTTGCTTAATTCCATTGTGTGGAGGTGTCGGTGTTAGACTGGGGTGCTGTAAATTTACTATAAATTCTGTGTCTTATGATCCTGCTCCACAACCACCCGATGAAGGAGCAGTGCTCCAAAAGCTAGTACTTCCAAATAAGCCTGTTGGACTATAACCTGGTGTTGTGTGAGTTTTAACTTAATTCCATTGACCAGTAACTAAATGAGCAATAGCATTTTTTAAACTCACAATTGGCTCGCTGGCTAATTGATACTCTTTCTCTACCTCACTGTCTTCCTGTTAGCCATGTAATATACTCATCAGGTCCTATCATTAGGAAACTTTCCCAGCTGTTCCTACCTAGTTCTGCCACCTTTTCCATTAGGAAATTCACTTTGCCAGGTTGCACTAAATTTCACACTTTGTGCATGTGCATGCTTATACGTGTCTGACATAATTAAATGTGAAATAGACTTGATCACTTCCTTTTTTTGTGCTGATTACCTGTGATTAGAAATCTCTGAATTTATATTTGGAGATATGAATTGTATGTGTAAGATAATGTCCTTTTCTCCTACTCTCAAGATGTGTTACTTCCTTCATGAATAGGTTTCCATCTAACAGTTTGGATACTGAGTGACAGAAGCTATCCAATAATGAGCTTCTGGGACAGTGGCTTTCTGCTACTGGTGTTTGAGATTCCTTCTAAACATTAATCATTTTTTATTGAAACAACCTCCCCCCTTACTTCCCTCCAAGGCCCCAAGGGATCCTTCCATATCCACCACAAATTCACCTGCATCTCCACACACATCATTTACTGCATCCGCTGCATCCGATGTGGCCTCCTCTATACTGGGGAGACAGGCCGCCATCTTGCGGAACGTTTCACAGAACACCTCTGGGACACCTGGACCAACCAACCAACCACCCCATGGCTCAACACTTCAGCTCCCCCTCCCACTCCACCAAGGACACGCAGGTCCTTGGACTCCTCCATCGCCAGACCATAGCAACACGACGGCTGGAGGAAGAGCGCCTCATCTTCCGCCTAGGAACCCTCCAACCACAAGGGATGAACTCAGATTTCTCCAGTTTCCTCATTTCCCCTCCCCCAACCTTGTCTCAGTCCCAACCCTCGAACTCAGCACCACCTTCCTAACCTGCAATCTTCTTCCTGACCTCTCCGCCCCCACCCCCACTCCGGCCTATCACCCTCATCTTCACCTCCTTCCACCTATTGCATTTCCAACACCCCTCCCCCAAGTCCCTCCTCCCTACCTTTTATCTTATCCTGCTTGGCACACTTTCCTCATTCCTGAAGAAGGGCTCATGCCCGAAACGTCAATTCTCCTGCTCCTTGGATGCTGCCTGACCTGCTGCGTTTTTCCAGCAACACATTTTCAGCTCTGATCTCCAGCATCTACAGTCCTCACTTTCTCCTAGAAGAACTTAAAAATCAAGTCAAGTTTAAATCTGTAACATAGAAATTTAAAGCAGCCCTAAGAAATGAGAACTTGCTCAACTATATCAACTGAAACTGTAACTTAGCCAGTGCTTCATTTTCCCTAGTCAAACTAACATATAGCAACAATTAAATCAAAAGCCCAGCCTGCATTGAGTTTAGTTTTTGGACTAATTAGCATTGAATTGGAGATCTTCTTATGGTGCAGTGTGATAGTCTCCCTAGCTGCTGCAGATGTGTGCAATAGTGTCTCTGAACAGGTTAATTAGAAAAATAAGTTAAATTTTAAAAAACAAATTGATTTGGTGATGTAACAGGTCCAATTAATACACTTAATGATGGCTTGTCATTGGAAGGCCAGGAAATCTGGTATGA
The DNA here is from genome assembly GCF_037043375.1 of Chiloscyllium plagiosum. Classification (NCBI taxonomy): domain Eukaryota; kingdom Metazoa; phylum Chordata; class Chondrichthyes; order Orectolobiformes; family Hemiscylliidae; genus Chiloscyllium; species Chiloscyllium plagiosum. The sequence continues at coordinate 27,436,156 of NW_028270157.1, read as the reverse complement.
CAGACAAAAATGTTAGGTATCCTGCAACACTTACCAGACAATGACTGGAAACATGAGGGGTTGGTGGTAGTTGATGGAGCAGCTGTTTCAGTATCAGAAAATGGGGAGATTGAAGGAATGGTGAAGCCTTAAAGGCCCAAAAAATTAATGGAAAAAATGAATCAGATTTGTTTTATGTGTTTCCCTGAGTTGTTTAATTACCAATGGAAATAATAAAGTATCTACAGGTAGTTCTCTTGTAACACCATAGTTCGGTTGCCATGCAATCTCGTTTTATAAGAAAAATGGGGACAGAATTGTGTTTTAGCCTATATAGGCATAGAAAGTTCATGTTCTACAAATATTGGTCAAAATGCAGCAATCATGTTATCACCAATTTGTGTTATAGAAACATGTGCTATAGGACAACCACCTGTACTTGAATCAGTCATGACTTGTGGTTGAGGAAGAAGTAACCTTCAAAATCAGGTTGGGGTTTTAACTGATCAAAAACAATTGACCTTTGTTTACATTGGTTCACTAGGCTTCCGCCTGTTTGTCCAAATCTTGATTTGCCTAAATATTGGATCTACTCGTCCTCCAGAAACTTATCACTTTCTGTTCATATGTATCCAGCTGCAATCTCGTTTACACAGAAAGTGGCTTTAAAATGTTTTCTTGAAACAAATACATTTAAGTGCTAATGTCCATTAATTAAACTTCTAGTTGTAGTCAGTGTTGAATTTAAGGGGCTAAAATTGCTTCAGGAATTGGTCCCTATTCCTGAACGAGTGGACCCAAAGTTCATTCTGCAGTCTCATGAAACATATTTGTAGACATCTAATAGGCATCCCGAGGCAACTTGTTGTCAAAGAAGAGGCTTTCTTGATGTCAGCAGTATTCCATTGAAGTTAAAAGACTAAAGTATTTGAGACAGATGGTGATCAGGAAACAGAGGAGGGTGGCAAACTGGAAGGGAGATAATATGGAAGGAAAGCAATGTTTCAGGAGGATAGTGGTGACTGTCATGGAGCATGGCAGTAGGCAGGAAGGAGGGTCATGGTTAGTGGTAACTGGGCAGTGCTGAGACCGAATTAGTGTGTGTATGTATGTGTTTAGGTGGGGGAGAGTGGTGCTGGGAGAAAGAAGTGACAGTATCGACATACCTTGTCAGTTTAACTGGGGTTTCAATCAAGTGCGAGGCCCTTTTATGACATATGCAAAATAGTCAATGCCTCAGTTAGGTGAGGGTTTTGGATGCCTTCTTTTTAATAATGCTGTGAATTGGACATTGCACAGTTGAGTGTCTGTGCCTTGCTATTTATGTTATTTTCTTCATAATGCCATTACACCACCTGCAAGTCCTCTTCAAGCAACTTACCACCCTGACTTGGAAGTATATCACTGTTTCTTCTGTGTTGCTGGTTCAAATTTTGGATCTCCTGCCCTAACAGCACTGTAATTCTACCTACACCAAACGGACTACAGTGGTTCAAGAAGGCTGTTCACCACCACCTCTTCAAGGGCAATAAGGGATGGGCAGTATAGCCCATCACCTGGGCAGCAATGCCCACATCTCATGAATGAATTGAACAAAAGGACAGTTTTAAAGGCAAATATTAGTTGATATGTCTTAGCTATTGTGTAATATTTATACATAAAATATGAATGCTACATTGCAGAGAAATAATGAGAATAAACCAGTGCATACAATTCTTAGTTCCAGAATCTCCAGTGGACTTGCAGTTTGTTGAACAGGATGAATACTCAGTATACTTATTCTGGAAGCCTCCAAGAGGTGGTTTTGATATTTTTGAGGTGAGTGAAGCATTAAGACAATTCTTAACCATGGTGCAATTTTCTATTGGAAGTACATTCACCCAAAAAGAAAGATAATTACTGAATGCTTTGTTTTCATTGTTATGATTCAATGTAGAAACGTAATGCTACTTTTCTCAGTTTACACCTTGGCTGTAGGAAGCAAATGAGGATCTATCAATGGAATGATGCCATAATTCAATATTTAATGAGGGAATCATTAATAGACGGGCCATCTAACAATGCGGGCTTACGTAAACCAGATTAAGTTCCTTATCATTCAAAATTAATAAATGGACAATGTGTCCCTTCTGTGGTATTGGAGTTTAGAATCATAGAATCCTTACAGTGTGGAAGCAGGCCATTGAGCTCATTGAGCCCACATCAACCCTTCGAAGAGCATCCCACCCAGACCCAACATTATTCCCGCCCCCAACCCTATCCCTGTAACCCTGCATTTCCCATGACTAATCCACATATCCTGCACATCCCTGGACACTATGGGCAATTTAGCATGGCCAATCCACCTCAACCTGCCATCTTTAGACTGTGGGAAGAAACTGGACTCCACAACCACCTGATGAAGGAACAGCACTCAGGAAGCTAGTGCTTCCAAATAAACTTGTTGGACTATAACCTGGTGTTGTGTGATTTTTAAACTTTGTACACCCCAGTCCAACATCAGCATCTCCAAACCAGTATAAATCATAACATTTATATATTATTTTCAAATCATATTCTGTTTGGTTTGTTTTGATTATTACTGTGATAATTAAATCTCCTTTAAACTAGCTATACCAAGATAACAATCAACCAATCAAACTTAATGGGCTTACTTTGTCTCACCACTATTACGGAATTTTAGATCACCTTACAGAGAGAGAATGCTTTTATGTTTTTTTAGACCATTGGCCCTCTCTCAGGTATTTACATGTTTTCTTGATTATATTAGGTGACTATTTGGGCTGTCACTGGCTCCCCAACACTGATCAGTAACAGATGATCTGGCTTCAATGTCCCTCTCAGATAGTAAACAGTGCACATCTAAACCCACAATGAGCATGAATAATGTGGCTACTTGCTCAATAAGTGAAAGATGAGGCAAGGCGGAAAGTGAGATTGTGACCATGACTCTCTAATCATGAAATATATATAGATTACAGATAATCCGTTATGGAGAGAATATCATGGCACAAAACCTCTAATTCTGATCAAGCTGATTTACAATAAGCTAATATTTTGTAAGGCCTGAAATATAAATACTTTTTGGGCACATTTTTCTTTTTAGATAGTTATGTTAGAGATCTAACTGTTTATTTAAAAAATGTTGGTTTGGACTTCCTCAAAAAGCAAAAGCAAGAAAACCAATATTCTGAAAGCTTTCTGGAAAGTATATCCGATCATTGTATCAACATTTTCAGAAATGATTTGAATTCAATGCATTGTTGCAACTACAGCATACCAGGTGGAGCAAAGTACTGTTCTTTCAAATTGTAATATTGACTTTATTCACAGTTATCATACCATTTAACTGGAATGAATGAAAATGCACATAGAACAACCCTACGTGGCAACAGTTTCAGGATCAAAGACCTCATTCCAGGAGTGGAATATGTATTTCAAATAAAAACAATTAAAGGGATAGATGATAGTGAAATAGTTGAGAAAAGGCTAAAAACAAGTAAGAATTTTGATTATTTTTCTCATCCTCTTTGTTGATCACAATGGAATTTATAAATAATATGGAAGGTCTATTTCCATAGGGTTTCTTCTGCTTGACTGCTCTACTTTTGACTGATTGGTTGGTTGTCACATTTACTCAGGCACAGTGAAAAATGTTTTGCGTGCAATGCAGGCAGATCTTCCATATAAAGTACATCATGGTAGCAGAATAGAGTGCAGAATACAGCATTACAGCTGCAGAGTAGGTGCAGAGAGAGATCAAAATTAACACTTGAGAGTTCAGTTCAAAAGTCTGATGACAGTAGGGAAGAAGCTGTTCTTGAATCTGCTCGTACGTGTATTCAAACTTTTATGTCTTCTGCCCGGAAGAGGTGGAAGAGAATATAAACAGGGTGGGAGGGATCTTTGTTTATTTCAATTGCTTTTCCAAAGCAGTGGTAAGTATAAATAGAGTCAATGGATGGGAGGCTGATTTGCAGGATGGACTGGGCAGTGTTCATGACTTTCTGTAGTTTCTTGCAGTCTGGAGAAGAGCAGTTACCATTCCACACTATGATGCATCCAGATAGGAGGTTTTCTACATGCACCTATAATAAATGGTCAGAGTCCTTGTGGACATGGCAAATTTCCTAAGCCTTGTGCAGAAGTAGAGATGTTGTTGTGTTTTCTTGAACGAAACCTAACGTAGGTAGACCAAGACCGATTGTTATTGATCATCATTTCCAGGAACTTGACAGTCTCGACAATCTCCACCTCAGCTCCATTGATGTAGATAGGGGCTTGTCCGCCATTCCACTTCCTGAAGTCAATGACCAGTTCCTTCATTTTGCTGACTTTGTTGGAGAGAATGTTATCTTTACACTAAACACTCAATTTCTTTCCTATATTCTATCTTGTCATTGTTCGAGATCTGACCTACAATGATGGTTTCAGTGGAAGGACTGCAGACACCCTAGTTTTTTAAGGTTTTCCTCATAAGGTTCAAATAGCAATTGGGAGAAATGGCAGAGAAATTTGTAGAAATTAAGATTTCCAAAGCAGTGTGCAACTAATTAATTACAGTTTTAAGTGGAGACATTGTTATATATGAATGATGACAAAAACAACTTGCAGTAATATAAAGCACTTTGTTGACATAGTGAAGAGTCCAAATGTGTTTTACAGTTGGTATCAATCGAAATTTAACATCATGCTGGATGATGATGATGAGCTTTATTGGGCATCTGAAAGGAAGAAAGAAAGGCAGTGAGGTTCAGGGAGGGTGGGCTCAGGAACTTGATATTTAAAGATAAACCACCAGTGGAAACATGATTAAAATCAGGGATGATGAAGAGTTCAGAATTAGAGGCATGTATATATCTGGGAGTGTTCAGGGCTGTGGGAATCAAGGGTTTAATAAAAAGGAACAAAGTGGTCATAAGGAGCATCAGATCAGCTATGGTCTTGTTGAATGGTGGAGCAGACATGAAGGGCGAAATGGACTACTCATGTTCCTATTTCTTATGGTCTTATGAAGAAAGATGCAGAAATAAGAAGTAAAAGGGATTTTAAAACAAGGATGATACTTTTTTAATTAACATGCAACCAGGTGTCAGCAAGGACAACAGTAAAAAAAAACCTGAAAATATTAGAAATGCTCAAGAGGGCTGTTTGCATCCATGGAGGTAAAGACAGAGTTAATATTTCATGTCTGTGACCTTTTGTCAAATTATCTGTCTCGATTGTTTCCCCTTCCTTGTCTGCTCCCTCAGGATGAGTCTGACAGTAAATAATTACTGCTAGATCTATTTGCTTGTTTTTCTCATTATTCCCTACTCATGCTCACCACAACAGACAGTTTCAATAGTCCAACCTGCACTTCCTATAATCTGAAATTAAATCTTGGTGTGTTAGGGATACGAGATATATCAGGCCACCTGATGAACAGTCTATCCTTTTACCGTTACCCTCCCGCCCATTGAGCTTTCAGTTTCAGTATGTGTCAATCACTTCAGCATATGGATAATATCAGCTCTGTAGAACATGTTTCTAAAATCTACTGATTTTTAAATCTGATTTCCAAGATAAAAATTTTACAAGAATGAGTAATCTAGGACAATTTGGCAGCTAGGTGCATTCAATGAGACTAATTAAGCAAACCAATCAGATGAACTCCTTGATAATCCTTGCTGATTTTGAGAGAAGTTGACTGTTGAAAATTTTGTTTTACAGAAAGCAGAAAATAGCATTTGTGGATTTATTTAGTTTTTGGAAATTAATATATCTCTGCACAGTAAAGCACTATGCTTCATCAATTTAACACATAAAATAACCTGTTGTTTTTAATAATAGTGGGTTTGGAAAAGTGATACTGTTTTGAAATTCAATCTGTTAATGTAGCTAATGAGCTGAAGAAATACTAATGACTATAGCACCTTGTGAGTACGTATTAATTAACAATTTTGCCTGTCTGAAGTAAGCAGCAAGCTGAAGGCAATTTTGTGGTTGGAATAACTGTCTACTGCAGCCACCTGAACTGGGGAGGTGGCAGTGTTTTGAAGGAATGACATGGATCCATGGGTGAAACAGAACAGCAATTTTGAGTAGCAGCAAAGAAATTAAATACAAAAACACTTTCAAGCTGATTAATCACAATTGACAGCATTAAAAATAAGTGCTAAATTGACTCTCAGTTTTTTTTACTGCTAACTTTCTGTTGCCCCAGTTTGATGGTCAAGATCAGAAACCAACAATGATAACCTGGTTGGAAGGATTGAGATACAGGGAGAGGCTGAATAGGTTTGGGCTATTTTCCCTGCAGCATCAGAGGCTGAGGGGTAACCTTATAGAGGTTTATAAAATCATGAGGGGCATGGATAGGGTAAATAACCAAGGTCTTTTCCCCAGGGTGGGGGAGTCCAAAACCAGAGGGCATAGGTTCAAGGTGAGAGGGGAAAGATTTAAAAGGGACCTAAGGTGCAAATGTTTCACGCAGAGGGTAGTGTGTGTATAGAATAAGCTGCCAGAGGAATTGGTGGAGGCTGGTACATTACAACACTTAAAAAGCATCTGGATGGGCATATGAATAGGAAGGCGTAAGAGGGATATAGGTAAAATGTTGGCAAATGGGGCTAGATTTATCTAGAATATCTGGTATGCATGGACAAGTTGAACAAATTGGACTAAGGGGCTGTTTCTGTGTTGCTTATCTCTGTAACCCTATGCCTCTAAATAATAATGTATGAGTTTAATATGAACATTGAAATACATTTATTTACTGTGGCCCAGTTATTCTTCTGTCTAATCTACTTTCACCTGAAGACTATACTCAGTCTTGACTTTCTAGTCGTAACTCCACTAGGTTCATAACAACATTTTCATTACAGCACATAGTTGCTGCAGAAATAAATATATTCAATGAAATATTGACTAAACATTATTATATAATCTGTTTTATTTCAAGAACCTGAAAGGCCTCAACAGCTAGAAGTTTCAAATATTTTACCAACAGCATTTACTTTATATTGGAGAGCACCTATTGGACATGTTGATTATTATAAAGTGATTCTCCTTCCTGACCAAGGCTTGGTCAATGTCACAGACCTGGGGGATGGCAATTTCAAGGTATGATCATCATGATATTATTGGCACTGCCAAGTCTAAAGAGTTCTCATGACATTAATTCTGTACTCATGGTTGGAATTAGAATTGGTCCTAACACAGTTTATTGCATTGTATTTCTATTTTGTTGCTTCTGATAAAACTGGTAACATCATTCCAGAGCATTCCCTGAGAAACAGTCATCTACTAGAAATTCATGAATAGTGTAATACAGGCAATGTGGTGACATTGAGCACAATAGCATTAGCTGTGCACCTGCCTGGCAGGGCGCTTAAATATTTCATTATGTGGCTCGTATTCCTATCTGATCGACAGAGTGAAGTTGAATTAGTCTGACAAAGGTGTTAGGTAAATGCAATAATGATATTGTGCATTTTATCTTTCACTGCGTTCATACTTGGAGCTGCACAGATAAAGGTATTTTTCTAAAAATAAACTTTTATATTCTGTAATTTGTGATAATGTCCATTTTTAGTTATTTAAGTATCGAACTGAAACAAGAGTTACTATGTGCAGGTAGTAGTTTCAAAGAAAATGAAAATTGACTAACTTCTTGGATGCATCTTATGGCTAAAGAACATATCCAAAATATGTGAAGTATTTTTTGCTCAGCCAGAATTACATATCAAATAATAACATTTATTTTGTCTTTTTACTCTGTTAGGCTGATGTTACTGATGCTACCCCAGGTATGCAATACACCGCCACAGTTTCCTCAATTTCTTCATCATTTAGCAAATCTGTCAGCAGATCATTCATAACACGTGAAACAAGTAAGTAGATTTGCTATGTTCAATAAACTGTACGCAATACTACATGGTTCAGTTGGCTTTAAATCAACTAGCAAAGCATTTTTGACAAGAATTAAGAATAAACATTGATGGGATCTTTACAGACTATATTTTATTGAGTTATGGGCATGCAAATGATCATAAAATCTTGACAAAAATGATTTTAAGATCAACTGTCACTGGTTTGCTGTTTGTTAAACTTATATTATGCTTCAGTAATTGATATCAAACATAACCTCTCTCTTCTATTCTTTGTTTTGGATTTTGGAATATAATTACAATAAAATATATACTTAAACCACCTGCACAAAAAAAATGGAAAACAGTTCTTGACAAAAAATTTTACTAGATGGCCTCCAAATGTAAAATTTATAATTTATGACACTTGATTTTAAAAAAAAATGAAATGTGAATTGTTTTTCCTGATCATAGGCAGAAGACAATACCTGAGTAGGCAGAGGACTGAGTAAATAAATTCTGAATTTTTTGTTTCATTGATTACTGAGTATTATTAATAAGCTAGATAATGTGTTAGTAAATGTTGCAATTGATTGTGTTTTATCACATATTAAGTAAGTTAATTCTATTAACATATTTCATTGTGGGTGTATGTTAATGTATGTCAGCAATATATTTGGATAAAATATATCAAACTGAAGTATATTTTTTTTACGAGATAGCTGTATATATGGTAGCCACGTGTTACAGTTCGCTTGGAGTCTAATTGGCTGTGAGAATGTGTACTTTTGCATGTTATACTCTGGAGCTGTCAAAAGTAAAGATTCCAATGTTACTTCCATTACAATCCTTCCCACTCTTGCTTCGTTTTATTTCTGTGGTGTTTGAAGGATTTGACACTCAATAACCTTTGACAATATTATCAACACATTTTTTTGGCTACCGTTTGGGTGGGATGAGAACCCGAAATGTTTAGCTCAGAGGCATGGATGCTATCCACAGTACCTCAGGATTCCTGTAATCTTATGTGTAGAAAATAATATACTATAATATCTAATAACTAGATTTAATTTCCTTTACAAGAAATAATAATCTAGATCTTGATTTTTGAGGACTGAATGAGTTTGCTGCCTATTTTACTAGGTAAGAGGCTCTTAACATTTTCAGGTTTTGGCCTCACTGAAATTCAGAGTACCAAGCAGTGGAAAACAAGTGAGTGCTGCTGCCAGGATTGTGATTATGGAAGGTGGGAATATTGTGATAACAATGACCCAGATTACAATACACATCTGGGTGGGCAAATAATTCAATACTTATCTATGGAAGGCCCTTCTCATCACCATGGAACTAAACTGTACAGGCTTCCACCAAGTGGAAAGTGGAATCTGATGTACAAGATAATGTCACTAAATGGCTTATTGTTGGAAACTCCATTGAACACCAGTCAATTTGATGGTGTCATATAGTCTTGGGAGGAGAATAAAGCAGTCGAGTTGAAGATTCTGATTCTTACATGTGTGATCATTTCACAAATTTAGAGATGAAAGGCATGCCATCTGCTTAGAAAGGCATTGGAGCTGGCCTCTGGAATACACACTGAACCATTCTTCAACAGTAATTGAGAGAGGCAAGAGTGGAGATTGCTGCGGCCTTGACTAAGATCTTTGTTCCCTCACTAGCCACTGGAGAGGTCCTGGAGGACTGGCGAGTAGCTAACATTGTTCTTCTGTTCAATAAGGGAAATAGAGATAATTCAGGACACTATAGACCCATGAATCTCACGTAGGTGGTTCAGAAGGTGTTGGAGAGAATTCTTAGGGTTAGGATTTATGCTCATTTGGAAAAGCATGACCTAATTATGGACAGTCTGCATGGCTTCTGTGCAGGGCAGGTCATGTATTACTAACTTGATTGAATTTTTTGAGGAGGTGACAAAGATGATTGATGAGGTTAGAGCAGTGGATGTTGTCTACATGGATTTTAGTAAGGCTTTCGATTAAGCCCCTCATGGTAGGCTTATCCAGAAGATTAAAATGCATGGGATCCATGGTGACTTGGCCATGTGGATTCAGAATTGGCTTGCCCGCAAAAGGTAGAGAGTAGTGGTGGAAGGGTGTTTTCTGGCTGGAAGTCCGTGACTAGTGGTATTCTGCAGGAATCCATACTGGGACCTCTGTTGTTTGTGATATATTTGGATGAAATGTAGATGTGTGGATTAGTAAGTTTGCAGATGATGCAAAGATTGTGGAGTTGTGGATAGTGTAAAAGGCTGTCAAAGGATACAGCTAAATATAGATCAGTTGCTGATATGAATTGAGAAATGGCAGATGGAGTTTTAATCCAGGCATGTGTGAGGTGCATATTAGGAAATTAAATGTTAAGGAAAAATATGCAGTTATGACAAGACCCTGAACTGCATTGATGTACAGAGGGATCTTAAGGTTTAAGTCCATAGCTCCCTGAAAGTGGCCACGCAAGTTGATAGGGCGTTAAAGAAGGCATATGGCATGCTTGTTTTTACTGGTCGGGGAACAGAGTACAAATGTCAGGATGTCACATTGCAACTTTATAAGACTTTGGTTGGCCACACGTAAGAGTACTGCATTCAGGTCTAGTAGACACATTACAGGAAGGATGTGGAGACTTTGGAGAGGCTGCAGGAGAGGTTTACGAGGATACTACCTGGATTAGAAGGCATGAACTATAATGGGAGGCTGTAAAAACTCAGGTTGCTTTCTCTGGAGCAGCGGAGGCTGAGGGAAGATTTGATAGAAGTCTATAAAATTATGAGATGCATTGATAGCGTTGACAGACAAATCTTTTTTTCCCAGAGTTGAAATGTCTAATACTAGGGGATATGCATTTAAGTTGAGGGAGGAAATTTCGAAGGAGATGTGAGGGCCAGTTTTTTTTTAACACAGAGAGTGGTAAGAGTCTGGAATGTATTGCCACAGATGGTGATGGAGGCAGATACGATAGTGGCATTTAAGGGATTTTTAGCAAATGAATATGCAAGGAATGGAGGGATATGGACCATAGTCGGGCAGAAAGGATTAGTTTAATTTGGTGTCATGTTCGGCACATCACTGTGGGCCAAGGAGGCTGTTCCTTTGCTGTACTGTTCTATGTCCTATTTTCTGTGACTTGGAAAACAGCCTACAGTAGAGAAGCAACTTTGGAAAACAAAGATTCACCAAGGAATCGATATCTACAGATTCGACTATTGCTGTGGATACAGTCAATAATTAATAAGCTGTGGCCTTAGATTTAAAACTCTAATAGCTCAAAGAGTCTTGGAACTGTTTAACTATGTAACATTTGTCTTTCATTATTTGTACCAGACAATCTCCTTTTAAATTTATTATTTGTGTTTGTGTTTGATGTGTATCATGAAACTTTTAAAATTATTTTTCTCAGGGTTAATTGGTCATAAAATTCCTCTTCCTGTCACTGGAAAAAATCTTGGTAATTGAATCCGTCATTTTCTAATGAACTTATCATAATTGAAGTGTGTTAGCTGTGTACTAAAATATTTATGTGATTGACTGAGAGAGGAATTAGAAAAAGAGGAGCCAATTCCAGCACCTCAGTTGGTCATTGCAAGTAAAACATTGAATAATCAGAAAAAACTCACAAATCCCAAGAGCGAATTTTAGGAGTTTTCTTAACATTCTGCCTATGCCACATATTCTGTATGAAAATGTTCTGTTTAGACTGAAGCTGACCAGATATAGTCAAACTATTATTTTCTGAAGTTTAATGGAGGGGGTTCAAGGCCTACATTAGTTTCATGCAGTATTATTCCAAACTTGCCTCAATAACTCTCTGTAGTGCACCATTCATTGTACAGTCCTGCTCACTTCAGGCAGAAGTACTGGCCACTTCTGGGACATCCCTGATTTCCTGGCACTGGAGTGCAGAAAGTAGGGAAAGCCCAGCAATGCATCAAATTAAGTGGACAGTTCACAGCTGCCCTGCACAAATCCTGCCAATTTCCCCAAACACATTTGGCAGAGGTACATTGGCATCTCGCTTTTCCGATGGGAGCCTGGTAGTCAGCCTGGTGGACTGGGGCTGTGTACAGTCCCTGCCCAGGCAGTGTCTCTTGAGTGGTTGGTGACTGATGGAGGCTGGAGGCGCAAGCAGCAAGCTAAAGTCACCACGTAAACATTCTGCCTTTCATGTTGGCAGCTGGGAGAATGGGAAACTACATATTCGTGAAGTGAGATTAGGTAATAATGAAGATGTAAATGCATGCTAGGACATGCAAATGAGCTTCTTGCCACGAGTGAGAATCTCTTCTGGCTGTTCAACATCTGCTGGAAAATGAGACGTGTTTGCTCTCGATACTGGGAAGCTCCACGTTAGCTGTGTCACAGGATTCTCCCATTGTTATGTGGCTGGGAAATTTCCACCCAATGTATACATCTGTTTGTTATAAAGGAAAGAAAGTATTTCTATTTTCTGGCATTTTGTCTTAGGACTTGTCAAATCACAGCTCCTATTGGAGGAACAACACCTTATCTTCCGCATCGGCACCCTACAGCCCAGATGACTCAACGTTGAGTTCTCCAATTTCGAGTAACCTCCCTCCCCATCCCCTGACTCCCTTACCAGCCCCATCCCCTTCCTTCCATTGCTCTCTGCCACCAACCTGATTCATTCCTCCCATTGACAAACCAAGTCGTACCCTCTACTGTCTTCACCTATCCCCACTTCACCATCCTGCTCCAGTCTCCCCCATTATCTGCAGCTCACCCCACATCCACCCCCAGTCCTGAAGAAGGGTTACACTCAAAACGGTGACTTCTGCACCTCTTGATGCTGCCTGGCCTGTTGTGTTCTTCTAGCCTCCTGCCTGTCTGCTTTGGATTCCAGCATCTGCAGTTTCTTTGTCTCTAATATGATGTTTTGGCAGACAGTGGATTCCAAATGTGAGATTTCACAAGCATGATAGATACACAATCTGTATTACCATTTTTATCCCTATTAGTACTCAAATCTTTTTCATAATATATTATAAACTTATTGAAAGTGAGTTTTAATTTTTAAATGTATTTCAATGCAGATCCAGCCTCTCCAGATGGTCTTACAGTGGGCCCCATTGGTGCTACAGCTATAATGTTGGCATGGAGCTTACCTTCTCGTCCAAATGGAAGAATTTTATCCTATAGAGTAGAGTACAAAGAAGTTTGTCCTGCGCAGCAAGCCAACTTTATCCAAGTTTCAACAAATGCAGATACTCCTGAATTTCTTCTTAATAACCTGAAACCAGGGACAGCTTATAAGATTCGGGTAAGTCGATTTTTCCTGCTGCACATCATAAAGTCACATTGCTATCTGACTTGCACTCTACCTGCACCATATTTTCAGCATTGTCATTGGCTATGAATGACATCACTGAATTTTTATTCTGAGATAATTAAAGGCCACAATAGCAGTAACATTAGCCAATCGGCTAAGCACTATTGCAGTGATAGGGCATTGTTTGCCAAAGCAAGTCAGTACACCACTTTCCCAATGGAAAACTCCAGCAGTTTGACTTGTGTTCTGACCAGGTGTACGAATTGCAATAGTTTTGTTTGTTTTTAAAATTATTCTAATGAACCCCCAATTTTTTTCACGTGTGGGAGGAAGGATGGATCAGCACCCCTTTAGGTAATACATTGGTTGACTGCAACAGCTTTTAAAAAATAATTTGCACATAGATGTATTATTCTTCAAGTACACATAATGAGCCAATAATAAGCTTTTCTTCCATGAAAGGAAGAAGAATTTCATTGCTTACTAATCCTAAGCAAAGGAATAAAACACAACATCAAATACACACAAACACAACAATAGGTTTTGAAAGGGGAAGAACATCTAGTATGAAAAGGAAGATCAAGAATATGCAATTTAAAAAGTCCTTACAGTCCTTGAGATGTAGGTATAACTTGAGACCACAACTGTTTAACTGACGGTTTCTATCCTTTGCAGGAGCAACATTATTTAATATCTTTGAGTTTGTGGTGATAGAGGTTTCTTCACTTTGTTTCATCACAAGGCATATTTTTCAAGAGGCGAAAAGAAACTGGGAGAGAGAGAGATAGATGAAGAGACTAAGCACTCCACTTCTGCTGTTACATATTTTTACTTTTTCTCTGCTCTCTGCCCCAAATGCTGTTACCTGAAATATAATTCTTTTGTGTATTCTCATGTCTAGCTTCATTGTTTTTCCCAAGTTTCATAATCTGCAGGTGACTTTTTTAAAAATTCACTTACTAGATATGGATGCCATTGGCCAGGCCAGCATTTATTGCCCATCCCCAATTGCCCAGAGGGCAGTTAAAAGTCAACACTCAGGCCAGACCAGGTAAGGATGGTAGTTTCCTTCCCTAAAGGACATTAGTGAACCAGGTCAGTTTACCCAAAAATTGACATTGGATTTATGGTCATCATTCAAATTCCATGGCAGGATTTGAACTGGGTCCCCAGAACATTATCTGGTTCTCTGTGTTAACAGTCCCGTGATAATACCTCTAGGCCATTGCCTCCAAAAACTAACTGCAATAACTTCCATTGCAATATGTAGAACTTCCATATCTATCAAACATGATTTGGTGGTGCCGGTGTTGGACTGGGGTGGACTGGGTTGATGAACCACCCAATGAAGAGGCACCACCTTGAAAGCTAGTGCTTCCAAATAAATCTGTTGGACTATAACCTGGTGTTGTGTGATTTTTAACTGTATCAAACATGAGATATACATCTGATTTTTAGTGATTTTGACAACAAGGTTAATTTTAGTTCAGACTGGGTCTCATTTATTCATGTTTTCATGAACTATCTTGCTGTCATCCCAACCAATATATAAAAATATGCACAAATGTTGGAGTGAAGAATATGAGGAAAAATATGTGAGAGCAATATATCCTGAAAAGCCAATTTACATGTGTTCCTGAAAATCATGCCTGCAGGTTTCTTACCATGCCATTATACTTGTTATTTGTTCTTTGTCCCTTTTATTGCATTGTTGGTCAAAAAAGACATTGCCTTGGCAGCAATTTGGAATGGCCTACTACACATACCTGTGTATGTGTCAATCTGTCAAAAGTTAAAAGCATACACTTTGTTCCTTTTTGGAGCTCCATAAGCTTAAAATGAAATACAGCTTATTGGGCATTTTAAAACAAAGTTATCATGTCAGTGTTTGTCTGAGCACACTTAATTTGATAATCTTATGCAGAACAGCATATTTCTTTCTCATCTGTTAACTGCATCTCCAGCAGCACTGTTACTGGAGTAGTTCAAACTGGGGCATTTAGGGACAAGCACTAAATGATAGCCATGCTAGCTCCGCCAATATTACCTGAAAAAAGTTTTGAAGTATCAGTGCACAGTTGCACACTATTGACTTTTCAGCAGCCTTCACTCAACTTGCTTCAGCACTTCTCATGGGCTCCACATTCTGAAAGGAGGACCCTTCACTACATTGCATAACACTGGCTCCTAGAATGTTCTTGAATTGTTTAGTGACTCTGCTCCTGCCATATTTTTGTGAAAATTAGTGAAGACAGTTTTAAGGTTTACTAGAAGATGTACTGTACTGATTATAATGAGGTCGGCCAGGTGGACTTCATAGAAAATGAGTTCGCTGACTGGGGTGGTTAATTTGGTCCAATCAGGGACCCTGGCTGACAGACATAAACAGGAATGTCAGAGGTTCTGTTCACTAGGATAGCTGGCTCTGAGAGAGCTGGATCAGTGCAAGGGCTTTCCACATGTAAATAAAGGGTGACTTGGTGAGAGATATCAGCTGCTGTGGAGGTATTTCAATGGTAATGAGAGAAAAGCATGCTCCTGAAGAAATTTGCTTGCAACAGTTGTCTTTAAGTTCTGGAATCATGCTGTTGGCATTGCTTAGTATTACCTAGCTTTGAAGAAAAAATGTCCCAATCCAAACTGTTAGAATTACTCACTGAATCTGAATATTATTAATTATGTTGTAGAATGTGGAGCTGACTTATTTCTGTATATTGTGCTCCTTTATTGACATTTTCTTCAAATATTAATTCATGTGGCCATTTATCTTAACTATTTAGTTCTTTATAGATTACAAATAAATCAATTCACCAAGTTATATCTTCTATTGAAACTGTACAGATTAAAACTTGTTTTATTTACGTTATTAGATTGCAGCTGAAAACAATGCTGGCATTGGAGCTTTTAGTACTTTTCGGAAAGTTGTAACTGCAGAAAGTGGTAAGTTCAGTAACGTTAGCATTTTTGCATCCATCTTACACTACTTCAACTTATTGGTATTTAAAGTGTCACTGATTAATGCATTACATAAGAGAAGAACTAAGAAGGTACCATATTTCAATATTTTGCTGATCTTGTCATAGAGTCATAGTCATAGAGTTATACTGCACGGAAACAGACCTTTCAGTCCAACTAGTCGATGCTGAACATAATCCCAAACTAAACTAGTCCCACCTATCTGCTCCTGGCCCATATCCCTCCAAACCTTTCCTATTTATGTACCGATCCAAAGGTCTTTTAAAAACAATTGTAGCCAGATCCATCAATTCCTCAAGAGTTCATTCCACATGTGGACCAGCCTCTGTGTAAAAATATTGCCCTTCATGTCTTTTTTAAATCTCTATCCTTTCATTTCAAAATTTTCTTGAAAGATATTCAGGCTCATAAAATTCTACAGCCCAGAGCAGAACATTTTGACTCCCAAAAGTAATTGGATTAGCTTCACTCCCCTGCTCTTTTATCATTGCCTCATTTTTCTTTTCCTTTTTAAGGAAGTTACTATTAAATCTATTTCCACTATCCTTTCAGAAAGGCTTTCCTGATTATGACAAGTTGCTATGTAAAATAAATCTCAATTCATATTTTCACTTCTGATTCTTTTTCAAACTATCTCAAGTCTGCGTCCTTTAGCCTAATCTGTCAATCTCTGTGTCACAAATTCCATCTTTCCTAATAGAAGGGGCATCAAGTTAAGGTGATCTCCAAACATCCAGTGACAGTGATGTAAGCAACCAGCCAAACACATTCAAAGTTTCTCACAGATAGCAAATCAAGATATCATTGAGAGTATTCTTCAATTTTAATTTCACTTTTCAAATTAGAAGTAAAATGATTATGATTACATTAAGAAAGAATCTAAAATAGCACAAATTTAAAAATGTGTTATTTTCAAAATATATGTCTTTTTAAAAAAAACTAATAGAGAAATTTGATATTATCTAAGGACAAAATTAGCTTTTTAGAGCCAGCAAGGATAACATTTATGAACTTTGCCATCCAGAGGCACTTGATTCAACAAGGTCCCTTTCTCAATGTTTTTCAAAAGTGATCTCACAACATAAAAGTGAAAGTTCTCATCAATTCACTAATTGTTCAGGGATTGTGTGCTTAGGAGGGAACTCAACAGTAAATTCTGTAGAGGAAGGAAGAATCACTAACAACAGTTTTTGGATGTTCACATTATCCAGTACTAATGACAGAAATTCCTCTTACTTCCATTGTGGTAATGATGGCGAATTCTGGATATTTCACCATCATTATCACCACAAAGCATGGGTTGCAAATTGCTGTAAATTTTGATCTTCTTAAAAATGACTTCAAGCAAGTAGGACACTGAGGTTATTTATGATGTTCAATAAGTGTATTGGAATTATGAGATTAAGTTATTGATGAAATTGGAGATATTCACAAAAGTTTGAGACAATAAAAAAGGTTTATAAATTTCAAAGGGGATTATTTGTATATTGTCAGATTGATTCATTCACAGATAACCTGCAAGAGTCAGAGCTGAGCAGATTGGAATACATAACTCTTACTGCATAGAGTTAGGGAGAGGAGACATTTCTGAACAAAAGCAAACATTTTGGTTGCAACCCCCAGAGTTAATTCTTTTTAGAGAACAGTCGGGGAAAAAAAACCTAATTTATTGTCTCCGTATGAAAATGAAGAAAGTCAATATATGCTGAAAGAATTTTTAATAAATTGATGACACAGAGGTTATTATTTCTTTACATGACCCACAGGAAGTGTGTGTGAACTTTTAGATCGAGGCATGAACTCATACAACCTATTAAAGAAAATTTCTTGCTGACTAGTTTCAGTGATTGCTGGGCTGTTTAGTGAGTTTAGTCCAGTAACACGAGTGGAGTGTTGCATTTGTTATTTTCCATTTTCTATGGAACAGTATAACTCAACCATTATTGCAGGCAAGCCATTGTTTATAAAAGTCACTCTCCAATGTTGATAAAAGGAGAAGGACAGAGACTGGAAGGGTGTCCAGCTGCAAAAGAACCTGTCAAATCCAAAAATAAAGGTTGGTATTAGGAAATGATCAACCTGCATCGTGGATGTCCTATATAATATTAGAAAAGCCAGAAGAAATGAATAGGTTGTATTTCATTAGAAACTCTCTTAGTTTGCCTTATTTCAAATCATCTATGCTAAAACTTACATGAAATTTCTGAGCCATTTCCTAGGAAGAATAATCAGGATGGGTCTATACAACCTTCCTGAATGTTTTTAATCTGATAGGCAGTTGCAACCAAAACTGAAAATCCCCATCTTTACGTTGGCAAGAAGTTCCATAGTCATCACATTCGCTTAAATTTTGCTGGATTATGTTGCTCATGCTCAGTCTTTGCTTGCCAGTGCTGTGGACTGGTATCTCATGATAAAATAGTAGCAGAATAAATCAGCAGGATTGCATAACATATTCTACATGTGGAGGGAACAGTTTTCAGATCATTCGCTTTATATATTCAAACACTTGTTTCCTAGCTCCAGGTCCAGTTTCATCTCTTACTGCAACAGTAGTCAACCATACAACAGCTAATGTGACATGGTTTCTACCTAAACGACCAAATGGGAAAATTACATATTTCAGTATAATTATAAAGTCCGTAAGAAGTGGACGTATATCAAAGAATATATCAGTCAATGCTGATACCCTTTTCCCAAATACATTACCACAGTGTGAGGTAGGTGAAAAGCATTTGAAGGTATGTACTATATTTAAGCTCTTTATGGCTATAATACTGCAATTATTTTAAAAATATATGATATTGTATCCAAAGATCATTGTTGGCAGCATGAAAAGATTAAACACATTTAGGTTTTTTCACGATATATTAAATCATAATTTCAATCTGCCAATTACTTTTAAAAATCTTGTGTCTGTAATATATTTTTATGAAATATTATAATCACAAATGGTATTTAGTTGCAAACATATATCAACATTTACTTGATTAATACAGATCAGTAAATAATCCCTAAAATTGACCTGTCCTTCCCACGTAACTGGAAAAATGAATAATATAGAAAAAAAAGTCAAACTATTTCAGCCGTCTGATTCTGTACTATTTAGTATTCTCCTCACTCTGTCTAACCTCTACCTTCTATCAGGTCCCTCAAGTGAATCTGTCCGTATCTATTTTGCTGCACGGTGGTCTACATAAACTGTAATTACATAACTTTGACTTTCACATGAGATAATTTGACCAGAAAATTGCTGCAATCATTCTTTTCAGAGCTTCTTGCCTCTAATCTTTCCTATCTGTTGTTAGAGTACAGCATTGACATGAGGTTTACCGATAGTCTGCTGCCATCTGCAGTTCCATAGCTCTGCCTTTCTGCATGGTGCTTTCTTTGGGGCACACGTTGTTCCAATATTCAGAGGAAACTACAGCATCATCATTTTATCTGTATTTGAGTCTCCTTACTAACTGATCCTTCATCCAACCAGATATATAACAATTTTGTGGTTTAATCTTGGAGATACTTTTACATACGAGTACATAACAGATTATATGTGAAGGCTTCCTGTTCTAAATATAATTTTTTTTATTCCTGTACTCTGGAACTTTAAAAATTCCCATTGTCCACAGTTATAAAGGCAGAATGTTCTACTAATTCACGGTTAACTCCAGTGAAATAGCATTGGTAAGATCAAGTGTAGTTTGTCATATCTTCCTATAATTTATATTTTGCAAGCATTAGAAGAGCAGGTAATGTCTTGGAAAATGAAACTAATTACATCCGCAAGAAGAGGATAATTTAATACTAATGAGAACTTTCTCCAAAAAGAAGGTTCAAATATGTAAACATGTATCTTTAATTTTACTGCAAAGCTTGTATCATTCTGTATATTCTCAGTGGATAGCTCTGTCAGTGGTTTCATGGACTGAATAGAAGCCAGTTCATCTTGCAGTTTATTCAATACATGATTTAAATCAAAGGAATTACCTATATTGAATGTCAGTATTTGATTAATAAATTTGAGGCTGAAATTTAATGTCCTTTAATGGAATGACAGGAAACCATGAGGTGGAGTACCTATTGCCTTTCCAACTCACTCCGATTTAAGTGAGCTGTGGGGAACGTTAAGAGCAGCCATCTTGCCAGGAGACCAATTGAGGCCTTTGTAGCCAATTAATGGTTACAAAAGGATCTCATTCTCACCACTACTGTTATTCTATCAGTGGCATTTGGGATGCAGTGGGGGGCTAATGTCACTTGCAGTGGCAACAGGTTTATCGTTGGCTGGCTGTTGTGCAATGGATGCTTCTATTCCAGCACCCTATGCCCAACAGAAGGACCTACTAATGACAAAAGCCATCCCATGGGTTGCCTCACTTGCCAGAGCCTATCTGTCTGGCCCTGCAAGATTGACCCACTCACTTGGCTCCAAAGTCTCCATGATTTCTCATCATCCTGGACCACCTGCAGTCCCAGCAGTGGCCATTGCCCTTGAGGACACTGGAGTGCTACTGTCCTCCATCTGGATAACAGCTCTTGGAGCCAGGATTCCTTGTCGTGAAGGCTCTGAGAATCTTGATGGCAAGCACATAAGTTCTCATTGAGATTTCATCTGATCAGGGCTGCTACTGGCTCAGCAGTGGGCAGGGTGCGCTCCAGGATTTGGAAGTTAAAGTAAATAAAATCACCCTAGTCCAACTTTCTCATTAGAGAGAAATGATTGGTGGTGGTTTAACCAGAGGGCCACCATGTCTCAAGTAAGGGGAGAGGTTGAGAAGGAGGAAGCTTCATGGTAACATCAGCCAGTATGGGATTAAACCCACACTGTTAGTATCAAGGTATACAGCAAACTAGCCATCCAGCCAGCTGAGCTAACCTACTGGGTGTAAGCAAGAATCATTTTTATGTTTCATTCTGTTTGTAACTTCCATGTAGCAGACCCGAACTAAAGGGGCTGAATTTATTTATATCTAGCTTTCTGTCAATTTTTGTCAAAATAAACCAATGATCTGATAATTACCCTTCAACACATTTGTTACTAAGGAACTCATCTTTCTGTTACTATTCTAAATACTAAGGTATGATTGATACACTTTAACTTATAAATTAATATTGATTTTCAATACATAGGATGATAGTTCAACAGGCACCACTCCTGCAACATCAGTTTCATCTTCCCCACCAACCAGTAATGGATTTTTAACAGTCATATCAGAAAATCCAATAGAAAAACAAACATCACCTGAGTTTGCCAGCATTATGGTGGGTCAACTGAAACCGTACACCACCTATCTGTGTGAAGTGTCTGCCTTTACAAAAGAAGGAGAAGGCCAGACAGCAAGTACTCTCTTTAGGACACCAGAATGGCGTAAGTACCAAGAGAATATTTTATGATGATTCTAACGGATGTTATAGATATTGCATTCTTAATTTATGTATGTATTAAATTGTTTATGGGAACTGTTATATTTTAAGCATCTGGGGAAACATGTGAGTGGACTTAAAAGATTATTGGGAAAATAAGGCAGTGGGACATGAGGGAACACTATATTAAAAGTTTGCAGTCTACAGACATTGACTCAAAAATGAGGAGTACTTCTTAGTTGAAGTACTGTGGACAATTTTGGTTGTCTCACACTCGTATTTCAGTGAGACTATGAGTGGTAGAGGAGAATTAGTTAGAGTGAGGGAGAGGGAGGAAACATGTGGGAAATAAGGAAAGGAAGAGAAAGAGAGGTGAGAAAGGATATATGGATTGAAATGGAATGGCAGACAGGAAGTTTGACTCCAGACTGTTTAAGTGATGCTCAGTGAATCATTTGCTCAGAAAAAGGCAAAATAATACTCAGGGCACAGGGGTGAGAGGCAGGTGATAGCTGTTTCTCTAAGGGCTGTGGTCCAATTATCTAAGTGATGGTTGGTGTGTGGAATGGGGAGTGTACTGATCAATGTGGAAGGGAGTGTTTGCTTGTCCAAGGAGATGGTTCCATGTGCAGTTTAGGGATTAATTCCATATAACTGTGCTGACTGATAGCACACAATATGCCTGCTAACTGGGGGAATAGAATTTGAAATTGAGCTTTTTTTAATTCTATACTTTAATTGAGAGAAAATTAGTAATTGGGTAATGTGGATTTCCACTCGTGTTCAAAGTTTGGGAGAAGATTTGTAGCTCGGGTGCTCGTTGTTGTGGTTCTGTTCGCCGAGCTGGGAATTTGTGTTGCAGACGTTTCGTCCCCTGTCTAGGTGACATCCTCAGTGCTTGGGAGCCTCCTGTGAAGTGCTTCTGTGATCTTTCCTCCGGCATTTGTAGTGGTTTGTATCTGCCGCTTCCGGTTGTCAGTTCCAGCTGTCCGCTGCCATCTCTGATCACCTCCTTTTGTCACTCGCTGGGCACAACTTCCTGCCACAGCCTATCTCCCTTTTGTGGTTGCCCCTGATAAGAATAATCCCCAAGCCTGTGTCACATATAGACAGGCTGGTTAAAAAGGCATTTGGCAAGCTTGCCTTCATTGCTCATTCCTTTGAGTATAGGAGTTGAGAAGTCATATTGAGATTGCACAGGACATTGATGAGGCCTCTTCTGTAATACTATGTCCAGTTCTGGTCACCTAGTTATAAGGAATGCGTGGGTTTAGAAGAGATTTAACAGGATGTTGCCAGTTATGGAAGGTTTGAGTTACAAAGAAAGGCTGGATAAGCTGGGACTTTTTTCACTGGAGAGGCAACCTCATAGAAGTTTATAAAATAAGTGGGGTATAGATAGAGTTAATGGTAATTATCTTTTCCCGAGGATGGGGGATTTCAAGGCTAGGGGGAGCATTTTTAAGGTGAGAGGAGAGAGATTTAAAAAAGACGTGAAGTGAAACTTTTTTACACAGAGGATGGTTCTAGTGTGGAATGAACCTTGAGAGGAAGTGATGGATGTGGGTAGAGTTACAACATTTAAAAGACATTTGGATAAGCACCTGAATGGGAAAGGTTTGGAGAGATATGGGCCAAGAGCAGTCAGGTAAGACTAGTTTAATTCGGGATTATGATCAGCGTGGACTGGTTGAACTGAAGGGTCTGCTTCTGTGCTGTATGACTCTATAACTGTGCTTTCAAAATCCAAACTGGCCCAATCTGTGGTCCTCTACCTATACCACAATATTTCTGCAGCAACCACTTCCACCTTTGTTCATCTAGTCTTTCTCACCCTGGCAATTCCACTGATATAGTTACTATCTCCACTCTTTTAGGTCCAAAGGATGCAACTATGAAAAATAAGAGTGGTATAGCTATCCAGAGTTAGACTTGGCTGCATCACAGAAAGCATGATCAGGTGTTACAGATACCAGCGCTGTGCTTTACTCCAGGATCATCCTGAAATGCAAAGATAACCTCAATTTTTCTTTTTCCCCTGCAAATTGTCTTCTTAACCCCTCTCCTCTATCTCCTCCACACTCAGTTCGACATTAAGTGCAAAGAAATCATGCACTTCTTTGTCAAAATCAAAATCAAGATCATGAACATCATGCTCAGATGCCTTTGCTACCTTTCTCCCTTTCACTAGCTCACCTGGCCAGACTTCATTAATGTTCTGCCCACCCTCCCTAATACTGAACTTGCATCATATCGAGTTTCTCTCCTTTCTCTCCACTCATTCCCTCTTTGAGCTCATCTTGTCCAATAGGCTCACCTCCTATTCTCTCAATCCTTCTCCCAGTCCTTAGCCACTGAACTGCTGATTTCCTATCTTAGCCTCTCTTCGTCCCCAGGTTAGCTGAGATTCAAGTGTTGCCCTTCCTCCTCAAAATCATCACTGCTGAATTCACTGTCACACTTTATTGTCAGACTGCTTATCTGGTATTGCTGGTTGAGCAAATATATTGGGAAGACTGAAGCTATTTTCAGTCTCCATTTCATTTCCACTTCCTATCTATCTGTTCCATCCCACTGTCTGGCAGATGTCTGAGGCAAAAATAGACTGTTTTCAGCCATGGTGTAATATATATTGTGGCATCACTAAAACTGTCTATTTCTATCTCTGTAACATTCTTCAACTTCAATCCTTTGTCACTGTTAGCGCGGATGAAATGATATCAGTCCGAGCCCAGAGTGCGGTTCAACAATCAGTAACGTTTATTACTGCAGTAACGCCGGCGGAGATCAGCCGAGGTCCGAATCTCGGCTGCTCTGCTGTTCCCGCACGCAGCTTCATATTATATACTTTTAGTTGTCAGGATGTGTGGGATTTGAGGATGAATGGGATGATAGTTCCCCATCATCACTGGAGTAGGTGCGAATAGGCTGTTTCCTGCCGTCCCAGGAGAGTTGCAGGGCATGCACAATAGGGTGCTAATTGGTTTATGTAAAACGGGTCCGGGTATTATCTGCTTGTCTCTCTCTGTGAGGGCAGGGGCTAACACCCCCCTTTGTTCCCTTGGGGTGTTGGTGTGTATTGGTCTGTCCGTACCTGTCTGGTGGATGCCTGTCCTTTGTGTCAGAATGGCTCCGTATCGATGGGTATGTGTGTGTTTCAGTCAGTCTCTTGATGTGATTAGGAGATGGGTTTCCATATTTAATTAATCCCGGAGTTTTGGCCCATGAGTCATGGGTAATGTTAGTCTAGTGTGGATTCTATCTGTCCTCTGTCTCCTATCTCCCAGTCACGTGGGCAGACTGGCAGCTGCTGAGTTTTTGTGGGTTTAAAGCTGCGACTGCTGTTTAAGACACAAAAATGAATTCTTATCATTTCCTGATGTAGGCATAGTCCCGTGGCAAATGCGGGGCGGCTCTGATGCCCGCTTGCAGTCCCCCCTTTCGGCAAGGGGTTGGACACGTCCACACCCCCGATGCCAATATTTTAAAAGTCGGTTCCTCGCCCGGTACATTCCGCCGGCCGTCATGCTGCAGTCATGGGGCCTTTGGATAGTCCCGGGAGAAGGTCACATTAACTCGAGCCCTATGAGCTCACAGTGCCTGATCACCCGCCAGGAGTCGATGGCGTGGAGCATGGTCTTCCTGGCCTTCCGTTTTTTGTGCTGGCGGCATGAATGACACGCCACCAGGAGCCAGGCCAGAGCCAGCAGTAATTGTATGCCTACAATGGTGTGCGAGATGATTCGGATCCAGGGATGGATGTTCACGTTCAGGCCCCAATCCCACACCCTCTGCGCCCACCCCTGGGACTGCAGAGCTGTGTCTGTGTCCTCCTCTAGGTCCTTTACATGCGACCGCAACTGGTGATACAATTTCACTGAGTGTCCTACCCGGGTCCTAAGCTCCCGTAAGACCTCAGCCAAATATGGGATGGGGGCTTGTTCAGGCTCCTGATATTTCCTGAGGGTGTCCCTGAATTTATCAGTAATTTGTATGGACTCGGGGTTCCGTCGTCGGACCTCTAAGATGTGAGCTTGCCCAACCGTGACTGGGCGCTTGGGGGTGAAGCAGAACTCGTGCTGGGGAATCGAGCACTGCAGTCCATTATACCAAAATGAGGTTTCAAGAGTGGAGACACAGTATCGACCCCCCCCCCAACCATATCCCGCCCTAGTGAAGTGGGGCCCGTGGGTTCGATTTCAAGGGTGCAGCCCTGTGTCCGGTTGAACCCGCAGTCCGCTGTTTCACTCCTTTGTAAGGGGTGAGGGCAGATGGTAATTGCCCCCTGCTGCTTGCAGCCTGTAAGCGGCACCCCATACACAGCGCCGTTTCGAGATATGGCTGTGTGGTGAGCTAATCGATATTTGAGGGAAGCGTTTTCCCGTATGACTCCGATGTTCTCAATGTGAAACAGGGGAAATGGCCCCGACTCTGGGGTGACCACGGGGATCAGGAGGACAATCCCGACTCCTGTCGCCTCACTGACCTCACAGTCGGGAACCATTGAGTATACTCTGGTCATACCCTTCAGAGTCCAGCTGTCGAGCGGCCCGGAGCACCCCGCGAGTGAGGCCAGTTTGGCACTGTCGATCCAGTCGGGCACCTCCCCCCTTTGGACCTGGTCAAGATTGTGCCGGATCTGGGCTACCATCCACAGGCCATACGCATGGCACAGCTGCCCCTCGTTGATATGGGCCGTGTTTTCTCTTTCCCAGTCTAGAAGGCGGTTAATGGTGTGGGCGTGTGTCTCCAGGACTGCAATGCCGTCGAGCTGGATGTACGCTCCCTCTTCCCCCAGGCGTGCCTGGTCTGCCTGATCTGTGAGAGACCTCTGTAGCAGGTCCCTCATTACCCCTTTTAGTTGCTCGACCTTTTCGTTAAGGCCCTGGATGTCTAGGGAGTTTACTACGGATGTCCCCGTGTTGAGTCCTGTGAGAGCATCGTTGACTATGTCCCGTCTGTGTCGTTGTGTGTGCGTGTTATGTATGTCATTTCGGTAGTGGGTTGCCCCCATGGCATCTATGGCCCTCTCTATAACCTCCTTCCCCATCATGGCGTATAGGTTGCGTACCTGTGCTGTGCAATAGTCCGGTACCCGGATGCCCGATATATTGACCAGCACAGGCACGACCTCGTGTCGGACGTTGTCATAAAGGGCCTCTCCCTCGTCCCACAATACCAGACCCCCCGCGGGCCCCGGTCCCAGGGCGGGGCATGGCAATATCTCGGGAGTCGTGGTCGGGGGCGGTGTGGTCGGGGCGGGTGGAAAGCACAAATACAAAGAGACTACCGCGGCATCAGTAGGCTCGTAATATCCGCAAACAGACAAATCCCGTACAGTAACGGCATCAAATGCCGGGGCAGAGGAGAGGTCCTCTGACATGGCACACATTGTCCCGAACATGCAACCCCCCAAGTCCATCGCCTCAGCACGCCGGAGGCAGGTCGGCCGCGGGTCGTGCTCCGACGTGCAGAATAAACAGAGTGTCTGTACGCCCGGGAGAACTTCCCCTTGCAGGAATACAGATGGCGTCGGACGTGTTAAAGGCAACACCGTGGCGGTAGAAGTTGTCATATATTTCGGGGAAGGAAGGCACTAGTCGTAGGGCGAAGTGGAGAGCAGGGAGGAGAGCGGTACATCGGTGAAGCATGATCTGTGGGAAGAGTGGGAGAGAGGCACCCTTACCAAGGGTGTAGGGTTAGTGTGTGTAGGAGCAGGTCTCCCTGGAACCGGTCCACCCGTTGCACTGTAAGGAGAAAGAGGGGTGGTTAGAGTCAAGTCGAAAAGGGGGGGGTGGAGTCTGTCTGGTCGGGGCTTAAGGGTATGGTTTAAGCTGGGACCACTGTTTCCACCTGCCCTTTCCCTTCATGTCGACAAAGGCGCACGTGTCGCTGGTGAGGATGATTTCGTGCGGTCCCAGCCACCGGGGGGCGAAGTCGGGCCGGTCGGGGGCGGCCCTGACCAGGACTTTGTCCCCAACGCCAGGAAGGGGTTGGGCGGGCACATGCGGCTGCAGTTTTGCCTGGTCCCTAATGTCCTGCTGGTCGCGCGCAGTTTGTCTAAGGGCCCGCAGCTGCGTGTCCAGCTGCCTGATATAGCGCGTCATCCTGTCCCTCAGGGGGGCCATGTCTTCCCCCCCAACCATGACGTTCTCTGGTAGTCACATGGTCCTCCCCGTCATGAGCTCGAAGGGGGTGAGGCCAGTGGAGCGGCCTGGGGTGGCCCTCAAGCGCATCAGTATGCAGGGCAGAACGTCCACACAGCCCTGCCCTGTTTCGGCGATCGCCTGTGCGATCGCAGCTTTGAGGGTCCGGTTCATGCGCTCGACCATCCCGGAGCTCTGGGGATGGAACGGGACGTGGAAGCGCTGTCTGATGCCTAGGAGGCGGCAGGCCAGTTTCATTGCGCGTCCGGTAAAGTGCGTACCCTGGTCTGAGTCTAAACATTTTGAATTGACCTGCAGGGTCCAAGGCTTTTTACAAAGTGAAAGGTTAGGGTTTCTTCTACTCTTTGTGTGAAGAAATGCTTCCTGACATTATCCTTTTGCTGTCTGGCTTTAATTTTACACAGTCTTGCTCTTGATTCTCCTGTCAGAGGAAATCGTTTCTCTTTGTCTGCCCTTTCAACTCTCTTAGTTATCTTAAACAATCCAATTAAATCATCACCTTCATTGTATGGAGTATTTGGGTGTAATCAATGTGGAATTCATGCTCAAATTCTAATTGTTCTGTCATATTTTTGCCAATAGTCTTCCTTTCCAGTAGCTTCCTGGACATTATCTCCCCAGCTCAAGTTAAGCAAATCTTGCAGCCTCATTTTAAATCCTTAAAAATTTGGCCTTTCCAATTTGAGCATGAAGTTCCATCTGCATTCCCGCAAGGTAAACATAGAAATTTGTTCTTGTTAACTTTGCTATTTGGCTTCCTCTTCGATTCTGGCAGATTAACTTGTGAACTTCTGGGATATCTTTTGGAAAGCCAATAACCCAGTCCTACAAATGGCTTTTTGTAGACCCCTCGTCTGTCAAGGTCAATCTCCATGGCAGCATGAATCATATGAGTCTTCTTGTATCCAGCCAGATAGAAATGTTCATTAGTTAACCTTTAGTTTCCAACTATTGGACTCAAGTAACTAATTTAAACCAAAGAAATTATAGTCTGGCATTCTCAATACCTGAGACTTGGAGACTAACAGTCCATTCACTTTTAACACAATCTACCATTGTCTACAAGTGTGAATACCTTCCCACGAAAACAACTAAGGGACACCTTTAATCTTAACAATCCAGTTTGCTGTCGGTGAAATTCAAATCTGCCTCTATGTTACCCTAATTTACTGACAGCCCCAAAATGTAACCATCTTGTAAAAATAATTGTCTGGTAGTACTGAACTTAAAACATGTCTAAAAAGAGACATGAGGTTGAAGCTTTTTGGCTTGCACTCATCAGGATTGAAATGAAGCATAGCCTTAATAAGTTTCTTATTCTTGTCGGCTATAAAACGGGTAAGGGAACCCTCTGGCCCCCAATCTAGGTCTTCGGCCGCACTCGCACCCATGGTAGGGGCACAGCAGGTGTAACTTAACAGAAGCTACTTTAAAGTAAAGCTAGCAGGCGTGCTAAGGGATGTTGCTGGCACTGGCTTATTAATCTCCCAGTCAGGGAGCCCACTCCCTGTAAGTCGAACCCTAGCCCCGCGGGTCAACCTGGGCAGGGGGGTGGATAGTTACAGACGGGGCGCATGTCGATTCCCGAGCGCGCAACCCCGGGTTTCCGTGAGTCTCTCTCTCACCGCCTGACGTTCAGCGGCCGTGTGTACCCCACAAACACTGGGCGTGAACCAGGGGCCCGAGTGCAAGGAGGGGGGGGGGGGGGGGGGCGTGAAGTCAGACCTAACCGTGCCTGGGCAGAGCGTATAACCGCCGGTTGGCCCAAAGACCCCGCGTCTCGGGCTGGTTTGGAGGACTTCCCTTCTTGTAGCGCGCGTAGACCTCCCAGCCTCTACCGCGTACGCAAGGAAGGCGCTAAAACCGGGCTCAACGTACAATGGGGTCCCCTAACTCCCACTGCAGCGGTCAACCAGGAAGGCTTGTTTGGTCGGTTTTTAAACAGGGGGGTCAATCTATCGGGGTCTCGTACCTAAAGTCGTCAGTCCAAGGATAGTCCGTCAGTCATAGTAGCACATTGACAATAAACGACAATAATAGTAATCATGCACACTTTTACGAGTGTTCCGCGACCCCAATCGCCCACCCGCGAAGGATCACTCACACAATCTCATCTGCCCCCATCTCTAATTTCCTCCAGTTCCACATCCTATATACTTGCACTTCGCTAACTCCGACTTCATGAGCATCTCCAATTTTAATCTCTCAATCATCACTGTGCAAGCGTTTGGTTACCTAGGCTGTAAGGTATAAAATTCCTATGCCTCTATTGTCTCTTTTAAGACAGAGGTTAAGCTTATCTCTTTAATTGAGCATTTCTTCATTTGAAATAATATCTCTAGTGTGGCCAGATGTCATATTTTGTTTCATAATGCCCGTGCAATGTATCGTGAGTTGTTTTATTGGATGAAAGATGCTTCATAACAATAAGTTATTGTTGGAGGACAATCTATGGTCATGGCTGTGTGGATCGAGAGGTAGATTCAGTAAATCTGTTGTTTTGTCCTCCATTAGGCATTGGGTTGTGGGAACTTTATTTCTTCCAGGATATGTGAGCAGTTATATTTTTTTCACATTTCTAACTTTATTTGTCCCATCTGCTACTAACATGACCATTCTATAAACTCAAATTGCTGAAATGCCTTCTGAAGGATGAAATTAGAAATTGAAGTAATATTTTACAGGCTTTAGCTGTTTGTAGATTTATTGGTTGACTATCACATAATGGTAGGTGGGTGGCCACTTGTCAATAGGTCACATTGTGTTATCCTGACAGTGCAGGTAGTCCAGGAATGAAGTCACTTTCATTTCTGATGTGAGCACAATAGAGAAAATTCTTGATTACCTTGATTTCTGCCAAAACCCAAGAGACTACGAGAGATGGAATTTTGGGAATTCCCCTAAATGTGGGTGAGTATGTGGAAAATGTAACCTCAACATCTTTTTCTCCCACTCCAGCTCACCACTGGAATTTACAGTCTAAGTGAGACAGATTGTTGATGTTTATGAGGTTCCTGACCCTCCAGATGGTGTTGTTATTTCTGTCCTGTCCAGTTGGAGGAACTTTGGGAATGTAATGTATAATGCTTTTTGTAAGGAGGAACATCTTTGCATTTTTGTATTAAAGATATTGTCCTTTCACCCAGCCCTAATATGTTACTGTTTAAATTGCTGTGTTGTTTTATGTATTAGTAAATTAACAAACACATAAGAAATGATTAGTGTGTATGTTTATTGGATTGTCACTGGTTGCTGAGATAAAGGTGTGAAATAACTGTTTGCAGTTCCAGAAGAACCACCTCAAAACCTAATTGTAAGTAAGATTACATCAAGGTCATTCCGAATTAATTGGGATCCACCAGCAACAGTTACAGGAAGATTCTCTTACAGAGTTGAGCTCAATGGCCTATTTGGTAAGTGGTGTGAACTTCAATGTAAATGGGAAATTCCATTATTATACACTTTGTACTGCTAAGTTACCTGGGAAACCTAATTTCCTGATCTGAGGAAAGGAAGACCTCATTTATGTTGTTTAAATATTCTGGTTAATTTCAGCTTGGCTGCATATGCTCCCTTCCAGTTTTCCCTTTACCTCAATTTTCCCATGGTGGAAATTTTATTCTCTCCCTCTGCCCCAGGAGGGAGCTTTTTGGCAGTGGGAGGAAGGACATAAAATTGGGTGGGATGGTAGATGCAATATGCCTGTGGTGTACACACCCCAGTGGTATTTTACCAGTGTCATGCACAAACTCCAGACTTGGACTGATAAGTGGCAAGTAACATTCACAACACACAAGTGCCAAGTAATGATCATTTCCAGCAAAAGGAACCCAACCCTGAGGAAGGGCCTATGCCCAAAACGTCGATTTTGCTGCCCCTCGGATGCTGCCTGACCTGCTGTGCTTTTCCAGCACCACACTCTTGATGCTGATCTTCAGCATCTGCAATCCTCACTTTCTACTAGCAAAAGAAACCCAGTCTATGTTCGCTTGATATTTAAAATTATTACTATTGTTCAACCCCCCCCCCACCAATATCAACATCCTTAGGATTAACAATGATCAGAAGCTGAACCAGACCAGGCAGATAAATACCGTGACTACAAGTACTGGTCAGAGGCTAGGAATTAAGTAACAAATAATACACCTCCTGTCTCTGCAATGTCTGTCCAAAATCAACAAGGCACATATCAAGAGTGTCATGGAATACTCTCCTCTTACCTGAATGGTTGCAAACCAAACAATATAATAAAAAAGTTTGACACCATCTGGAACAAAGTAGCCCTCTTAATTGGCGCCCCATACACAACCTTCAAAATATACTCCTTGCATCATTGGGACATTGTAGAGCAGTGTGTACCATCAACAAGATGTCCAGTAACAACCCACCCACGATTCTTAAAAAGTACCTTCCAAACCTGCAAACCTCTACCACTTGGAAAGGAAAGGGCAGTAGGTACAGGAGAACATCAATTTTTATAAATTCCATTGTAAGCTATATCACATCCTGACGTTGAACCATAGCATTGTTCCTTCATTATCATGGAATCAAAATTGTGGAACTCCCTTCCTAATAGTGCTTTGGGTGTCCCTATACCCAAAGACTGCAATAGTCCAAGAATGCAGCTCACCATCAGCCTTTCAATGTCAAGTAAGGAAGGACAATAAATGCTGGCCTACCCATGTCCTATGAATGAATCAAAAAAACAGAGCATTACCCTCTTGGGCAATTGAAGCCCTGAAGTAGTTATTGTATTTTTATCAGTCTTTGTCTAACTCTTTCTTGGATACATTCAATGTCTCATCTTGCATTGCTCCTGGGAGAGGAGAATTCTAAAGACTAACCAGCCTTTAAGAGATTGTATTCTTCCTCACCTCCATCTTAAATAGGACACTCCTTTATTTTGAAACTGCTGACTAGTTCTGGATTCTCCCATGAGAAGAGATAGCATTTACTGTGTCAGCATTTACTGTGTTAAGCCCTGTCAGAATTTTATGAGATTCAATAATATCTCTCTTTCTTCCAAACTCCAATGCTAACTTGCTCAACCTTTCCTCATAAAACAACCCTTTCATTTGGAAATCAGACCAGTGGAACGTCTCTGAGTTGAGTCTAGATTGGAGTGGTGCTGGAAAAGCAGGAAAAAAACAGAGCATGACCCTCTTGGGCAATTGAAGCCCTTAAGCCCTTCATTCCTGATGAAGGATTCTTGCCCGAAACACTGATTTTCCTGCTCCTGGGATGCTGCCTGACCTGCTGTGCTTTTCCAGCACCACTCTAATCTAGACTTTGATCTCCAGCATCTGCAATCCTCACTTTTGTCTCTGAGTTGAATCCAGTATAAACATATCCCTCCTTAAGTATGAACACTGTACGTTGTGCACTAAGTGCACTCGAACCAATACCTTGTGCATTTTTGGCAGGATTTCTCTATTTTACACTTCTTCCCTTTTGCAGTAAAGGCCAACATCACATTTGCTTTTGTAATTATTTATTATGACTGACTGCTAACTACTGAAAGCAACACCCAGATCCATCTGTGCCAGAGCATTCTGCATTCTCTCCCTATTTAAGTAATATCCTGTTTTCCTATTCTTTGGCTACAAAATGGCTTCACTTGGCCTTAGGGAGAGTCCCTGTCTGCTAACCTTGCAAAGTCTAGTAAAATGCCAGCATTGGCAAGAAGGTAGCTGGTTTGCCACCACCTCTACACAATATTTGCATTTCCCTGTCTCCCAGTTCACACTCTGAGGTACTTAGCAAATTCACTCGCAAACACACATGCTGTGAAAAAAGTGATAATTTTGGCATTGATCATATTTATTTTAAAAATGGTTAGTTATTGAGGGTAAATATATTTATATGTTTTCAAATTTAGGGAAGATATTGCAGAACAGCACCAGAGGACTGATGTTCTTTTTTATGAACCTGCTGCCATTTACAAAATATGAAGTGTTTGTAACTGCTGAAACAATGGTTGGACTTGGACCAAAATCGAGTGCTGAAATCACTACATCATCAGAAGGTAACGTTAAAGGATGTAGTGGAAAATTGTTGCACATCATTGAAATAGTAGCATGCATCTTGTAACTGGTAGGTTTTTGATTATTTTCATTTTACTTTGCATTTCTGGTTAGTCAATGAAATGGAAGCTTCGCTGACTGCTAAAATAATGGTTCTATGTAAGAGAGATCATGTTAAACACTGAGACAGAAGGACGGCGTGTGGTTAATGAGGTCTTTCTATTTGCTGCTGCTGAATTTTATTAACTGCCACAATAAAGTACATCCCAAAATGCTCCTCGAATAACACACAAATTGTTGAATTGTAGCTAAAGTCAGAAAAAGCAGGAAAACAGAAGAAAAGAAGATTAACTGGAGGTTATTTTGGTAATAAAATAAAAGTAATGGCTGTTGTGTGAATCAGACACATCTACTTGTGAGTGTGATTTTAACACACAATTTTGGTCCCAGTTGAAACTGATAACTTGAAGTTGCCCGTGGAGTGTTAAATCAGACACCTGCAAGTTTAAAACTCAAATCCTAATTAAACATTATTTTCATTAAGCAGTCTTGTTGAGCTACTGTCACATTCACTGTCCCAAAGATGTGACATGTGCTGGTTGACACACCGCGTGATGTTTCAGCATGACTCAGGGACTATCTAAGAGTGTAATCTCAGGCACTACACCAGACATCTTGATGGAGAAGGGTGAAAAGGTGTTCAACAACCCAACCGGAATGATATCTAACTCGTTCTCCTGGCCCTTTCACCCTTCTTTCCTGCATTAATGGATGGCCTCATCTTTCCTTCCTTATACACCTGAACACTAAGGCAAATGTCCATCACCAAGTTGGTGACCAAATGTTTCCTTACTCTTGGTAACTCCTAGGAAACTGTCCAATAAGAGAGCAGCACAGCATCTACTAATTTTAGATGAAGCCCTCAGAGAGTTCCCAGAATTAATGTTGATGGCTGGTAAAGTCTGACAAAGTATGTCAGAAAGTCTTCCAATCTAGCAGCAAGTGGACAGTAAAAGGTGATTTTCATTTAAGTAGTGCTGAAAATTCTCAGTGTAGTATTTTCCTGGATGATCACTTCTGATACCCTTTAGTAATTGTCACTCCTACCGTTTTGTGGTAATGAGTAAGGATTGTTTAAGATAGTTTGCTTTCACAAATCGTCCTTTGTCTTTTCTTTGTTTTGGTAATGATTAGTGGTAGAGGATACACACCATAGCGTGTCTACAGAAGAGACACCTTTGAGTAAAGGAGAAGACATTATAGCAGTAAGTGGAAATACATTTCATGAGGCATATTATTAAGACCTTAGGGAACTGATGCAGATGAATTTACTCCCTTCAAAAGGTAGAAGATAAAAGCTAGTAGAACTCGGTTCCACCCACAGACTTTGTGGGCTATCAGTAGAATGGGTGAGACCAATGTAATGCGAACAATGTAATACCTTGTACAACATCTCCACTCAAGCTTTATTTTCACCTTAATGAACCAATTATAGATCATGTATACAAGTCTACTATATTTACTATTACTGGATCTCCTCCCAAGTCTCTGATTTCACAAATGTAGATGGTCTGGATGTTTCACTTTTCACAGACTG
Organism: Chiloscyllium plagiosum; assembly: GCF_037043375.1. Classification (NCBI taxonomy): domain Eukaryota; kingdom Metazoa; phylum Chordata; class Chondrichthyes; order Orectolobiformes; family Hemiscylliidae; genus Chiloscyllium; species Chiloscyllium plagiosum. Next base: position 27,400,896 of record NW_028270157.1, on the reverse strand, counting down.
AACTTTCTATGGATTTGGCAGAATGCTAGATCTTTCACTTGAGGGCTGTTGATCTTGGTCTGATCTGTGGATTATTTCGCTGCTGAAGGATCTATTATCTCTCAGATATCCTTTGCAGAGGAAATTACGTTGCTGTTGGTCTTCTACCTTATCTGAAGGACCTTTCATCTGAATTTCATTTACTGAGGAACCTTTCTCCGCTACTCACAATATTATCTGGTAACATCATTCGGCTAACCCTTAACCTCATGAATGTTCACCCCGGAGGACTTTCTCCCCTTTTAAATCCTGAACTTCTGGATCAGGCTGTATCTTTCTCATTGAAACAGCTACTCTCTTTTTTACAGTATGCTGGATGCTTAAACCAGGCAATTTATTCTTTTTAGCCATATTGTGGGTATTGGTTTGATTTCTATGGGTCATATGCAATTCCTCTTCATTGATTTATAATGAAATGATGTGGAAGTGCCAGTGTTGGACTGGGGTGGATAAAGTTAAAATTCACACAACACCAGGTTCTAGTCCAACAGGTTTATTTGGAAGTACAAGCTTTTGGAGCGCTGCTCCTTCGTCAGATACCTTCATCAATGCTCTGAAAGCTTGTACTTCCAAATAAACCTGTTGCTTTATAATGAAGACATCTGCAGTCAGCCTTTGTGGTTAGTTGATTGTGGAAGTAGACTTCTATATGCTCTCAGTTTTGTTGTTGAAAGATTACTGTTCACAAAGCACAAACTCTGTCACCGGCATTGAGTGTTCTGTTGTATCAGTCTATTCTCCAAACTATTCCATCGTCAGAACAACATCAGTGAAATATCCTTGAATAAGGTCAAGTGTGTTTTGCTGCTCACATTTGCTATCATTACATGCTTCGCCTTGAAGGCTTTGCACAGTTTTAGCTTTTGATCTGCCTTCAATGATGACAGGAATGTTTTCCAGTCTTGACTGTTGTATGTACATCTTACATATGAGGCACAGAGAGTGTGTGAATAGCTGAAGGAGTCGAGGAAGAGCCTGGTGGAAAGGGAGGGATGAGAAATTGCCAATGTGTGGCAAAATTCCAGAGGGCCAGGAACCTGGTAGAAACAAAATGGACACTAAGACTGACAATATGTACAGGCCATCCTCCCAACTGTGTTCTAATTGGGGACTTAGTCCCAACATAATCTCCCTTCTGCCATGTTTTCCCACTCATCCCCAGAAGAAGAGAGAATTTGGGGGTTACGTGTAAGGTCTGAAGGTGTTAAAATCATTATTAAGCTATGAATGCAAATTGTCCAGCAGAAAAATAAACTCCTGTTCTCTAAGGTACAAAACATTGCATGGAACTTTCTGTTTACTTTACTGTGCTTCCTCTTGCTTTGTTCCAAAGATTTGTTAATCAGAAATGGCTTCCAATTTTGCTAAAGGATCCAGGTCTAAAACCACAAAATGATTTTGTTTAAAATGTTAATTGACAGTCAAGTGTGAACCCAACTGCAATTTTTTTATGGTGCTACTTTCCACCTTTTTTGTTATTAATCTGCATCAAATGCATAATGAACATTTCAAAAATAATGTTCAAAATTTGTTCCAGGATTTTAAAAAATCTATTAAAGTAAAAATATAAACATTATTGATCTGCTACCATTAGATGGCAGTCATTGACAGAGTTGCTACCCTATCCACAAGAGTATCTCAGTCCTACTTAAGAGAACAAAACTAAATGTTGTTTTCTGATTACTTCTTACAGGAAGTGTGATTCAAATGTTTTGTTTCTTTGGATGTTAAATCAGTTGATGGGTGCCATCCGACTTGACCTTTAGTTTGTCAGTATTTTGGAAGCTTGGATTTAAATGTACTAACTTTATCTGAAGCTTTCAGAATTTCCCAAATATTGACAGAATACCCCCCAACCTGCCGTCTTAAATTCCTATTGTGGCTTAGTTCTCAGTTCAAGACAAAAACAGAAATTGCTGGAGAAATTCAGCAGCATCTGTGGGAAGAAAGCAGAGTTAACATTTTCAGTCTGGTGACTCTTCGTCAGAACACATGCCTCAGTTCCCTGACTTAATGTTTGAAGAAAATGAAGAGGGGAATTTTTAACATGGATGGTGCATGTATTTAGGCACAGATGGAAGCTAAATCAAGGAAAGGCTTGAGTTGTCTGTGAGCTTCAACCCATCGACTTCTGTATTTTAGTCCAACACACAAAGGTGTGTGCAGGAAAGCTCCTAAGGGAGAGGCGAGTAATTAATTTCAATTTGTTAATCATTCAGTAAGAGTGATATTAGCACATTTTTTGGTCATATAAAGGGTGGATTCAAGATTTCTCAGGCTATGGGAATCACTGGTAAGAGCAAGATGAGAATACAGTGGCAGTTTAGAGAACTGAATATGTAACAAACCAAAAAAAAATTACTCCTTAAAATTTGCAAATTTTCTGAAGAGTCACAATCTGACACGTAAGGGTCAGTTCAGCACTTCTTCAGAAATATGGAACCGTACTTCCATTCTGACAGTTCTTTTTAGAGCAGAACTATAAAAGGGAACTAAACCAAGTCTCCCTTTCAAAGCAGCCAATTGCTGTATTCCGAAATTTAAAGATTCTGACAGCAACTTTGACAGCTGCTGTCAAATCACAAGTACATAAAGGAAACTGTGATTAGGGTGCTGGGAGGGTAGAGTGCCAGGTAAGAAGAATGTCAGCTGAGATGTATACCACCTGTGAACAGATTAGAATGCCAGATAAGTAGAGGGAAGAGTGCTAGGTTAGCAGTATGTTAGCTGGGTGGTATTTCAGGTAAGTAGATACTAGCTGGATATGGTGTCACCTAGGGAGGGGGTATGCACCAGGGTTATGACATCAGACAGATAGAGGAATTGTTTGCGAGGTGACAGGTGCCAGCTGGATAGGGTGTCAGAAGGGAGTGGGTAGGGTGCCAGGGGTAGGATGCCAGATGAGTGAAAAGTGGAATGCCAAGTAGTTAAGGTGCCAGCTGTGTAAGGGGTAGGCTGCCAGCTGGTTAGGATACAGAGTGGTTAGGGTACTAGTGTGACAGCCTCTGGGCCATATATGGACTCTTGTGAGTCTCTGCAGATCCCCTCTTTCCCTTGGAGCTACCGATCTATTATCAGCAGACTGATGGCTCATCCAATTCATGATGCTCAGCCTGCCCTCACTACACATGGTGCTTCTGTTGTTGTGGTTATCAACTTAATCCTCAGCTGAGGTCCATAGAATCACAATGTATGTGACAATGTATCAGATAGATCAGAGATCCAAAATGTACATCAGAACTGTAAAACTCCAGGGTGTATAAAGTAATTTGTCAGCATGAATGTTGTGAACAAATCCTTTCACGTAAGCAAGTGCAACCAGCTGTGAGTACTGAGTACTTACTGACATAGTTCCTTGTTTTGATGAGATCCCCCTTTAAGTTTTATTAAGCATCACTTACTTCTCACTTTTCTTTCACTGGCAAGTTTCAGGAAGCATAGGATAAAATTAAATTTCATATTAATATGGCTGTAATTAAGTGATTAACCTATTGAAATTGTAGCTCATCTCTCTTGAGGAGATCGCTCAAATTTAACCAAAACCACTGTGGTTTAGTGAGGAAACTGGTCAGTTGACACATTTATGTTTCTTTAGGATTTCATCCAAATCTATGTGGTCACCAATGTTACAATGTTCTTGTCAGTATGGCCTGAATATCCATAGATTCATTATTACAGTGCACATTCAGCAAAATTACCTAGTATTGTGATAGACCAATCTTTGGCTCAAAGAATAGGAATTACTTTGCTGTCCATCTTTTTCATTTCTCACCTGCAACTGTTCTCTTCTGACTGTTGTTGGGACGTGCTTACTAATAGCCATTCACTATTGCATTACAGCGATCATTTTTAAAAACTGATCTGGGATAGTAAAGGTCAGGGAATTCAAAGATTATGAACACCAGAGCAGATTCTGTTTCCAACCCATACTGAAAGTAGACAAGCAGGAGGCTGGAAGAACTCAGCAAGCCAGGCATCAATAGGAGGTGGAGAAGTCAATGTTTCAGGTATAACCCTGCCTCAGAAATGGAGGTAGGGATAGGGGAAGCTGCAAATAAAGAGACATGTCGGGGAGGGTATGGGTGGGAAGAGGGGTGGAATAGTGAGGTAGTAGTTGATGAACACAGGTAGTGAGGCTGGCCTGGTTGGTCAATGGGAGGAATTAATCCGGTCGGTAGCTGTCTCTCACTTGTCTACTTTAGGTTCCAGCATCTGCAGTTTTTTAGTCTCTCCAACCAGGTCATACCCACCTATCACACTGTTCACCGATCACTACCTCACCATTCTGCTCCCCTCCCAACCCAAAACACTTCCCCAGCTCTCTTCATCTGCAGCTTCCACTCCCCCCACCTCCATTCCTAAAGAAGGGTTATACCCGAAACTGTCCCACCTCCTGATGTTGCCCAGCTTGCTGTGTTCTTCAAGCCTCCTGCTTGTCTACTATGGATTCCAGCATCTGCAGTTTTTTTGCCTCCATCTCATATTGGAGCACACACATTTCAACACCTTCAGTAAAATATTTACCTCTCTAACTCATGTGGACTCAGCTCAACTACAACATTATTGAGATCAATTAACTGATTGCACACTGAGTATTCAAGTCCAAACTCAAGCTGTATGGCTTATTATTGCAAAAAATGTGTTTTTTTCTACTGTAGTATTGGTGAACCATGGAATTCTGTTTTCATATTTATTGTCACCTTTTACTTTTGCTGTATTATACATAATTTGCAACTTGATGGGTGGACAAGTGACCTGTTCCTGATTTGCCAGTGATGCTTTTGATCTGTTTTGCAATAGATGCCTACTCATATTTTAATTTATCTTCAAAGTCTAAAAGGTTGGTTGAGAATTGGGCATTCGGATGCTGATCCTTCCTCTCCATTAAAGCTTCATATCCTCTAGCTTAATCAAAATTATTTTCGATTATTTGAACTGCAATGTGAGAACTTTAGTGCAGAATAGGAAAATCATAATGTGAAATAGATTTGTAAAATTACTTGTAATGGCAATTATGGCTCAAATCCTAATCTGTAATTTATGTCTGTACCCTATTAAAGTATTGAATATACAAAATAGAAACATGTTTACATTTGAACTATTCATTGTTTTAGTTCCAGGAGAAGTATTTGATTTTAAAGCAACAGAGGTTGAAGCTAAATCTGCAAGATTGGAATGGGGAAAGCCTCGTCAACCAAATGGAATTATTATTCAATATCAAATCACTGTCTTTCTAAAGGAGTCTAAGATATCTGTACAAAATATAATCTTGACAGAAAACAATCAGGTATGCTGTTTATTTTATTTTTCCTGGATGTTATAAACTTAAACAACATATAGTTATTTTATATTTTTTATTAGTTAAGTTTCACACTGTAGACGTGTTCCCTCATGTGGGGTTTGATGTTTAATCATCTTTCCCTTTATCTTCATTTGGATATAGGAAACCAACTATGGATTCATTCTTATATAAAAGCATTGCTCAAAGACAGTTAAGGGCAAGTCATGACTGACAAATTCGAATGAGTTCTTTGACGAGGTAACACAGGCAGTGGATGGGTGTAGTGCTCTGGATGTTGTATATTTGGACTTTCAGAAGCCACTTGATATGGTGCCACATGGTAGGTTGGTTAGAAAATTACAAAATGTTAGGGATTGATGGTCATCGGCAGTATAGATTAGAAGTTGGCTAAAAGAGCGTGGGTATAGATGGGCAGTTTCTGAGACTGGAGACGAGTTGAAGGTGGGGTTCTGAAGGAATCAGTGTTAGGACCCCTTGCGTTTTTTGATTTATATAAATTATTTGAATATGAGTGTTGAGGGGTAAATCTCTTCAGAGAGGCATCAAATTCAGAGAGACATTGACAAGTTGGCCAAATGGGCAGCCACCTGGCAGATGATTTTCAATGCAGAGAAATGCAAAGCAATGCATTTTGGTAGAAAAAGCATGGAGAGGCTCACTGATTCAACCTTGAGGGGAATATAGGGGCAGAGGGACTTGGGTTTCATGGGCTACTTCTCTGAAGGTGGCCAGGCAATTTGAAACAGTTATTAAAAAGGCTGATAGGATCCTTGAATTTATAAATAGAGGCATAGAGTATAAAAGCAACGAAGTGGTGCTACACTTCTACAAATCATTGGTCAGTCCAAATTTGGAGAATTGTTTTCAGTTCTGGGTATCTTATTTAAGTAAGGATGTTAAACCCTTGGAGAGAGTGCAAAAAGGTGACTTACCAAAATGATACCAGGAATGAGGGTTTTGAGATACAGGAAAGATGAGAGAAATTGGGCATATTGCCTTGGGGGAAAGAAGATTAAAAGGTGACCTTGTTGAGTTTGATTTTCTGTTGTCATAGGTACCAAGATACAGTGAAAAGTATTTTGTGTGCTATATGGGCAGATCATACTATATAAAGTGCATCAGGGTAGCAGAACAGAGTGCAAAATATAGTGTTACCATCACAGACAAGATGCAAGAGATATATCAGTATTAATATTTGAGAGGTCTGTTCAAAAGTCTAATAACAGCGGGGAGGAAGCTGTTCTTGAATCCATTTGTACATGTTTTCAAACTTTTAGATCTTCTGCCTGACGGAAGAGGACGGAAGAGAGTATAACCAAGGTGGGCGGGGTCTTTGATTATGTTGGTTGTTTTCCCGAGGCAGTGAGAAGTATGGATGGAGTCAATGGATGGGAGGCTGGTTTGCATCATGGACTGGGCTGTGTTTATGACTCTAGTTTCTTGCGATCTTAGGAACAGCAGTTGCCATACCACACTGTGATGCATTTAGATAGGATACTTTCTAGGGTACATCTATAAAAATTGGTAAAAGACCTTGTGGACATGCTGAATTTCCTTAGCCTCCAAAAAAGTAGAGATGTTATTGTGCTTTCTTGACCATTGCATTGACATGGGTGGGCCAAAACAGATTATTGCAATTGTAAACAATTTTGACAGCATAAAGAAGGATGTTCTATTTCCACTAGTTGGTATGTCAGTAACTCGGGCTCACAACTTCAGGATTGTCAGCAAGAGATTTAGGTGTGAGACAGGAGAAACTTCTCTTCTCAGAGAGTTGTTAGGATTTGGAATGCGCTGCCATGGAGAGTGGTGAAGATTCTTTCAAAGGAAATTTCTAAAGAGATATGTGTATATATTTGAAAGTGATGAATTTAGAGGACTATGGAGATGGGGCTGGTGAATGGTACTAACTGGGTAGCTCTTTAGGCAGCCACGATTGACGCAGTGAGTCAATTGCCTCCTCTGTACTGTAACTTTCTCTGATTCTATAGCCCAAGAACTCATTAGGCCTAATTGAAATAATAACCAGAGGGGTGGCAGGTTAGAGCAGTCATAGAATACCTTGGCAACAGTTCCTTGAAATTGGAATTTCAAATTAAACTTGAGATATGATTACAATATGAATATTCTACAAATTATTTAATAGAAAAATAGTTTGAATGGTAAACTAGGAAAGTTGGACTGGATAGGAGGGTTAGAAAGGAGAACATTGGAAAAAAGCTGTCATTGATTTACAAATTCAATATTCTGTGCATTCCTTCTTGATCAAGTCAAGCTGATATCTTAAACTATCTGAATGACTATTATACAGTCAAAATTATACTGCTCAATAACTATGACATGGGGTGGGGAGGTGTGTAAGGAGTGGAAGTTAATGGAGGGTGAATTCTAACAAAGACTTGTAGTAACCTTAATTGGATATTCATGTCTTTTGCATGTTTACTTCTTCAGCTACTCTTTAAAGGCAAACGGAGCCTACATTTATTGAAGTAAGGACAAATACCAACATTAAGCTGCCTTATCTCCCAGCATGTGCATATACAGAACACCATTTGTAACTCTTTTGTTCCATTCAGCTTCATTTTGCTTATCATGGTAAAAGTAAATAGTGAATATGCCAGACAATATTCTATTACAGAAAGCCAGACAGTGATGGATAGGACTACAATTGTTCAGAACAAAAGCCCAAATATTTGTTTTGAACCCTAGTTGGATTGAAAGTGACTCATTTACCTTTAAATGTTCTTCTGCGCTAGAAATTCTTGGACAAGGGGCCTCCTGTAACTTATCTGTCCAGGAATCCAAATATCTAAGAACAAGTAAAAATCAGCTTAGAAACTGCACCCCTTCTGCAGCATTCAGTATGACATGCTCTGTATCTCGAAGCTCCAGTAATACAACCAGCCACTTTGACAGCTTCAGTGAAATGGTAAATATGTAAGATGTCTCACAAAGAAACAGGGTAGTGCCAGCAGGCACCTTGAAGAGAGAAGGAATCACATATAGGCACCCCAGAAATCTCTTCTCAATCATCCAGACATATCAGGATCCCCTCCACCTCGACCCTATCTAAATCCCAACCCTGTAATGAATGAGGGTGAGCCTGTAACTGGAGAAGCCACTATAAATACATCTGTGTGCTCTCACCACAAGCGCTCCCATATTCAATTACCCAAATATTCCAGGCTAATAGGCTCCAGTATTGAGGAGGCTCCCATCACTACAGCTACAGATCCAGGGACTCCACCTAGACTTGTAGTCAGGCAAAGGGAAAACATATTTTCTGAGGACACATAGATGGCTTCTATAAATAAATATGCTGTTTAAATCATCATGTGCTTGATCAACTATCATTTTAGCTGGCTACATGGCTACCATGTCATATTTAATACCCTCTTCATACATTACAAGAAGTATAGAAATTATAGTGGTGAGTCACTGCTCATCTCTGAGAAGTATCCTGGACAACAATAGATTTCAGACAAAAATAAATGAAGAATTTATGGAAATCAGAAACAAATCATTGGGATTTCTCTCTCCTAGGCTATTGCCTAGGTTTCTTTCTCCACAATTGACCCTCCCCTTGCTTGAAACCTCCAGACATATCTGGTCTTGTCTATATTTTATGAATCTTTACTGTTGCTTCCTAAATCCAGATTTGTCTTTCCTCACCCCCGTTTGAATATTTCCAATCTGGTTTCTTTCCCTGCCTGAGCAGTGAAACAGCCTTAATGAAAATCATAAATGGGATTGTCTATAACTGACCATAATGCATTATCCATTCTTGGCATGTCTGTGGAATTTCCAGCAGCTCTTCCACAACTCTGGCCTGTTATAAAAACAAAAAATATTAGCAATACTGAGAAAATCAGGTAGCAGTTGTGGAGCGAGAAACAGTATTCATTTCAGCTTAATGCCCTTTCATCAAAGCTAGGTAAAACTGGAAATGAAATACACTTAGTCTGCATATAATTTGAGGTATGATTCAAGCAAATCCCTTCCCCAGGGGGTGAGAAGCCTCTGTAGTTGTTGCAGTTTTCTTTGTTGCCATTTATTTTTGTATGGCAAATTTTGCATCCTGCATCTCATGTGGAACAGAGCTTACCTTCCAGCAGAAAAAGACAAACCCATGAAAGGGGACAATGGATCAAATTTTTCTTGCTTGAGCAATCCAAATGGGATTCTATCCCGGCTAAGTGCCCTTCTTTTTGAAAGGCATGAAGCCTCCTTGAGTTCAAGTGTTGAGGGTTCTTCATCTATTTTCAACATGGCAGGAAGCTCTGGTCAAGGTGTAAAATATAGACCAAAGGATGTCTGACTCATTGGAGTATAGCTTACAGTAGTGGTCAGGCCACTGTGTTTACTTCTCATGGTGAGTACTTCAATTTCTGCTGACTTCAGAGAAGCAACTTTAGCGATGGGAGGACAAGTGCACCCACTCAAGACCTTCATTAATATCTCATAGGCATGGGCAGTTTGGATTTCTTGAAGTCCAAGAAACATGTTGATCCAGTGTTTATTTATGCAGTATCATCCTGTCTTTTGCACATCAGTCTTGGCTACTTTCATGCTGTACAGCAGTTTAGTGGTTGGGTTTATGAATGTGACATGTGGACTGTTTTTTACATCAGTGATGGATATGTCAGCTGAGTAGATGCAAACCTCAAATCATAACACATAGCAATTACTGTTAAATAACATAAAATAATACGAGAGATAGGGAATAACAACAATAGAACCTAAAACTTTGAACTTAACACCATTATGTTTAAGGACAACAAGAAATGTGAGAGCTTAAAATAAGAAGACAGTACTTATCTCCTAGTGGTCACCTGGGATCCACCTCCTTCTTTCATTTATCCTGCTGGCTGTTGCTTCCTATATCAGTTTCAGTTAAGTAGAAACAAAGTTAAATGAAATCACATGTACATTCCTGAAGAAGGGCTTATGCCCGAAACGTCGATTCTCCTGTTCCTTGGATGCTGCCTGACCTGCTGCGCTTTTCCAGCAACACATTTTCAGCTCTGATCTTCAGCATCTGCAGCCCTCACTTTCTCCTGTACAATTAGGTAATCAAGATAAATATATATCCAGTAAATCAGGGAATTTGAGGAGCTAAATTTATAATTGATAGTTATTTGATACTAATGTTCTGATGAAACAACTAAATGGGTAATTCGTACAACCTTGATTTGTTCAAATATTTAAGTTATTGAAAAATATATTCATGGATTTTTTTAAAATTCTAGAATATGAATATGGGAAACTCTACTGAACCAAAACTTCCTGGTATGTTGGTCACAGTCTCCACTACGTTGACTTCAAAAACTGATGCGATATTTACAGACGTGGATGAAGGATCTGCTGAGCTGATGTCTGATTCCTCATCTTTCGAACCTGCAGTGACTTTACCGACTTTTTCACCAGATAAGGAATTAACCCCTGTTAATTCAGACTTGCCTGAGACAACTACTGTACATGAAAAAAGCATGACTGCATCTGTGCCTGATCAACTAACATCACATGCAATCACTTATTCTAAACCTTCAATGCCTATTACCGCACACTCAATGGCTGCTACTGGATTCTCTGAATCATTTACTAAACCAACAACCTCTAGTTTCTTGGGGCTCTTTGAATCTCATCCTGCAATCAACATGACTCTCAAGCTGAGATCAGTGTTGCATAAAAGATCACTTACTGCAGTTGTCAAGGCAGGTGGAATTTCTCTGCCTTCAAGTGCTTCACCATTTCTTCCTCAATGGAAGCTTCTGGCTAATGGCCTTCAAAATATCACTGCTAGTAAGTAGGTCACTGCTCCATTATGTAGTGACAACAGGTGCTAATGACCTAGTGACATGGCGATGTAATTAGTATATACACTTGCTCTTGAAAGTCACAAAGCATTTTTAAAGATTGTATGTTTTCAAAGCATAAGCAAAGGTTCTTCTTTCTAAAGTGAGAAAAAAGTATTAAATTATTCCAGGTTGTTAGAATACAAATACATTTTACAAGTGTTTTTCATTGTTTATAACAATTTTAACTTCGTTATTTTTCTATTTAAAGCCAGCCGTTTCTGTTAATGTTAGTGGGACAATCTTAAAAGCTTTTTAAACTGTGCTCATATAAAAATAAGATGAATAAACTGGGATTTATTTCACTGGAGATTGAGGGGTGACCTGATAGAGGTTTATAACATCGTGAGGGGCATAGATAAGGTGAATAGGTGGGGGAGTTCAAAACTAGGGAGCATATTTTTACGGTGAGAGGAGAAAGATTCAAAAAGGACACGAGGGGCAACATTTTACACAGACAGAGTGGTTAGTGTGTGGAATGAACTGCCAGAGGAAGTGGTGGATGCAGATACAGTTACAATGTTTAAAAGAAGACATTTGGACTAAGCACATGAATAGGAAAGGTTTGGAGGGATATAGGCAGGTGGGATTAGTTTAGTTTGGAAACATGGGCTAGTTGGACTGAAGGAGCTGTTTCCATGATGTATGACTCTATGACTCTTAACTTCCTGCTGACTTTTTCTTACTTTTTAAAGGCTTATTTTGTTTTTCCAATCCATCTATGAATTTTACTCACTGTGAGAATGATTACATTCGGCAAGGTTTTCTTCTTCTACTTTATGCAGAGAGTGAAAGCAGGCTCCAGGTCATTGACCCTACATCTGAACAGCTGTCATATGTTGTGAAAGAACTTGTACCTCATACTGATTACATTATCAGAGTGTCAGCATTCACTAATGTTGGAGAAGGACCACCAACCTACATTACCTTAAAGACACGAGAATATGGTATGTTACCAAAGAAACCATGATCTTTGTTTTAGAAATGAAAATGATGTCACAGATTTTTTGAAGTTAACTAAACATTTTTCTTTGGTGGTTTTAGTGCCAAGTTCAGTGCAGAATATAACATATGAAAATATCACTTCTACATCTATTCTGATATTATGGGACCCACCTGTTATTCCGAATGGCATTATAACTCATTACACTATCTATGCTGTGGAGGAAGGCACAACTGAGGCATTTCAAGAAGTTGTAATCAGTAACAACATTACTCTAACAGGTATTTTAAATAAATAAATGCTTGTAACTTAGACACAAAGTTGACCATCATGTTTTTAGAACTTTTTTAGAACTAATTAAACCTATTTGAGACATTATTTATTCAGGCCAAATTGAAAAGCTCATTGAAAAATACCTATAATGGGACTGTATTTAGAAATCTGTTAAAAATCACACAACACCAGGTTATAGTCCAACAGGTTTATTTGGAAACACTAGCTTTCGAAGTGCTGCTTCTTCATCAGGTGGTTGTCACCTGATGAAGAAGCAGTGCATCAAAAGCGAGTGCTTCCAAATAAACCTGTTGGACTATAACCTGGTGTTGTGTGATTTTTAACTTTGTCCACACCAGTCCAACACTGGCTCCTCCAAACTTTAGAAATCTGAACTGCAAATCATCCTGCACTAAAATCCATGGAGGGTAATCTGTGGCCAAAGCTCTTTCAATCCAAGATAAAAGTAAAGAAGATGTATTCTACTGTTGGGAGCAAGACATACATGAGTGTGATCATCACACATTTACTGGAAGGGGCATCGAGCAAAGCATGAGCTCTGAGAGATACTGCTTCAAATATCATGTACACCATTGCACTTTTACATTCAGTCTTTCATTGTGCTCAAGCTGATTAACAGATGTTTTTGCTCGGAGAGGTGACAGCTAAAGACGATGAAGTAGATGTTGAAGTATTCAAACCATGGTTGTTCTATTTCATTAAGGTATTTCTCTGTAGGCTAAGCAGCCATGTTTGCTGAGTTCTCTTAATAGCCATTCATTCAGCACTGGCATGCATAGACATTATGGATATTTCTCAGTAGTAATTATGGAGGCAAATCTTCTGGTCTCTGACTAGTCAGAGGCCAAATACAATCTGAAATATGTGTGTTGGGACTCCTTTGAGGTTCCAACACACTGACTACATGGTAATTGCACAGCAAGTTTAAAGTTACAGTTAAACTGTGCGTGAGATTCCTCAATTTATTTTGATTCCAATTGAGATGCCCCAAGTTTTCAGGTTCACTGGTGAAGCAGGTTGAACTGCCATCCCTTCTTCACTCATTCACCCCCTCAGTCGATCACTACAAAATTAATTTACAAATAATCCCTTCCCTTTTGGATGCATTTCTTCCAGAACAAATTCATTTCTGCTTTTAAAAGCTGTAAATTTACTCAAATTTTATTGAGTATTTTATTACTGAATGAAGAAGAAATAATAACACAACACACATGTGCACAGATTAGAAATGAGATGGGAGTCCAAAAAATATGTAAGTTAAAAAACATACACAGATCAGTTTCTGAGTTCCGTGAGCAGTAAACAAGGGATGTAGTAGCATTATGCTGGATGATACTTGGTAACATTGATGTTGGTAGGTGAACAAAGTACTGTGAATGCTGGATCTGAACGAGAAACAGAAAGTACTAGAATCTGGCAACATCTGTGAAAAGAGAAACAAACTTAATGATTCAGATCCAATGACTTTGCTTCGGAACAGTTTTGATGAAGTAATGAGCATGTTATTCCTTACTACATATCAGTCTGCTTGATTTATAAGTACACTTCAGGTTATTTTCTTCAGTGGCTTGATAGGGTGTGATGATCTGGAGGCTTGATGCTGTGAACTGTAAACTGTACTTCCAAGACAATATCATGTGTGATCCAGATCATAGCAGATTTGTGTGGCATGCATTCATTAAGCCTTTATAAAAATAAAGTTAGTAGGTATTTCCATGCTGACATCGCAGCCTTACATAATTTGGTTGTGGAAAGCACTGAGTATTTGATATCTTGATAGTTCTGTGATTGTCAATGATTATCTTGTATTGAAACACTGCTGATAACATAGGCCACAAAATGTAAGGGCCAATAGTAGTTTTAAAATATTTTGAGAAAGAAGATGCTGCTTCCTGCTGTCTCCTGACATTAAAAATGAATCATGCAATTGATTTCTATTCAAGAATACATTTATGTTCCGCATGTATTGCTTAAGTCATTGTATAACTTTTAACATGGGAGTGGTATCATGCCTCAGATCTCCACTCAAATGACTGCAATTAATTTAACTCCTTTTCCAAAAATTCTGATATTTCTGTTTACATTTATAGGTTTAAAAAAATTTACAGATTATAAAATGAGGGTAACAGCATCAACCTCTGCAGGTGAAAGCTCAGTCTCTGAAAAAGATGATATTTTTGTGCGAACTCTTGAAGATGGTAAGAAAAGTTTTGAAATAAATCAAATTTCAGCTTCCAATTATTTCTGTTATTACATCATTTACTCAACTCTCATTATTATCAACTTGTTTAAACTATTCTTATGCCCTCCTTTTCATCACTGGTTTGTGAAACAGATTTTTCAAGCATACTGTGACCTATCTTGATCCATCCATCCAAAAGGGCTTGACAGCTACATGACTGAAAGGTGGTTGCTTTTTCAGTGATTCCAGGAACAGGCTGAGGCTGTTTTCCCTGGAGCGTCGGAGGCTGAGGGGTGACCTTATAGAGATTTATAAAATCATGAGGGGCATGGATAGGATAAATAGACAAAGTCTTTTCCCTGGGGTGGGGGTGTCCAGAAGAAGAGGGCATAGTTTTATGCAGGCTCAGTTTAGCATTAGGCATGTAAGTGACTGTCGTGGAAGATACAGGTCAGCTTTTCCTATGCAGTTACTCAGTTTATTATACATGTTTGTGTGAGCGGTTTAGCAAATCCTGCAATGGACCAAGGGAGGTAAATGCTCTGCCCAGTATCTTATGGGGTCGAAGGCCCTGGCATCACATGTAAAGGGCACGAGGATAGCATTCACTCATTGCAATGAGTATGACACAGGTTCACAGTTTGGATGTCTGCACCGAACCTTCTGGTCCTTCCATTGTTGCCGGTCTGCTTCCCTTCCTTGACCTGTCTCCATTACACTTCACTCTCCCTCAGTAGTCCTCCATGCCTATAGCATGGCATAGATGAATGCTTTCCAAAGTGACTTCAGTTTCTCTCTTATATATTTTCAAATTCATTTATGGGACAATTACATCATTTAAAATGCATCTGGATGGGTATATGAATAGGAAGGGTTTAGAGGGATAGGGGCTAAATACTGGCAAATGGGACTAGATTAATTTAGCATATAGAGTCATAGAGATGTACAGCATGGAAACAGACCCTTTGGTCCAACTCGTCCATGCCAACCAGATATCCCAACCCAATCTAGTCCCACCTGCCAGCACCTGGCCTATATCCCTCCAAACCCTTCCTATTCATATCCCCATCCAGATGTTGCAATTGTACTAGCCTCCACCACTTCCTCTGGCAGCTCATTCTATACACGTACCACTCTCTGCATGAAAAGGTTGCCCCTTAAGTCTCTTTTATATCTTCCCCCTCTCACCCTAAACCTATGCCCTCTACTTCTGGACACCCCCACCCCAGGGAAAAGACTTTGTCTATTTATCCTATCCATGCCCCTCATGATTTTATAAATCTCTATAAGGTCACCCCTCAGCCTCCGACACTCCAAGGAAAACAGCCCTAGTCTATTCAATCTCTCCCTATAGCTCAAATCCTCCAACCCTGGCAACATCCTTGTAAATATTTTCTGAACCCTTTCAAGTTTCACAACACCTTTCTGATAAGATGGAGACCAGAATTGCACGCAATATTCCAACAGTGGCCTAACCAATGTCCTGTACAACTGCAACATGACCTCCCAACTCCTGTACACAATGCTCTGACCTATAAAGGAAAGCACACCAAATGCCTTCTTCACTATCCTATCTACCTGCGACTCCACTTTCGAGGAGCTATGAACCTGCACTCCAAGGTTTCTTTGTTCAACAACACTCCCTAGGACCTTACCATAAAGTATATAAGTCCTGCTAAGATTTGCTTTCCCAAAATGCAGCACCTCACATTTATCTAAATTAAACTCCATCTGCCACTTCTCAGCCCATTGGCCCAACCGAAGGGTCTGTTTCCACGCTGTATCACTCCATGACTCTCTGTGGACATTGCTGACTAGCTGGCATTTATTGGCTATCGCTAATTGCCCAAAGGGTAGGTAAGGGTCATATTGTCACGTGTAAGCCAAATCAAGTAAGAATAGCAGATGTTCTTCCCTAAAGGACATCAGTGAACCACATTAGTTTCTTATGACAATTGCTATTAAGCCAGCTTTTTATTCAGGATGTTTATTGAACTCAGATTTCACTGTCTGTCCTGGTGAGATTTAAAACCAGGTTCCCAGAACAGTAGCCTCAGGTTCTGGATTTCTCGTATGGTGACATTACCACAATATTATCACCTCCCCATAGAAAGGCATCAGTCAGAAATCATATAATACTTGCTTGCAAAGAACTTTATTGTGAAGACAAACATAATTCTGGCAAGGCTGGCTTTTAATAAGCTTTAATGAGGTGCAGATGCTTGGCAAATGGCATTGTAAAGCTTGATCTGCCTTACAAATGTCCAGGAACTCAAGTTCATACTTGCAACTCTCTGTCAGGAATCTGAGGTTGAGATTCACTTGCTGTCATGTTCCTCAGTCTGCCTTGTTTCCTGCCTCTGGGAGCAGCACAAGACTCTGTCCCAAGGTTTTATCATCCCCATTATGTGTGGAATCTGTTCCAAGTATTAATCATTAATTTTGTGAAGATGAAAATCATTTTATTCGTCTTAGATTTAAATTGAAAAAATGAATTTAAGTACTCATGTCCAGTTGTTTGTGGATTGAACATATCTGACAATTTTCTACTTTGTGATGTACATGCCAGTGTTATGTCAGTACAGGAAGAGCTTTGCTAGGAACATGACTGAAGCTTAGGTTTTCAATAGTACAATTGGAATTTTATCAGGATTCAAGCTGTTTGCTCCATCCAATGTATTTAGCAGTTTCTTAATATCCTGGGGAGTGAATTGAATTGTCTAAGACTAACATCTAAAGGCTCTTGTTCTTCAATGGGAGCACCCTACCTCCAGACTGAGAGACCCAGGTCAAGTCCCACCTGCTCCAGAGCTGTGTAATAACATCTCCGAATAGATTGATTAGAAAAACATTGGTTAAATTTTAAAAAAGGCAAGCATCTTTGGTGCAGAGGTTTATCATTCGCCTGGATCTTCTGGCTGTGGATTGTTGCATTGATGTGCTGGGCTCTCCAATCATTGAGAATGAGGAGGTTTTTCAAACTTGTCCCTCCAGTTAGTTGTTTAGCTGACTAACACCATTCATTACTGGATATGGTAGGACTGTAGATCTTTGATCTGATCCACTGCTGTGGGATTACTTAGATCTACCTATAGTATGCTGCTCTCACTATTCAGGATACATATTGGCTTTCCACTCAACACTTTTTCTGAGCACCATCCTTGGATTTATTTTTCAAGCTTGCATCAGTTTGATAGTGCAAGTTAAACATTTTTTGTCATCATTAAATATTATAAGTATTTCCAAAACAACCAAAGATAACAAAATTACATTCTTTTCTGTCCTTTTCAGAACCAGAAACACCACCTGAAAACTTAACCTTCAAAAATGTAACTGAAACATCTGCATACTTGAGCTGGTCACCTCCAGAGAAGCCCAATGGAATTATTACATACTATGAAGTTACATACACTAATTATACTGACTCTTTTACAATGAACAGTTCAGAAACAAACATTTACCTAGAAAACTTAAAAATATTTTCTCCCTATAACGTCTCCATTAAAGCATACACCAAGTATGGCCATGGGAATCAAACATCTCCAATTGTGTTTTTGGTGACAAAACATGATGGTAAGCACTGTTTTGTAATACTGAGAATTTAGGTTTCTGCCAAAAAAAGAAATGGAAGTACATTGCTGGAAAACCAGAACTTTTGCTCAATACATCATGCATATTTTCTGCAGCTGGATTACAATTCTGATCTAATTAAACAAAACATCTGTAGTAGAAATTGATAGCTCCTTTTAACTGTTTGCTCAACTGGGAGAATTGTTTCACCCAAATGCTAACCAGTTAAATGGGACTTGCCGTCCATTTATTAGTGAGAACAAAGAGTTAACAATAAACTGGCAGATTTATTCTACCAAAATCTGTCCAGTTTAAAATATTCCAATGCTTTCTTTACAGTTCTTAGCAGTCAACCCTTTAATGTGACCTATAAGTACATTAGTTCCACTGAAGTAGTAGTTTCATGGAACCCACAACCAAATACCAGTGGCATTACATTATTCTATGTCGTAAACCTTTGGAATGTCTCCCACTCCATTCAAATCAAAAGACATTCGTATGTCTATCTAACTTTCTCAAATTTTCCCAGCACTGGATTGCTATTGTTACTAACACAGTATTTGAAAATGGAAATTAAACAAACTATATTTTGAATATGACTTCAGAATTTGATAATTTAATATAACAATGTGGTGGTTCTGACAGAACATGTTCATTATTTGGGATTATGAAGTTACTTGTGAAAGGATTGATAGTTAAATATATTGTGCTATAGGATTTGAATCTATTACTTCAAGGAATCTCAATGAGGTGCTCTAATTCTTATAAGAAATTTTAAAAATTGGTGCATATGTGCATTTCTGGGGTGAGTCATGCCAGATACCATAATGGTGTAGGCATTAGCAAACAAGTGGTGAATGGCTGTCAGCACAATGCAGAAAGTGAGGACTGCAGATGCTGGAGATCAGAGCTGAAAAATGTGTTGCTGGAAAAGCGCAGCAGGTCAGGCAGCATCAAAGGAGCAGGAGAATCGATGTTTCGGGCATAAGCCCTTCTTCAGCACAATGCAGAACATAATGTCAGTGATCTGAAACCAATGGTACCACATTGAAGCTCAACACACGACTAATGCTGCTACTTAACCTCTGATGGAGAAGGAAGAGAAGCAGGGGTAATGTGATTGTTAAACATTCACTGATAAGGACTAACAAGCCAATCCATTCTATCTAACTGCTACAAAGTCTGTTGTTGTTGGGAGAGGTGTAGCCCTGGAAATCCTTAATAATGACTCTGAAACCCATCAAGTCATGGCATCAGGTCAATTTAAGAAATAAAACCTCCTGCCGATTACTACCTTGTGCCCCAAGTGCAATTAAGAATGAGTAATGAATGCTAACCTAACCAGTTGTGTTCACAGTCCTTGAATGAATTTACAAAAAGTGTGAAGAGGATGAAGAAGAGAGTACACATTCCAGACAGCTCCTTCCTGACCATGAGAACATGAAGTTCACATCTAGGTGTGACTGCAATAGCTGTAACATTGATAACTCATTTACCAAAATTCTCATACTTATTATGCCATTCCTCTGATATTGACCATCACAGCATCCATAATATGTGAGTAAAAGCCACCATAAAATAAACAATCTAAACCAAATTTAAGAATGAATATATTCCTTAGATAAATGTCAACTATTTACATTTGTGCATTCCTTCATATCCACATTCCATTTGCCTGTCCTACTCTTTCTCTGCAGTATTATACAAGTTGCTGCAACAGGGCTGATAGAAAGCTACTGAAGTGCAGTGAAGGAGCCTGAAAATGTCCATGAATAATGATTTTGAACAGTTTGATGAGGGTAGGGTAGGAAATGTCATTTTGAGAGTGACCTGCAAGTCTGTGCTCCATGGAGCCAAGACCATTTTCCCAAGCCTCTGCCTCAATAATATTATAATCTGTTGAAGTACAGATTATTGGACTCCTGTTACAGCTTGCTGGCTACTATGTACGCTTTCATCCACAGTAATAGTAGTAGCCACTTGATCTTCCAATCTAGCAATCTGACCCACATAGCCTCAGTATTTCAGCATTCAGTCATCTGGTGGAAACCACTTGAGCTGCAATTGAAATTAAGACATTGATTAGATTAGATTAGATTCCCTATAGTGCAGAAATAGGCCCTTCGGCCCAACAAGTCCACACCGATCCTCCAAAGAGTATCCCACCCAGACCCATTCCCCTACTAATGCACCTACCACTATGGGCAATTTAGCATGGCCAATTCACCTAACCTGCATATCTTTGGACTGTGGGAGGAAACCGGAGCACCCGGAGGAAACCCATGTAGACACGGGGAGAATGTGCAAACTCCATGCAGGCAGTCGCCCAAGGCTGGAATCGATCTCGGGTCCCTGGCGCTGCGATGTACCAGTGCTAACCACCGATTCACCGTGCTGCCCCAAGTAGATTGGTCAGTAGATACTGCATTGTGACTGATTCCATTGTGCTGATGGACTTGGCCACCTGTATGCTTAGAGAATGGGTATGAGATCCATGCTGAGTTGTTGCTGGATTCTTTTGTGCTCCTTGATATTTACCATGAGCTTTAATGCAGGATCAAGCATGTTGTTGTGCCTTTCCACAAGTCACCACACTGAAATGCTCTTCTAAGTTCTCTGGTGCAGGACACATATGCAACTTTGCTCTCCACTGAGAAGTATCTTGTCTTTTGCTCTTGTAGTCCAGCTGCATACAATCCCATGAGTATGTAAAAACAAAGACTGCAGATGCTGGAAACCAGACTCTAGATTAGAGTGGTGCTGGAAAAGCACAGCAGGTCTGGCAGCATCCGAGGAGCAGGGAAATCTCTAGATTAGAGTGGTGCTGGAAAAGCACAGCAGATCAGGCAGCATCTGAGGAGTAGGAAAATCTCTAGATTAGAGTGGTGCTTTTCCAGCACCACCCTAATCCCATGAGTATGCCATCCTCAGCATCTACTCATGATTGTTGGTATGAAGACATGTGATGGTGTATCTCTTTCATCACTCTTCTTACTGTTACTCACTGCCTGCCCAATTCTTGGTCATCTAAAAAGTGAGAATAAATTTGTGATTTGGGGAATTGGGTGGAGGAAAAATGAGCCTGACCCTGGTTACAGGTGGATCTACATTCAAAGACACAGGCAATAGCCAGTCCATAACCAATCTAATAGAATATCCACAGTTATAACTGTAGGTTTCACTATCTTTATTATATTATTTATTTGATCATATGCACTGAGTATATTAAACATTGTTTGAAATTAATTTTCTATTTTTACTTTTATGTTTATTTTACAGTTCCGGATAACGCACCTCAAAATATCACATACATATTTCTCCCTCCTTCTGATGTTGAAATATCCTTTCTACCACCATCAACTCCCAATGGAATTATCCAGTTCTATACACTCTATCTTGGAGCTCAAAATAGTAGTGATGTGCTGATTACAAACAGTACAAATTTGACTGTCATTGTTACAGGTAAGTTAAACTATTGACAGTTGTCATGTTTTTTAGAAGAGACTTTTGAATTTAAAATTTCTGGTGGGTATAGGTGCTTCATTTATTTTTCTTAAGGAAGTATTTTCTCACATCACTCTTACTTCACTTGCGCAACACTTTAAATCTATGCCCTCTTATTCTTGTTCCTTTTATGACTGGGAACAGCTTCTCCCTACCTCATCTATCCAGTCTACTTGTAATTTTGAAAGCCTCCACCAAATCACTTATCAGCCACCTTTTGTCCAAGAAATCTCCAATTTATCCTCATAACTGAAGTTTCTCACTCCTAGAACCATTCTTGTAAATTGCTTCTGCACTTTCTCCAGTGTGTTCACGTCTTTCCTATGTGGTACCCACAACTGTACATAATACTCCAGCAGAGATCTTATAAGTGTGTTCTATGGAGTGGATTGGCAATGTGCTTAGAGGCTGGCACATGTTACATGCCAATATCTGTGGATATGGGGTGCATGTGGCTGGTCCCCATGGAGCGTGCGCTGAGATGTTTATGCCTGGCTTCCAACACGGAAGCCTTTTAGACCAAGTGGTCAGCTGAAGTTGGCAGGTATCCTCTCTGACATCCATGTTGAGAAATCTTGAGTCTGGTTTGCTCACAGTGAATGGTTGAATAGGAAGCTACATATTGATAATGAAAATGTGTAATTAAGCAAGTAATTAACAAGGTATAATCTCCCTTAATCAGCAACTTGCTACTGGGTGGCGAGAATCTTGGAGATACCCGAAATCTAGTTAAAAGATGCAGCAAGTTATACCTGACGTTGTGATAGGCTTTGCTGGACTCATCACAAGATTTTGCCACATTTCTTGACATTCAGGCCCCTGTGACATTTCCCTGACATCTTTTGATATCATAGATGTATCAATGACACCTCTTAGGTTTGTTTTTCCTCTTGAAATCATCAATATGTCCTTCAAGATCTTAATTATGATTTCACTGAAAGTACTGCATAATGGAAATCATAGCAATCTATCCACAATATAGCTACATACAGCAATCTGAGGAATTGTTATCTCTGAATCCAGTCCAAATATTAACGTTTATAGTGACTGTTCCCTTCTTTTGCACAACACCGATATTAGTACATGGAATAAGTCCACTATTTTCAGGTCTTAGATTTTTGCTTGCTCAAAATAAAATGTAGCTTTATTGTAATGTTTTTGTGGCATTACCGAAATTAATTTAGTATTTGGTATTTTATAATATGTACAGAGATTTCTAATTAAAAATAATTTCTGTTCTCACATTTTACAGGTTTAAAAGCAAATGAAAGGTATTCCTTAAAAATTTCTGCAAGTACTAGCAAAGGTGAAGGAATTCAAAGTCAACCAGTGTACATTTTAACTGGAGAAGGTGGTAAGTATACTGTAAAAATGACAGAATTTGCTGTTCATCCATAGCAAGAGGTATATGGAATCTGTGATTTACAAGGATAGATTTATCATTTAAACAGAAATGTATTTATTTGGTTAGAAAACAGTACAGCACCTCTATATTATGTTACCTTTTTGGAATATGTTTACAATCATTAAAAAATGCCATTCGAACAGTTAAATATTTTACTTGAATCTCTGGCAGCACCTTTGAATTCTATACAACAAAGTTAGTTCTGTAGCACCTACAGCAGCGATGCTACAGAGCTATTTCAGTTGCAAAATGATGTCAGCACCACTCATGCACACTTCTGGCATGAAGTGCACTAAATTTTAATTTAGGAAAGTTAGTAGCTCAGGCACTAGGAATCTGAACTGGCACCAGTGAAATAGACAATGTAATGCTGATTTGAAACCAGCCTGGTAATTTTCAATTCCACTGTGAGAACTAATGCACACTCACTTAATGGTTGTTTGATTTCTACTGTCTATCCTTCTCCAAGTGCTTTGTGGTTTGCAGAATTGTTCAAACTTGATGATATTGGCTGGGTGTGGTGCTCCACATGGAGAAGACTTTGGCATCTAAAAAGCTGTGGGTGTTGTAGTAGCCATACACTCTCACCTGTAACATGAGCGAGGGAGATACAAGAGAGATAATTTATAAAGGACAAGCTGCTTGCACAAGAGGAGTGATCTCAGCAGGAGGCCTTATACATTCAGGGTCTTTCTGTAGCATTTCTCTAGCCTTGACCTAGCCAGGAGGCTAGAATTCTAAAATCTCTTGTGGCATACCTGCAACCTCAGAGCAGACTATGCTTGGTGCTACCAGTAGTTGTGAAGATAACCTTAGCCTGACTTTCTTCACATTAGTATCCTTCATGGCTGGAATGGGCAACATTCAAAACATGCAAAGAAAAGCAAAATACTGTGTATGCTAGAAATCTGAAATAAAAACAGAAAGTGGTGGAGAAACAGCTCATTAGGTCTGGCAGCATTTGTTGAGAGAGAAACAGAATTAGCATTTTGAGTCTGATATGACTTCTTCAGTTCAGTTTTTACTATGTAGTAAAATTTTGATATTTGAAATTACTTTCAACAAGGTTAGCAAACATTAATGTTCATTCAATGAATAGGGAATGCATGACTCACTTAGACTAACGTCTTGATCTAGTGCATTTGATAGAGGAGAAAGGCTTAAATTTGTATAGCACTTTTCACAACTCTCAGGTGATGAAGCAAATACAGAGAGCAGTGGTTTTGTTACAGTTCTTGTCAAGATTGCCAATGCTTTTTAAAAAGAAAGAAATCCTCAAATGCTGATGAAAAGATAATCACCACTGGACACTATTTTACTTCCTAAATCTTTAATGGTAACATACTAAATAAAATCTACATAACACAAGCATCAATTAGCAGGTGAAGGATATTTCAAATGAAATGTTACATTTTGCTTTAAGTAATGAATGAAAAAAAGATACGCTTCCAGTCGTAACAGAATTCACATTACCTCACACAAATGTGGGACAACATGCAATTTCATAGTTTTTTTTCAAATTGGCCTTTTTCTAATGATCTGTCATTCTACATCCAGTTGCATTGGCTCTTAAGTTGCATTCACCAGCGACTAATTTCAAATTGAAATCCCCAGACTGTTGCCATTGAAACTTGTCTTCTAACTTTCTCTCACTTGGATCACAACAGTTCTGATAGTGCAGAATCTCCCAGAGATTCTCCTCACTGACCTCTTTAACCAGCCTGGTAGATTGTGGCAACACCTCAGTGTAGCAAAAGCTCTTGTCCAATCTACAGTCTGTCACTCTTCCTGTCTTCATTGTTCTAACCCTTCCAAATACATAACACACTATATTTTAAGAAACCTGTTTCAACTCCATAACTTGTTTGAAGATGGCCAAACAGGAAACTGTTCAATTAAGAACAAGTCTTGCTTCTTTTCACATGAATTTCTGCTGAACTGTCAATCAGGAGGTAAAACAGTTGAAACTCAAACCCACTTCACTTAACTTTCCATTTATCTTTTGTTTCGTCACTGTTCATTCCTTTTACAACCCCAAGTCACAATGAATTTCCTGGAAGCTAGTAACATTAGAATTAGAAAACTGTTCAAAATACTCTCCAGCATTTTGTCCTTCAAGAAACTTTGCACTAAAAACACTTCCTATTGCTTCCTAAAGTGAATGGATCATTACACTTTTGCCAAATAGGGTACAATAATATATGATTTTCTCCCAGTATCATGCTGACAGAACTTGAATTCATGCTTGAATTCATTTTATAATTTGAGTTGTTTCAATTTTTAAATTAAAATGTACAGAATTAAATCAAAAATGCAAATTGTTAATATTCCTTCCACGGTGGCTCAGTGGGAGCCACACTATGATCCTGTGATTACATGGGTCTACATTCACATAGAAGATTCTTTTTTACCCTCAATCTATAGTGCCTGGCTCTCCTCCACGATCAGTTACATCAAAACAGTTATCCTCTACCACTGTACTTCTGTCATGGAAACCTCCCACGGAACCAAACGGAGTGATTCTGTATTACACAATCTATGTTTGGTAAGAGTTACTGAAGTGGTTATTAAGTTTAAAAATAACAAGCACTATATTCAAAGTTGTATGCCTAGTATTATAATTTTTTACTGTTAACAACAAGTATAATGAATCTTATCAAAATATTTGAATTGCTTGAATGAATATGAGCCCTCCGTTTCTTCCCATATGAAAGATATAATGATACATCTTCTAGTTGTTAGATGAGTTAGTCTAAGTGTTGACTAATTTACCTTTGCTGTCAATGTTGCAACATGATAAAATATCTACAGCATATTTCAAGTACCACTGTTTAGATCATATACATTTCCCTGAAATAAAATATTCTGATGTCATGAAGAAGATTACTTTGTAGTTTTAGTTGAGGACTCACTTCACTGATGGAAGCAAGTTAAGAGACATATGACTCAAGTTTAACTTCCTGGTTTAGAATCTGTTTGAATCATGGTGCCAGGTTGATCTCAGAAATATACTGGCATAATTTTGCTTGGGTACGTGCTCCTCTGTATTCTTCCACATACCTGTACTGTGACCAAAAGAATTCAGCAAGCCTGAATTAGGCTGAGTCCTGCAAGTACTTCTATGTGAATCACTAAATCAGCTCTGAATTGCTGAGCGAGGCAATGTATTGCACCAGTAAAGTAGCAATATGAAAAAAGAAAACTAACAGAAAAAAATGAAGAGAAAATGTAAAGTGGCTTAAATAAGTAACAAAGTGAAAATCCCTTAAAATAATTCAGTGAGCAATTTAGTGCATTAATCCACTCTGTTTTTTGTACCTGATGCTAACAAAATCTAGCTGTCAGAGATCAGCAGGGTTATGACTGCAGGAATCAAATATTTTCAGTTCTGTGATTGAAATTTGTTTCAGATATATTCTGATTGAGATATCCTGAGTTTTTTTTTGTTAAACACATATACACAGGGGTAAATACAAGGTAACTAAAACAACTTGAATAGATGCTTTGTAAAGGCACAGGAGTAGCAAGAGGCAACAAATAGAAAGACATGAAAAAATTAAGAATAGTTCAATGCCCTGTAATTGTATTGTAATGTTTTTGTTGAAATACTGCATTCCTATTACAGGAGCACAACAACACAACTTATTTTAAATGAGACTGAAACATCTGTACTGCTGAAAAACCTGGACAATGATACTGAATACTATGCTTTTGTAACAGCAAATACATGGTTAGGTGATGGAGGATTGAAAAGTAATAACATCACGTTTCGAACACCTGAGAATTGTAAGTGTCTGTGCTGACTTATGAAACTTGTAATTAATTAGTATTAAAATATTGACATTATTGATGAGTAATTATTACAGAGAATTATTAAAGAATACAATTGGAATGCAGTGTGGACATTGGTGATAAAGTGAGCAGTTATTGCACATTCCTTATTACTATTGAGAAGGTGAGTTGCTTTTTTGAACTGCAGAAGTTCATATGGTGATTGTACTCCCTGATTGGTGCTGGACAGAGTGGTCCTAGATTTTAAGCTAACAATGGTAAAGAATCAACAGTTCAGAGGAAGGGTCACCGAATCTGAAATGTTAACTCTGGTTTCTGTCCACAGATGCTGCCAGACTTGGTGAACTTTCCCAGCAATTCCTGGTTTTGTTTCTGATTTACCGCATCTGCAGTTCTTTCGGTTCTTAGAAAGGAACAACAGTTGTACTTCCAAGACAATGTGTTGTGTGGCTTGGAAATTATGGTGTTACTATGTTACTGCATTCCTTGATTTTCTAAATAATGGAGATCACCAGTTTGGGAAGTGTTGTCAAGAAACCTTGCAAAGTTGCTGCAATACATTTTGCAGACTGTACTATGGGTGATAGAGGGAATGAATCTTTTTGTGCCAAACAATCTTTCTCATGGGGGATGGTGTTGAGATTCCAGAAGAAAGACATGCATTTAGAGTCATAGAGATGTATAGCATGGAAACAAACCCTTCCATGCCGACCATATATCCTAACCTAATCTAGTCCCATTTGCCAGCACTTGGCCCATATCCCTCTAAACCCTTCCTATTCATACACCCATCCAGATGCCTTTTCAATGTTGTAACTGTACCAGCCTGCACCATCTCCTCTGGCAGCTCATTCCATACACGCATTGCCCTCTGCATGAAAAGAAATGCCCCTAGGTCCCTTTCATATCTTTCCCCTCTCACCATAAACCTATGTCCTCTGGTTCTGGACTCCCCCACCTTGTCTGTTTATCCTACCATACCCCTCAGGATTTTATAAACCTCTATAAGGTTTAACCTCAGCCTCCGATGTTTCAGGGAAAACAGCCCCAGTCTATTCAGCTTTTCCCCATAGCTCAAATCCTTCAACCTGGCAGCATCCTTGTAAATTTTTTTTGAACCCTTTCAAATTTTGCAACATCCTTCCGATAGGAAGGAGAACAGAATTGTGCACAATGTTCCAAAAGTTGCCTAACCAATGTCCTGTACAGTCATTACATGACCTCCCAACTCCTATATTCAATGCTCTGACCAATAAAGGAAAGCATGTCAAATGCCTTATTCACTATCCTATCTACCTGTTACTGTACTTTCAAGAAACTATGAACCTGCATTCCAAGGTCTCTTTGATCAGCAACATTCCCGCGGACCTTACCATTAAGTGTATAAGTTCTGCCCTGAATTACCTTTCCAAAATGCAGCACCTCATATTTATCTAAATTAATCTCCATCTCCCATTCCTCCTACCATTGGTCCATCTGATCAAGATCCCATTGTTATCCGAGGTAACCTCTTCACTCTCCACTATATCTCCAATTTTGGTCATCTGCAAACTTACTAACTATACTACCTTTGTTCACTTCCAAATCATTTATATAAATGGCAAGAAGTGGTGGACCCAGCACCGATCCTTGTGGCACTCCACTGGTCACAGGCCTCCAGTCTAAAAGGCAACCCTCCACTATCACTTGGTCTTCTACCTTCAAGCCAGTTCTGTATCCAAATTGCTAGTTCTCCCTGTATTCCATGACATCTAACTTTGCTCACCAGTCTCCCATGAAGAACCTTGTTGAACGCCTTACTGAAATCCATATAAATCACATCTACCACTCTGCCCTCATCAATCCTTTTTGTTACTTCTTCAAAAAAACTTGATCAAGTTCATGAGACATGATTTCCCATGCTCAAAGCCATGCTGACTATCCCTAATCAGTCCTTTCCTTTCCAAATACATGTACATCTTGTTACTCAGGATTTCTTCCAACAACTTGCCCACCACCAACATCAGGCTCACCAGTCTATAGTCCCCTGGCTTGTCCTTACCACCTATCTTAAATAGTGGCATCATGTTAGCCAACCTCCAGTCTTCCGAAACCTCACCTGTGACTATCAATGATACAAATATCTCAGTAAGAGACCCAGCAATCACTTCCCTAGCTTCCCAGTATACACCTGATTAGGTCCTGGGGATTTATCCATTTTTATGCATTTCACGACATCCAGCACCTCCTCCTCTGTTATATCGATATTTTTTCAAGATGTCACCATCTATTTCCTCACATTCTATATCTTCCATGTCCTTCTCCACAGTAAACACTGATGCAAAATACTCATTTAGTATCCCCCCCCCCCCCCCCCCCCCCCATCTCCTGCAGCTCCACACATAGGCTGCCTTGCTGATTTTTGAGGGGTCCTATTCTCTCCCTAGTTACCCTTTTGTCCTTAATGTATTTATAAGATCCCTTTGGATCTCCTTAACTCTTTTTGCCAAAATTATCTCATGTCCACTTTTTAACCTCCTGATTTCCCTACCGCCTTTGTATTCTTCTAAGGATTTACCCGATCTCTCCTGTCTATACTTGTCAAAAGCTTCCTCATTTTTCTTAATCAAAATCTCAATTTCTCTAGTTATCCAGCATTCCCTACACCTACCAGCCTTTCCTTTCACCCTAAGGGCTGAACTCCCAGAGTGTATGATATCTCATGAACTGCATTTGAAGTATAAGGTAAGATAATTAGTTGCAATCCACAACAAAACCATGAGCATCTCTTTCCCATAAAGAGACTGAATTGGTTGCATATAACTAAAGGGTTATCACCTTGTATAGTGGGACAAGGTAGGGAGGTAAGCCTGCATGAATTACCACAGACAGAATTTATGCTGTGCCATTAGCATCATTCTGCATCGCACTTGAGCCTTCTAGTCCATAGATTGTTTTTTTATTATTCATTTAAAAGATGAGGGCTTCACTGGTAAGCCAGCATTTATTGCCCAGCCCAGAGGACAATTAAGAATCAATCACATTGCTGTGGTGGGTCTGGAGTCACATGTAGTCTATACCAGAAAAAGATGACAGTTCCTTTCCCAAAGGACATTAGTGATCCAGATGGATTTTTCCAACAATCAACAATGGTTTTATTGACGTCAGTTAAGCTCTAAGTGCTAGGTTTTTAAACATTGAAGTGAAATTCCACCATCTGCAGTGGCAGGATTCGAGCCCACATCCCCAGAACATTACCTGCTTTGCTGGTTTAACAGGCAAGTGATAATACCATCAACCATCACCTCCCCTCACCCTTGTGACTAATGGATGAAGCATCTGACTTTTGTGTGATTCATGATGTAAATAGAAGATTGCAGTTTGTGGTCTCCAGCCATATTGATACATAGTAACTGTTGTGTAAGAAATACAGCAAGCAATTTGTACAAAGCAATGTCTTACAATTGTGATAATGCCCAAATAACCTGTTTTGGGAGGTTATTTGAAGAGGAAATATTGCCAAGATGCAAGGAATAATTCCATTGCTGTTCCTCAAAATACTGCCGTGGATTCTTTTTTATCTGCCTGAAAGTGTAAGTTGAAGAGCTTTCACAAATCCACCTGACAAAGTAGACAGAGCTTTTTGGCTTAAAATCTTATCCAAATGATGACATTTGAGCTGACATGCCATCAGGACTACACAGTCAGCCCAGATTTTTATTTTGAAATCTCTCAAGTGGGAGCTGAGCCCAACATCATCTGACTCAGAAGCACAAATGCTACAAACTGAACCATGACTAACACCACACAGTGAGATGAAGCTGCACCTGTCCAGAAAAATAAAGAATATTCCATCATACTTCTGGACTGTGCTATGGAGATAATGGAAAGACTTTGGAGAGGGAAACGTTTGGTCACTCACCATAGAAAGCCCAGCCCCTAAATAGTTCTTCCAGCTGCAGTACTTGTGTGGTGTATCCAATTAATTTTGATGGTATTCAATTCAAAAATAATAATGCCTTGGAATGAAAACAAGATGTGGTTATGTTTTCTTTTGTTGGTAATGATCCTTGCTTGGTACTCAAGTGTTTGTTGTAATTTATTAGCCCAAACCTGCATATTATAGGTCTTGCTGCACATGGACGTGGATTGCTTCATTACTTGAGGAGTTGCCAATGGAACTGAAAACTGTGCAATCAGTAGCAAACATCTCCACTTCTGAACTTATGATAAAGGGAAGGTCATGGATGGAGCAGCTAAGATAAGCTACTTCACAAGCCTGGCAAATTGCTGCCTGGCATATTGCTTAGTCTTGCAGTTGAGATGTTGGATCTCTGATAGTTGCAGCAATCTTCCTTATGGTTGTATGATTTTAGCCAATAAGGCTTTTCTACAATTTTCAATTAATTAAATTCTACTAGAGCGACAGTCACCACATTAGTCAAATGTTGCCATAATGTCAAGGTCAAATCTCACCTCTTCTCTGGAAATTAATTCTTTTATCTGGAGCTATAATGAAGTCTGAATTTGAGTGACCCTTGTTTGGAACCCAAACTGAGTTTCTGTGAATGGGTTCTTCATGAGCTCTTTGGTATATTCCATTACTTTGCTGTTGACTGAGTGCAGACTGATGATGCAAAATAAATGGCAGCATCAGTGGGAAGAAAGCAGAGTTAATGCTTTGTATCTAGTGATTCATCATCAGAACAGATGCAATTGTTCTACCTTTGTGGATAGGACATACTTAGCAATTTTCCATTTTGTGGAGTGGATGTCAGAGTGAAAGTGCACAGAAGAATGTTCAGTCCATCATGCTATTGGCAATTTGAAAGACCGATCAACTTAGTAATGCTAACTTGCCCTTTTTAATGACACCTGCACATATTTCCCCTTTCCCCTATATAACATTTAATCTGTTTGAAAATTACCATTGTACCTACTACTAACAGCTTTCAGAGAGTGCATTGCAGTGTGTAAATATTTGCCCTCATGTTACGTCTGTTGTTCTCTTGCTAATCCTTCTGTCAAAATACACAACTATTCCTTATTTACAAAGTAGTTACACAACAGGTGAGCATTTGGCCCAAAGGTTCTCATTAGTTTCTGAGCCCATCATGATTTAAATACCTCTGTCAAACCTCACTTAATCTCCACTACTCAAAGTGAACAAAGCAGATTCTCCAGTCTTTTCACAGAACTGATCACATGGTAATATTCTTGTAAACCTTTTCTGCAGTCCTTCCAAAGCCTTGAGATCTTTGCTGAAGTGTGGTTCCTGGAAATAGCCATGATACTCTGTCTGCAACTAATCATTTTTTATAGAGATCCAGTATCTTTGTGAAAGGAAACCATTTAACAAATGCATCCATATGTTTTTGCAGCAAGGATCGCTGAAGGCATTATCTCCTATGTCAACAAAAGTTCCACTTCTGTTCAAGTATTTTGGAACCTTTCCTCTAAGGCAAATGGATATGTTCGATATTATACAGTTCACTACAGGAATACTTCCGGTGTTTTTACACAGGTGCAATATTTTCTGACTTCATGTGCAGTGATATTTGTGTTAGGCAGTAGCTGATAACAAGGAGAGATTTGCGGGTTCCAAGGAACAATAGGCTAGAATTTACTCTTGACAAGTAAATGAACATGCAATTTGATAAGACATTCCTTTGCCTTTTAGCAGAGCTTTAAACCATATGAAATAAATGGGTTACATATTTGTTCAACGACAGACAAAATGTATCTGACATTCATTTGTCAGTGTAAAACATTATAATTTACAGCTTTATGAAACATGCTGATGTTTTGTTATATTGGTTTCTTAAAAATAATCAAAATTAAATTGTAGTAACTGCATATTTAAAAAATGAACTTTATTGAATATTTGGAAATAACTGAGATCAAATCAAGGAACTGAATTTGTTGAAAGAAGACTGCATCTTAATTAGCTAATTGTCCGTGCTATACAATAAAATATACCTGCAACAAATTGTTCAATGTTATTTTCCAGAATATAACAGATATTGATCAAACAAGTGTTGGTGAAAATGCAAATGTGACAATACTTTTGATTAATTTGGCCAAATTCAGCCACTATGAAACTTGGATGACTGCCTCTAATATGTTGGGAGATGAAATTCAGACAAGTGAACTGATCAATGTATACACTGATGAAGATGGTAAGTTTGATTCAATGCAGAATTAATGTGTTAAAGTTAAAAATATTAATCAAGACATAGCGACAGAAATATTATTTAGCTTATCATAGACTATCAATTAGTGCTGTATGACTCTATGACTCTATATGTCATTAAAGAGTGATCAACTAGTTTGTGGATAACAGGGTTGCACCATGCAGCAGAACAGTTTTGTTAAGAAATACACACTTACAAATGCAAGCAATCTCTCAGCAAGCTTTGACTTTATTAATTGCTTTTATATTTGACTGTAGCAACTGTGCAAGGTCAACATTTATTGAACATTCCTAATTGAACTGGAGAAATCTGCTTTCTTGAATTTCTACAGTTCATGTGGTATAAGTACACTATACTATGGTTTTTGAAAGTGCATTCCAAGATATTGACCTGTCAGTAATGGAATGGCAATGCATTCCCAAGTCATGATGTTGCACTTGTGGTTTACAATGTGCTGTTCAAAGAGCCTTAGCAAGTTGCTGCGGTCCATCTTGTAGATGGTACACATGGCCACCACAATGTGTTGGTGCTGAAGGGAGTAATTGCTTAACATGGCAGATAGGCTGCTGACCGAGTAGATGTTTGGTTCTGAATTATGAAGAGTGTTTGAGTGGTATTCATCCAGGCAAGTGGGGAGAATTCTGTTACATTCCTGACTTGTGTCTAATAGATGGCTTTGGACAGGATATGAGTACTCACTGAAACATTATGTAGATCATCTAACTCAGCTTTAGTCAATGGTAATTCCCAGGATGTTGATATTATAGACTTCAGTGATAATAATTCCATTGAACATTGTGCAGGATATAATGTTTCTCACTACTTATCACCCTAAGCTGAAATATTGATCAGGTCTTACTGCATGTGGGCACAAAAAGCTTCAATATCTGAGGAGTTGAAAAATATTCAAGCATCAGCAAACATCCCCATTTCTGACCTTATATTGGAAAGAAGGCATTAATGAATCAGATAACGAGGGGCTGGACACTACCTTGAGGAACCCTGGGGCTCAGATAATTGGCCTTCAAGAAAGACAACTGTTTTCCTTTGTGCTAGGTCTGACTCAAACCAGTGTGTAGTTTTCCAAATGATTTCAATTTTGCCAGGATCCTTGATGCTACACACTGTGAAATGCTGTTTTAGTGTTGTGTGTATTCACTTATATCACCTCTGGAATTCAGCTCGTTTGTCCGTGTTGAGATCAAGGCTGAAGTCAGATTTGGAGTTGAGAGCAGCCCTGACAGGACCTAAGCTGAGCACTGATGAACAGATTGCTGAGTAAATCCTTTGTGATACTTGATACCTTCTTTCACTTTTTCGATTCCGAAGAGTTGACTGTTGGGCAGTAATTGGCCAGATTAGATTTATTCTGTTCTTTGTGGACAAGATGAAGCTGAGTAATTTTCTACCTTATCAGGTAAATGCCTTGGTTAGGGCCACAACTAGTTCCAGAGCATAAATATTCACCCATAGCCAGGATGTTTTCAGGCCCAATAGACTTCAATGTGTTGAGCTTGAACAGTAGCTCGATATGGTGACTGATTTGATATTCCTTATGTCCATTTTCCTGTAACCCTACTACGACTCAATTATCTCAGCCTTAAATAT
Organism: Chiloscyllium plagiosum; assembly: GCF_037043375.1. Classification (NCBI taxonomy): domain Eukaryota; kingdom Metazoa; phylum Chordata; class Chondrichthyes; order Orectolobiformes; family Hemiscylliidae; genus Chiloscyllium; species Chiloscyllium plagiosum. The sequence goes on along the minus strand of NW_028270157.1, from coordinate 27,366,229 downwards.
ACACAAGGGCTCTGCCCCCATAGCTGTGCTTGGCACAAAGTTCCAAAAACTCACATCCCTCCTTCTTACCTCAGGCTTAAATTGGCACCTTTATTATGAGTCTATGCCCTCAGGAGCTAGACCTTCCCATGAGCAGAAACATCCTCTCAGTATTTACCCTGTGAAGCCCCTGAAGAATCCAATATGTTTCAATCTTTCTTTCTCCTAAATTCTGGTGAGTAGGGTCCCAACCTGTTTAGCCATTGCTCAGAAGACAATCCTTCCACACCAGGGATTATCCTAGTGAACCTTCTCTGAATTGCCCCCAATGATAAGATATAAATAAGGGAATCAGAACTGCTCACAGTCTTCCTGATGTGGTCTCACCAGAACCTTGTACTGTTGTAGTAAGACTTCCCTGCGCTTATACTCCAACTCTCTTGAAATAAAGAGTCCATTAGCATTCCTGATCCCCTTTCTGTGTTTCATGCACAAGTATCTCCAAGACTCTCTATGTTTTTTTCTCCATTTAAATAATGTTCTGTTCTTTTGCTCTCCCTTCCAAAATGAACAATTTCATACTTTTCCACATTACACTCCATTTGGCAACGTTTTGACCATCTACCTAACCCATCAATATCTCTCTGCTAACTGTTTGTAGCCCCTTCGTAACTTGACTATCTGCCTTTAATTTTGCTCGATATGCTCTGACATTGCCCTTTAATAATGCCAGCATGGTCCAGTAGGTTCTCCCCCCACTACACTGTGTAGGCCATGGTGGTCAACGCTAGCATCTGTTCCCTGCTTGTATCCTTCCATTACCTCCTTGTTGTCTACCCTCCTTATACCTTGACTTCCATCACCATCATGGTATCCACCTCAAAACATGCCTCTGCTCACCAACCCCTGCAGCCTTACTTGCCCCCTCCCCTTATCACTGAACCACACTTTTGCTCTCCATTCCCCTCTCAGCGGTTAATGTATGGACCCCAAAGGTTGATTACTTTCCAGCCCAATGATCAATTTTGATGGGCAGCTCCAGGAAAGAACTAACTAGATTCTGGACCACTGTCCTTGCAGTTCCAATACAGCACTGATCGTGGTCCAAAAACATTCCCCCCTCCCTCCCCCCCACCCCGCCACCGTCTATAGCTGGATGTATCCCCTGACAGTGAATGCCCCAGTCGGACAACTGGCTGTGGTCCAGCCCCTGGGCTGTGTCCAGACTCTGCCCATTATTGACAGTACCAGGACCCCAGGAGTGACAGTATCCCCTGTTGACTTAACCAATGATGACCACACCTGTATTCTGAGACAGGACCATTTGATTGAAAAGTATGCAGTGTGTTTGCCATGCAGACAGCTGGTACTTGCTGTAGATGAGAGATTGGCATCTCACTATGGCATACGACAAGATATCCACCCCCCAAACTGATTATTGTTTGCAAGCCTGGCAAGCAGCCTGGCTCTGTTCCTGTATAGAGCAGCAATCAGTACAGCAGTGGTGTGAGCCACTGGACTCTGGCTGAAGCACTAAAAGGTATGGCACAGCAAGGCAAGGCAAAGCAGGAATGTTGTTACCATTCAGCGAGGTGCAAAGTAAGTGAGCACTAAGAGAGCAAGCAAGCAGCTCTGAAATGCAGCTTGGCTCAATCTGTGAACTGAGTGCTTGTCCCAGTACATGAAGAACCCTTGGCAGCACATTTCAATGCTAGTTGCCAGTCCACCCTGACGTGCAGCTTTAACGTGTAGGAGTATCCTGTAAGTGAATTGGACAGGTACCATGGCGATGCTGAGAGGCTGGCAGTTGGAAGGTGCCAGCATCTGTGGACATATGGTGCATGTGCAGGCCTGAGACACGGCCGCTGGGTGTCCAAAATGGTGACTTCCAAGAGCAAGCAGCAAACTGAAGTTGCCAGGTACTCGCTCTGACTTTCATGTTGGGGATGGATTGTCAACATGTAATTTCCTTACAGCGAGTGGCAGAACAAAAACCTGCATATTAATGAGGCTTGTTGTTAATAAGTCTGTTAACAAAGAATAATCTCCTGTAATAGTTAACTCACCACACTGAGTGAGAATCGCTTCTTGATGTCAGAAATCTGTTTGAAAATGCACTGGATTGCTCCTAATGTCAATAAAGGTTTTGCTGTATGTCTCACCATAGCCCCACGTTGTTCAGGCATTAAGATTCTGCTGTATGCATGTAATGAACATTAGCACACAGAAAAGTTGAATGCTTATGCTTTTCATGATTGATTTGAACTTCTTTTTCAGTACCATCAACTCCTCCACAAGACTTGATGATAGCCAACTATACAGCAGATTCTGTCTTGGTTAGGTGGAAACCTAGTCCTATGCCAAATGGTATTGTGCAGTTCTACAGTTTTAAGATAATTGACAACACAAGAGAAAGCACATATTTTATGGTATGCCCTTCAAGTCTTGTTTCACCAGTTTACCACATCATGTTAAGTATGGCTCATGATTAGTTGGATGATATTGTTTAAGATATATAAAATTAGCGTTTCTGTTTTGACATTTGTAAGCAACACTTCACTGTTGATGTTAAGTTGTCAACTTGTTTTGCATCTGTTTTTGATTCTTGTGAATCACACTGACACATAATAGAAATTACATTGGCTTGTTGATTTGATGAAAACAGATCCCATGAAATGCTTACAGAAATATCTCCTGGGCTCACATTGAAATGCAGAAGAAATCAAGGTGTAGATAATTAGCAATGAATGCAAATAATTGATTTGATTTTCCTCTCAAATGATTTACCGAGATGCTAAAAATATTACTTGTATCCACAACATAGCCACAGATTATTCAAACATACAGTATAAATCAAAATTCTGAAGTATGCATATAAATCTAAACATCCTTAAAATCTCATGATTTCTTTTATATTTCAAGAATACGACAGCATTATATCATGAAGCATCCCTCACTGGCTTTGAAACATTGCACGAATATCAAATCAGTGTGTCGGCTTTTACCAAAGTGGGAAATGGAGATCAATTTAGTAACATAGTCATTTTCAAAATAAATGAATCAGGTTTGTTGAGCTCTGCTGATATTTTTTGACAGCTATTTTAAGTTCAAGGATAATATTTCTTTATAATCAAGCTTTTCTGCTATTTCCAAACTCTGTAATTATTAGATATTGCTCCTAAGTTCTGAATCGTAAGCAACATAATAGCCATGACTTGCCCTTTAATTTGTATGATTTGTACACATTCCTCAGAACTGAATAATTGACATGCTATATTTCATCAGGGAAACCGTTCAAATAAACTGTTCTCTAAGGAAATTTTTTTATCAGATTGGCGATTAACAAATTTCAGGTGCAGATCTCAAATAGCCTATATCAGAACTTTACACTAGGAGGAAAATACAGCTACTGTGTGAACATGAGGAAGTACTCAGCTTTCAATCACCTCTCTGCTGAAATTATAGGACAGCACTAATTAGAAGTGGCAGAGATAGAAAGAGAAATTCTAAACAGAGGGATAATTCTTATGTGCTAAATAAAAGGATGAAGAAACAAAGACATTCAGAGCAGTGGCGAATTTCACTGGCATCATGGCTTCCAAGATGGTGGCTGTGGCGGCAGGGAGGGCAACATTTGACTCCTCAGCGTGGGCTTCGGCCACTCGTGGGCTTACGCGGTAGGTCCAACCATGTCCCTGCTGCTCCATCGTTGTCTTTCCAGCTCAGTCATGTTTTTGTTTTTTGGTTGCCTTGGAACCTCCTCTTGCAAGAGTATGGGCCATCTTGGGTGGTGGCGGCGGCGTTGTCATCAGACAATGAGCTAGGACACCCTGTCAGTCGATAACCATGGTCGGAGGAGGTGTGTGAGCCATGCAGCATGATCGTCTCCAGCTCACAGGGCAGACACCGAAGCGATGATGCCAATGGCAAGAGAGCACATTTCCAGGAGCCCCCGGGGATGATGTCAGAGCAGAGAGGGTGAAGGCTATGGAGAGGCAAAGATGAACTTTTGAACCTGTTTCAGTTTTAGAAAAATGAATTTATTCAGTATTTGACTATTTATACAATTTATTCAGTAATTTATTTTTTAATGCAAGATGGCGCTGGAGCATGGTGACATGAGGTACTTTTCACGATACCTATGTACAAGTGACAATATTAAATAAATAAATTTTAAAATGGTGCCAGGTCTAGCTCGAGAACTGTTTTACTCAATAATGCTACATTAGTCAGTGACCACTTGGCATGGTAATCAGAACAGTCCAAATGTATGCATCCTAGATCTGTCATGATGGTTGAGCGTTTGCTGGAGCACCTGTCTTTCCTTGCTATCCAGTAAAGTACAGCTTCAGCACCTGTGATCACTTTTTTAATTTCTGTATGTAGAGTTGAAGGTCCCAGTCATAAAAAATAGCTATTCTTACAAAACCATAGCCCACAATTAAGTAAGGAGTTGCTTTTTGTAACACAGAGGTTCTTTTCATATTGGACTTCCTACTTCAACAACTTTGATAATGACATGACCAATTCTGTTAGCAAACTTCTGACAGCATTACAGACAGCAAGAGTCCCATGCCATAGGAATTAAATTTTTTTCAGAACCTAATTATCTCATATGGACTTCAATTTAAGTATGTCCAAAAATGTGCAGGTTAGGTGAATTGGCCATGCTAAATTGCCCGTAGTGTTAGGTAAAGGGGTAAATGTAGGGGAATGGGTCTGGGTGGGTTGCTCTTCGGAGGGTCGGTGTGGACTTGTTGGGCTGAAGGGCCTGTTTCCACACTGTATGTAATCTAATCTAATCTAATCATGTTTATAAACCTCACACTTTTCCACAGTGGAGAACACATTAACCTGATAGTCACCACTCCTAATTTGATGATAAATTGGGGTGAGTTGCTTGTTTCCAAAGTTTAAGCTACTCACCCTGCCCTCTTCCTGCTCAATGGTGTGGAATGTGAGGTAGGGGCAGTATTAAAGTTGAGCCTTCTTCTTTAACTGTTCCCATTTCTCTGTCAGTCATGTGACTATGATTACATGTGTAGGTCCTGGTTATACCTATCTGTTTTTGAGGTATATGGATCTTTCTTTGTTTCAGTCCTCTTGGGCCCCCTCCCACAACTCTCTTTCGAGTATAGTGATGGATGGAATCATTGGTGCTGCTTGCTGCTCTTTTTCGGAATTGGAAAAATCAATCAATTTGCTTCCAACTTCCATCCATTCTCAGCTTCACATAGCACATATCTGATTTTTCCCTTTACCTCCTTTACTTCACCTTTGCCATTTTTGGGGAGAAGCTGTCCACCAATTTCCAGTGCAAACCCATCAACTCCACACTTACTTTGACTGCACCTGCACATTCTCTGCTTCCTGCAGGAAGTCTAATTATTTCTCATAGTTTCTCTGCCCCTGTCACATCTGTTCTGAATTGACTTCCTTTTTCCTCAACTGAAGACTCTCCCACCAACTGTGGTTGACAGTATCTTCAGCCGCATCAGAGCTGCCCTCACCCCTTTTCCTCCCATCCACAACAACTATCAGGCTATCCTTCTCCTCACTATTCATCCCACCAGTCTCTGGATTTAAAGAGTTGTAGTCTGCCATTTCCAGCATGACTTCCTACATAATACCAACACCAAAAACATCTTCCCCTCCTCTCCCTTCTCAACATTCTGCAGGGAACATTTCCTCTCCTCCTTCACACCTAACAGTTTCTCACTCCTCCATCGCGCTTTCTATTAATTCCAGATAGTTAACACTTGGCCTTTTATCTCTTCCTTTCTCACTGTAAAAAGCCTCAAATGTACCTTCTAGATGAAACAGACATTTAGTCGTATTTCTTTCAGCTCCGTCTGTAAGAATGACCCCAATCTCCCAGTTGCTTGCAATCCTGCTCTTGTGCTTACATTTCCATCCCAGGTCTGTTGAAATGTTCCAGTTAAGTTGATGCAAACTAGAAGTACAGCACATTATTTTCTGCATATGTCCATTACAGCCTTCAGAACACAACACTGACTTCAACAACCTCACAGCATGAACACTATCTCCGTTTTGATTCTACTCCCACACCTACCTCTCCCCCCAGCCCTGTATCTTGTTTCTATGGGTTTGCTCTTAACAAAGCCAATTTATTTTTGACTATTCACATTCATCATTAACCCTACTTTGCTCATAGATTCCCTTTTACTACCATATAGCATTACATTTGACTTTTGCTCCACTTGTATTTTTTCTTCCTTTGACAACAGGATAAAAGAAAATATGTTTCAACCCAATTCAGTTCCAAAAGAAGAATCATTGAACTCAAAAAGTTAACTCTGGTCCTCTCTGCACAGATGCTGCCAGAGCTGTTGCTTTTCTCCAGCACTTTCTGTCTTTATTCAAAATTGAGCCAATATATCCTTGTTATATCTGTTTGGCTGGTACTTCATAAGTCTACGACAGGCAGAGAGTTTCAATCTCAATGCTCAGAGAAAAGGAAAGGCTGCTCACTCACATTTACTGCAGTTAGAATTCCAACAATATGCTTCTTGAAAATAGACAAGATATAGAAATCAACTTTAAGAAATGGAAAATAGTTGCTTCTGTTTGGTTTCTTAATACATTGCTGTCTTGTTATGTTCAATGATGTTTACTCTGCTGTATAGTTCCAGATACTATCCAAAATCTTCAATGCAATGCATCAAGTTGGCATTCGGTCATTATTAAGTGGGATCCTCCATTAAAATCGGATACAATGATCACTTATTATGCACTTATATTTGAAAATGATGTTCAAAACGTTGCTGACAAAGATCGTGTACATACTTTTAGTGAGCTGCAATCAAATACTTCCTATCAGTTCAGTGTAATGGCTGTTAACTCAGTGGGCCAAGGAGAAAGCAAAAACTGTACTGTCACTACATTATCAGAAGCAGGTATTTATTTCAGCATATTTGGTCTACCATGAAAATGTCCAGAATATTGTAATTGATAGATATTTAGTTTGCAGCAAGATATGCTTTATTATAATTTTATTTTGTAGGAAATAGAATGATTTAAGGAAAATAATTCAAAATGGTTGAACTTTGCAGAGTACGATTGCAATTCATTAGTAAACTTGTGAAATTGTAGAATGTAAAGAAATAATTTATTTTTGTATTATTGGGGTTTTGCTAATGTATAAGAATATGTTCTGACTGTGAATGTAGTTAGCAATGGTTAGGCATTCCTTATTGTTGTTCCCAGGTAAAAGTAGGTGTGTGAGCTTTTTTTGAAGGTAGCAGCAGGTGACTAAAGGACTGATGGTCATTAACATCATCCCATTTGTCATCACACAACTATATCTTCATAAGCAAAATATATTTTCAGTGACTCCTCGTCTCACTTTCTCAGATATGCAGTATCTGACTCCTGATTATTTGGCTGACTTGAAGAATGTCTTATGTGAGAATATCTAGATAAAGGCTTCATTTTCTTTTAATGCTTTCTCTAGGTAGAACTTCATCTGTTTTCTTGATGTTTTTGATTCCTCAAACAAGATGGCATAGAAAACAGTTGTAATCCCTCTGGTATTTATTTACATTGCAATTACTTCAGTGACATTATTGTAGTGCTAGGAAGGGCCACACATGATAAATAAATGATGATAGTTTGTATGATTCAATTTAAAGAATCCAAATATGTTTTTATAATTAGAGTCAGAGTTTCTACCACTTCTTCTGGCAGCTCATTCCATACATGTACCACCCTCTGTGTGAAAAAGTTGCCCCTTAGGTCTCTTTTATATCTTTTCCCTCTCACCCCAAACCTATGCCCTCTAGTTCTGGACTCTCCCACCCCGGGAAAAGATTTTGTCTATTTATCCTATCCATGCCCCTCATGATTTTGTAAACCTCTATCAGGTCACCCCTGAGCCTCCGATGCTCCAGGGAAAACAGCCCTAACCCTCTCCCTATAGCTCAAATCCTCCAACCCTTGAAAATAGTTTCTGAACCCTTTCAAGTTTCACAACATCTTTCCAATAGGAATGAGACCAGAATTCCAGCAGTGGCCTAACCAATGTCCCGTAAAGCCACAATATGACCTCCCTTACTCCTGTACTCAATACTCTGACCAATAAAGGAAAGCATACCAAACACCTTCTTTTCTATCCTATCTACCTGCGACTCTACTTTCAATGAGCTATGAACCAGCATTCCAAGGTCTCTTCTTTCAGCAACACTCCCGAAAACCCTGCCATTAAGTGAATAAGTCCTGCTAAGATTTGCTTTCCAAAAATGCAGCACCTCACATTTATCTGAATTAAACTCCATCTGCCACTTCTCAGCCCATTGGCCTATCTGATCAAGATCCTGTTGTAACCTGAGGTAACCTTCTTTGCTGTCCACTACACCTTCAATTTTGGAGCAATCTCTTTAAGAATAACCATTTGGGTCACTTAGTGCTTGTGAATTACAATTTATAGCTGATGTTTCACCCAAAATCATTAATAATTGAAACCTAGTAGTTTGATGGGAATTGAGCATAGTTTACAGGACTCCATACTATCATGTCCATATAAGGTACAGTGTAGATATGTTAAAATGTATTTTGTAAGATAATGCTCTTGAGGCCTTTGAAGTTGAAAATTGAATACAAAAGCTAACTTCCACAATCTACCAAGATTTTCAAATCAATATGTTAGCTTACTAATATTTTAAAAATTTATTCATTTCTTTGGGATGTGAGTATCGCTGGCTGGCCATCATTTATTGCCCATCCCTAGTTGCCCTTGAGAAGGTGGTGGTGAGCTACCTCTTGAACCACTGCAGTCCACCTGCTGTGGGTTGACTTACAGTGCCATTAGGGAGGGAATTCCAGGCTTTTGACCCAGCGAGAGTGAAGGAACAATGATATTTTTCTAAGTCATGATGGTGAGTGGCTAGGAGGGGAAGTTGAAGGTGATGGTGTTCCCATATATCTGCTTCCCTTGTCCTTCTAATTGGAAGTGGTTGTGGGTTTGGAAGGTGCTGTGTAGATGATACACACTACTGCTACTGAACATCGGTGGTGGTGGAGGGAGTGGATGCTTGTGGATGTGGTGCCAATCAAGTGTGTTGCTTTGCCCTGGATGGTGTCAAGCTTCTTGAGTGTAGTTGGGGCTGCTCTCATCCAGGCAAGTGGGGAGTATTCCATCACACTCCTGACATATCCCTTGTAGTCACTGTAGTATTTCTAGCCTATGACCTACACTTGTAGCCACTGCATTTATGTGGTGAGTCCAGCTGAGTTTCTGATCCATGGTAACCCAGGATTTTGATAATGGAGGATTCAGTGATGGTACTACTGTTGAATGTCAGATTGTTTCTTGTTGATGATGGCCATAGCCTAGCATTTGTGTAGCACAAATGTTATCAGCCCAAGCCTGGATATTGTCCAAATGTTGTTGCATTTGGACACAAACTATTCCAGTGTCTGAGGAATTGGGAATGGTGCTGAATGTTGTGCAATCATCGGCAAACCTCCCCACTTCTGACCTTATGATGCAGGGAAGGTCATTGATGAAGCAGCTGAAGATGGCTGGGCCCAGGACACTACTCTGAGGAACTCCATGATGTGAGATTCTGAACATTTTTATACATTATTTTACATTTTACCTTAACTTGATATTAGGACAAAACAAGAAATCTGCCATTTCTGTTTCTTTTTAAAATCAAAACAGATTTTCATACGATAATATCTGCTTTGAATACAACAATATGTATTCACCTCAACATTCATAAAGTCCTTCATATACATTGCTTTACTTTTGAATGGAATGATGGTTAAAGCAACAAATAACTTTCATAAAGCAATTGGATTAATGGGCACTTCATCTGTTTTTATGCTGTTGATTGAGCCAGGAGTGTTGACAAAGATACATGAAGAATTCTCTGGTTTGCATTTAGTACCATGGTATCTCTAATGACCAATAGAATCACAGAACAAGCCTCAGTTTCACATTTAACATGATGACAGCTCCAGTAATGCAACATTTCTTCACTGTAGTGCCAACCTAATTTCACATGGTTTAAACCCAGCTCTGACTCAGTTTGTAAATACTATCAACTGAACTAAGTTGACACACGAAGAAGGATCTGACAATCTAGCATGTTTGCTGTTTACATTGAATGCTATTGATTTTTCTCAGGCTGGTTAATAAAAAGGAAGTAATGATTGATATGATTGTATTTTTCAGTTCCAAGTGCTCCTAAGCATCTAGAGATAATTGGCGTTCAATCAACCTATGTTATTTTGAGGTGGACACACCCTGATATTATCCCTGGATATTTAAGGCTTTTCAGGATTATTATACAACTACGTTCTGTGTTGTGCATGAACTGGGATACTCAAGGATGCATTGAAGCTGAGCAAACTCAAGATCATAACATCGATAATAATAATTACACCATGGAGGCAATTGTACACGGATTAAAGAAATTCCGATGGTACAGATTTAGGGTTGCTGCTAGTACTAATGCTGGATTTGGCAACTATTCAACTTGGATTGCTACAAAGACAGCTGTTGGCTGTAAGTATAGGTTAAATAATTCTCAAATTATAACAGTAATGTTTATTTTGCTAAAAGTTCATTTATATTAAATTTTAATATCACACACCACATCAAAATAAATAATGTCATCTTCATATGATTTAGTCATCAATGACAAAATTATGTTTAGTTAAACTTTTGCATTTTCAGCTTATTATTTGATAAATTTTTGATAACTTTGTAACAAAAATCAATGTGCAAAACATTATCTTAGAACAAGAGCTATGCCAAAGTGAATCATTTGTAAAATGGCTCTTTGTTGTCTGTTTTTTATGTTTACATACTGCATTTCTATGTGGTAAGCCACTCCCCTGTGTTTGAAAATATAGAAGAAATGAATTTATTTTTAACATTGACAGTACATTTATGAAACGGATATAACTCTGATGGAAATGGTATGCATATATTCCTGAAAAGATTTCTATGAACTATTTCTATGAAATGGTTGTTAACCTAAATGACAGGCATGACTTTTCTATTAATGGATTTCTTTAAACTACATGCTGTGAGGATGAGCCACAAAATGATATGGTATCCAGATTTACCTTAAACCTGTACTCGCTACAGCTTCTGCAGCCTTATGGAGAGAAAGCAGTAAAGACAGCCTTGACCTTTGTTAAACTCAAATTCCAATGCAGCAATAGAGGCATGATAATCAGGAAATGATGGTTATTAGTTACAGAAAATGCATTATTGTGGAAAGCCGAGAACAGTGTTCAGAACAGGAAGTGAACAGCTTCTCTAGGAATGGGAAAATGAAGACAGAGAGTTCTTACTGGGCAAATTAATATGATTTATTACAAGAAGATATAGCAATATCCTTCACCAGTACTTACTGAACTTGATTTAAAACCACCTTTATCATACTGTGGCAGTTCCTGATATGCCAATCGAAGTTCATTGAAATTCTTACAAAAGAAGTCATACTAAGCATATTTTCATATTATCGAGTAAATAATGGGGGTCATTTAGCTCAGTTGGCTGGATGGCTGGTTTGAAATGCAGAGTAGCGTCAACAGAGTGGGTTTAATTCCACATCAGCTGAGGTGACAATGAAGATGTTCCTTCTCAACCTTTCTCCTTACCTGAGGGGTGGCGACCCTCAGGTTAAGCCACTACCAATTGTCTCTGTCTAATGAGAGAGCGGCCGTATGGTCTAGTAAGACTACAGGTTCAGTAAAATGAAAAGCATATTTTTAATATAAAATGTTTGTCTTGCATGCATTTTATTAATTAATTGAAATGCAAACTTCTCAGTGCCAAAAGTCAAAGAAATTTGCATTGTACTCAAATTTCCTTGATTTCTTTCACTGTTTCTTGGAAACTCCTGTATAAACTTCTGCTTTGCCTCCATTACTTGAAAATTTATACTCATTTGAAGATGCCCCAGGATCTGTACAACATAATTCACGAAACAGGATATGCCATGCCACAGAAGAAGAGCTGTCCAATTTAGCTTTGTGAAGATGATCACTTTGAGTGGCATGTTGGCTCAGTAGTTATCACTGCTGCCTCACAGCACCGGGTACTCATTTGACCAACGTTTGATTTCAGACTTGGGCAACTGTCTGTGTGGAGTGTGCATGTTCTCCTATTTCTGCTGGGTGTTCCTGTTTCCTCCCACAATTAATGATATGCAATTTAGATGGTTGGGCCGTGATAAAATACAGGAATAATGTATGATGTTGGGTTGGGTGGGATGCTCTTCAGAGAACTGGTGCAGACTTGATGGGCTGAATACCCTCTTTCCTTACTGTAGGGATTCTATCATTCACATTAGCATCCAATATATGAGAAGTTGCCATTTACATTTTTTCTTTGGAATTTAGCATTCTTCTCTGTTTTCTTAAGAATATTTTCTTAATAGATTAACAGTTGTGATGAAAAGTTACTAGACATGAAACATGAACTCTGCTTTCATCACAAATGCTGCCAGAACTGCTGAGTTTCATCAGCAATTTATGTTTTTCTGTCAACAGCTGATAATAGGGTATCAAACTGTGCCCTCTATTGTTATCATTGACGATTCAATCTGACTATCTTAAATAGAAGCAGAGGAATTTTATAATGACACACATAAAGTTTCCAGGCTGATGTATAAAGGGAACATTGGAGTTCTGAAAATGAACCTTTGCTGCTTGAATGTTTCATTTGGGGTCTTCAAAATTTTTTCAGTTTTTAAATTGATTTTAGGGATCTGGGTGTCATTAACTAGGCCAGCCCGAATTATTCTGGAAGGAAAGGCTTCTTGAACTATTGTAGTCCTTGGGGTGTAGGGATACCTATAATGCTTAAGAATGTGGTGCAGGAAAAGCACAGCAGGTCAGGCAGCATCTGAGGAGCAAGAGAATCGATGTTTTGAGCAAATGCCCTTCATCAGGAATCACCCATAGTGCTATTAGGAAAGAAGCTCAAGGATCTTGACCTTGTGAAGGAGTGAGAATATATTTCCAATATGAAGATAGTATGTGACTTGGAGGAAACCCTGCAGATGGTGCTGTTTCTATGTATCTGCTGCCTTTGTCCTCTAGCTGATAGTGGTTGCAGGGTTGTAAGATTCTGTTGAAGGAGGGATGCACACTGCAGACTGTGCACTGGGTTAAAAAATCCTAAATATTATAAGAAGACTAGGACAACAGAATGACATCCACTCAGAGGAATAGCTAATAATAGGTGCAAAGGAGATATACTCTCAAAAATATTTTATTTGTGATTTAGACTACTTAGACCCTGCACATTAACTTCTTTTCCCAAACAGCAGTTAACAAGGAAATCCTTCAAGAGAACTACATGACAGCACATCTACCCTATTTACCCTGCTGTGACTTTGCCAAAAAAATCATCTTAAATAATTTGTCATCACCAAATGAATGCTTCCTTTTCAGTGCAACTGCATTCTCCATGAATATTGAATAATAAATAAGTGGAAAGTCTATTTACATTCAACATTTTCAGACTCTCATTCTATTTGTTTTTGTAACAATATGTTTCCTCCAGAAACTTACATGCACCTTCTTATCACTTGTTGCGGTATCCTAGTTTATAAGTTCCACCGGAGCCTTTGGAATTCAGGAGATGTTTGATTCCTCCTGCTCTACAAATTCCTCCTGAAACAGCCCTAATCTCATAGCATCAGGCCTCTGGCTTGGATACACTGATTGCTGCATTCTAGAGCCTGCTGTAAGGCAGTCTGGTCTTATCTTGTATGTTCAAAGTGGACAGAGGGGAAGCACCAGAAAAATGCTAGGCAGATGCATTCCAGTTGCTGCATTCTCCTTGGCCATGGATTTATGGCTCCAGGGAGCAGTGTAATATACAGTCAAACAATAGCGGTAGGAAGCCACGATTAATGATGGTTTCTACTCGACCTCTATTTCTTCCCAAACTGCAGACTTTTTCTGCCATCAATCACTTTCATCAAGAAACCAACTTGTCCTTGACTGCTTTTTAGTTGAAAACCTGTTGAATTGGTGCTTGCAAGGATGACAACTTTCATGAGTCTACAACAGGTGTGATCTGCCTATTCAACAGGCAAAACGTAGCAGTCATTTGCCTATCTTAATGATCATCCTCAGAACCTTTACTTTTTAAACTTTTTTATTCATTCACACGATGTAGGCATCACTAGCTAGACTAGCATTTATTGCCCATCTCGAATTAATCTTGAGACAGTGGTGATAAGCAACCTTATTGAACTGCTGCAGTCTTTGGGCCGGAGGTGCTGTTCGGGAGTGAGTTTCAGCATTTTGAACCAGTGACAATGAATGATTGTTGATAAAGTACAAAGTCGGCTGTGAGGTGTCTTGGAGGGGAACTTGCAAGTAGTGGTGTTTATATGTATCTGTTGCCTTTGTACTTCTAGGTAGCATAAATTTCAAACTTGGAGGGTGCTGTTGTAGGAACCTTAGTGAATTATTCCTTTGCATCTTGTAAATGATACATGCTGCAGTTACTTCATATCAGGTTGGAGGAGGTAAGTGTTGAAGACATTTGGTGCGGTGTCTCTTAAACAGCTGTCTTGTTCTGGATTGTGTCAAGCTTCTGGAGTGTAGTTGAAGCTACACAGGCAAGTGGAGAGTATTCTGTCACACTTCTTCCTCATGTCTAAATTAATGTTGGGCAGGCTTTGAGGAGTAGTTGCCAGAGAATTCCGAGCCTCTGACCTGCTTTTGTAAACACAATTTTTCGATATTGGGTCCACTTCACTTTCTGATCAGTGGCAACCCCCAGGATGTTGCTGATGAGGAATGTAGCTGTGGTAATACCATTAAATGTCCAGGGGCAATGATTGTATTCATTCTTGTTGGACAGAACAGGGATTGAGCTGTGTATGTGCCAAGCAGCAACAGGGGGAGTTGATGGAACAAGTATACACGGAGAACATTAAGAGTGAAGACAGTGATGAACACTGGTAAGAATGGAATAAAATTCCAATAAATCCTTGAGAACGAAACATCAATGGTGCAAAAACTGGTTAGACAGATTACCAATAATGTGTAAGTTTAAAAAGTTTTTGCAACTCATTTAAATTCCAGAGTGGAACGTGGATGTGGAACCTTGTGATTCAGATACAAGAACGCTGCCAACTGAGCCATGGCTGTCACACAAACAAGATAGTAATGAGAGAGTTCTGGATTCCTAGGATAGGCACCTCGACAGCTGACTCAAGACTCACTCACACAGGCAAATGTCACATCACAGGCAAATCAGCCAAAGTACTCAAGGGTGAGGGTGAAGAAATTAACAATAAATGAAACAAAGTGGTGGATTATTTAAACATTTAAAAATACAAAGTTCCATGAGGAACAAACAAGACGGGGTACTGGGCTAATGGTCAGATACTTGGTAGTGTGGATGAGCAGAGGGATCTTGGTGTCCATGTACACAGATCTCTGAAAGTTGCCACCCAGGTAAATAGTGCGGTGAAGAAGGCATATGGCGTACTGGCTTTTATTGGTAGAGGAATTGAGTTCCGGAGCCCTAAGGTCATGTTGCAGTTGTATAAGACTCTGGTGCGGCTGCATCTGGAGTATTGTGTGCAGTTTTGGTTGCCCATACTATAGGAAGGATGTGGAGGCACTGGAACGGGTGCAGAGGAGGTTTACCAGGATGTTGCCTGGTATGGTAGGAAGATCGTATGAGGAAAGGCTGAGGCACTTGGGGCTGTTTTCATTGGAGAAAAGAAGGTTTAGGGGTGACTTGATAAGGTGTACAAGATGATTAGGGGTTTAGATAGGGTTGACCATGAGAACCTTTTTCCACATATGGAGTCAGCTATTACGAGGGGGCATAGCTTTAAATAAAGGGGTGGTAGGTATAGGACAGATGCTAGGGGTAGATTCTTTACTCAGCAAGTCGTAAGTTCATGGAATGCCAGTAGCAGTGGTGGACTCTCCCTCTTTATGGGCATTTAAACGGGCATTGGATAGGCATATGGAGGATAGTGGGCTAGTGTAGGTTAGGTGGGCTTGGATCGACGCAACATCGAGGGCCAAGGGCCTGTACTGCACTGTATTTTTCTATGTTCTATGTTCTATTTCTGACTTTGGTTCCTTTATTTACAGAATCCTTTACAGAATGTCCAGCTTTTTATCAACTCTGTTGAAACTTATAATAAACATTCTGGAGAAGTGCATTTGCAATTAATGATTTCTTACAAGTTTGAAATTAATATTCCACTGGATTTAAGTTCTCTTTATTCCAACAAAATTAGCTTGGAGTATTTTGGGTCTTACACTATTTCTGAAAGGTTGAAATAGTATTTATAGGTTTGCTTAATTCCCAACTATAAAGATGCCTGATATATCTTCTAATCCACAATAACGATATGTGATTTTAAATCAAATCATAATTGCAAAATATGGTGAAAATGTATTGTTGAATTTCTTCTTAGATGTGTTGTTAGTACTGTGCTGCATGGCATTGTTGATTTTAAATTATTCTTTGAGAAGTATTTTTAATTTTACAGATCCAGACAGTCCTCCTGAAAATATTACTGTTACAGTAAAATCCTCTGACACCATTGAGATTGCCTGGGAAGAGCCTGAGATTTTCACAGGTCCAACCTCTTATCTAATCGATGTAACAATGGTAAGGGCTTTGCTTTGACTAGCACTAAAACAAAAGAAATTAATTGATGTTTGTGCTATAACTGTTTAAAAAACACTGCTGCAACAAAGTTGCCTTGAAATTTCAAAAATAAAGTCATTTTTAATTCAATGTGCTGATTGGATGAATTGAAAATCTTGTTATTGTAAACCTGTAGATAATAGAAGTTTAAGTTGCTTGTTCCTCATGGAACTTTGTATTTTTAAATGTTTAAATAATCCACCACTTTGTTTCATTTATTGTTAATTTCTTCACCCTCACGCTTGAGTACTTTGGCTGATTTGCCTGTGATGTGACATTTGCCTGTGTGAGTGAGTCTTGAGTCAGCTGTCGAGGTGCCTATCCTAGGAATCCAGAACTCTCTCATTACTATCTTGTTTGTGTGACAGCCATGGCTCAGTTGGCAGCGTTCTTGTGTCTGAATCACAAGGTTCCACATCCACGTTCCACTCTGGGAGTTGGTTACAAAAAGCAAAGCTGAAACTCCAGGGAAACTGCACTGGTAGCAGTGTAGTCTTTTGAATGAGATGTTAAGCTGAGGCTTCAATTGCCTGTTGGGTTGATGGTAAAGTTTCCAGGCCACTACTTCATTAAAGGGCAACAGTTATCAGGGTAATAAAAAGAAAAGATTATTTGAACACATTGCTGTTTGTGGGAATTCATTGAGTGCATATTGGCTGCTATCCTTTCTGCATTACTCTTCCAAAGCTATTATATTGGCTTTGAAGTGATTGGCAATATTGGTGCAAATGAAAAGCACGAGAGGTGCCAGTCTTCTTTATTCCTCCATAAATTCAAAGATCTGGACTTTATTTGGTTCACCCTTCCATGAAGAGAAAGTTTGGATATGGATCCCAAAGCAAGTCATTGGTTTGAACCTGAATCCCACAATGACTGCAATTCCACCAAATGACCACCAAGCCATTAAATAGTTAATTTACAAATATAGCTGTTTTCAGCTAACTTGCAGGAACTAAAAGCGTAGGTATCTGAGTTTATACTGCTGGCAAAAAGCCTTACCCACCAGCTGCACAAACTGGGAAGATCATCTCTAATGCATGCATTGAAAATGTTATTTTCCAAATATAAACTTTAAAATCAAATTCCTTTGGAATAAAAATTGGAATTGTGCACATTAGCTAAAATACTCGTGAAAGATAAATATCTTTTTATCTTCATGCTACTATTGTTTAACTGTCATGACTGTGTTCTAACAAATTACTTTTAAGCTTAAAGGGAAAGTGGTTTGATTGTCAGTATAGGAAATGGAAGCTTGGTTAGTGCATCAATAACATCAGTCATGGTCAGGCCTCTGTGGAGTTAGAGGCATGGCTGCCAAACAGTACAATGTAACACCATTACACAGCTTTAGCTGACCAATTACTTCAGCAGCTGTACTTGAGAACAAATAATGCCAAATAAATAGACTAAAGCTGAACTATTCAGACGTTGATATTGATAAAATAATTGTTATACAAACTGTGGTGATTGTGATATAAATTGCAATTCAAAGTGTTTCTTGGCACAGTTTTATTAACACTTTGCAGCAAGGTAAGTTTTAATGAAGTCAGAAAATTGAATTCAGCAAGATTATTGATTTTAAAAGCATAACTTTCATTCAATTTCATAAAAGGTTGGAAATAATGGGCTGAATTTTCCCATATTCTGGCTAAATGTAATTTTCATGAGCATCATTGAGAGTTTACTTCCATGGGTCATGACAGTTTTCCACTGCTTGCCTCATTAAGTGTACATCAGAACTTGATACACCCTTCTCACTGAATCATGTGGTCACAGAGATGGTAGTGCTCACTGCTGCTGGGACCTCCCACATTCACACCATGAGTGTCATATTTAAATCCCAATTTGCACCACTTCAAACTCTGCTAGCCACAAACTGCCATTCAAAGTCTGCTGCTCAACTGCTATTCTACAGGAGACAGCACTCCCTTTTGGGGACAGAGACCTGGAGGTCTCAGTGGATGGGTAGGGAAGAGGAGGGCTGTCCTCTTACGTAATCATGCACACCAAACAATGCCAGTTTGGTAAAAGAAAGCAACCCAAGTCAGTGTGGTGCCTTCTGAGCTCCACAGGATAAGTGCCGCTATGGTCTCTCTATTATCAGAAATCTACCATTACACATGCCTTCCATCAAGGGTGTTGGTCTACCCGTTCTCAGCTCTCAGTATCTCTCATTCACTTCGTCTCCCCAAACTAGGTACCCTCCTTGCTCTCAGCATTTTCTCCTCATTTATTTCGGATACCTCATTACCTTGCTACTCAAGCACCACCACTAACAACTCTTCCAGCTGCTTTCATCTCACTCAAGCCTGCCTTTTGACTCATTGCAGAAGAAAATGTCACACAAGAGCAGAGAAGGACAAAGACAGGAGGCAGGATGGCCACAGCCATGCCCACATCTGTACAAACAGAAGATCCTTGAATTTGCTGGAGAAGACTGAGACTTCCATGTTGAAACAATCAAGAAAGCTTCACTGTTTTCTGTTGCTCTCTCATTATTACTGTTAAGGAAATATTCTTTACATGCTCAAACTTCCACCCTTATTGTGTAACTACTTCCCGCTGCTCTTTTAATCAAGCATCAGTGGCACTGACATAGCCCCCACACCAAGGGGAGCAGTCCCTTAGTTCATCAGCTCCCCTCCCCTTCTGAAGAAGAGAGTTCAGTGGATATCCAGACTTCCTCCTGCCCCCTCCACTAGCTGAGAGACTTTCACCCTGTTGGATTCGCTTTCTCGATTAGACTCAAGAGCATAATCTGGTAATCACAAGGTTAGGCCCAGAGCAGAGGAGAGTGGGTCCTGCGTGGACCTCGTGCAAGCCTCCATTTACTTTTCTAGAGCAAGCATAGGATCTGGAATCATGGCTGCTACATCAGCAGAGGCAATGTCGGCAAGATAAGGCCAGTGGCAAAAGATGGTACCTGAGGATTGGCGCCTTCGTTTGAGTCGGGAACTGGCAACGGCAAAGCGGTGGTGGAAAAGCACCATGTCAACATTGATGAGGTGGGCCCAGTGGCGAGAGACGCAACTCTAACACTGGTTGGTCCGGGTGGCAGTGAGGGAGTATCAGTCCAGTGGCAAATATGGTGCCTGAGAATCGGCAACTTCGATGTTGGTTGGGTCTGGTGTAGACAGCAGGGATGTGCAGGCATCACTGATGGTGGTGAGCTGGCTCAGGACTGATGGATTCTCTTCAAACTATATCTTTCTTTTTATTCCTTATTCTTAAACTACTTAAAATGTTGCCATACCATGGCAACCAATGAAAGCTTTTCATTCTCCAGTCAGTTCTTCTATTAATGCAATGGTTCTGTTCTCGTACAACCCTGTGTTACAGAAAAGTCGTCCATTGGAAACAGCGCTTAAACTGTTGGTGCTGTAATCGTGTTACAGCCAACGCATGTTTTAAAAGTTGGTGTTGTAGAAATGCGTCCCCAACTTATCAAATGTCTTACAGCGAATTCATGTTGATGACACACTTGTTTTAACAGAACAACCTGAACTGTAAAATACACGTGACAATAAAATCAGAAAATCAAAATCAAAGTTGGTTGAGAAAGAAACTTCATGCAAATGCATGGCAGGAAAATGAAAAATAGGTAGGTTTATATGGGATACTCAGCAATTGAAGGTTGTAGGAGTTCATTGACATTATCAGTACTGTGTTGGCTTTGGCATCTGTGCATCTGGCTGTTTCCATGGACAGGTTTCTAGCCACTGTGATGATTCAGGTCCAATGAAATGCTCAGTAGCTGCTGGAAATTCTTGTAAACTCAAACTTCATCACTTTAAATAGTAATGCTCAGCATTAGTGGCAAGGAACAGAGGGGCAAGGGACCTTAACTTCACTCCAGGAACTCCTTCCTCTGAAAGAGACTGCGTGGTGACAGTAGAGACTGCGTGGTGAAAGTAGACACCCAGACAGAGGAGGAACCATACACAGAACCCACTCCCAGGTGCAAGGACCCTCCACTTCCATACTGCCTGCAATACCCAATCCTGTGGAAGTTACAGTGGAGGCGGATGAGTGTGTATTAGAACAGGATATCTCCTAGCACCACAACTAGCCCAGAATGTCCAGGACAACAGGCAGCTTCCCTGCCCCCAGCTGCGGACCCAGGCTGTACCTCAACCTAATGACAGAGTTTAGAAACAAAACAAAGTATTCACTTAAATGGCCCTGGTGTCCCTTCATTCTACATACTTTCTCATATTTGTAAATATAAATGTACTTTGAATAATCACATATCTGATCGATGATCACTTTAACTGTAGGACCAGGTTAAGTAGATATCATGTCAGAGTTAAGCAGCCTCTTCATACACACTAAGGAAGATACAGGTTATATTGTTAAAGCAAAGCTTAATTCTGAAAAGCATTTGCATAGCAATACATTTCTAAAAGTCCTTCAATCCTTACATTCATGATTGCGACCAAGAGTTAGCACTGTGCTGAGGGGAACACTGAGTACAAGGGTAATAACCACACCTTGTAATAGGTCCTTACCTCCACTTGTGACCACTTTGTGCAAGTGACTATGTGATCAATTAAGAGTACCCAGTTCTCTGGGGCAGTGGTTCATTCCGCACCAGTATCTGGGAGAATCCTGACTGACATGAGTCAATGCTAGCTAATAATGAGAAGCAAATCCATGGAAATCAGGACCTCACAGCTTACTAGTGAGATCCTCAATTAGCCATGAAATCTTGTGGAATTTCCTTTCTTGACATCAAAAATATGATTATTTTTTATTCTTATTGTACCTCTCAAATCTTTCACCATTATCCTTCCTGTTCAAGGTCTGAAAACATTCTACCATTTTCATAAGTCAATTTATTGAAAGCAAAATACAGAAAGAAAATACAATAATTGTGTTTAATTTAATCTTAGAAGCATATTAGTTTGGGAAATTTATAGAATGTCTGAAATTAATGTATTGCATAAACGATTTATTTTTCAATTTCTTATAGGTAGATAATGGGGATTTCAATATGACCATTCTTAGGTCAGAGAAACAGAACACAACCTGTGAGATATCTGATTTGATGCCATTCACGAGATATTCTATCATCATTGTAGCATTTACTGGCAGAGAAGAAGATGCCCGAATACATGGCAAAGCCAGTGAGCCAATCATTGTTAGGACACTTGAAGCTTGTGAGTCTACTTGATCTACATTATAAGCTTTGCATCAAACTGTTTTCAGGATCTAGATGGATGAGGGCATTTAATTATATTTTTATGTGGCTATAATCATCAGACTATAGATGGACATGACTGAGTTAAAATATGGAATAATTCTGATGAGAATGAAATTTAGTTGATAAACAAAAGAAAAGGTTTCTCAATTTTTTACGATTATGCTTCTTTCAGTCATGCATATTTCATTTTTTATCATCAACTCATCTACTAATTTTCATTTTTTGTCTTTCTTTGTCAATTGAATTTAAAAAGGCCTTCCCTGTAGCAATAATACACTGGGGTCAGCCTTAAAGAAATGAGAATGGAACGTCAGTTCCTTAGGATAAAGAATTCCTACTTTCAAGAGCTGTTAGCCAAACAGATTGGCTGGCAGCTAAGTGAACCCCAACAAGAGGATCATATTAATCAAATGGGATCATGGACCCAAGGGATGAGTGAGTCACGTTTTGACAGTGGGTGGTGCCCCCCCCATACAAACAGAGCATACTCCAAAGCCGGTATCCTCCCTCTCTCCCTTCCCACCTTTTCACTTCAGTTAGTGAAAAAGCAAGCTGATGATTTTCCTCCAGGGCAAAGTAGTAGCACATTAATTAACTAGTTATGGACCTTAACTGAGAGTGTGGTGCTAGAAAAGCACAACAGGTCAGGCAGCATCCGAGGAGCAGGAGAATCGATGTTTCGGGCATAACCCCTTCATCAAGTTACTGGACCTGTTAAGCTTTTCCAGCAAATTCTGTTTTTGTTCCATAAGGTTACACTTGGGCTAGAAAATGAATGCAAGTGTGTTGTAACCATCTGGTAATTCACAATGCAGATTCTAATTGGTATTGCAGCATTAATCAACCTACCGTAAAGGATATTATCTGACATAATGCTCCCAGCAAGGAACCCTGCTCACTACAACCACATAGCTAATTGGGTGATGACTCACATCTATTTAAGTCAATAGTTGTAAAGTCATATACTCTGCATCCCTATACTTCAAATAAGTCACCATTATGTTACTTTCTTCCAGTGCCTCAAGATGCACCACAGAATTTTAGCCTTCAGAAGATACCCGATGAAGTGACAATGGTTCATGTATCTTTCTTGCCACCATATCTTCCAAATGGTATTATTCAGAAATACCAAGCAATTATTTATAAAGAGGGAGAGGCTTTTAAACGCCGTGTAAACAATCTGAAAATTGTCAAAAGCAACCAGTCACTGACTTCTGTCATAGAAGGGTTGAAAGGTGGAAATACATATATCATACGGGTAAGAAGCACTTCTTGTTATTTCAGTTTGAATAAAAATGTGTTATGGTTGCAGCTGCTCATCTGACTGAACCAGTCAGGTCCCAGAAAGAAACCTTAATAGATTATATTTTTTATAATTTTATCTAGGTAGTCATTTTCTGAAAAGCTGAAGATTTTCTCTAACAAAGCAGAAGTTTATTGTATAAAATGAAAACAAAAGATATAATTAAGCAGGCCAAGTTACCCAAATATAGAACAAAATGCCAAACTTTCCCAAAAAACCAAGTGTCAATTTTGGGGTGTTTTATGGAGAGTTTCTCACCAGGAGCTCTAGTGTGTTACCTGATGCAATGTCATGTTGCTTGCATCAATACGTAGGCACCAGGCCTCTATGGCATTATTTTATTATGCACTTGTCAGCAGTGAATTATGATTGCCAGGAGCTGTCAGTATTTCCACAACTGGCATGATATTTAAAGTGCAGCTGTGCACCTGGTCAATCAGCAACAAATAGTCCTTCACAGTGCAAATAGGAGAGGAAAATGAAAAATCAAAGCTTCTCAGAGCACTTAGGTGGCATGGGTAAAACTTCATTACAAATAGAAACTCACAAGCTAAACTTCTTAAACAATTAAACACTTAAAATGTAACTATGCGGCATAATTCCAACCACCTGCCTCCCCATGCAATTTATATCCCCTCCTTCACTGGATGACAAAGTAAGCAAATAGTCTCCCCAAGTACGTGTGGAATGTGATGACTTGGGAACTGTAACATGCATAACAGAATATGAATCAATGATGATACTGAACATTGTAAAGGTCCTCTATAGTATTCTACAGTATCTTAATTTTGTTTTTATATTGGGACTATTCCATTGAATAAGATCACATTTTAACAGTAAGGTATTTGTTAATGTTATTCAGCCTGCCTGAGTGAACTTTCTTTTCTGTTTATTAAATGTCAATTCCCTTTATCCTGAGGTCCGTGCTGTAAATGGAGCTGGTGCTGGGCCACAAACTTTAGAACAGAAAATAACTATGGATGTTAAAGGTATGTATCTTACTAACATTTATTTCATTCAATTGCAAGTGTTTCAATAATACCCTCATGATTAGGTGAAAAAGAAGTGAGGATAACAGAGAACAAAGAGAAATTTCTGGGCAATAGTGACATTGCCTCTCTTGTCAAAGACTCCAGAGACAAAATTTTCATTTTCTTCAAGTACTTTGCCATTACATATTAAGGGGCAGCGCAGTGGCTCAGTGGTTAGCACTGCTGCCTCACAGCACCAAGGACCCGAGTTCGATTCCCACCTCGGGCGACTGTCTGTGTGGAGTTTGTACATTCTCCCTGCGTCTGCGTGGGTTTCCTCCCACAATCCAAAAGATGTGCTGGTCAGGTGAATTGGCTATGCTAAATTGTGAGAGGTACATTAGTCAGGGGTAAACATAGGGTAGCGGAATGGGTCCGGGTGGGTTACTCTTCGGAGAGTTGGTGTGAACTTGTTGGGCCGAAGGGCCTGTTTCCATGCTGTAGGGAATCTAATCATCTCCACTCATGGGGTTTGTAAATTCTTCTGCTGAAAGCAGGCAGAAGAATGTAATATAAGGGTGATAGTGTGCAAAGAAAATGAGGCATGGGATTTTTTTCACAATTTGAAAGGACATTGTAGCCACAGCAACATATCTATTTTCTATGCATTGTTGCTTTAATGTTTCAATGTGTGCATCTTTGTCAGCTTTCTTTCTTATCCTATACAGACGGATTGGAAGAGAAAGAAATATAATTATGTAAGCTTTCAAAGTTATAGGTTTGGATTCCGCGGAGTCAGAAAGACTCAGAAATCCATGAAAGGTAGTGGTCAGGACCCAATTTCTGCCCCCTACCTATTCCCAGCAGCTCCATTTTCACTGGCTCAGCATTAGGGTACAAGTAGTGAACATGCAGTATAGACTCCAGATCTGCTGGCTCCAATGCAGGGTTAGTCCACTTTTCATGGCTTATGGATTGTGGCTCCTCAGAGGAATAATGAAGCATAGTCAGGATTCAAGAACCTTTTGAAAAATATCTTCAAAACATTTTATCCATGATCCCCATACTCTCTCAATGCCAACTCATATTCCTTCCATACCCATTCATCTGCCACCATAGCCCTCTATAGCCCCATATTAACTCCATGCTGAAAATGTGTTGCTGGAAAAGCGCAGCAGGTCAGGCAGCATCCAAGGAACAGGAGAATCGACGTTTCGGGCATAAGCCCCTGAAGAAGGGCTTATGCCCGAAACGTCGATTCTCCTGTTCCTTGGATGCTGCCTGACCTGCTGCGCTTTTCCAGCAACACATTTTCAGCTCTGATCTCCAGCATCTGCAGTCCTCCCTTTCTCCATATTAACTCCATGTCAAATCATTCCTACTCCATGCCAACTAATGGATCTTCCTTACCCATACACCCACCCTAATAGCACTTTTTAGCCAACATTCTACTTCATTCCCTTCTCACGCTTATTCACCCAATAAACACGTTAGAGAAGCACTTGGCATAGATATTTTTAAATCCAGCTGCTTAGGGTTATTATAACGTACCTCCGGACTCGAACTAAAATTCAGGGGACACTTGACTCTCCGCCCAGAAATAGAGACACTACCACTGCATTACAAGAGGCCTTATCACTTGGCCTGTAATGAGGTGTGGAATTCTTTGAAAAAAAAAGTCTGCATTTGATCTCATCAGTGCAGAGAAGACCATACTACCAGCAATGAATATAGTGAACTCCATTGAAAAAAATGCAGGTGAATGACTGTTTCAGATAGAGGATAGAGCCTTGGATGATGAGGAGTTAAAAGAGCAAGTGTTATACCTATTGCCTTTGTATGGGGAGATGCTATGGAAGAGAGGAGCTTTTAAGAGTGATGGAGAAGTAGGCTGCGGTGTTGCAGAGGGAATGCTTCCTGTGCAATGTTGACAAGTGAGATGAAAGACAAATGTATTAGGTTGTGGTATCTCTCTGGAGGTGGCAGAATTGGTTCAAGATGATTGGAAAATGAGGACAAGGAGAGACCCAGCATTGGAAAGTTGGGAAGTTGTGAAGGCAAAGTTGCAAGAACGGTCCAAAGGAGCTCAGGGCCCTGGGGAGTGGTAGTAGGTTGGTGGGTGGTGCTGAGAGTGGAAGGAAGAGCATTAGTTGGCATGGTATCCTTGATTGAGGGAAAAGAAATACAGGTTGGAAGCTGCTTTGTGGAAGATGGCATCATCAAAACAGTTGCAACAGAGACAGAGAAGCTAGGAGAATGGAATTGAGTCCTTACTGAAGGAAAGATGTGAGGAAGTGTAGTCAAAGTAACTGCAGAGGTTGTTGGCTTTGTAATTGATGTTGATGAACAGCTTTTCCCTAGAAATAGAGACAGAAGTCAAGGATGGGAAGGGAAGAGTCAAAGATGGGCCAGGTGGCCATGAGAGAGAAATGGAAACTAGAAGCAAATAGATTTATGTTTTCAATTCCAGACAAGAGTCGGAAGCCAACGATGTCATCGGCCATAGAGATCTAACAATCTTCTCATGCCATAAAGTCAAAATAAATCCACCTTCATGTACTTATGAATAATAAAAGCTGCCTATTGTTTTGTATTTTCTGAATTATAAAAACCAAATCACAAGGGAATGACAAGATACTGGTTGTGATGCATAATAATGAGATACATGCAACAAGCCTCAGTCTTCATATGTTTTAATGGCATCACAATTGTGAAAGTATCTCAAAAGCTTTCATGGCACATGCATAATACAAATATATTGAGAATACATACTTAATATTTTTATATTATAACCACACCTGCTACCAAGCTAAATGTTTAAAGTTTTAGTAACACTAGAAAACAGTGTATGACATTTTATTTATATTTTCAATGTTGTTTCAAACAATGATTTTCATTACTCCATTCTTTTCCACAGCTCCACCAAAACCTTCTTTTAAACCAGCTGTTGCTTTGGATAAAAATGGAGCATTGCAAGTCACTTCCACAACTATGACAATCAGAATGCCTACATGTTATTTCACAGACGAACATGGTTCTATAAAAAAAATACAAGTTATAGTGACTGAAATAAGAGGTAAAAATTCATTACTTTTTCCAAAGTTTGACATCAATCAAATATAACTAACATGAGGAAATTAATTGATAATTGTTCACCACTTTGCCTCAGTCTAACACCATTACATTTGTGGTGCTGCCATTGGTAATATATCCTCTTTTTTATCTTGTGTGATGCACTTAACATTTGCAGATCTTTAGTTATTGTTTGGTCCAACCATTCGCATGTGGTAACTTCAAGAGTTTGACTTGTGTGTGGAAACTTCTGGGTTGCTTTGTGGCTGCACTGCTTAGAGGCAATATAGACTATGGGACTGATTCCCTGATTAAGCATTTTCAGAGAAGAGCTGATATTGTGCAAGAACATTCAGCAAGAGATTGGGTGCACTGAAAGTTCCATTTCTGAAACTTGACCAGACTTTAGGAGTTCTAGAAAGGAGTGTCAGTCTTAGAGAAGATACGGGTGGTATAATTGTATTCAGATTCTCAAACTATGCAAGTTTTGCATGCAATATGTCAAGCAACATCATTGTTTTTATTTTGTATTAAAGACTCCATTTTGAAGGTGAAAAGTTACTTCTTCTATGATTTTGTGAATAAGCTTTATCTGGAGAATGTCATTAAGCCAGTCAAATCTGTAAGACTGGTATCATGTCTCTCTGTCTGTCTATCTGTAAGATGCATTGACTGAGATAAAAATTAACAATAAATTTTCTTGCCCTATTGGAGCAAGAAAGGTAGACAAATGCAGTGTAAATGAAAGAACCTAGGCTGAATCCCATGCTGTTCGGCTAATCTGAGTTGCATTGTGTTTTTGGAGAGTTTTTTTTGTTGCAAGGCCAAGCAGGTTTTCTTGTCTTAACCTCTTCAATTACTAACTCTGACCCTATGGTTTTTCTAATGTCTAATTTCTACCCCATTTTACCATGCACTGTTTCCACAACAACCCACTACTCAGCAGATGTTCGCCTAAGAACCAGAATCCCTTATGCCTGTTTAAAACCTGTTTTGTGTCTTGATGAATATTGGCACTGCCACATTCTGTGACAGGGGCCTGGAGGTTCTGGTCAATGCCATGGCCCAGAGGAGAGGTACCCAGAGGACGACTGACAGAGGAGCCATGCCACCAGACCTTTCCAGCTTGGTGTCACGTGGCCACCTGGGTCAGTAATACCCCCACAAGTCCAGCGGAATGCAGATTGAAGGTCAGTGATCTTCTCCACTCCTCTAGGGTATATATCATATTCTTCACTTTACCACCTCACACTCAGTCCATCTCTGTAACTGCACACACTTCCTGCCAATGCTCATGCTCTACCAGTCTCATTATTGCATGCAATAACTTTGTTCACTCATTTGCCCCCCCCATAACCCTCCCATAGTCCTAATCCTGCATGTCCTTCATTCTGCCTGTTTAGCCCTTCTGTATACCTCACTACCTTTACCTTGCCCTCACATATATCAAGACTGAAGTCATACCACCCATCGTAATCCCACTCATTGGTCCACTTTTGCTCATTACAGCCCATTACATGGCAGAGACAGCCAAGACAGAAGGAGGGTGCCTGATCCCCTACAAGGAGAGAATCCTTGTCCTTGCAGGAGTAAATCAACACCACTCCTACAGGGATGCAGTAATATCCATTTCCTGCCTTATGAGTAGGTATCCCGCATCAGCTCTAACCTGATGTCACTCTCAGTCATTGCACATCACTTCTAATCATCAGCTGCAATGCCTTCTTTCTCTTTTGCCTTGCAGGTTCTGCTAGCTTACCCTCGATCTCTGTAGGGAAATGCTCAGTTCCACCAGAAGCATTAATCTTAACCTCAGGTCTGAGAACAAGAGTATGGAGGTCTTGGAGGACACAACAACAAGGCTGTCACCTTGCACCAGCTTTGGGCAGGGGAGGGAGATGGAAGTGGAGGGTGGGGACCCATAGACATGGCGAGTGTAAGCACCTCACAGTGACAACTCTGCAACTGGCTGAGGAAGGAATGGTCTAGACTGGCAGAGATGAGGTACCTGTGCAACCCCAAGCAGGAGATGATCCTGTGGTGTTGGCAATCAGGGCCTTCATCCCAATGCACAGTGCAGAACAGCAGCATCAGACAGGCAAATGGGACTTAGGGCCTTCTTTTCACATTAGTTGCATCAATGGAAAAGGTTGACAGGTGCCATCAAGAGCCAGGCCCAGTTCCCACATGGGCAGCTAGAGAGGTGCACGCATCTGCACTCCATCGCCCCACGTGTTGGTGTCCAGGATCAAACACATGGGCACAGGGTTCTTGGGAACCTTGACCCTAGTCCAAGTGCCCCCTCCTCACAAGCAAACAGGAGAGTGCCAGAGGCACCCAGCCTTCTGGGTGGAACCACACGCAATCCTCTTGGCGGTTTCCACTCAGGACACCCCAGGCGGAGCCTTTGGAAGTTCAAGTAGATGCAAGTCAACTTACCTCCACAAATATCCCCATCCTCAATAATGAGGGAGCCCAGCACATCAACGCAATAACTTGCTCACTGATACTCAATTTAAGTTCCAACAGGACCACTCTGCTCCTGACCTTATTACAGTTTTAGTTCAAACATGGACAAAGAATTCCAGAGATGAGGATTGAGTGACTGTCCTTGACAATGAGGAGCCTGAGTAAAACTGCAGTCAATGAAATCAGAGGGAAAACTCTCCACTAATTCGAGTCATACCTGGCAGAAAGTAAGATTGTTGGAGGTCAGAATCTCTGCAGGAGTTGATGACGGTACTGTCTATTATTGAACCATCTTCAGCTCTTCATTGTTAGCCTTCCCTCTATCATTAGATCAGAAGTGAGGATGTTTGCCAATTATTGCACAAAGTTCAATGCCATTCATGACTTGTCAGGCACAGAAGCAATCTGTATACAAATGCAGCAACACCTTTCTTTTTCTAGTTTTGTTTATGAGATGTTTAATTTATAATGGGAAAGTAAGAATACATATTTTAACTGCTAATGTGTCTGGTTTCTGTAAGTGGAAAATGAAATAATACATGCTGTGGGTGGGGTGTAACCACACTCAAAATGTAGACACAGTTGGGCCCTATGGTAACGTAGAATAAACTTCTCTGAATTTTATTAACCATTTTGTCCTGCAATACCCATGTTACCAGATCACCATATGATGTTTTAGTGTCGATGACTTGCTGCATATGCAATTCATTGAGGATTATGCAATTCTGCTATCACTTAAAAATGTGATCTATTTTATCACTGTTCTCTTCAGCCACGTCAGCTATTTTGGGCTGGAATTCTGCAGAGAACTCTGCAGATTTTTAAGAATAGCCACCAGGACCAGTTGTGAGGTTAGCCCATTTCCTAAAGATCTAGTTTTTGCTAGTTGAGAAAAGAGACCTGGATGATTCACACAGGTGGGAATCCTGAACTCAGCAGGGCCAGTTAATCTGTGCTGAATTCAAATAGACCATCTCCTTTGGATAGTTCATGACCCTTAAATCACAGTGTGGGAGTCACAACTTAGTGAAATAAGCATAACTTCCCTTGAAAGGTCTG
The DNA here is from genome assembly GCF_037043375.1 of Chiloscyllium plagiosum. Taxonomy (NCBI): domain Eukaryota; kingdom Metazoa; phylum Chordata; class Chondrichthyes; order Orectolobiformes; family Hemiscylliidae; genus Chiloscyllium; species Chiloscyllium plagiosum. Next base: position 27,335,492 of record NW_028270157.1, on the reverse strand, counting down.
TTTAAAGTGCAATAATAGGAAATTTTTAGCTGCCTTGGTCTTTAAACTGTAAAAAGACTGTTAGTAGGAATTAACAATTCTTTCGGATATCTTAGATTGAAAGATGGAAGTTAAAAAAGATGCAAGTAGTCATGAATTTCAGTAGATCCGTTTATTATCATTTTACCAAAGCTCATCATTCTGTCATGCTTGGCTGAGTTTCAAAGTCTACACTTATCTTTGGGAACTGTGTTTGTAGTTTGATCAACGATAAGTTTTTTATTTGTGTTCAAGTAAAGTATATTTCAAAGTCTATCACATTTTCTCTTGCCTTAGTCAGTATTTCTACAAAGTAATAACATTACAATGTATGTATTCCTACTGAGATGTGCACATTTTGACACATACCTTCTCTCAGAAATTGACTTTTGTGCGAGAATAAATGCTGTTATAAAGGCTCAGATTTCAAAGACAGAAAGATGCAGATGTGTGATGATTAAAGCATCTTAAACCAATAATGATATTATTTATATTATATTAATGTGCCGATCAAGGTGAGATACATTGAAATGTGAAAGATCTTCTCATTTTAGGCACATAGTGTCAGCATAACCTAAGGGATCTTATTCAGCATCTGACTCTAAATTACGGTGGCATGCATTTCAGGTGATGGGGGAAAGTTCGAAGGAGATGTGAGGGGCAAAACTTTTTACACAGAGGGTGGTAGGAAAATGGAACATGTTGCCGGAGTCGTGGTGGAGCCAGATATGATAGGGGCACTTAAGGGACTTTTAGATATTAGTACATGAATATGCTGGGAATGGAGGAATATGTACCAAGGCAGGTCAGATGGTATTAGTTTGATTTGGTGTCAAGTTCAGCACAACATTGTGGACCGAAGGCCCTGTTTCTGTGCTGTACTGTCCTATGTTCTATGTCATACCTACTAAGAAGTGTCTCACACTAATGATGCATCTCAGACACATCCTCTGACAAGCATCCTAAATTCGTAAGTGCTGCATGTTCTATTTCCTGCACTGCCATCATGTGGTTTATGAAAGTTCCAATTCTAGCTTTTTAAATCTTGAATACATGAGTTATAGCTTTTTAAATCTTCATATAAGAAAACAATTTTTCCATGAAATGAGATGAAATCAACATGTATCCATACTGTGAAAAAGTAGAAATCTACGTGTTACATGTATACTTTATTACAATTTAATATCTCAACAATTTTCAGTATTTCAGTTTTGACAAACTGTTTCCCACTTGTTCCTAAAGTCATAGTTCAATTACAGTGTTTGTCATCATATTCAATTTAGTTTTGCACATATCTTGAATTGAAACAAAATGTACTGAGACCAGTTTCAAACTTAGAGCAGCCTCGGGTCATTCAGCCCATTTAGTGTGCTTCACCATTCAATATGATCATGGATGACTATCCACATTGATGCATTTTTACCCATGCTATCCCCATATCCCTTTGTATTCATTGGTATTTAGAATATTTTAATCTCTACTTTGAACATTCTCAGTAACTGAACTTTCGCGGATGTCTGGGACAGAGAATATTAAAGATTTACAAGCTGTTGAATAAAAAGAAAGTTATGGTCTTCTCCATTCCGATTAGCTTTAGTTAAAAATCACACAACACCAGGTTATATTCCAACAGGTTTAATTGGAAGCACTAGCTTTCAGAGTGCTGCTCCTTCATCAGGTGGTTGATGAACTACCTGACAAAGGAGCAGCACTCTGAAAGCTAGTGCTTCCAATTAAATTTGTTGGACTATAACCTGGTGTTGTGTGATTTTTAACTTTGTACACCCCAGTCCAACACCAGCATCTCCATATGCTAATTATTTATAAATTATACCCCTAATTCTTAATTCCTCAACCAACAGAAACATCGGGCCTGTATCTACCTTGTCTGTATCTTAAAGTATTTTATAGGTTTCAATGCAATCGCCGCTTATCATCAAAATTCTAGAGAACACAGGCTCAATTTCCTCCATCTCCCTTTATTGGATAGTCCTGCCATCCCAGGAACAAGAATGGTGAACCTTTGTTGCACTCCATCTATGGCAATGATATGCTTCCTTAGATAAGAGAACCAAAACTGCTCAAGGTACTCATTGCGGTCTAAGCAAGGCTAGCTATAATTGTACCCAAATCCTCTTGTAATAAAGGCTGGCTTTCTTTCAGCCTTTCTGATTGCTTGCTGTAGCTCCACATTAGCCTTCAACTACTTATTGATGGCCACACTCACGTCCCTTTGTACATCTGTACTTTCAAATCTCTTTTCATTTAAGAAGTACTCTATACATCTGATCCTCTGATCATTGTCAATAACCTCACATTTTTCCACATTCCATCTTTTGTGTTCTTTCGTATCCATTAAATCTGCCAAAATTCTCTTGAAACTAATTTGCATCTTCCTCAGAGCACATTCCCACCCTAACTTTGTGTCATTTGCGAACTTGAAAGTATTACATTTGGTACCCACATCTATTGTGAACAGTTGATGCCAAGTACTCAACCAATCCAATCCAATTCTGGCAACCAAGTAGCTCTTTTCTATGAAACTTACATAATCCTTAATTTCTTTTGTTGACTGACTTTTTTGGGATTTTGTTAACTTGAAAGAATGTATAATATCTGTAAACTATGGAACAATTCTTTAAAGACTATCCGTTGCCTATATACCAATGAATTTTTAATGTTTTGCCCCAATCCACCTCAGCCAAGTTGCTCCTCATACCCTTATTTTTCCTTCATTCAGGTTTAGCAATTAAGTTTCAAAGTAAACTACCTCACTTTCACACACATAAAGTAAAATTCTATCATATTATGATCACTCATCCCTAAAAGTTCTTTTGTGACAAGATTATTAATTAGCCATTTTTGCCACATACATTAGATCTAAAATAGCCTGTTCTCCAGTAGGTTCCTTAGCATACTGCTCAAGAAAACCATCATCAACACATCCCTAAACACCAGTGTATTAGTACTCATTATATTTATCCAGTGGATATACAGGTTGAAATCACCTGTGGTTACTGAATTGCCTATGTTATATGCTTTTCTAATTAATATCACATGCCTGATTAATGGCCCATGCTATCATCAAAGTTTGTTCTTCTTTAAATAATTTATATCAAAGTTTGCTATCCCTTGCTGTTTCTTAGCTCTACCTTAGCTAATCCTAGGTAAAAGCAATGACTGCAGATGCTGGAAACCAGATTCTGGATTAGTGATGCTGGGAGAGCACATCAGTTCAGGCAGCATCCGAGGAGCAGTAAAATCAACGTTTCGGGCAAAAGCCCTTCATCGGGAATACAGGCAGAGTGCCTGAAGGGTAGAGAGATAAATGAGAGGAGGATGGAGGTGGGGAGGGGGAGAAAGTAGCACAGAGTACTCCCTGACATTCTTGTAGAGAGAGGAGGAAAACTTCTTCAAGAAGGCATCCTTGCAAAAGGATTCACAGTAGGGTTAAAATCAACTAGGTAAAAACAATGACTGCAGATGCTGGAAACCAGATTCTGGACTAGTGGTGCTGGAAGAGCACAGCAGTTCAGGCAGCATCCGAGGAGCAGTAAAATTGACGTTTCGGGCACTAGCTCAACCAGATGGACCTCATAGAAAATGTGTTCCCTGATTGGGGCTGTTAACCTAATCCAATCAGGGAGCCATGGCAGACACATAAGAACATCCTGTTCACTCTGAGAGCTGCTGCTGAGGGACTCTCCACATGTAAATAAAGCATGATGGGATATCAACCTCTGTGGAGTTATTTCAATGGTGACAAAAGTGGGATTAATGATGAAATCATACAAAAGCACCTACTAACTCAAGCCCAACTGGACTTCAAAAAGGCACTTTAACTGGCTTCATCATTGGAAAATGCAGCAGCAGAGCATATGACTTGCAGGGTATTCCAATGGAAGCAGATCCCCTCACCAGCTCGATTGAGCTTGGAGAACACCAATTGCATAACCTCACTCAAGACAGATCCTGAACAGAGCGATTCTAGATCAATCCACAGCAAAACCCCAAAACCAAGCCAAGCCTTGGCCAAACAGTTAAAAATTTCTTCAAGATCCAGGCTGGTAAGCCATTGTAGTTGCTGGTAGTAAATTTTATGACTGATTGTAATAAAAAGCTCAAGCACAAGCTTAATGGGGCAAAATTGGTTGAGAAGGATTCCGAGATAGGTTCAACACTTTTTGATTAGAAAATGGCTGCCTGAGTGAAGTCCTAATTAAATACCTAGAAGCTTTTCAGGAAGGTCTAAGGACTATCAAATAAGCCAAGGCCACTTTGTTTGTTGGCCAAAAAGTAATTCCACGATTCTGAAAGGCTCACCCAGTGACGGTTGACTTATGGGCAAAAGTAGAGGCAGAAATCAGCAGGCTGGAAACAAATGAATCATCAAATCATCAGTTTGCTGAATTGATAGCACTAGTCATACTGATTATGAATCCCAACAGGTCAGTTTGCCTTTCTGGGGATTTTAAATCAAATTGAATTGAATTTATTGTCACGTGTACCGAGGCACAGTGAAAAGCTTTGTCTTGCGAGCAATACAGGCAGATCACAGAGTTAAGTAGCATAGATAGTAACTAATAGGTAAACAGCTGCAAAAACAAAAACACAGGTACAGGCAAATGTTAAGAGTTTGTGAGTCCATTCAGTATTCTAACAACAGTAAGGTGGAAACTGTTTTGAAACCGGCTGGTGCATGTGTTCAGGCTTCTGTTCCTTCTCCCGGATGGTAGGGGTTGTAGAAAAACATTGCCAGAGTGGGATGGCTCTTTAAAAATGCTGGCGGCCTTTCCTTGATAGGAGGCCTGGTAGATGGATTCTGTAGATGGGAGATTGGCCTTTGTGATTGCCCGGGCTGAGTTCACCACTCTCTGTAACCGTCTCAAATCTTGAATGTTACAGTTGCCATACCAGGTAGTGATACACCCAGACAGAATGCTCTCGTTGGAACACCTATAAAAGTTGGCAAGGGTATTCGCCGTCATGCCAAATTTCCTCAGCTACCTGAGGAAGAAGAGATGTTGTTGGCCTTTGTAACAAGTGAGTCCACATGAAGAGTTCAAGAAAGCTTGTTGTGGATGACCACTCCTAGGAGCTTCACAGTCTCCACTCGTTCCATCTCTGTGCTATTAATGTGTAGGGGGGCATGAGTAACATCCCGCCGAAAGTCAATAATGAGTTCCTTGGTTTTGCTGGCATTGAGAGCTAGATTGTTCTAGTGCACAATTTTTCTAGGTCTTCCACCTCCCATTGGTTGACTGTTTCGTCCCCATCTGAGATTCGACCGACTATGGTAGTGTCATCAGTGAACTTGCAAATGGCATTAGTCTGGTACTTGTCAACGCAGTCATGGGTATACAGTGAGTACAGTAAGGGGCTGAGTACGCATCCCTGGGGAGCTCCAATGTTGAGTGTTAGTGACGATGAAATATTGTCCCCAGTCTTCATTGATTGTGGTTGTGGGTCAGGAAACTGAGGATCCAGTTGCAGAGAATGGGGCTTAGTCCGCGATCACTAAGTTTAGTAATCAGTGTCGAGGGGATAATAGTGTTGAAGGCTGAACTGTAGTCAATGAGTAGGATTCTTACGTAGCTGTTCTTGGTGTCAAGATGGTAAACAAACGGTAAACCATTTTTTGCAGCTGGATAAATACCCAATCCCTTGCAAAGCTGGCAGGGGTGGTGTCCTTCAAGAAGCTGGGCATGAACCATGCATACTTGCAATCGTAGTTAGATGGGGAATCCCTGAAGTATGCTACAATTAATACGCATCAGAGTTTGTACCAATATATGAGACTTTCATTTGGGGTATCATTAGCCTGTGCAATTTTTCAGGAAAATATTTTAAAAAGTCTTCCCTCAAGTTACTATTTAATCTAGATAACATGCTAATAGCAAGATGACCAATAAGAGGCATTTACACAACTTTGACATTTCTCCCAGGTGGCTATTTGCCTTAGAAGGGAAAAATGTATGTTCCAGGCATCCCTTCTGATTTACTTGGGCTTCAGAGTTGACAAAACCCAGTGACACCCATTGGAAGATAAAATGAAGGTGATCAAATGTGCCCCGCTCCCATGTGTGTACTGGAGCTTAGGTCTTTCCTTGAGCTGGTGAATTATTCTGGAAAGTTCATACAAAACCTAGCTTCCATCCTGGTACCTTTGCATCAACTCTTAAAAAAGGGTCAGACTTGGAAATGGTCACATAGCCAAGCGATAGCTTTCAGGGAAGTGAAGAAACAGCTGTCATCTTCTAAAGTGTTCTCACACTATGATCACATCTGGTAATGACAGGCAATACCTCCCTGTATGGCATCACCATTGTATTACCCAAGAACGACTGTAGTGTTTGAACTTCCAGCTTGAATTCTTTATTTTCTATTTAAACTTAGTAAATTCTGCAAAGTGTAACTTTTAACCTTATTTTGTGTTTTACACTACACTATAATTACTGCAATGTTTAACTTTTAACTTTGTTCTTTCTTTCTGCCTTGTTCCTAAGATTCTGTATCTAGGTACTTATACCTAAGATGGTGCTTTGTGTGGTGATAATATTACACACTTTTCACTGTACTCCTATGCTTTTGGTACTTGAGTACACATGACAATAAAATCAAAAGCAAAATAATATTACCTCATACATGGCCAAATGGAGAGGAAAGTTCAATTATGTATACATCCAAGACTTTGGCTAATGCAATGCATAAATATACCCAGCTACAGAAGGAAGATTTGGCGATCATATTTGGAGTCAGGAAGTTCACCAATATCTTTACAAATGTAAGTTTGTAATAATAATGGACTTCAACCTCCTGCTGGTGTACTTAAAGAGAACAAAGCAGTGCAGCCTGTAACTTCAGGCTGAATTCAGTGTTGGGGTCTCAATCCTAAGTGCGTATCATTACAAGTTGGAACACTGACTGGAAGGTCAAGTAACAAATGCAGATGCAGTGAGCAGTCTCCCGCTGACAGGTACACCACCATGGCACTACCACTGAAAGAGTAATGGTTTTAAATTTTCTAGACACAGTTCCAGTCACAGCTGACCATATCAGACTTTGGATGCTGAACGATCTGGTCCTGACAAAACTGAAACACCTGCTGGTAATGGGAGAAACCAAAGGGCCATCACAAAGAGAATTGAAATCTTTTTGGACCCAGAGAGTCTAGATCACAGTAGATGATGGCATATTACTATGGGGAGCAAGAGTGATTGTCCCGAACAAAGGTCACTGCCAGAAACTAGCTGAACTCCACCAGGGTCATCCAGAGGTTTCCAAAATGAGATATTCGCAAGAAGTTATCAGTGGTAGCCAGGATTGGATGCAGACATAGCCATGTAGGTGGGGCAGTGCCCAGAGTGCCAACAAGGACAAAAATTACCACCACCAACTCCTACACATTTGTGGGAATGGCTGGTAAACCATTGACTCGGTTACACATTGACAGTGCGGGGCCTTTCAAGGACAAACTGTTCTTTGAACACTCACTCAAAATGGCTGGACATGCACAAAGTTCATTTGTCAAACACTGAGGTGACAATAGAAAAACTGGGCGCATCTTTTGCAATACACGGACTACTGGAAGTGTTGGTCAAACATAACAGGCCATCATTTACCAGCAGGGATTTTGACTATTTACTAAAATCAAGTGGCATTCGACATGTAAAGATAGTTCAATGTCATTGGTCTGGCAGAACGAGCAGTCCAAACTTTGTCTTAAAGGAGCAGCCTACAGATTCATGAGACAACAAACTGTCCCGGTTCCTATTTGATTATAGGACCACTTATCATGCAACTACAGGGGTAGCTCCAGAAGTGTTGCTAATGGGGAGAAAACTGCACACCAAATGAAGTCTAATCTTCCCAACACTGGGAGGGAGGGTGAAATGGCATCAGGAACACCAATGCCAGACACATGACTCTGCCAAGCAAGAGAGACTTTATTTCAGCGGACAAAGATTCGTGTGGGAACCACAGGAATGGCCCTGCATGGGTAAGAGGCATGGTCGACATGAAGTCAGGTCCTATAATGTATAAAGTGCAGGTAGGTGCGATGGTCCTGAATAAGCACATTGACTGTATGAAAGCTGCAAAGTCGCAAACAGCGCAGGAGCAAAACATGCCAGGCTCCTCAACAGCCTTTCTGACTGTCCTGGAACCGATGGGTTCTCTAGGTCTATCAAGTGTTGAAGATACCTCGAAATCTGAGATGGATATGGTCGATGTTGCCATTTTGACACCTTTGCAGCCTGAAAAAGGGAATGAAATTCTTCTGACACGCTCCAGCTGGAAGAGGCAGGTTACTATGCTTTACACACCATCCATATCAGAGACAGAATTGGAGGAACCTGACCTGGTGCTAAAATGCCCCAAGAAGAGCTACAAGAAAATGTCCTCAGACTCAGAGAGGGTGTGATGTAGAGATTATAACAAGATCAACCAGGTGAACCTCATAGAATATTACTTTAATATTCAGTTCCCAGACTTGGTCAGTATACAACCACATTTCTGTAATGGCAGTTAGATAATAAACAATTGCTTCCATTAACATCTGTATGTCATTTATCTTGTTGAGCATGCTGCGTATATTCAGATTGAGTGTCCTTAATGTGTTGACTTGTTAACATGTTGACATTACATTACATTCCAAGCTTATTGATCTTTGTCCTTCTTTCCTACTTATTTCCCATTACCCTTTCACCAGTTGCTGATTAAAAACTGTCTATCTCATCCTTAAATTGCTTCAATTTCCCAGCATCCCCTGCACTTTCAGGTACTGATTACTCACAACCTTTGAGAGAAGTAAACAAAGCTGGCCTTGGTTTCCCATGCCTTTTGATTTAATTTTTTGCTTTGGTTTCTCTTTTAGCCAAATTTGATAAGTAATTTTCTCTTAACTATTTTCAGTGATCTTCCTAAGTTTCTGCAACCATTTTGTTCTTTTTGTTGCAGTTCTTCTCTATACTTAGACATCTCACATAAGTTACTTCAATTTTCTTTTTATACCTTTTAGGCTTCAGCTTTATAGTCCTATTTAGTGTTACTCTTTCGTCCAAAGTTGATGTGCTGATAATAAATACTCCCAACAACATTTGAGAAGCTCAACAGCACCCAGGACAAAGTGATTGGTATGCTACTCAGAACCTTCAAACTTCAGGTCTTTTATCACCAATAGATTGTGGCAGCAGAGTGTACCATTTACACGATGCACTGCAGTAGCTAAGAGTTCTTTGACAGCAGTCTCCAAACATGGGAGCTCTTCTGCCTGAAAGGACCATGGCAGAATATGCACAGGAACACCACTACTTGCACGTTTCCTTCCAAGCCACACATCATTCTAATTTGGAACAATAACATAATTCCTTACGATCACTGGGTCAAAGTTTTGGAATGCCCTTCCCAACAGCATTGTGGAAGTCCCTACACTCCAAAGACTGTAACAGTTTCAAGATGGGAGCACAACCCTCCAACCTCTTCAGAACAATAAAGGATGGGCAATAAGTGCTGACACAGTCAACAACACCCATATCCCATGAATAAATTTTTCAAAAAGAAACTTCAACATGCAGAGGCATAGAGCTGTACAGCAGAAAGAATACACACACACAGAGCAATATTATGGGAAATGAGATTTGAATTCTGTTAGGGCAGAAGATTGCAAATAGCATATCAAAGGAAAAGATGTAACAAAACTGCATTTCCTGCAGTGAGTAACATATCTATTGATTTTAATAAAATGAAAGTTATCTACTGAAAATATTCAGTTTTGTACACAGTCTGACCAAACATGAATAGTTACATTAGAATCTTTACCATTAAGGTCCTGCTCCAAGAAAGCTCTTTAATAAATGTGCTCATTGATTCAATAGATTCCTCCATATAAGCAGCAATTTATAACATCGAGAAAAAAAAAGAAAGTGATAATCTAAGCTACTATGCCATGGCCTCAAGTCAGTTGGAATTTAATCCTTTGCCCATAACAGTTTTGGTGGCATTAACTTAGTTTCTGTCTCCACAGGTGCTGCCAGACTTTCTGAGTTTCTCCAGCATTTTCTCTTTTTATTTCAGACTTCTCATATCCATATTTTACTTTCAAACCTAATAGATTTTGCTTTTTAATGTTAATTCTTATTTCAATTTCTTAACAGCTATGAATGATGGAAATATTTCTACATGGTATGATGCTTATGTGAGAAAACCAAAACCATATTTTGCTAATGAAGGCTTTCAAAATCCACCCTGCAGTGGAACAAACACATACCGACAGAATGATATTGAAGAAACATACACCATTGGAAGTGAAAAGTCATGTCAGCAAAATATAGATAAAATTTGCAACGGACCACTAAAACATGATAAACAGTACTTGTAAGTAAAAGCTTAGTTCTTATTTAATTTATTTTATATGTTTATTTTGGATAAAGTTAGAAACTGTTAATAAAAGATCAGTGACCATGAAGCAGACTAGGTTCTCTCATTTTTTGCAAAATAATTTTCCTGTTCTTTGCTTATTTAGTTTTAGTTCAACTTCAGGTCAGTGTCACTGCTATGGCAGTGAGAATGGGAAAGAAAAGGAAAATTTGTTTTTAGATAGGATGTTCAAGTTCAATCATTGACATTCCACTTAGGTTTAAATGTCAAATAAGCTTAAGCTCAGTAACACTAGGTGGTAATACAAAAAAGTCATAGAGTCACAGAGGTGTACGGCATGGAAACAGACCCTTCAGTCCAACTTGTCCATGCCGACCAGATATCCCAACCCAATCTAGTCCCACCTGCCAGCACCCGGCCCATATCCCTCCAAACCCTTCCTATTCATATATCCATCCAGATGCCTTTTAAATGTTGCAATTATACTATCATCCACCATTTCCTCTGGCAGCTCATTCTATTCATGCACTACCCTCTGTTTGAAAAGGTTGCCCGTTCGGTATTTTTTATATCTTTCCCCTCTCACCTAAACCTCTGCCCTCTAGTTCTGGACTCACCCATCCCAAGGAAAAGACCTTGTTTATTTATCCTATCCATGCCCCTCATGAATTTATAAACCTCTATAAGGTCACCCTTCAGCCTCCAATGCTCCAGGGAAAATGGCCCTAGCCTATTCAACCTCTCCCTATAGCTCAAATCCTCCAACCCTGGCAACATCCTTGTAAATCTTTTCTGAACCCTTTCAAGTTTCACAACATCCTTCCGATAGGAAGGAGACCAGAATTGCACACAATATTCCAAAAGTGGCCTCACCATTGTCCTGTGCAGCCGCAATATGATCGCCCAACTCCTGTACTCAATGCTCTGACCAATAAAGGAAAGCAGACCAAATGCCTTCTTTACTATCCTACATACCTGTGACTACTTTCAAGAAATTATGAACTTGCACTTCAAGGTCTCTTTGTTCAGCAACACTCCCTAGGGCCTTACCATTAAGTGTATAAGTCCTGATAAGAGCATTAGTTTATTATCATTAATTAATTTAACTAAACAAAAATGTGTTTGATAAGCTGTGTCACCATAATGGCCTGAACATCACTATGCAATCAAAATTATTCTCAATTCTTTAACATGCCAATAGCAATAGTACTGATGAGCATGTTACTTTTTGGATATTTTCTCGCAGTTATTCCTACATTTGAGCTCTTGTTCATTATAAAGCAGTGTAGATTTACCAATTTCAAGGTAATTTGTAATAAACTCACAAAACTCTCATCACTATTTCTTCCCTTGGACATTTTCCGCTTATATAATCTTCCTCCGGTTTGGAAGGTATTAGAATAAATATTGAATAAGTTAGATTATAACCAGTGAATGGAACTAATGCTACACAGTATTTTTCCAAGAACTGCAAGATAGTCATCCCTCTTCAGTTATGCTGACTTCCCAAAACGTTTATGTGAATGGGAATAGCTGATCTAAATATTAACCTTAAATTCCAGTTCACTGATGATCATTGGCAGATTTATTGTTATTCATTCATGAGGTGTCTGCATTGCTGGCTGGACCAGCATTTATTAACCATCCCGAATTGCCCTTGAGAAGGTAATGGTGAGCTGCCTTACTGAAATGCTGCAGTCCATTTGATGTAGATAGATGTGCAATGTTGTTAGGGAACGAGTTCCAGGATAGTAACCCAGCAACACTGAAGAAAGATTGAAATATTTCAAAGTCAGGATGGTGAGTGGCTTGGTGTGGAACTTGTTAGTGGCGGTGTTCTTCTTGATTTATCCATCTCAGATTTGCAAAATTTGGCCAACATAATAAAAGTATAACGTTCTAAAACTCAGATCAAGATCATATTTAAGCAAAATTTAATATTTCTATTTGGACTAAATTGCTTGGCTCAACTATTTCATCAACAATGTGCTTACATTATCTGTTCTGGAACAATTATTCATCAAAATATTCTGTAAGTGGGTCTATTTATAAATTCTCCATGGACCATGAGATAAAAGTAGACAGTAGCACAGTTGACACAAATCACAAGGAAGTTATATACTCTTACAATTGTATCCTTTTATTATACATGTATAGGTCAGTGCGAATCAGTGTTCATAAAAAATGATGACACTCAGGCATACTTACATCAGCCACAGACACTGAATATGAGAAAATAAGGTGTGCAAATTCATAATGAGTATAATAGGAAATAGTTTGTGGTTAACTTGATTTGTAACGTATTTGTCTTTTTTTTAGGTTCAAGTTCAGAGCAACAAACTTTCAAAAACAATTTACTGATTCAGATTACTCTGATCCAGTCAAGACCCTCGGTAATTTATACAAAATAGAATTGAAAAATATAAGTTAATTTTGTAATTTTATGATATAGTCTTTTATATTTGAGTTATTCATTTATGGTATTACAAGTGTTCCATATTTGTAAGGACAGATCGGAAAACTATTAACTTGAAGTTAATAAGCTTTGTCATAAGCTGCCAAAGTACTTTTGCATTTTTACAATGGCTTTTGGGCTCCAACACTGAATTCATTAAAAGGTACAACAGAACCTCTGTTTAGAATCCATACAGAGAAATATAGAAGTAAGAGGGCTCGTAAAACTCCCGATAATGCTTCTTTCCCAATAATTCAGAAAAATGAAGAAATGGCACGATATAATTTAAGACAATATCTTAGTCAAAAGCAAAAGCATCGGTGTCAAATAATGTTCATATTTAGCTTTGTAGTGTGAAAATCTGATAGTAAGCTCAGTGTTACTTTTAGTGAATGCAAAACATGCCAAACTTGATTAGCAACCATTTATATATCTTTCGTAGCATTCTTTTAAACTGCAAAGCTGAAGATTCTGTCCAATCTCCTCACATTGATTACTTTTTAAAAATGTTTAACGGCTAAATTAATGTAATTTCCATAGGTTTCATTTTCCTCTGTTTACCATAACATTGCCAGTCTCATTTTCTAACAGAGTTTCATAGTTTCCATATTTTGACATCTAAGTTATTTCTGAATTCAGAGAAAAGTGATTTAAATAAAATTATGCCACTTATGTTCAGTTTAAAACTATAGTTGATAAATATATTTGGAACGCTTTGCCAAACTGCAATTGTTTAAGTTGCTGTAAAAGCATTTGCTCTGAAACGTCCAAGAAGTTTAACCTTCACTTGCAAGAAGAAAGGCTATTCCACAGGAATTAGCATATCAACTTGCTAAATTTATTTACAGAGTAACTCTGATTTGATGTGTTTAATGAGCCTGTATAGACAAAGCTTTAGATTAGATTAGATTACAGGGTGGAAACAGGCCCTTCGGCCCAACAAGTCCACACCGACCCGCCGAAGCGAAACCCACCCATACCCCTACATTTACCCCTTACTTAACACTACGGGCAATTTAGTATGGCCAATTCACCTGACCCTGCACATCTTTTGTGATGTGGGAGGAAACCGGAGCACCCGGAGGAAACCCACGCAGACACGGGGAGAACGTGCAAACTCCACACAGTCAGTCGCCTGAGGCGGGAATTGAACCCGGGTCTCTGGCGCTGTGGTGGGCGGCACTATGCCACCGTGCCGCCCACCACGTTGCTACATCCAGTCCAAAGCAACTATTTATGATGAAACAAGTGTCTTGTGTTTTCTCGTTCATACTTCATATTATTTCTGTGCTTGTTAGATGTGTTTACTCATTGTTCTTGCTGTTCAAGAGTCCTAATTATATAAAAACCAGACAGCAGGTTTTAACAGTTAAATCACATTGTATTTGCTCTTGCTGTAAAAGTGACTAACATCAAAGACTCTAGTTGTTGTTTTTCACTGACATAAGGATACTTTCACTTTTTAAATCATGATTTCAAATGTTGCATATTGGCCACAAATTTGGACAGGACACAAAAATAGCCATGGAGATCATGATGCAGGATTACCCTGTGCCCTTTATTCTTTCAAATGATGTGAGTTGGGGTGATGGCAAGGTCAGCATTTGTTGTCCATCCCAAAATACTTGAGAATTGTGTGGCTTGCCAGTCCATTTCGGTTAACCTCATTGCTGTTTATCTGGAGTCTGAAGCCCTTACCTTTAATCCAGTCAAAAGAAAATCTTCCAGCTCTCTGCTAATTCAAAATATTGCTGCAAACAACCAGCAATGGCACCTCAGCAATCTTTTTGGAGGGCAGATTGCTGGACTGATGTGAAATCCTGCAAGAGCTTTGAACAATGTTATCCACAGTCATGATAACTGCCAGCTACACTTGCATGACTTCATTCTGAGTTTCCACTACAATACTTAGACATTGCATGGATTCTTACACACTGGAAAATATTGAACTCCATGTCTACACAAAGCCATATGCAAGTTTAGTATTGTACTCTTTTGTATTCCTTGATAATACTGGTAATCTTTCTGGAAGGATTGTCAATGCACCAAGCATTTCAGTGTGGCTACCCGTCATTTTTTTTGTATGACATTTCTTGGGGTTCTTATCTAAGTCAAGTGCAGTGAAACTTGCATGCACCTTCCCATTCCTGCAAGCTGACAGCTGCATTACTCTTTACCCTTGTCCTGGCTGCAAGTCCCAATGCCGAATGACTACCACACAATAATCCTGCCTCTGTGTAACCTAGCAGCAATAATTGAAATGAATAAGCAGCACAAAGTTTGTATGCAGCCTAAATTGGGAACTGTCGATGGCACAGTGGCTCAATAGTTTCCACTGCTGCCTCATAGCGCTAGAGACCTGAGTTTGAGTCCAGCCTCAGGTGACTGTATGTGTGAAGGTTTCACATTCTCATTGTGTCTGCATGGATTTCTGCTGGATGCTGTGGTTTCCTCTCATAGTCCAAACATGTGCAGGTTAGGTGGATTGGCCATGCTAAATTGCCCATAGTGTGCTGGCTAAGTGAAATGGCTATGGGAAATGTGGGGTCACAGGGTAAGGGTGGCTCTTTGGAGGGTTGGTGTAGACTCAAAGGGCCTAATGGCCTCTAACTAAACTGAAGGGAGTCTATGATATAAAGTTAATCAACCATCAAAGTCCATGTGCTTATTTTTACCTGATATTGAATCTTAATTCCATATTTATTTCACTGTGTTCAGTAGTGCTAATTCAGAATGCATTCTGCTATTCCAATTTATTACAGCTAGTTATACTTATACAGCTAGTTATACTTTTTTGACATGTTTATATTGCCATTACAGCTGAAGGTCTATCAGGAAGAACAATTGAAATAATTCTTGCAGTGACTTTATGTGTGCTTTCTGTCGTTCTCCTTGTGATAGCTGCATATGTAATTGCGAGGTAGGAAGAACAAATGTTATAAATGCCTTCATTTTTAAAATGTATAAATTCAACTAGCCTGTTGTAGTGATTTTACAGCAGCATTTTTTGAATCTTTTGTAAAGTAATCAGAGATGTTACTTAAGTATATTCTGAAGGCAAGTGGCCTTTGTGGTGCTGTCGGAGTGTCCCTAACACTGAACTGAAAAGCCCAGGTTCAAGCACGAACTGCTCCAGAGATATAACACACCTGAACATGCTGGGACAAGCTTTGTCCAGTTTTATGGCAACCTCCAATGCAAAGTTTTCAACATAGTTTATCATTTGCAACCTAATGCAGGCCCTCCTTCTTATCTCAAATTCAGTCATGGATCTGCTGGCTTCTATGGCAACTCAACCTTCAATTTTCCCTTATCTACATGGCCTATCTAACAATAGATAATTGTTACAATTTAAATTCTTAGCTACATTGCCATAGATTGAGAAACCATCCCATCATTCCTACATCACATTCCTACAGCATCATTTATCAAGAGAGTGCTTATTAGTATGCACTTAAATGTCAATCTTAATAAATTCCCCCATTTCAAACCTCACAGCCACCCCTCAATTGTATGTATTGCTAATTGAAATACACTTATTTATTTAACACATAATCATCTGTTCGTAAATAACTTAAGTATTGCTGAGAAAAAATGCATTTTGTACAAGCTTTTAATCTTATGCTCATCGGGACATTTTGCAAAAATACAAATTCAAGGGGAAATCCAACATTTATACTACAAGAGGGAAGGATGCTGATAGTTAAAGATATTGTCATCTGTTGATGTTTATTGACAGTTAACACCCAGAGTTTACTTAAATTTTAAATTAGGTAAGTTGACTTTGATTGATCAGGCTATTGTCCTGAAAAATGTTTCAGTGTAATGCCAGATAAGGAAGGTGTACATTGCAAAGTCTGGCTGATTGCATCAAAAAACATATCCATTCAGCTGTTCACAACATGTGAGATGTTGAACATAGCCAACTAGCCCACATTTCTAAAAATAATAACACTGTGCCAAACATTAGATATGATTCTGCAGTTAGACAACATTTTCTGGATAACCCTGAATGCTGAGAAATTATATTGCCAACCAATTTAAAGTTGCCATTAGGCTCACATTGTGGTGCATTTGCATGTACTGGAAGCTATATAATATATGAATATATATATAAAGTATCCAATTTCCTATTCATTGCAAGCAGAAAGACCATATGTGTGTAGAAGAAGGGTTTATGTCCGAAACGTCAATTCTCTTGCTTCTTTGATGTTGCCTGACCTGTTGCGCTTTTCCAGCAACACATTTTTCAGCATATGTGTGTATTGCCTGGTTCAACTCTATAAAATGAGTGACAGGCATTCGCCAGTCAATTTCTCAGGGCCATGCCCTGAACAATCAGAATCAACCTACACATTTAAAATTTAAACAAAATTTTGGTGTTAACTTTCAATCACCATTAATAGGTTCATCCTCCAGGGAAATGTCTCTACCAGTCAGAGTCTACCTATCAACCAGGCAGCATTCTCCTGTCCTATTAGTTTATCCCTTGAATTGGTATTCTTGTGAATTGTCCTGATGAATGCAAGATGAAAAGCTCTAACTTTTCTCAGTACATTTAACATGTGTCATATTTGATGGGACGGCATTATCTATTCCACCCCAATTTCTCCAGTTCTTCTGTATACAGGCAGTATGGCATCAAGGTAAGCAAAGAGCCTGCAAATATTTTACCTGTTAATGCTGCCACAAAAGTGCCCTTTGCAAGGAAAAACAAAGTTGGAAAGTCTTGTCATTTATCTTGTTGCAAATAATGATTGAGTTAATCTTTCTTATAACTATTGTGTTATGTATGTGTACTGACTGTTATTGGTACCTGAAATCCATATGTAGAATAAGACAAAAACAGAAGGAAGGAGGCACATACTCTCCAAGGGATGCAGAAATTATTGACACTAAATTCAAGCTGGACCAGATGATTGCAGTGACCGACCTGGAGCTAAAGGAGGAGAAGCTGACACGGTAAGCTTTTGAAATCCCAGCAGCCAATGAGTCATGACCCTATTCTGACCTGTACTTATTTGCAGTGCCATTATTTACTGAGATCACACTCCTTTTTGAAAGGCCAAATTCCATCATTTAGGAGCTTCATACCAGTTTTAAAAAAGCAGTCAATCTTCCTTGGGTTTAATTCTTCCAAAAAAAAAGCAACATGTTGTTTATGTCTTAAAACGGAATAAGTACACTGAAATTCAAATTGATTTCAAGAAAGATTAAATGGTTATTTGAAAAGTACATGTTTTAACATGATAAATTCTAACTATATTTTGCTCATGTGTTGGTGCAGTTGATTGAACAAAATAGATCAGAAATTCAGGTACAGGATAAAAGAACTGATTGTGAAATGTGAATGAGTGAAAGAAAGAACTTTAGCTTGTAATTACTTTGCTTATTCAACTCACTATCTGCATATCAGGTATAAAATTATATCCATACTTTGCCTTTGTATTTTTGATTGTTCTTCTTTCAAATATGCACTAAATATTAGAAATGTTAAAGGATCAATTCATTCAAATGAAATATTCCAGTGTGATTTAACTTAAAATTGCACATCACAAGGACAAGAAAGTAGTCTGGTAATGCTAAACAATGATAGCAGGAAATAAAATAAAATTTAGAGTAAAGATTAATTAAAAATAATGAAGGAATTGTTTTTGAAAATATTTAGAAACTATTGTGATCAGGGGCCAAACTAATATAGTTCATCTTTGCATGGATGAAGTAAAAATCATTAAATACCTTGATTTAGACTTTGGTACTCACCTTTCCATACCATCTTTTGTGGAAACTTAAAGGACAGGCTGGGGAGGAAATTTATTATGTTCATAGTTTCTCATCTGCTCAATACCTGGTGCCCAGGTTGCTGCTTAAGGAAATAATAGGCAATTTAGAGAGAAATGCCACCACATATGATTAGATTAGATTCCCTACAGTGTGGAAACAGGCCCTTTGGCCCAACAAGTCCACACCGACCCTCCGAAAAGCAACCCACCCAGACCCAGTCCCCTATATTTACCCCTGTGCCTAATACTATGGGCAATTTAGCATAGCCAATTCACCTAACCTGCACATCTTTGGACTGTAGGAGGAAACCGGAGCACCCGGAGGAAACCCTCACAGACAGTTGCCCGAGGCGGGAATTGAACCCAGGTCCCTGGTGCTGTGAGGCAGCAATGCTAACCACTGAGCCACTGTGACACCCAAAATATGTTTCTCGTAATTTGTGCCATTTGGTAATTTAAGAGCTGCCCAGCAGATCCAATAACCCCCTGATATGAGCTTGATGGCCCAATTTTGAGTTTGTTGTCATCTGTTCCTGTTCAGGCACTGAAAAAGGATAAAAACTCTAAAGAGGCAGACAATTTTAAAAGATGGTCTGTCATTGTTATATTCTTATTTTGACGTGACTAACAATGTAACTAAGGCAGCTACCTGATTTAAGTGACCCCAGACCAGAAGATCAGCCTTAGGCCATTCCCGATCCTTCCAATTTCCCTAACCAGAAGAAACCTAGGCGATTTTTCTCAGAGTACTGTTATCAACAAGACATGTACGCTGCTTCCTTCTGCACCCCTGCATTTTCAGGATCTAAAATCAAACACAAGGTGCCCACATTTGCATTCATAATCCTATACACAATGAATATACATAACATTGGGGCAGTATTAATCCTTATACTCAATTTCTTCACATTAAATGAGTGTATGATTGTATTCTAGTTAAATATGATTGAACATATTTCATCCTACTGTTCATTTCAGGATAATGATATGGGGTTAAATAGCAGCACTAAAATCAATTAGTGTATTAGATGTTATTTTTCTATTTATTTAGATATGTAGACCAATACTTGGGACCTTCATGCATTTTATAACCAGATTTGGAGAGTTTAAATTTTTAAATCACATTTGTATTTCTTTTGAGTTTTCTTGCGTATTTGAATTGTATTAGCTGCTAAATCACTAACTTACAACTGCTACTGCTATCCTTCTGTGAGTGACCATGTTTCACAGCATGAATTATCTCGTGTGACAATGTGAATTGCCATGTTTTACTTGCTGATTTAAAGAACTGGTGTTGTTCAAGAATTACTAGTTGACCTGTTGGCAACAGCCTCTGTGTGCTACCAGCAAATACTCTTATTTAAAGACAAAATGTTAAAGCATGAAATTGAGTTTCAAAATCAACATTTTAAAAATTTACAGACTAACGTTCTGATGGCTCCTTTCTTACAGTTATTCCTCGTTATTCTTTAGACGCAAGGAAATTTATGTCATCCAGTAAGTGAAGTACTTAGTCTGTTGAAGCTTCTGGTGCAATTTCACGCAAAAGTATATCAAGTTACAATAACAGGAACTATAAAATTAGATAAATGCTCCCTTATTCTTAAAGATTTCAGGGCACTTTAGAAATCTGATGACTAAAACATTTTAACATCTTCTTGGTATGTATATTTCGAATGATGATGCAAAGGAAATGATAATAATGTAGCCCACAAACAAGCACCTAATCGGTTACCTAATTTGTGCACCACTCAGTTTTCATATTCTACTCTTGTATCAGTTGAAACTGTCATCTATTCCTTTGCTAGTTCTAGACTTGAGGTTCCTACATTCTCCAAGACAATCTCCCATTTTGTATCCTTAATAAATTTGAGGTCATCCAAAGGTCTGTTTTCTCTGTCCTTACTTGGATGAAGTACTGTTCACACATCACTTCTATGCTCACTAACCTACATTAGCTATCACCTGAGCAACACATCAAATTTAAAATTCTCAAATTCCTCCATAGCCCTTCCTTATCTCTGTAATCTCCAGTGGTTTGACAGTCCTGTTAGAAATCTGTGCTGTTCTCATTATGCCCTCTTGAGCATTCCCAATTTGAACTGCTCCATAGTTGATGGCAATGCTTTCTACAGTGTCAGCCTAAAACTCTGGATTTTCCTCCCTAAATCTCTCTGCTTCTCTTCAGCATATGAAGTTTAGAATGTTTGAAACATCTGGTTGAAATGCCTCTCATTTATTATTGGAACTTCGACATCTGATTGCCTTCTGAATGCATTGAATGAGAATTTTCCTTTCTGATGGTTTAACTGAGGATCAGTTGACTCCAAAAGGGTTTTACCATTCTTACAAAGCTCCAACAAATTGTAATGATAAATGAAATTTATGGCTCCTATATTTCTCTATGGATAGCTAGTTAACACTTCAAACCAAAAATATGACCATTCTTTCTATGCCATTGAACATTAAGTTTAAAAAAGCTGATGTTTAATTTTATGAGACTCTTTATCAATTGATAACATTTTGAAACACCACTGTCACTAAAATAAAAAAAGTCTTGATTATTTGTATCAATAGTTTGAAGCATCAAAATAGCAACACACTAAGAAGGATGTAAATAATTCATTTGAGGAGGTAATGCCAAGTTAGTTTATGGTTAGTCACTTAGTTTAGTACATAGTAGAGCAGAAGCAGGAGATGGTGCCAGAAGACAACCAGCAGCAGAGTACCCCAGTGACCATGTGGATACTCGGTATGGCCCTTTCAGTACTTTGGCAAATATGGTATCACTGTAAAGTTGGACAAACATTATAATCGGGGGTCGAGAGAGTGGTGCTAGAAAAGCACAGCAGGTCAGGCACCATCCAAGGAGCAGGAGAAACGACATTTCATCAAAATTCCTGATGAAAATTCTTGCCCAAAATGTTGATTCTCCTGCTCCTCGGATGCTGCCTGTCCTGCTGCGCTTTTCCAGCACTGCACTCTCGACTCTGATCTCCAGCATCTGCAGTCCTCACATTCTTGTAACCTTAAAATGCTCCTGTTGCTATTTACTGTGAAAGATTATGCAAGTCCTGGCTTTGCTCAGTAGAGCTAATCAAAATGTTTTGTAGAATTAAATGCAGAAAATACTCTGGGTAGAATAATGTGGACATCTTGGAGTACAAATACATCAATCACTAGGTATTGTGTCCAGCTTTTAAGGAAAAAGCAAACCACACTCTGGCCTTTGGTTCTCAGGAAATAATTGAAAATTAAGGAATTTACACTAATTCTGTATCTAACATTGGTTATATTACAGTTGTATTTACAAGGAAACTGGGCAATCAAATGAGGGAGAAGGTTATGATGGTAGATTTAGATGAGAATAATGAGAGGAAGTTCAAGTGGAGCATAAACATTAACATGGACTGTTGAGTCCAACGGTCTACTTCTGCTGTGTGACTCCAAGTTACGGATACATAGGTAACAGCAACACATTTTTCAGCTCTGATCTCCAGCATCTGCAGTCCTCACTTTCTCCTAACAGATACATAGGTAATCAGGATTTGAATTCTCCATTTGCAGTTTAAATGTCCTGTCAGTTTCAGCCTGCTCCTGTCCCACTGAACTTATCTCCGCGTACCTTGACACTGTCCTGTTCCCCTTATTCCAGGAACTCCCAAAGGATACACTGGCAAGGCCTCCACCTACACTGTGCCCCAGCTCAGTGGATTCTCTATCCAGGAGCACAATTTGGTGAGCACACCACTGACTCACCTCTACAGGTGGCTGTGGAAGAATTGTCCCAGGACTCTACCATTCAGGGCACTCCCAGAGACCAGACATCTGCTCAGCCTCAGGCAGAAGACAATCCCATGCTCCTGGCCATAAATGCCTTTGTAAAGAAGCGCAGACAGGAACAGCATCAGGATTTTCAATGGCTATTGGCAGGCTGGATTGAAGGAAGGAGAAGGCTATCAACATTACCATTACTGTGGTGCATGTGTCTATCTGTCTCCATGGATAAGTTGGAAACTGTCAGGGAGATTCAGGTGTTGCACACTCGGTGTCTGCCAGATATGTGTGTGGTCCTACTTCCATTGGCTCTAGCTGTAGGTACTAAACATCAACAGCAAGTTGAGAAGGGGAGGGGACCTTGACCTCACTCGACCTACCCCATGAACAACTGCACAAATCACATTCACGGATTCAGCATTGTCCTACAGGGTATACATATATTTATGGGTAACCTAGCAGTCTATTTGGACTCTGAAATGTATGGTGGAAAGGGGTTTTCTAGATTGCTCTCAACCTGCTCTCTCTTACAAAGATTTCACTGCATGATACTTGGATATGATATGCTGACTGAAGCCTGAACAGCCACATAACCTTAGCACCAGGTGATGTTACTAAGCTCTCTCAATGACAGCTTCTTTTTCCCTTACAGTCAATAGGACAGAGAAAGTGTAGGTAATTGGAAGGGCATTACCTGATGATATCAAGTGTACAATCAGATGGATCATGAAATATTTAGTCAGCAACAGATAAAAATTGAAAGACTGCAGTAATAACAAGGTCATCATTCACTCAGTGACCCCGTTAAATTAAGCCAATCCCCAGATTTGAGATGCCTGCCGTTCCCCAAGACACCATGGTTTTACCACCTCATAAGCTCTATGAACTATTATTGAGCAAGCCATTGGGACTGACTAGCCCACCCTCAGAATGACTTGGCAGAACTATCCCAACTTGAAACAACTCTGGGGTCTCCACAATTCCCTGTTTTGATTGCATTAGATTACTTACAGTGTGGAAACAGGCCCTTCAGCCCAACAAGTCCACAACGACCCGCCGATGTGCAACCCACCAAGACCCATTCCCCTACATTTGCCCCTTCACCTAACACTACGGGAAATGTAACATGGCCAATTCGCCTAACCTGCACATTTTTGGACTGTGGGAGGAAACCGGAGCACCCGGAGGAAACCCACGCAGACACGGGAGAATGTGCAAACTCCACACAGTCGGTTGCCTGAGGCGGGAAATGAACCCGGGTCTCTGGCGCTGTGAAGCAAAAGTTCTAACCACTGTGCTAACCACTGTGCTACCGTGCCACCCACTGTGCCACCGTGCCGCTCGTTTTACCTACTTGCAATCTCTAGACTGGTTATACTTGACCCACAGGGCTGACTGTGGCCTAATTCCTGGATTGTAAGCACACAATTCCCTGAATTTTGGCAGGAGTAAGTGCTTGATTGGCCATGGCCAACTCCAGACCAGAATTAGATGTGTCCCTTGACTGTAGTCCCCCTCTGACGTATAGACATGGTAATTTGCTTGCAGCAAATGCGGTGTGTTTGCTCCCTAAACTCCTGGTACACGCTGCATATGTAACATTGATGTAACCATGTCCACCCCTGACTGGTCAGTGCTCCCCATCGTGACAAGCTGCCTGCTTCTCTCATTATGCTGAAAAGCAATGCAAGTCACAAAGCAGCCTCTAAGGAAGCACAAATTGAATGAGTGTATAGAAGGCAGGATAAGGACCATAAGGTGCATCCTCATTAGATGCCTGTATGTGTCCCTGCATGAAAGGCAACAAGACAGAAATATGCAAGTCATTTGTGTCCCCGAGTTCTAATGTAAAGTATTGAAGGGCCAAAACAGTGTGTGAGCTGGCTTAAAGGCTGGCATGCTGATGTGATGAGGTGTATGGTTTGCTACTGCTGACTTCCATGGGAAAGGATAAAGGAAGATGGCAATCATGGAGCATACAGGGACATTGTGATGAAGAACTGAGACAAGCGTTCGACAAGCTTGAGGTGTCTTTTACCTTCTCTGGCGTATATTCTGGGAATTTGTCCTCTCTAGAAAGAGAATTGGAAATAGCACTAGGGGAGTTGGGCTCCTAATGAGATGCAAATAAAGTATTTCTTGTTCAATAGCAAGATTGTGAAGTTGTCATTTAAAGCTTTAGGGGAAATCAGAAAAGAATTCCTTGATGCTGAGATTGCAATTTTTTCATTCTAGCCAAACGTTTCCACCTTTCTCACCATTGCCCATGGCACATCAAAGAAGGGAAAAACCCATCTGTAATTGTCCCAAACTAAATAAACCATAAAGTACTTCTACCATAATGCTCAGTATTTTAATACATTAAACATTAAATAGTTTAAATCCTGATTGAAGGTTCAGAAAGCCTATGATGGTTCAGAGAAGACTTGTTGTAATTGTGGTATTAAGCAAAATCAATTCAGAATGTATGCAGGATATTGTTACACATTAGGACCAAAGTAATGCTAAATGGACGTTGTAGAGTTCAAAATATTCAATATCTGTGCTTTTTCTCGATGGCATAATGAATAATGAACACTCATTATTACACTTTTGCATTTCAAATTTTCCTGGTACTGCTAATAAATCATGAAACATGGTGGATTGCAATTTCTTGGCAACTTTGCTGTGTGCATTTCACTATTATAGTTATGGAAAGCTAACATACTGTTTATGGCCATAACAAATCTAGTAAAGAAAATTGTCCAGCTGTGAGATTCAGCTGTAAAATTGCTTGAAGTAAAATCAATACTCTCAATCTGAAATACACATTCTAAAAAAGCATAAAAATATACCATAAAAATATGAACATCTGTGAAAATGGATAGTTTAGGGCTTAAAGAATAGACCCATACTGAAATAAAAAAATAAAAACGTGAATAAAACTCAATAGTAATAAAAAGTTAATGATTCTAGTTGAGAAAGCTTACTCAGAAGATTTTCCGCCTTTGTTTTAAATTTAGAGAGCAAAGAAATCATAAAAGTAAATTTCATGGGCCTGAACAGGGATTCTATTGGAGTCTTTCAGGTTCAGAGAGACAGCTACTTATTAGAAAGGGCATGTGGAGGAAAACATCAGTTCAGGTGCATTCCATTTATTCAGCAGCACATGTTTGCCAGAGATTCTGGTATCTACCCACCCAACCTACCATTTTACCCTTGGCTGATGAGCAGGGGATGGAGGGAGGGTTCTATGTGCAGTTAAGTAAAACTTCAGAATTTGTTTTCTTACTTTAGAGGTATTCAAGAGCCCAAGCTATTTGCCTGATCTGGACCTCTCAGCACAGTCAATGTTGGGATGCCAATATACCTTCACACGTAATGCCTGTGGAATAGCCCTTCCCCCTATTCTTGTAACTTACCTCTTTCCATTGCAACACTGAAAAGGTTCAGGACATCTATTTGGGCTCGGGAGGAACTTAGAGTGCAGATGGAACTATGATACAAAAATATGGAGGAGGGCATGTTTTGATGAGGACATAAGAAATCTTCAAGGTGATATTGAGCAACTGGCCAAAGACCTGGCAGATGTCATTCCATGTGGGAAAGTGTGTGGTCATGCACTTTGGTAACAAGAGTCAAAAGAAAGACTATTATTTAAATGAAGAGAGATTCCAAAAAGGATGCAGTGTAGAGGGATCTGGATGTACTTGTCTATGAAATGCAAGCATTGTGATGCAGGTTCAGCAAGTAATTAAGATATTTGACCCATATTGTTAGGGACTTGGTGTTTTAAAACAGGGAAGTCTTGTTACAACATGTTACAGGGAGTTGGTGAGGTACCACCCAAAATGCTTTGTGCAATTTGGTCCTTGTATTTAAAAGAAGAAACTACTGGCATTGGAAGTTGTTTAAAGAAAATTCACTAGTCTTGACTCCTGAGGCGCAGGAGTTGACATCAAGAACAGCAAAACAGGTTAGGTCTTTAATCATTAGACTTTAAATGAAGGAGGGATGATCTTATTGAAACATTAAAGATTCTGAGGGGCTTTGGGTAGATGTTGACAAGATGTTACCACTATTGCGAGAATCTGAAACTAGGAGGCATAGATACAAAATAAGGGGACACTGAAGTGTGAAGAAATGTTTCTCCCGGAGGGTTGTGAGTGTTTGGGATTCTCTACCTGAAAGAGTTGTGGAGGCTAAATGACTGAAAACAGTTAATTGGGGGATTACATAAATTATTGAAATATCAAGCAGTTAAAGGGTGTGTTGAGGTGGCACGTAAGAAGAATTGATGCCTGGAGCAGACCCAGCCATAATCTTGCTGATGACAGGACAGGATTGAGGGGCCAAATAGCCTATTGCTGTTCTTATATTTTTATGTTTTTATGCTTTTTGTGTCATAAACATTGTCATAGTTTTTAAGTATATATATCTAAAATATGTGACAATTTAGTTTAAAATATAAAAATATGCTTTCGCTTTTCATAGTAATAATATTTGTTGCATATACTTTACGCTACTTCTTTGTATATTGTGTCAACTATAAACAAATGCAAAACTTTGAAAAATCTCTACATTGCAGATTACTCAGTTATAGGAAATCCCTCAAGTAAGTGGTTGCAAATTTCTATTTTGTTGTTCATAGCTGGATAAAATTTGATGTGGTTTCGTTTCTATTTTCTGTCAGATTAAAAGACAAGCAATATAAATCATAAAAGCATGACCAATTGCATGGTAACTGGAGAAGGGCTTTTTTTGTCTCCCTCTGGAGAGAACCTTACATATCTGTGTTTCAGCTTTGGAAGCAATGTGGGCTTATTTAAATTCCTTGGAGAGCAGGACAGAATGATAATACTTTCATTGCATTTGTTTTTTATTCCTAATTCCAAGAAAGAACTTCAAGTTCCACAAAAGTCCTCAACACTTATCAAATCTACACATACCCTTTTAACCATCCCTTCAAACAAATCATCACCATTTAAATATTTCCTTATCAGGCCTATGTGCCTTATTCTAAAGAATTGCAGTATCTTAACTCTAGATATTTTTGAGTTCAGTATATAATCCACAGAGTGATCTGTATGTTTGTGACACATTTTGAAATAAATGATGTGATTTTGTAATTTGTTTTGTTCAATCTATCCCACAGGCCCATTAGCAAGAAGTTATTCTTGCAGCATGTAGAAGATCTGTGTGTTAATAACAACATGAAGTTTCAAGAAGAATTTTCGGTATGTCTTCAACAGTTGTCACAACATGCCAAAAATTTAGAAGCTCCACATGTCACAATTTATGTCTAGTTGAGTGTATGTGAGACAAGTGAGAACCTTTGCCTTGATAATCAATACCCAATTACCAAGTTTAATGTTTATATAGTAACATTACACTAATTTTGACTTTTCACTATAGGTGGCAACCTGATCGGAATCATTTGCCAGCCACTTCCGTGTAGTTGATCCTCTGCAGACCACCCCAGATTGACATTTTTTCTTTCTGGGGTGCCACTATATGTGTTCATTAGGCAGAGGGTAATGCTACAAAATTCTATTGAACTATTTGTAAAATTCTGTTATCCTTGAAAGTATCAAGATCATTTTCAACACACCAGTTCTCCATTCAGAGCAACTTTAAATTTAAATTAAAATTCCGTTTTGAATCAATGGCAGTCACTCTTACCTCACCTCTGGTTTCATGGTATGTTTCATAATTCTGTGGAAATTTCGGGGCCTCTGCAGTAAAAACCACAACAACAGTTTAGGCTAATGTGATGTAGCCCAACCTCCGAATGCTGAGCAGTAGAGGCAGACACAATGGATAGAGATGCTAGTTCATCTCACTCACCTTCTCACTCAAATGTGGGAAGGATGTGCCAAACACCAGACAGGGCCAGTCAACTGCCAGAGCATCAGGTATAATGCAAACAGTTAGCCCAATTAAATTGTGACTCAGTACAAGGCTACTTTCATCCCATAAGAAATATTTTTTATTAAGTCATTTGATGTACCCACGAAGCAAACCTGGAAGATATAATAATGTAGGTGCATAAACTATATATCATATTATGTCATCAAGAGGAATTGCACAGGGCAAGTAACACTGATGGCGCATTTGTTACTCACAGGGTGACAAATGGGTTGCAATTTGTATGAATTTTTCCAGAGAAAATGAGGTTCAGCGACCATATTTTTGTTCATTCCCTCTGGCTTTCCCTGTCATTGGGATGCAACTGTGTCTTCTTGTCAACCTGTTTCATGACTACTATCTTGCAAAATCATCTTATGTCATCTAATGCTGCTGCTTGCTTTCCGTGTAGATAATGGGATTTAAACAGCCTGACATGGTTCCTCCCAACAGGTTAGAGAACTAGTGGGAAGTCAGCATTACCTCTGTAGGGAAGCCCAACAGATTAGATGCCTGTTTAACTAGCTAGCGGGGGACACCCCCTTGAGTTAGGACCCTATTGGTAGAAGCCCATTCTGAAAGAGCTGCCAGTGAACAGAACTGACAACCGCTGATGGTGCTCCAGGGACTTCAGGAGGAATTGTTGCTGGTTCCTGGGCTCAGATGAGTGAGAGTGGGACAGGAGTGACTGCTGGGGGCTCTGGGACACAGGCAGTGGGGTGCTTTTCACTAAGCTCTTCCACAATACCCCTAACATACCAGGTTCCCCAGTCAAAATGTTTGACGATGAGGGATTCGTAGGTTTGTGGGAACCTTACAGGGTTATACTGGCCAGCCTTAAAGAGATAGGAAAAGTCACGTAACTCTCTTTGATCCTTGAGACACTACTAAACTTAATTGGATTGTCAATTAGCTTATTAATTAGCCTCATTGACATCTTGCCGAAAGCGAGCAAGAATCCTGCATCAGCCTCTTCCATGAGGTTAATGTCCAGCCACGCCCATTCCTATGGTTCCTGCTTTGATGGGATGACTAAAATCAATCCAGAGATTTATGAATAAGTAGCTTTTCTGAACAGTTCAGTTCAATTTTTATTTTTAAATGGAGACACTTGTATTCTAGTCATGCCTCTCTTCTTGAATATCTCTATATGTCTGTTTATTAATCTCTCCCTCTTGGGAGGGAAGTGGCCTTGTGTATCATTATACTGGTCCATGAGAAATCCCAAAATTGCCTGCATTAAATCCGAAGCTGTGATGGCTGGCCAACGCTGTCTGCTGTGTAACACTTCCTGCACCATTTGCGTGAGTGAATAGAAGGGCTAGATGTTGTGTTATCTTTAGAAATAGTATCCTCGTCCTTTGTATTCCCACTCTTCTCTTGTATTTCAGCCATCTAGTATATTCCAGTCATGCTTCTGCCATTGGGGCTCCTGTCAGTTGGTCCTTGCATGGTTATTTCTGCCATGCAGACCTTCCACACGCAATATAAATCAACTGTCCAAACCTATTTGCAAGTATGTATCATTTTTCATCTTCTGGAAAATAAAAGGCTAACATTCAAAAGAAGCACACTTGTGTTCCACTATCAGTGATACCATATGATCGCGTCTTTATTCATTTGTGACATTGCAACATTTCTGGTCCATTCCTAGTCAACTTCTAAATGTAGTAGTAAGCCATTTCTTAGACCATTGCATGTGGTGAAGAAACATCCATAGTGCTGCAATGAAGGGAGTATTTAATCCAGTGAAGAAGCAGCAATATATTTCTACACCAGGAATGGTCTGTAGCTTGGCAGGGAACTCGCAGGTTGTGGTGTTCCCTTGTGCCTTCTGAACTTGTCCTTCTGGGAAGTAGAGGTCAAGAGTTTGGAAGGAGTTGTCAAAGGAGCATTGGCAAGTTGCTGCAGTGCAGGTCAATGTGCACACTCTTGCCACGGTAACTCATTAGGAAGGGAGTGAATGTTTAAGATGATGGATAATGTGCAAATCAAACAACATGCATTGTCCTGCATGGTGTTGGGATTATTGAGTGATGGAACTGCACTCATCCAAGTAAATGGAAAGTGTTTAGTCACATAACTGACTTGAGCCTTGTAGACCATAGATAGGATTGGGAGAATCAGGATGTGAGTTTCTTGTCAAAAAAATTCCAAGCCTCTGATCTGTTCTTGTAGCCACTATTTATTTGGTTAGTCCATTCAGTTTATACAGTTCAGCTTCTGATCAATGGTAACTCCCAGGTTTCTGATGCTGGAGGATTCAATGAAAATAATACCATTGAATATCAAGAGAGGATGGTTGGATTCTGTCTTGTTGGAGGTAGTCATTGGCTGGCAGTTGTGTGACACAAATGGTAACATGCAACTCATCAGCCCTAGCTCCAACAGTGTTCCAATCTTACTACATATGGGCACAGACAGCTTCAGTATCTGAGGAGTTGCAAATAGTGTTGAAGCTTATGCAATCAGTGGTGATAAATTCCCATCTCTGCTCCTATTGTGAAAGAAAGGT
Organism: Chiloscyllium plagiosum; assembly: GCF_037043375.1. NCBI lineage: Eukaryota > Metazoa > Chordata > Chondrichthyes > Orectolobiformes > Hemiscylliidae > Chiloscyllium > Chiloscyllium plagiosum. Next base: position 27,304,681 of record NW_028270157.1, on the reverse strand, counting down.
AATTAATTATGCAGCTGAAAATGTTGGGGTCCAGAATACCACCTTGGGCTGGTAAGAACAACATATAAAGTTTAAATTATATTTGTATTTTTTCTGTTGAGAAGGTAAAGACTTGGTTAGTCACTTTTAAAATTTCATTCCTGAGCTTGGTGCAGTGATGATGAGAGGTCGGGAGGTTAGTTTTGGTTGCATACATTTTGATGATGTTTTCTGACCTTTATTTGAAGAGCTTGGGTGTTAACAGTTAAGTAGACTAATAAAAATGGTAGAAGAAAATGAAAGATGTGCTGTTGCCTAATAACAGAGATTCAGACATACAGAAAAACACAACAGTCCAGAAAGTCAGTCAATGTGTGATGTATGCTCGACAATGAAGGATTACTGGACACAGTTTAGGAAATCCATGTAGTTGCTCTGAAGTAACCGTGAATTTAGTTTGCAGTTTGCATTAGGTGTCTTGATGAGAGACACCATTGAAGGAATAAAGCATTTAGAGGTTGCACAGAAATTCATCTTAAAAAGCCAGTTAAAGCTATATCTGTATGTGTTTGATTGAAGTACCATTGTCTGGAAATGGTGGTTACCTCATTAAGATTTGAGTGTTTGTAAGAATAAAAGGAATAGAATGAGTTTGAATTCTTTTCTGATTTCTGGAATGATGTTTTTTTCAAATTTTATTTTAGTCTAGTATAACATAGTGCATGTCTTTAAACCTTGTATTATGAAACCAATTCATATTTAATATTTCATTTTAAGTACTTCATTTTGAAAGAATATGGAGATGCCTGGATTTTATTTAAAGGCTCAATGGAAAGATATTAGCACTTTTTTTCAAGCAATTCCTCTCAGAATTATATGATTGTGATAATTGTTGGTGTTGGTTACTTGAACTCAATTCAGGAAAAAACTCTTGTTTTTGACTAGGCTTTATAGCTAGCCAGTATAAACAGTGGTTTCAAGCTTAGAGTTTTTGTTTTAGATTTATTTGGGAAAGGTCTTCTAAGAACAAAGTGTTCGGCAAAAGTCTCCAGTTTCTGATGCACCTTTGTGGTGAATTAAATGTGAAACCTAATTGTTCTTATGGAAGTCAGTGATGAAATGAACTTCTCAAGATTGTATTTCCTGAGCTAACTATGTCTGCTAAGACCACAGGAAAAACTGTAACTTGACCATATGTGCAAGTCCACTGGATGGACAGACTTTGGAACAGTCTATACCTTTTTTTTGTCCTCCGTAAAAAGCACCCTTGGACAGAAAGGGTGGAGAAATTTGTTTATTTTCCAGTGTGTGTGCATAACACACAAATTATGTGTGTTAACCAATTGTGCATCTTCATTGGATAGGTTTTGTCTTATAATAAATCACTAATGTTTACCAAAGAAATTTAGTTGATGGATCTTTTCACAGAGGAGAAGCACATGAGTGGCCTTATTAGGACTTAGGTAAAACACTTTAAATTTATGTTCTGACTAGTGCAGCAGTGGGACTAGAGAAAGACGGGGCACTGCTCTGCTCCCATATTGGATATAAAACCTGTTAATAAATTATTTTATTCTTTCAGTTAGATGTACACTGACAATCTCTTGTGAACACATTCAATTACTGGCCTCCATGGTCAAAAATAAAATAGAGTTAGGATCTAATAAACCAGGTTTCACTCTAGGATCTGACTTGTCTGGTATTAACATCAATTGGGATCATAACATTGCCAAGTGCCCACTGGATGGGTACTCTATCCAGTTTTGCTTTTTAAATTTTTCTTCTGTAATGGATTGAAGCAATTGGGTGGCTTGCTTAACTGTGTCAGAGAGCAATTAAGAGTCAACCACATTTTATAGGTCTGAAGTCTAGGGAGGCCTCCAGGTACCTTGCCTCAAGGACATGAGTAAATTAGGTGGGATTTTATGACAATATAGCCATTTCATAGTCACTGTTACTTAGACTATCTCTTTACTGTAGATTTGTTAATTAATTGAATGTGAATTTTGTTCGGCTCCACTTCTCCCCTATAATCGTGTATGATTGACTCATCCTGGTGAACAGATCATTGGATGTTTAATCCACTTGAATTTAGGCATAGGGAAATTATTCTATTGAATCTACTCCCACACATTCTCCTTTGGTTGGATGGAATGCTATATATGAAGTCCTCATTAGATACTAAATGACAAGGCAACATTTCTGGATCTTGCTCAATATGGTTGTTCTCCCAGCAAATTGAGGCTACATTTCAGGTCCAAAGAAATTTGGGTCCCCAATCTTTCACAATGACTTTGATGGCAGGTTAAAGGAACCCACTGACTGGTTCTCCAGGGCTTACTTCACTTTTTGCAAGTTATAATCAGAAACTGGGGAAGCTGTGCAGAAATTCCAACTAATCATCTTTCTCAATGTATTCCAAATTAAGATGCTTCCACTTATTTTCAAGACTGTCTCCAATTGATCTACTTTTGCATCAGTAAGATGCCATTTAAGATACTGATTCTGTGACTGCTCTTTTTTAATCAATGGAAATATTGAAATTTAAGGCAGAAATGTGAACAGAATCAGGAGTCTTCCTGCCACCAAATCCTTTAGACCATCTGATTGTCTTATGAAAGAAAAGATGTACAGAATTTAGTATTAGGAAAACTGGTAGGAATCTCACATCACTTTTTAATAGAAGGCCTGATACATTTATGAGGAAATCAGATAGTTAACTGGACACTATGAGGCGTCCTGTGAGTCTAAGGTGGAAATCTCAGCCCCAAGAGTTGCCGACCATTCATTGTCCAAGGAAGTAGGTAGCCTGCATTGGAATCCCCTTTCCTGTAAACATACAAAAGCACACTTTCACGCACGCACACGCACACATGTCAGAACTTGTCAGGCAATCTTCTGGAGGCAAAGGAGACCCTAATGAGTCTCTTTACTCCTTGAATCTTCATTAATCCCTGTGGGGCAGGGATATTTTGATTGAAGTGGCTCATTTCTAAACCCAATGGCACTCATTCTATATGGGGCAGTATTCCTGTTGTCAGGAGTCAGATATGGACACTGTTGTGCAATCATCCAAGCCTACACATCACCTTGCTCACTCTAGCAAGCTCGCTGAATTTTGTTGGTATTCCAGTTTTAGACGTTGTTAAATTTTTCTGCCTATTATGTTTGCTTAAGTATGGTACTTAAGTTGCTATAGTACTTAAGTGATACATTGTAAACCAATTGCAAGGCTCAAAAGAGGATGCTTAGCTTAGTTTGGAAACAGATCTCCCGAGCAGGAAGTTTAATAGTACTGGATTCATGGCTATTCATGGATATTTTTATCAGTTTTGATTGTCAGAAATGACAGTTTGAAATATTTATTTTAAAGGAACTCCCCAAACTGGGTCAGGAACTTACATCATCTGATGCTGACTTGCCCTGGAATCGAACCAAGAATCGCTTTGCAAATATAAAGCCCTGTAAGTTCTATTAAATTTTTCGATTAGAGGACCTTTGCAGAAGTATTACCTGAAATATTTTTCAGAAATGTTTCAATTAATATGTGAAGTTTCAGTTTTCGAGACGATGTCAGTAATGGTACAAAAATTTTGATGTATTGTTCTAAATGCTATAAACAAATACCATTTTATATCTGATCATAATAGAGATCAGTAAAGTTCTCCAGCTAATTAAGTCAAATGATGTTATATTTTTGAGAAAATTTAAGAACATGGGGACAACATACACAAGTGTAAAATATTTTCTGCAATAGTTCTTTGTGTAATATTTATTCAGTTAGATTTAAATTAAGGATCGAGGATTGGTGCTACAACAGCCATCTTTTCCCCAGAAAGACAATAAGATTTTTGTTAAAGATCAGTTCTATCTCCATTTTAGCATATTGTTTTCCAAATCAAATATTTACTCACCTGAAAGTGCTAAAAAAATTTGATGAATTAGCTGATTCTTGTTTTGTCCTCTCTATTATTTGTTTCTAATTGATTTCACAATCATGAAGCACATGTTAAGAGGTCAAGTGAGAAATAACAGCTAAGGCTGTTGTCAAACTGACCACTAGGAGATGCACAGGAGCTTCTTGGAATGACTTAGTCTCTAGTTTTCTTTTCCTTTCTTTGATGGAACTATCAGGTTTCTGCTTGTTGCATTTTGGTAAAAACGCAATTCTGTCAATAACTCTCACCAAATACAGTTGCGGTCCTTCAGTTTGGTTCTCAGTTAATAAGTCCCCATTAAATTTGGTAAAAAATTCATACCAACCTAGTTCATTTTGATAACTGTGTTGGGGATTACAATTAGCTTTGTCACACAGGCTAAAGACATTAATTTCAGCACCTACCCTGCTTCTGTAATGAGATTATGGGTATGTGTAGAAGTGGCAATCTGGGCAGACAACTACCATGCCGAAAACACACCCAGTTGGCACATACAATACCCTGCCTGTTATTTTTTACAGCCATCAGTGTACATTAATTCAAGTGAAACAAATGAAAAGCAGTTCATGATTAGTATTGGTAAGGGAAATGGCCTAGTGCTGGGACATGGCCAATGCTATTATCACTGGACATTAATCCAGAAACCCAGGTAATATTCTGGGGACGCAAGTTCAAATCCTATTGTAGCAGATGGTGGAATTTGAATTCAATGAAAAAATCTGGAATTAAGAGACTAATGATGACCACAAATTGATTGTTGGAAAAACCCATCTGGTTTACTAATGTCCTTTAGGGAAGGAAACTACCATCCTTACCTGGTCTAGCCTACATATGACAGCAGACCCAGAGCAATGTGGTTGACTCTTAACCCCTCTCCCCACCCTGCTCTGGGCATTTAGGGATGGCAATTAATGCTGGCCTCTCATCCCTTGAATAAACAAAAAAAAGTAGTGATATACACTGTTAGTAATCCTGAACAATGCATTTCCCAATCAGATGAAATCTTCCTAAGCATTGAATGACATGGGCATTGGTGAAAAAGTCTTATTTTTCCCCAGTGTTAAACGGTGAAACAGGATTAACATTAGTGAGCAGTGAGAGGTCTATTTGTATGCATTCTCATGAATTAACATACCATTATTAGCTAATCTCACATTATTTATGTTACGTTTCTCATTCTCCCACCTGCCAGATGAAAAACAAATAGTGATAATTCCTGACATGAAAGTCAAATGTCAGCTCTCTGCTTGCTCCTCTGGATCTCCATCTCATATACCAGGCACCAACATTACAGGGCACCTGCTGTGGGCAGGGTTCACATGCACCGCCTGTCCACAGATCTTGGCTTCTGACACACGCCAGTATAATCACAGCCTCATGGCACATTTCCACTTAGAATATGATTCTGCACTTCAGTGCTGCACTTTGAGATACACAATCAGTTCTCAATGGTATGCTGATACCAAGACATATTGAGTGCAGCGATAGACATCCATCTCATGGATTTAACCAGGGTGCTTTCTTGCTTGGTGTCTCAGCACTAGCCTTTTCCCTTTTTGAGTGCTCGCAACATCCCTGCCTTGCTCTGCCTTGTCTTTTTGTGCCACGTCCCCTCAGCCACAGCTGAAATTCTAAAAGTAGTTGTTTCTTGTCTTGCCTTTTAGTACAGTCACAAAGACAAGCAGCTTGTTATTAGTGACCAGTAAAGGAATAGACACGTTGCTGTACATTATTGTGCTCACAGCTTCACCATGTGTCATCAGTGTACACAGTAAACACACTGCAAGTACATCAACCAAATGAGTATGTCTAAGTCTGAGAGTCAAATCAAGGGAAATTCTCTCTTCAGTCAGGCTCAGTAAGTCAAGGGTAATCTCCAATATCAGTCCAGGCGCTGTGATACAGTCAGTCATCCCTTTTGGTGGTAAGGTCCATGCAAGGATGCATGGGAGGTCAGTCAGAGCTGCATAGAGATCAGTCTGGGATCTGGAGTGTCATCAGTTGGTCTATACGTCCCAATCTGTCAAGAGGTGGACCACAGTCAGTCCTGGGGATCCATTCACTAAAATTCAAGCGGCAGTTATTTGGGGACACTGCTGGGAAGGGAAGCTGTGAAAGTCAGTAATGGGGATTAGAAGCAGCATACAGAGATGCAGAGGGGATGACAGTTATGAAGCGGAGTAACTTATAAATAGATATTTGTAAAGGGGAGGCAGTAGGGGTAATTCAGGAGTGGTTTTGGTCCTGGTAGTGATGAAGTGCTGAATGTAGGGCTCCCCACTGCTCATTTTGGCTCTTGCTTCCCTACTGTGGGATTTTGTTTTCCTGGAATGAGGCATCAGAAGAGTGAGATGAATGTATTTGCCACATCTGTCAGGGATGAGATATTCTGAGACAGTGGGTCAGCCGCACAGAGGCCATGTTGAAATAGTTTTTTGGGATGTTGGGATAGGTCAGAGCATGTTAGGGAAAAATTTCAGTGCTTCTCTACACCACCCAATCGATCAGGACCTCCACGTCCCTTTCCACAAAGTGAGGTGCCAATTTTCTCTTGTCTGCCATGTCTGAGGAAAATGCTATAATTGATGAAATTAATGTAATTGGTCTCTCACTGAGTCACAGAGTCATAGAGATGTCCAGCACGGAAACAGACCCTTAAGTTCAACTCGTTAATGCCGACTAGATATCCTAAAGTAATCTAGTCCCATTTGCCAGCACTTGGCCCATATCCCTCCAAACCCCTCCTATTCATGTACCCATCCAAATGCCTCTTAAATGTTGTAATTGTACCAGTTTCCATCACTTCCTCTGGCAGCTCATTCCATACACGGACCATCCTCTGCATGGAAAGGTTGCCCCTTAGGTCTCTTTTATATCTTTCTCTTCTCATCCTACATCTATGCCATCTAGTTCTGGGCTCCCCTAGCCCAGGGAAAAGACTTTGTCTATTTATCCTATCCATGCCCCTCATGATTTCTATGAGGTCACCCCTCAGTCTTCGACACTCCAGGGAAAACAGCCCCAGCCTATTCAACCTCTCCCTATAGCTTAAATCCTCCAACCCTGGCAACATCCTTGTGAACCTTTTCTGAACCCTTTCAAGTTTCACAACATCCTTCCAATAGGAAGGAGACCAGAATAGCACATAATATTCCTAAAGTGGCCTAACCAACATCCTGTACAGCCGCAACATGACCTCCCAACTTCTATACTCAATGCTCTGACCAATAAAGGGAAGCATAGCAAATGCTTTCTTCACTATCCTATCTACCTGCTTCTCTACTTTCAAGGAGCTTTGAACCTGCACTTCAAGGTCTCTGTTCAGCAACACTCCCCAGGACCTTACCATTAAGTGTATAAGTCCTGCTAAAATTTGCTTTCCCAAAATGCTGAGGCTGAAGCACACATTTTTGCAGGTTGTATTTTGACAATAAACAGAAGTTTATTAAACAAAAGGAATGAAGACAAAATAGAATTATCCAACCAATTTATTATAAACAAATTCAAAGTTTTAAACACACAGTAGAAGTAAAATCTCATTAATCTCAAAACACTCCTTTACAAGTTTTTAAATATTCCATTGTACAGTACCCAACAGCAACCCTTCTACAATACATGAACCAGAATCCCATGTTCTAACAGTTTGAAACATTTAAGATAACTGCCCCTTTAACTCTGAAATTGGAACCTCAGACAGCTTACTCCTGCAGTTATCATACACTTGGGTTTAAACTAACTCAGCTTCCAATCCTGTTCAGGGTTTTATCCAAACACTTGCAATTGGTGACTATCACTAACTCCTGACTTTAAGGTGACTGAATTTTACTATATTCTAGTCTTCTCAGGAGAACTGCTTTGTCCATGTATCTCCATGCAAGCACTTCACAAAACTGCTCCACTCAAAATAAAACTCAAACCAGAAGCCTCCCCCTCCATGCCATGGGTGCATCTATCCAAATTTAAAAAAAAATCTTGGGCCAGAAATGTGGAACAGAGACCTTGAGGTATAATTTGTCCACCTTTCTAGATCATAAAATTCCAATGTAAATAAAACGCATTAAGCTGCCAAAGTAATTCTCATGAACTGTTCTAAAACAAATCACTATGGCTATAGAAATACTAATAAGTTAACTATTAACTTCAGATGCACAGAAAACTCTTATGTTATTAACTCAATTTTCAAACCTCAAAATAATATTCGAACTTTATGTTAATCAGATTGTTGATATCTACAAAGCAACATGTCATGTGGCAAAAAACACGCCATGTTATTTCAAACAGTTTTTTTGTCTTTTTATTATGGATTAAAACAAATTAGACAAAATATTGATATGAAGAAAGAGAATGAAGTGAAATTAAGGAAATAATCTTAAGAATTCTTTAACTTGAAGTTAGACTGTAAAGTTTAATATTATCCTTACTAAAGCCTTTTTGTGTTTTAAGCTACTAATGAAATTATGTTTCACTTAAAGCATCTGGAAACAGTAAGATTTATGAGAACTTTAACATCAGTCAATTTGAACTTTTCAAGATGCAAAATAAGTTTAACATTATAAAGTGCACTTTTAGTATCACTTATGCAAACATTAAACTACAGGTGCATGAAGCAATATATTTAATACCTTTTAAGATTTGTAATCTAATCCAACTGCTCAATCAATTTAGCATTCTTTACTTTTTATTCGCAAAATGAAAAGTTAGAAATGTAGAATCTGATTTCTATAGACTGTAACACTGTATTTCAGGGGTACTTGTAAGTATACTGCAGTAAATCAAAAAAAAATCTAAATCAAGTTCATCATGAAGCCAAGGCTAAGATCTTATCAGAAAACAGAAATTGTCAGAAAAACTCAGCAGGTTCTTCAAAAGGTTGTGAGAAAGGGTCACTCGACCCAAAGTTTTAACTCTGATTTTTCTTCACAAGTGTTGCCAGACTTAGAGTCATAGAAATTATACAGCATGGAAACAGACCCTTCGGTCCAACCCATCCATGCCGACCAGATATCCCAACCCAATCTAGCTCCACCTACCAGCACCCGGCCCATATCCCTCCAAACACTTCCTATTCATATACCGATCCAAATGCCTCTTAAATGTTGCAATTGTACCAGCCTCCACCACATCCTCTGGCAGCTCATTCCATACACATACCACCCTCTGTGTGAAAAAGTTGCCCCTTATGTCTCTTTTATATCTTTCCCCTCTCACCCTAAACCTATGCCCTCTAGTTCTGGACTCCTCGACCCCAGGGAAAAGACTTTGTCTATTTACCCTATCTATGCCCCGCTGAGCTTTTTGTTTCTGTTTCTGATTTATAGCATTTGGAGTTCTTTTGGTTTTTATCTTATTAGAAAATATGGCAGTCTGAAATTTAGGTCAATTCTGCATAATTTTTATGATTTGGAGATGCCGGTGTTGGACTGGGGTGTACAAAGTTAAAAATCACACAACACCAGGTTATAGTCCAACAGGTTTAATTGGAAGCACACTAGCTTTCGGAGCGACGCTCCTTCATCAGGTGATTGTGGAGGGCTCGATCGTAACACAGAATTATAGCAAAAATTTGCAGTGTGATGTAACTGAAATTATACATTGAAAAATTGATTGTCTGTTAAGCCTTTCATCTGTTAGAATACAGTGATAGTTTCACTTTCATGTGTAAATCACAAAATCTTTTTTTAAAAGTTGCATTCTCGGGTTAGCTGTTAACAATGGTGATAGCTAGACAACACCTTCAACATATTGTCTAGCTATCACCATTGTTAACAGCTAACCCGAGAATGCAACTTTAAAAAAAAGATTTTGTGATTTACACATGAAAGAAATGAAACTATCACTGTATTCTAACAGATGAAAGGCTTAACAGACAATCAATTTTTCAATGTATAATTTCAGTTACATCACACTGCAAATTTTTGCTATAAATTCTGTGTTACAATCGAGCCCTCCACTATCACCTGATGAAGGAACGTCGCTCCAAAAGCTAGTGTGCTTCCAATTAAACCTGTTGGACTATAACCTGGTATTGTGTGATTTTTAACTTTGCATCATTTTTAGCTCATGTCGGAAGAACTGCCTTTGATGTATTAAGCTGTGTCTGAAACACAAGTTGGAAAGCATAATATTCCTTGACGAATGTAGCTTCACTTTTTCCTCCAACTTATTTGAAACGGCCACTGTTAGCTTATGTATATGATATATCGGCACTATACATATGATTTAGAATGAATTAATGACATTATCAACAAACATAAATTTCTTTTATGTAGATAATAACAATCGAGTGAAGCTCATGCTTGAAGCTGGTGTCCCAGGATCTGATTTCATCAATGCTAGCTATGTTGCAGTGAGTAGATCAATATTTCTTTCTCCAGCAGCCACAGAGATCAAGACAAATATACTTAAAATTAACTTCACTAACCATCATAAGAATGTAGCATTGCCATTAATTACAATACCAATTATGTTAGATTATTTAAAAGCATTTAGAGTTCTACTAAAATTCACCATGGGATGCACTTTCAATGGCAAGGCAACTTTTTATGGTTAATACTTGAGTAGCTGGTCATGACACCCTATTGAACTACAGTGGTGAAGGTATACCCACAGTGTCATTAAGTAGAGAGTTCCAGAATTCACAATGTAGTCACAATGAATAAACAACATTGCTGAAAATAATTTAAATTTTCTATTCCTTTCTAGTTGTTGTTGCCTTAGAAAAATACACATGAGCCTCCCTTCTCTGAACTACTAGCTAATCGCTTGTCCCTAAAATGATTCTCATTTTTTATCTGTACATAGATTGCTGAAATTCCTGATCTAAGTTATTTGTATTGTTTGATTAATAGATTATTCAATTATTTGTTTTATTCAATTATTTGTTCCTGCATGTTGTGACCTCTTGCAAACATAATTTCTCCATTATCTTTACTGCCTTAAAATATGAAAATTGATTTTTTCATATATTATTCCCTCACCAAATACCATATGCTCCATAACCGATAATTATCACTTATTAATTCCTTTTTCATATTCTCATTGAATATCTCTCAATGTGTGTTTGACCACAGTACAGTTGCCTATAGAATGATGGCATATTAGTAAAGATTACTTTCTAATAGCAGGAAAGAGAGAGACTTGCAATGACAAAACAAAAAGAAAACTTTCCTTTTTTACAATTGATGGCAAAAGTACAAACAGGTTCATTCTGCATGTGCTTTGACTTTGTTACAATTAAAGAGTGAAGAAAGAGCTTTTATTTTATATAACATCCTTCTTATGACACATGCAAAGACAAAGCTGGAGGTTGGACTGGGAGGAAAATCTGCAAGGTCAGTTTTGGATCAATGATTCCACCAAGTAGGGGTAGCTGGCTAATGAGTGGTAATTAACTTACCTTGAACCCAGATTGGTGATGTTACCCAGATCATACCTAGAGCAAATAGGTAACTGACAAAGCGTCATTAGAGATGGCCTCCCTGTTTCAGGCCACAGTCCCAGTATGGCCTTATTAATTTACTTGAATGAAGCTATGCATTAGTATGGACTAGTTGTGCTGAATGACTTGTTTTTAATTCAATATAATGTCGGGAAACAATGCATCCAACTTCCTCTTAATAAGATCCTATAACAGCAATGAGATAAATTGAACTTTTTTTCATGCTGCTTATAAGAACATTGGAAGGATTGCGAGAAATTCTGCAAATAGTGCTATGAAATATCCCCTATCCAGATGTGACCTCAGTTTTTTTTTTATTTAACATATTTTCTAATCAACCTGTTCAGAGATGTCATTACACACCTCAGAGCAATTGGGATTTGAACCTGGTCTCCTAGCCCAGGGGTAGAAACTCTACCTCTCATCTGATGCTTCTGACAGTGCAACACCCCTTCAGTCCTTTTTGAATGTATATTCAAGCTAATAAAGTGGGAGCTTGATTCCATACATCTGATAGAATAGTAAACGTGCTAGATCTTAGGATAGCTGACAGAACTATTTTTTGAAATATAACATTGATAATAATTAGAACATTGTTATATATAGCCATTTTATTTTAATGTATTGTTCCTTAATCATTATATTTGCTATTTTAATAGGGTTACTTATGCCCAAATGAGTTTATTGCTACTCAAGGCCCTTTACCAGGAACAGTGGCAGATTTTTGGAGAATGATTTGGGAGACAAGAACTCAATCCATAGTCATGTTGACACACTGTTTTGAAAAGGGCAGAGTAAGTCGCTGTTAAGACAATGACATGCTGTGGAATGGAACATGTGTGCACACTATTTTAGTGAACAGATTAATGAAAATAGCTGGTCAGACATATCAGAATGACAAATTTTAAAAAGTTATTTCATGAAAATGCAAATCAATATTTGTCATAAATTATAATTTCATGAAGTAAAGCATCAGGATTATTGGTTGATTAATTCCGCAAAATATTAATTGAACTGAACTTATATGGGTATATTCCTAGAAGCCATGCCAGTATTACATTAACCTGCGCTCCACCATAACATGCAAAGCTAGTGAGAGAGTATCTTGTTTACGTGAAGCTTCCAGACATTTGTTCCAATGAGTGTGTGTCAGCCCCAGGCTGCTGGAAACTCTGGCACTATTGCCATTCAGATGGATATACTGATTAGCCCCTAGCTCCAAGAAGCAATCTGTGAAGCCTCTTTGGAGGTTAGCCTATTATAAATCTTTTACAGAGTGTGACAGAATAGGTGTGGATTAAATGTTACCTCTGGCTGATGAGTCTAGAGCCAGCTCACAACTCTTAGAATAAGGATTAGGACATATAAGACGATGAGGAGGAACTTATTCATTCAGAAGATGGTGAATATTAGGAATTCTCTATGCCAGAAGGTGCAAAGACTAAGTCATTTGGCACTTTCCAGACAGAAATCAATTGTTATGAAGAATAATCATATTAGAGTCAAAATGTTAACTGTTTCTCTTTCCACAGATGTGGCAGACCAGTTGGGTCTTTGTTTTCATTTCATATTTACAGTATCCATAATACTTGTTTTTATATAGAAATAGTTTTCTGGATATTGCTGACATCTAGATAACAAATAATGGATAAAAATAGTGTTTTGCTAAGTGACCATCTATGATCTCTACGATTGGTAGTGCAGGCTCAGTCCCACTCCTGCCCCAACATTGAGGTCCTGCATTTAAGTGCCCTACTTATGCAAACTCACTTATCCAATCAACACTCACTGTGTAATGTTCTATCCACTGACACTAATGTTTGCTCATTCATTGTTTTTTGGAAATAATCGTGCGAACTGCATTGTATAATGTAAATGTGCATTTTATGTCTTCACACAAGTCATTGACCGTGACATCCTCTGGAAATGCAACTCCCCATAAATGTTGGGACTTTACTGTATTTCCTTTGTTCCCATGTCAATTTTGATAAGTTTTACAATGTGTCTTCAAACTGTCAGACTGTTTTTGAGCTTGTCCTCCTCATGACTATCTACTTATATACTTTCTGAAGAACAATATGCTTTGTCTCACCAGCACCTAGGTTTCTAGGAGAGTAAGGAAGTGGTACTCCCTTGCTTGGGAAATCCTAGCTCCATCTGCATTATTGGCTTTTTAAGAGGTAGAGGTCCTGCCTCTCAGAATGTTAACCAGCAGGTCCCAGTTTAGGTTAGGACACAAAGTTATGATGAGAGTTAATATTGAGTAATTTCAGTCTCAAGGCATTTCACAAACTGTGCAGGTAATTTTCATCTTATGGTATGCAATACTTGAAGTTATTAACAGGACATATTAAAATCTCACAACATTGTTGCATTATTTATTTCAATTTAGATTAAATGTCACCAGTATTGGCCTGAGGACAACAAGCCAGTAACTGTGTTTGGGGATATTGTGATCACTAAACTAGCAGAGGATGTTCAGGCAGATTGGACTATCCGAGAACTGAAAATTGAAAAGGTACATAACTGCTATTCTAGTGAACTCACTGAAATTGATATGATAATATGTTGGAGGAATTTTTGATAGTGAAAATTATGTTGTAAAATACATCTTGTCTAATTTGAAAATGGCAACTCAATACTATTCTGTTTAGCTATGTTGTACATGAATAGAAGCTTTCAAAATTTTCATGATGGAACTTAGGCTTTATCATACCCTGTCACTGTAAATGTCTTTGTACATCATGAATATGATACCTTCATCAAACTGCAGAGATTAAGGCGTATCTCAAATGATTGAACTAATTTTGTTAAATACTTTTATACTTTTCCATTATAATTTTATCATTGATTGAAGAAACGTTACATTTTGGTGGTTTGACCTCAATAATTGTTCATTGTAACTGGTAAAGACAGGTGTCACATCAATCTGTGAACCTCATAGTAAAGTCAAAAGTCATATGACACCAGGTTACAGTCCAAAAGGTTTAGACAAAATCACAAGCTTTCGGAGCGATGCTCCTTTGTCAGATGCAGTGAGAGGGGGCCCACTGACACAGAATTTATCAGCAGAGAGTGTCTGCCCCAAATCAATACTGACACTTCCACCTCATAGTAAAAAGCTCCACGTTTGGGGAGCAACAGTGTCAGCAATATTGAATTATTGGAAACATTAAAACAATATATAACTTGAGATTTGATTGATATTTTATATATTTTTTTGACTAGGGAAGGGGCATTCTGATTTTGTTTCATTCTTAGAGTTGTTCCTGTAAATAAGGTGACAGGAAATCTGGAGACCTGTTTGTGTACATGTATTTCTAATGAGGTTTTACGGTCCTTGAAGTGAAGAGATGGAGATCAGTTTAAGGTATTAAAAACAGAGATAGCAACAGGGGTCCAGGGACACACACAGATTTAGAAAATTCCAGAAGGGATTTCTATCAAAGGTCATTCAGTATATCTATATGTGCCAGAGAATGGAGGCAAAAGTGCTAATCTCTGGAAAGAAATGCTGCAAGACCACTGGAAACTGTGTTTTGAGAACCTGTGTTTGCTCTGACGTTTGTGCAACCTTGAGTTTAGTTTACAGATTATTTAAGGTGTCAGGAAAAGATACCAGCTGAAGAAAAAGCATATGTTGAATGATAAGAAATTTGCTGGAAGGAAAGAGGTTGTAGCTGTGCCAACTTAAGCAAGAAGCCTTGGTGCAGAATTAGTGGTAAATTGTTACTAGGTATTTTGTGTTTCTAATGATATTGTTGGAATGAAAGGAATGTCTTTTTTTTGTTAAAGGTACACTTGTGATGTTCAGGAATTAGATTAGATTCCCTATAGTGTGGAAACAGGCCCTTCGGCTCAACCAGTCCATACCAACCCTCTGAAGAGTAACCCACCCAGCCCCATTTCCCTCTGACTAATGCACCTTACACTACAGGCAATTTAGTATGGCTAATTCACCTGACCTGCACATCTTTGGACTGTGGGAGGAAACTGGAACACCCAGAGGAAACCCACGCAGACACGGGGAAAATGTACAAACTCCACACAGACAGTCACCCGAGGCTGGAATCGAACCTGGGACTCTGGTGCTGTGAGGCAGCAGTGCTAACCACAGTTTAAAATGAACAGTCTATAGTTTAGAATGAACAAAAGTAAAAAAAAAAATCTGGTCTATCAAGCCAGGTTTCACAGTGGGATTTGACTTGAACAGTATTACCATCACTTGGGATCCTAACAAATATGATAACCGTGCATAGTCCTATCCTCAATCAATGTTTATTCAAATATATTTCCAGCTTAGGTAGTTGAACTGTGATTCTAATTGCAAATCCTAGCCAATTTTCCTGAACCCATACTAGCAATGCTTCAGGTCAGTTATGGTACTAAAGCTAAGATCAGCCTTGAGGTATATACAAATTCACTTAAATTGTCTGAAATTAAAAGCTTGAACTTTACATGTGTCAAGATAAAGAAATTAGTATCACTTCAGGGAAACTGAACCAACTTAATTTAAAATCCCTTTAGGCATTCTTAACTTGATATAATATGCTGTACTGCAATATAATTTAAGGTCTTAATTTTCTATCTGCTTTCGATTAATTTCAATTTGAGCAGTATGGTGATTATATGATGGTGACTCATTTCAACTTTACTTCATGGCCTGAACATGGTGTTCCTGAGACTTGTGCACCTTTGATTCACTATGTGAAGCTAGTTCGAGCAAACAGAGCCAATGATAACACTCCTATTGTTGTGCATTGCAGGTAGGAACTTGCTGAACAAAACTATTGATCTATAGTACCTCATGGTGTTGGAGGAATTATTATTCCCAAGAAAGTTTTCCCTGCTCCACTGGAGTTAAAGTATATTGTTATTGTAAAATGTGATGCATTGTGTGCATTTAGCTGTGAAATATGGAACATTACTTAAAAAAATAATTTTAGTCATGTAAATGATTAACAAATTTCGAAGACAATACTAACAAATGTTGGGACAGTGATGCAGTGATAGCCTTCACTGCTGAATTTCCCCTCACCCTTTCCAATTTTCCACAAAGAAACATCTGACCATAGTTTAGTTTACAGTTGAAGGAAAGTTTTGAAGTAAATAGTTGATTTTCTGTTCTTGATTTTAAAAATCATAATTGACTACAAAATCAAGTTGTACAAATTAATGTATTTTACTGTAAGTGAAGCAAGTTGGAAGCAAATGTAGATAATGGCTAAAAGTAGTAAGTACAAACTATAGTCATATTTAGAATATCATAAAAGAGCCAAAACAGAATGTAAAGAATTAAATATTCATTGTAATTTCCATTTACGATTATAATGCTAAATCTGGAATATTAATCTGTTGTTGAATGAACAAGTGGTACAGTAAGTCCTGGAACTAATGGGGAGCATATTGTATATAGCTGACAAGGATGTGTTCTTTTGGATTTCTCATTGCCAGTGCTGGAGTAGGAAGGACAGGTGTCTTCATTGCACTCGATCACCTTCTACAGCATATGAACCACCATGACTTTGTGGACATTTTTGGATTTGTGGCAGAGTTAAGAAGTGAACGAATGTGCATGGTGCAGAACTTGGTAAGTGTAAAATTTCCACAGAAGTAAACAGATTCTGTGCTAAAATAACCAGATCATCTTTGGTTCCCTTTCCACCTTAAATTGAATGCCAAATTTTAAACATCTCAGCATAATTTCATTTGGACCTTTTTGACATTGCCTGTGACCTCTTAATATGTTGGAGGTAGTATCTAGCCTATGTCCTTTCAAACAGCAAACTAAATTCTCTGACTATTGGTCTGAACTGAACAACCCAAACCATAGATGGTGGAATTGGAGACAATAAAAATAGTCAACAAACAGTTACTCAGAGCACAACTAAGTTTATAAAGGTGGATTTAAATTAAAGGCGTTGATATTTAGCCTCCAAAAATGGAAAGGATGATATAATATAATTCTGACTGCAAGACAATCACCAAATATGCTGACATAAAAATATGCTGTGGTGTAACAAGACATGCTATATGTCAATCAGTGTTTGAGTGCTTTAAATCCTTCCAATAACATAATGCGCAGAACTCAGTGTAGTATCTCAACCGTGACTTAACTATTGTCTTATCAAAGCATTAGTCGCTCAGTTTTTTATTCGTTTTTGAGATGTGGGCTGACTAACTGGCCAATGTTTATTGCCCTTCCCTAATTGCCCTTGAGAAGGTGGTGGTGAGCTGCATTCTTGAACCACTGTAGTCCATGTGCTGCAGAATAACCCACAATGCCCTTGGCGAGGGGTTTCAGGATCTTCCCCCAGCAACATTATGGACGCAGTGGACAATCGGAAACCAGGGGATGTGCTGTATCTGGATTTCTATAAGTCATTCAAAAAGGTGCTACACAAAAGGTTGCTGCATAAGATAAAGGTGCACAGTATTATGGGTGATGTATTAGCATGGATAGAAGACTGTTTAAATAACAGGAAGCAAAAATAGGGATATATGAGTGTCATTCAGATTGGCAATTAGTGGCTAGTGGTGTGCCTCAGGGATCAGTTTTGGTGCTGCAATTGTTTACAATTTACATAGATGATTTAGAGTTGGGGAGCAAGTGTCGTGTGTCAAAGTTCGCAGATGACACTTAGGTAAGTGCTAGAGCAAAGTGTGCAGAGGACTCTGAAAGTCTGCAGAGGGATATAGATTGGACAAGTGAGTGGGTAAGGGTCTGGCATAGATATCCAGGAGCTGAGAGGATTGACCTCCAACAACCAAACCATCTTCCCATGTTCCAGGTATGACTCTAACCAGCAGAGAGTTTCCCCCAAAACCCATTGATCCCAGTTTTGTGAGGGGTCCTTGATGCCACACTCAGTCAAATGTGGCCTTGATGTCAGAAGTAGTCACTCTCACCCCACCTTTGTAATTTAACTCTTTTGTCCATGTTTGAACTAAGTTTATATTGGGGTCAGAAGCTGAGTGGACCCAGTGGAACCCAAACCAGTTGTCACTGAGCAGGTTCCATCACTTTACTGATGATTGAGAGTAGAGTAATGGGGTGATAATTGGTCAGGTTGGATCTGTCCTGCTTTCTGCATACAGGCAATGCCTGGGCAAATTTCCACATTGTCTGGTAAATGCCAGGGGAGCATCAGGTTCTGGAACATACATCTTCAATACTGCTGCTGGAATGTTGGCAGGGCCCATACTCTCTGCTGTAGCCAGTGCTTCCCACCATTTCCTTATATCACATGGAGTAAATCAAAGACTGGTATCTGTGATGCTGGGGACCACTGTTGGAGGCCAAGATGATTTTTCAATTTGGCACTTCTGGCTGAAGATTGTTGCAAATGCTACAGCCTTATATTTTGTACTGGTGTATTGGACACTTTCTTCAATGAGGAATGGGATATTTTTGGAGTATCCTCTTCTGTTGAATTGTTTAATTGTCCACCACCATTCATGAATGGATGTGACAGGACTGAGGAGTTTAGACCTGATCTGTGGGTTATGGAATCACTTAGTTCTGTCTATGACTTGCCACTTGTGCTGTTTGGCATGTAAGTAGCCCTGTTTGATAGCTTCACTGGGTTGACACCTCATTTTTAGGTTTGCCTGGTGCTGCTTCCTGACATGCCCTCCTGCCCTCTCTATTGAATGGGGGTTATGCCAGGCAATGAGGTTGCAGATTGTGCTGGAGTACAATTGTACGGCTGATGATGGCCCACAGTGCCTCATGGATTCCCAGTCTTGTGTTGCTATATTGGTTCAAAGTCTGTCCCATTTTGTACGGTGTTTGTGCCACACAACACAATGGAGGTTATTCTCAACATGAAGGCAATACTTCATCTCTGCAAAGACTGTGTGATGCTCACTTTTACTGATACTATGATGCATTCACAGCAGGCAGATTGGTAAGGTTGAAACCCTCACCACCTACTGCAGACTCAATCTAGCAGCTATATCATTTATGATCCAACCAGCTCAATCAGTAATGCTGCTACTAAGCCATTCTTGGTGGTGGACATTGAAATCCCTCATCCACAGTTTATTCTATGCCCTTGCCACCCTTAGTGTTTCCTACAAGTATTGTTCAATATGGAGGAGTACAGATTCATCAGCCAATGGAGGATGATATGTGGTAATCAGTAGGAGGTTTCTTTGTCCATGTCTCATCTGAAACCATAAGAGTTCATGGGGTCCAAACTCATGTTGAGGACAACCAAGGCAACTTCTTGCTGACTGTATACGACTGTGCTGTAACCTCTGCTGAGTCTGTTTTTAAAATCCTACCAAGAAAAGGTACTGAATGTAACTTGCTTTCTTTAATAGTTTTTCCTAACCATACTTCCAGTCTTGCTTGAAAAAGCCAGTTTCTGTCATGGGTATGAGTGAAAAATGCATGTGACTTATCGTGATTGATATAGAAAGCAGGGTTCTGGATTACCTGAGGTTTACAGAGGTAGGATATGGGAGGTCAGTAGAAATGCGTTGGAATAGTTCATTCTATGTAACCAATGTTGGTTTCAGTGGCTGTTATGTAATTATGTGATTTTAATATTATTTATTGTTAATTTTGATTTTTGGCTTTTGAGTTAGTAACGTGAACTTTCTGTATGTCTGAAGTTAATAATTAAGTTGTATTTATGTAGGCATGGTGATTCAAAACAGTTAAAGGTCTAACTTAAAAATGAATAGATTTTGTGCATCATTAATGGATTTTTTGTTGAACTGAGATTGTTTTGTGACCCAGAAAGGTAAATAATAGTGCCTCAGCATTTGTTAAACTTCTGAACATGTTTTTATTAAGCTTAAGGAAAATTCCCGTCACTTAGAGAAAGAGATCTTTTCATTTTATTTTGAGTTTTGAACAGTCTTGTGAAGTGCTTCAGAAAAGATGCTTATGATCAAAGAAATCCATTTAAAATATATCCAATATTACTAATTAGAATTTGTGAATGTGGAGGAACTTTATCACATGTTGTTCAGTTTTATCCAACAATTTAAGTGAGATTGTGAAACTTACAATTTTTCCAAGCATAGGTTTAAAGAGACAAAATGGCCAGTTGTGGCTTATAATACGCTGTATCTTTTATAATTCTTCAGTATGATTCAGATTTCTTTGGAAAAGTAAAAGCAAAGTCAAGTGATTTCTTCTAACCCTCTCATCAACTGTCTCTCAGGCACATAGCTATCTTTTGCTGTTTAATCTTGATGGTTTTGTAATGCCACTCCAGTTAGGTTATGATATATTTTTGGACATTGTTCCATTTTGGAAGAATTATAACTCCAGGAAACTGTACAAATGATTTTTTAAAATTGAAATTAATATATTTCTAATTATATGCTTAAAGTTTACAGTAAACTAGATTGCTCCATTGCAATGTTTTTGATGCAGATATTATTTTGGAAAAGAGCTGAAAATGTGTTGCTGGAAAAGTGCAGCAGTTCAGGCAGCATCCAAGGAGCAGGAGACCTGCTGCGCTTTTCCAGCAGCACATTTTCAGCTCTGATCTCCAGCATCTGCAGTCCTCACTTTCTCCTTGATTATTTTGGAAAACACAATTTAAGTTATATTTTAATAATGAATTTATACATTTACCAATTTCAAATTATTTATTTAGTTTCTTAATATTTAAAAATATTTCAATGTTTAATTGAATGCAGGCTCAGTACATGTTCTTACATCAATGTGCTTTGGAGCTATTGAATAACAAAGGAACCAGTCGAGCGCTGTGGTTTGTAAATTATGCTGCTTTGCAAAAAATGGACTCAGTGGATACAATGGAAGGTAATAAGACGAGTTTAAAAAATATGTTTAATTATAAAATGGCCCTCTTTATAATATTTATAGAGCTAAAGTGCCCAGTTACTACTCGGAGCCAAAAATAAATTGAAGCATATCCTGAAAATTTTAGTGATCGATGTTATTATATGAGCACTTGGTATGTTCATATCAAACTGCCCTATCCACTTTCTAACTCAGGTATTGAATGTTTACTGCACAGACTCATGCATCCATTCAAAAGGCAGAAAGAAGAACTTGATATCATTATATAAAACATTCACATAGTATTATAGGTTTTGAAATGTCACATTGCAAGCATTCTTATGCTATCACTCAGAATAATTTCCAGTATATATTTACCAATGTGCCTCTTCCTGCTCTCATCCCATAACACTTAATACCACAAATGCAAATATGTTGGGTAGCTTCTGTATTGTCACTATTTAAAAATATTTTATGTATGAATAAAGCTCTAACTGTACTATATTCTTTGTATGACTCTCAAAGATCACATAGAACAGGGCTTACTGGAGCTTAATGGTAGGAAGTGTTCCTGCGAGTAAGCAGGAACTCTGTGGAAGACTGTTAGGTTTCCAGTCATAGAGGCAGAGTTCAAGTCACAGTCTTCATTGTCAATCAAATGGGCAAAAAAGTCTTGCAAAACTAGTCACACCTACTCTTGACCAGTTATAATGAAGCCGTCTAACACAACAAAGAGGTCTAAAATTTATAGTACTCCAAATTCCCTGCAGAAGTAAAGGAGTGTAGTATTTACTAAAACATTGAGAAAATAATGAAAATATAAATAGATATCTTTTTATGAAGAGAGCTCAGATTTCAATTTGGCATTGGTGCTTTAGCCTTCTGAAAATATTGTGCTCATCTTGTATTTCTGGACACTTTCCTAGACGGATAAAAATGATCATTGAAGATCCCATAACAACAGAGAATAAAGTATGTCTTCAACAATTGCCAAAAGTCATAAATGACTTAAAAATCATTTCTGGTTACTGAATTGGTTACAGGGTATATCAAAGCAGGAACATTTTACACACAGGAAACTGATGGGAGAGAAATTTTGCTCTGCAGTTCTGCCCAAAACTAATTTTATTTACCTAGCTTCAGGCATGCAAAGGCTGCCCATGCCCAGATGCGTGGTGCCTAAACTGAACTTCATTCTAAATTACTGAAGGGATAGGAATATCTTGACAAAACTGTATTTATTGCCCCTCTCCATGCCCTTAAGAAGGTGTTGATGAGCTGTTGGTGATAACAATAAGTGCTGGCCTTGATAGGGATACACACATCACATGGTGACACTTAACAGCATTTAAATTAGGCTCTCACCTTTCTGGGGTGCGCTAGTGGCTACGTTGCACCTCTGTTAAACCATTAGAGAGGTTGGCCATTTTAACTTTGGGAATGACCACAGCCTGCACAGAAAGGTTGGTGGCAGCTGGAATCTACAGTTTGTTTCTTTCAAAATATGTAAATCTTTTCAGGAAATTATAAGGTTTCTTATGTAAATTATAAGGAGATCAGACGCGCTGCAATATTTTGGACTTCTACGTCCACAGCTTTTCACTCACTATTGTGGCTTTTAAGAGATGTTCTGTCCTGTTTTTCTTGAATTGGGGGATTGACACCATGGTGCCAGAATGTCTCCTTCAGTGGGCAAACAGCTTTGAGCTTCCTTTTTTAAAAATTAGACAAAAGAAACATAAGTGGGTGGAGCCAGGCTCCTACAGACCCAGGGTTTTAGTTTTGCTTTCAGTTGGGGGCTTTTGGCTGTTGAAGCTGATAGATACAGCTCTTTCTCTCTCTCTCTTTCTGCTGAAGAAAAAACCTTGAGTTCTCTCTCTACTGCGAAACATTTCCTTCAGTGTTCCTGTTCCTGGACTGGAGATAGCATGTGAGATAAATCTGTTTTCCTGAATTTGCCTTTTCCCAGGGTGTGTTTATGATATGCTGCTATATTGGAACAGTTGATGATTAGTAGTTAAGTAATATATTATCCTATTGAGTATTTCAATAGATTTAAAATTATGCCCATTTTTTTTGTTTGCATTTTAACTGTTTCTAAGAATGAAGTGTGTTTTGCTTAAAGCCTAGTAGTGGATCAATTGAATCACATTTGGAAACACAGAACCTTACACTTTAAATAAGATAAAAGTTAAGGTGTAGGCTATCTCCTTAATGCATTTTGAGGGGATTTAATCTGGTATTTAACACAGCCTTAATTATAGAGTTGCTGATAAACATTCAAAGCTGTAACCCCTTACCAAAAGAGACTATTTTTATGGATTCCACCACACATGATGTCCTGATCCCCCATTAATGCTAACACCTCCTTTGGCAGTGTGGTCAGGATTCGTACTTGGGCGGGGGGATGGGGGGAGTGAGGATGGTGGGTGAAGGTGTAAGACGATTACCATGACTCCATAGATCTGGGTTAAAATTGGTTCCCTAGAGAATCTGTATGGAAAAAGTGCCATTAGCAATTAAATCATATGTGGCTTCTGTACAGGATTAAAATTGCTATGCTGTTAATACTGATTTTTCCATTAATTTATTATAGGTGATGTGGAATTGGAGTGGGAGGAAACAACCATGTAATTCTCAGACACTGCTGAAAGATATTAAGAAGGTTACATTTAATTCATTTCAGTGAGCTCTTGTAGCACAATAGTGATGCTGCTACCTCTAGACCAGGAGGCCTAGGTTCAAGTCTCACCTGCTTGATTAGAAAATATTTAAATCATTTCAGGAAATTAACTTGGACCTTCTATGAGTAGGCGCCAAACTTAACATCTAAATAGACTTCTTTAAATTACTAGCGCAAAACATTCCTTTATAACTGTGGCTTTTATGAAATGCTTTTTTATATTTTGTGTTTGGTTTAGAATGATCAATTAATTAATAGTCTCCATAGTTTTGCATATATACTGAATGCTAATTTTCAATTCTTATATCTCTATCATTAGCACCTTGTTTTCACTATGCTGCTTCTTTTTGTTCTTTTGTAATTTATTGCAAATTTTCATTGTGAAGTGAGCCAAATAAGTTGTAAAATTTTATTTTTCATGACACTTGTTGCTTTTGCTGTGCATAGTTTAGATAGCAGTGTGTAACTTTATGTGAAAATCATGTTTGGCTTGGAAGTTAATATAAATTTAAGTTCTGCATATTATTTTAATTACCAAAGTTTTATTGTGACTTTTGATTTATCTCTACTTCTGATCCAATAGTCTCCCTTTGGTGTCAGTAGCTGAACTCTTCTCACACTGGCAGAATAGTCTGTTGTCCTGAGCAGCTGAACACTCACCCCTCTGACACCATAGAGATTAATCTCCCAGTGCAATTCAGACTGTAGCTCTTCAGGGACGCTTTACTGTTTACATACACTATCCCATACCAGCTCAAATAAAGCTTTGGGTTGGCCCTTTTTTTTAATCTGGATGTAATTCCATTCTGTAATTCTAAGTATTCTTTTTTACTGTGCTGAAGTGAAAAAACTCTGTTTTGAGAAACCAATCCATTTTAAATTTAGTTTGCACTGTGAACCAAACTTGTACGAGTTTATATAAGAGTTAGGAAGAATCTTTAACTATTAGTTATTTTAAAAGGTTTATACATAGTTCTGAGGATACTTAATGGAGCTCTAATGTACACACTTGCTTGAATTCTTTCTCTCTATTTTAACGTAAGTGTTGTTGTTCATTTTAAATTGTTGAAAAGAGAGACAATTATCCAAAGCTTTCTGATTTGCACCTATCAGAACAATTGCAAGAATTCTAAATTTCAGACAATTGTGCCAATTTATACCACATTGAAAAAGATTTGCTTACTGATTGGCAGATTGACCCTGATTAGCTGAGGCATGAACATGGAAAAGCAATGAGTAACTATAGGCTCCTCATGCCTCCAGGTATTCAAAAGAGGCTCAAGCATTGCACACATTCTTTTTGTTTGCAAAGAACAGATCCCTGTGTTTGAATATCTGTCACTTCTAATGAGTGGTACTGCTTATACAGGTGGTTCTGCTGTAACACGCGTTTTATCAGTGTGATTTAGCTATAGTGCAATTGACCAATTGTGGACATTGTTTGGATAATGCGAACTTTATACTGAACATGTGTAACAATTTTCTATTAGTGATCTTCTACAGCGCCATTTTCTTATAGCACGAGGTTACGGAGGAACACAAATGTTGCATTGTAGCTGGTCGAGCTGTAATAAGTCATAACTGAGCAACAAGTAAATTTGAATAACAAGCTAGCCAAGCCATTTCACGTTGTTATGATGCCACTTTTAGGATGCTACCATCAGTCTAAAAAGCCATTCAGCTTATCACACAATAATGCAACTTCACATATGAATTTCAACTGCCAGTATGATACTAAGTACCTAGGTTGTATAGTGCAACAATTGGTTGATCAAAAGGTGAATTAACCAAATTTAATGAAAGTAGCTGAAGATTGCATTATATCAAAGGAAGTGGCTTGTAAAGATGCCAGAAATGGTGAAAAACCTGAGGATTGGGAACAACTTACATCCTAGCATAGGAGGAGAGAAAAACTGATAAGGAAAGAGAATATGAAAGTAAGCTAGCAAGTAGCATAAATGTTCATGGTAAAAGCTTGCATTGATACATGAAAAGGAAAAGATTAGCAAGGACAATTGAGTGCCCATTACAGAAGAATTTTTCAAACTAAAAGGATGGAAAAAAAACAAAGTAGCTACTTACTTTTTGTCTTTCACAGAAGATAAGATAGAATCCCCCAGAAATCCTCAGCAATTAAGCAACTTTTTAACTAAGGAACTGTAAAAAATTAGTATTAGTAAAGAGAAAATTTGAAACATTGTTTGGATTGAGAGTGATAAATCTCCTAGATCAGGTGAATTTAATTCCAAAGTGTTGAAGGAAGTAGCTATAGAATAAGTGGATGTATTGATGATTATCTTTCATAATTCTTTAGTGTTGTCCATGCTTTGGACACTTTGGCTAGTTTCTATATAAACTCATTTTATTTGGATTTTATACTTGTAAGATACACAACAGGATCAGAGTCAACTTGCAATTCAACACAGTCTTATTCATGAAAGACACAAAATGAGTTGTATGGTCGAATGTTACCGAAAACACTACTCTTTCACTATAAAACTCTGAATTCTTACATTAATTACCCTACCAATCGCAACATTATGTTTTTGTTGCAATCCTTATCAAAATTATGACTGGCTACCAGACTACGACCAGGTACTATTTAGGATGTTAAACTTGGCCATGCTGCATAGTCAGCTCTGATGAACCTGGTGAAGGTTGGTCTTACATGTGGTCATCTTTTCTGTCTCTCCCCCGGTGGCCAAACAGCTACTGCTTTGAGTCTTCGCTGTAGGAATGGCCACCAGGTGACCCTTCTTATTCCTCACTCAGCCAAGTGATTTTCCAGGTCAGTGTCACAGCGGGATCCCCAATGTCAGATATGAAAGACACTGGGTGTTCCCTTGGTGTCCATCCTCTGATGTGTGAAGGGCATATCCACCTCTCCATATGTGGTCATGACAGAAACTCAGGGTTTGGGCGAGTCTACTTGTATCCCTAATACACAAACCAGTCTCATTTTCCAAGGCAAGTCTGGGTTTGTCCATGCATGCCTTTGTCTTGTGTAGTTGCTTTGTGCTTGACCTGTCCTAAAAATTCCATTGGACCTGGTGCTCAAACGTTGCCTATTCTGATTTTGACCAAATAGTTCAGGCCCTGCTATCTGGCCACAATAGATTCTGAGAAAGGTTCCTGCTGACTGGAAGACAGCAAGTATAACCCCACTACTTAGGAAGGGAAGAAAAAAGAGAATAACTGATCTATTTGCTTGGGAAAACATTAGAAGCTATGTGACATCAGAACTTTCAGACAAGAATTGCAAAATTAGGCATAGTCAATATGGATTGATACAAAGGGAAATCATGTTTGAAAAACTTGTAAGTATTTTGTTGAGGATGTTACATGTAGTATAGATACCGAATAATCAGTGGATGTAGTATATTTTGATTTTGCATTAGAATCCCTGCAGTGTGGAAACAGGCCATTTGGCCCAACAAGTCTACACTGATTCTCCAAAGAGCATCCCACCCAGCCTCATCTCTCTATCCTATCCCTGTAACCCTGCATTTCCCATGACTAATCTACCTAATTAACACATTGCTGAACACTATGCGCTATTTAGCATGGCCAATCCACCCAATGTGCACATCTTTGGACTGTGGGAGGAAACTGTGCACCTGGAGGAGACCCACACAAACACAGGGAGAATGTGCAGTCTTCACACAGTCAGTCACCTGAGGCTGGAACCAAACTCGAGTTCCTGGTACTGTAAGGCAGCAGTGCTAACCACTGTGCCATCATGAAGCCAGTTTCAGGTGGCTTTTCATAAGATCCCACACAGAAGGCTGAGAAATAAAATTAGAGCTCATGGGGTTTGGTGGAAATACACTACTATGGATTGGGAACTGATCGACAGAAAGCAGCCGACAGTAGGAATAATTAGGATCATTCTCAGGATGCAGGGTGTTTCTAGTGGACTGGGTCAGGGCTGGGTCTACAACTGTTCACAATCTCTTTGGATGTATTTGGACCTATTGTATTATTTCCAAATCTCATGACAACACCAAATTGGTTTGGGGTTGAAAGATATGAAGGTTATACGAGCAGGCTTTGAGGACTTGGACAGGTTTAGTGAATGGTCTAAAACATGGCAGGTGGAATATAATACAAATGATTTTGAGGTTCTTCCTGTTTATGGAGAAAGCAGAAAGGCAGAATATGTTTTAAATGGTGAGCAATTATTAAATGTGGGTATCCAAAGAGATCTGGCTGTCCTTATTATTGGGTCATTAATAGCTAGCATGCAGGTGCCAAAAACAATTAGGAAGGCAAATGATATATTGATACTACATATTGGCAAGGAGATTTCAGCTCAGAAGTAAGTTGTATAGAATCTTGATGACATGGAGTATACAATGCAGTTTGTTCTCCTTATCCAACGAAGGAAGTTCTGACCACTGAGTGAATTGAAAGGAGGTTCACTAAATTGTTTTCTGGGTTGACAGGATTTTGTTTTGAGGAGACAGCAAGGAAAATGGGTCTGTATTTTTGACAGTTGCGAAGAGTGAAGTCCCACTCAAAATTACAAAGTTCTTATAGTTTCAGACGGTAGCTCTAAATAGGATGTTTCCTCTGGTGGTGACACTAGAACTAGGGATATAATCTTGCATAGGATATTTAAAAGGAGATGAGGAGGAATTTCCTAACTCAGAGGGTAGTGATGTTTGGAGTTCTCTTCCCTAGAGAACTGCAAAAGCTGTTTCATACAGTATCAATACAGAAATCAATAGATTTCATAGACTCATGATATTAAGGGATATGGTTGAAGAGGTAGAAGATCGGCCATGATCTAACTGAATGAAGATGCAGGTTTGAATGTCTGTACCTAAGGCCATCATGACAGACAGAGTATAGACTATACTCCACTGGCCAGCACTTACAAAACCCAGAACAAAGTGTTTCCTGTTCGCTGTGATCCTATGCTTGGCTGCACTTGTGAACAATTCTGAGTGGACCAATAACTACACTAACAACTAATTTATGGTAATCAGTCAAGCTTGTAACATGATACATTTACACTTACCAGAGGTAACTTGAATTCATATGAATTCTTTGCTAACAAAAGTTTCAAGTCTTGAAGAAGTCATTGAATTTGAAATGTTAATTGCGTTTCTCACTGCGCAGCTGCCAGACCTGATGAGTTTCTCTCACAATTACTGTTTCTTTGCCACTTTTGAATTACCTAGAAGCATGAGAAGCCCATAGTTTCCACATTGCTTTTTCCATGGCAATGCCTTGGCCTGGCAGAGTTGACTTGTCAACCAAACAGTGACCCCTTTTCTCCTTAGTATAAAAGCTTATGATAATTTGAAATTTGCTATTCTTGTATTTGTCTCAATCAATAGAAGCAGAAAAGCTTCAGCATCATGTCTCTCTTTGCAGAAATTTGTTCGCGATGATTTGAGTAAATTTTAGAAGGACAAGCTAAGCATTCCTATACTAGTAACCAAGATGTAATTTCAGAACCTATATTAGTTCAGCTCCTGTGGCTTTGCTCATGGACCAAAAGATATTTAACTCTCACTTCCTTTAGAAAATTATATACTTCCCTTCCATTCTTCAATTCCATTCAAGGTCCACTCAATATAATATTTCATTTATTTTGTATTGTCGGTCTAATAATTAAATATGCTTCATTGTACTTGCTGGAAGTACAACAAGCAGCCCTACATGTGTAAATACAGCTACATGACTAAAGTCAAGAATGTGCTGCTGTGAAACTGGAACCACTATAATAATAGAATAATAGTTAATGCATGAAAATGTATTTTTTTGTTCTTTCATTATCTGTTTTTCGTACATTCTCAAACAATAACATAATTGCAAATTAAATGTTTCTAAAAATATTATTAATTTAGGCAACTCCATATGTTTTTTTTAATGACTGATCACACAGGCCCTGTTAATAAGTATTCTGTCTTGAAATGAATAGATCATACCATACTGGATAAATAAAGAAAGATTGCACAACACTGAATTGTTTTTGCTTAATGCAGAACTCTCTGATTTATGAAAAGTAAAGGATGCTTCAGTAGAAAGATGCAAATTTAATTCTCAAATGATTATGCTACCTCATTGGAACTTTTTCAAATTTTGTTTTAAGAACCATTACTATTTAATGGTATTCTATTCATTGTATTGTTGTTCCATTAAGTAATGATAGGCAAACACTATAATGTATAATTTGCAGTATCTTAAATTACAAAAATTGTTTGTGCAATACAAAGTACTGTAGTAAAACAAAAATTATGAAAATAATAATTTTATTCACTGGGCAAAACATAACTTGTAATTGAAGCATTAAATTGAGAAATGTATAGTTTGACGTTGTGATTTGATGATATTTGCCACAAACACTGCAATTTCTATGGGTCTTGAACACTATAGGGCACAATCGTTGCTACAGGATATCCAATAAACGCAGAGCTTGGGCCAACATCAAGAGGAAGGTAAAATTAAAAACTAATCATATTAGCCAGAAAAAAACTTTAGTTGTGAATTCATAAACTTTAATTTCTAAACAAATTGCTCCTTTCGTTCATGTCTTAATAGCCATTCTTTAACAGCTGTGTTAGGAGTATATATGTAGTGTATTATACTATTACCCACTAGGTGTCCTAATGCTATATCTAATTCATAGAACACAATAACCGTAATGTGAAAGCAGACTATTCGGCCCATCAAGTTCGCACCGGCCTTCTGAACAGCATTCCACCCAGACCCACCCCGTACCCTATCCCTGTAACCCCATATTTCTCACAGGTAAACCACCTAGCATGCACATCCCTGGACTGGCATGGCCAATTCGTCTCGGCTGCACATCTTTGGATTGTGGGAGGAAACCCACACAGACACAAGGAGAATATGCAATCTCCACATAGACAGTCCCCCGAGGCTGGAATCAAACCCAAGTCCCTGGTGCAGTGAGGCAGCAGTGCTAGCCACTGAGCCACTGTGCCACCCTGCGGTAGTCAGAAGCAATTTAACAGATTGCTGTTCAACTCTTGTAACCAGACAGATGTCATTTGAAACCCACTATACAGTACATTACATTTCATGTATTTGCTTGAAATGTAGATACTTATGTCCCAAAACCTCAGTTCCTAAGATCTTTTATCAGAATTTTGTAACGGCTGGACTTTCGTTATCCTACCGAAACACTCTGAAGATGCCAGCAATTGAGAGGCCAATTAACTACAATATTGTTGTGCTGGATTTCGGTGTGAGGTCTTCCAGGAATCAATGCACAGTCCCCAAAAGACTTGGAAAATATCATTCGTGGAAAATAGAGAAATGCATCTATAATCTTTAAAGTTCAATGCTGTTCAAGAATGACCAATGTTCAGAGAGGTGAAGTCTTGAACCTAAGAGAAACAAATAAGTGGTGAGCAGCAAAATTCTGAGGGCCAGGAGACTGGTGTTAGGAGTTACAACACTGTGATCCTGTCCCTATGCTGAACCAGCCTTCAAAATCTGTTTTACATAATGGGGAGGTCAGTGTGTTGCCTCCATAGGCCAACCCAAGCAGCAGTAGAGGTAGGCTGATGGCAAAGTCAATAAGTTAGAAGGTGCACCTCTATTTATGGAGAGAGCTGCCCAGTTGTTCTTGTTGTTTTTAGAGCCTCTAACCCTCACTACTCCTCTGACCCTACCTGCCCCGCATGCCCGCTCATAGCTCCCGTGCCACCTCATCCACATTCCCTTTAATACATTTCTCGCTCCATCCCTCCATGGACCCAGCATTCCCTCTCACTCGGTATCCACTAGGTGCTCATGATTGACGCATGAACACAGGCAAATTGCTAAAATGCTCATTTTTTTAAAAAATTGGCGATAAAATATTGCCTTTAAGGGACATTAAACTGTCAATCAAATTCAGCCTGTGTAAGTCTCATTGAAGAAACCTTGTCCAAATTAGCAAACAGGTATTGAAAAGCCAGTTCAAAGAAAGAAGATATCTGACCGTCTGTTCAATCTGCTTCTGTTAATGCAGATGCCAGATGGCTTCAATCTGAATGCTTGCTGATCTCCAAGAACAGCTAATGCATTCAGCCCTGTAGAAGTTATTATATATATGAAATGGGGACTGCTGGTTTTGTTTGGCAGATTTATTAAATTACAAAATTTAATCTTTCTTCTGCCAACTCTTAAACACACATGTGTGAGATTCCAAATCATTTTAATGGCCTGATTTGAGAGTCTCCATATAGTCAGAAACTTAGCATTCAGCCCTTTGATTCCACACCAGCCCACTGAAGGGCTTCCCACCCAGAACCACCCTATCCCTGTAACTGTACATTTCCCATGGCTAATCTGCCTAACTTACTCATCCCTGAACACTACAGGCAATTTAACATAGCCAATCCACCTAACCTGCACACTGTTGGAGTGTGGGAGGAAACCCAGACAGACGCAAGGAAAAGCATGTAAACTTCACACAGATGGTCACCAAAGGGTGGAATTGAACCCTGGTCTCTAACACTGAGAGACAGCAGTGCTAACTACTGAGCCACCATGCTACCCGTAAAGTTGTGCAGGCATTGAAAGATGTACATTGGGGTCACTTTGTGATTTAATGTTCAAACAAGCACTTATCCTGGAGACCTCTGAAAAAGTCCTCTGCTTTGAATTTGCATTGGAAACTTCAGAGGATTCAGACTTACCTTAATTGTTAACCAGGAAACATTAAAGGGTTAAAAACTGTTCTAACGCTTGGTTAACAATAAAGTTGACCTCATGTCACCTTCACCCTAATTAACCACTGCACCTTCCCCAGGAGAGATCTATACCATGCTACATGTACACTCACTGAATTGGCAAGTGTTGTTTTTTTAAAGAAACTGCAGTCAATTGAGGCGTGGGAAATATGAGGAACCAATATACCTTTCCTCAGCAGTAATAAACCCTGAGCCCTAACTGGACAGCAGTGACACCATCTTCATGTGGAGTTCTTAAAAAGCATAACCTGCTGAATCCCATGAATGCTACTTGAAATCTGACTGCATCTGTGGAAATTCTTAAAAAGAAATTAGGAGAACTTTTATATAAATATTAAACTAAAAGGCTGTGCACCACAACAATAAATATTCAGCTGGCAACAAAAGGTTGTTCTTAATTTCTGAGGGCAAGCAATTGGAGGAAGTGATTGTGCACCTCCTAGAAATTCACTTAACTAATGCTGTAGAGAATGCAAGCATATGAATGTCAACACCTACAGCTTGCTTCTGCTGGCCACGTGTAAATGGCCAAAGACTATATTTTAGGCTCATACTCTAAATAGATCTTTAAGTAAATTCAGCAAGAAAAGTTGTCAGCAGGAAATCGATTTTGTGTTATTATAATCAAACAGAGAAGGGAAAAAAAACAAATATCAGAACTTCATCAACCACTAGTATTAGCAGAACTTTAGTTATTCTATCATAATCCTACCATTTGTGTTCATCAATCTGAAATGGCTTCACTATTGGGAAGAAGCAGGTAGATGCTGTGAAGTATTACCTATCTGGCAGAAGCTTGGACTGGTTTGATATTGTCATGCCACGGAAAGATAAACACTTCCAAAGTATTGGAGCCATATCAAGACTCTTAAAAGTTATGTGGTACAAATAATGATTGTGTCTGATATAAGTCTCTGTGACGCTATCAGAGAATACCTCTTTTTCAAGATGAACATCCAAGATCATCTGCCAAAAGCAGACATTAGTTGAAGCAAAACCCCATGATGTATTAAGAAATTATTTTCTGAGGCTATGGATCATAGTGACTGTTCATCAAGAAGTATAGATTACTTGAATTGCTTTCTTTTGAGCAAAGCTTTCCTACTTGCCTTCTAATTTATTTTTTGGATAAATAAGGAAACAGGGAACCTCCATGAGAGAAACATTCAAGTCTTCCTCTAAGATTCCAAGATAAAATAGAAATAACTATTGAGGGAGGCTTCTAAATTAAGCTGGGACCTACAAATATTTTCTAAAAGAACCATTCCAAAATAATGAGACTTTGTTTAGAATCTCCACTGATAAATAATTATTTGCCTTTAAGAATACAGCAATTGTTATCCATCCAAAAGGCCCACATTTTATAATGGCACATTTTAAGCTGAGAACCTCATCACAGTATGGATGTTATGGAAGTTATGATGTGTGACATTGTCCCAGACTATAAACCCATCATTTGCTGGCTGCAAAAAGCTCACAGCAAATTTTACATCCTCACTTCAAGGAGATTGTGGATTGTAAATGAAACGGAATCAACAATGGATAGATTCTCTAACACCCACAAATCCCTATTCCCTCAAATAGATCCATTGAGTTTTGTTCTAGAAATCCACTGGAGATTTCTAGTTTTAGATCATGATTCACTCAAGCTTATTTTGAATATAGTTAAAGCAATTGGTAGTTTAACTATATCACAAATATTATTTTGACATAAATTGTGAATGTGGGAAACATTGCACATAATATGAGCTGCATTCTTTAGCTTAATTATAATTAATTAAAAGAAAACATTTTTATTGTTATACCAGACAGTATAATTTGTTTTCACATAATTGTTAATTAATAGCAAGTGCTTTGTGTTTGACATATTTTGGAACATAATTACACTTGACTGAAGTGTGTATTTATATTTAACAAATTATTCTGTGTTGCTTACATCATGGTCCTTTGTTCTTTGCTCCATTTCATTTGGATATTAATTCCTCAAATTTGGCTACCTCTGGAACAATAGACTTTATTTGTTAGTATTAGTTGCTCAGGGAATATACACATTTCTGGTTGGGCCAGCATTTATCGTACACCCCTAATTGCTCTTGACAAGGTGTAGTGAGCTGCATTCTTGAATTGCTAGAGTCAATCTGGTGTAGGTATTCCAAGAATGCTGTTAGGGAGGTAGTTCCGGGACTTTGCTGCAATGACAGTGAAGAAACAGTGATATATTTCCAAGTCAGGATGGTGACGGGCTTGGAGGAAACTTGAAGGTTGTGGTATTCCCATGTGTTGGCTGCCCTTGTCCTTTTGGATGGTAGTGGTTATGGATTTGGAAGGCACTGTCTATGGAAACTTGGTGAATTTCTGCAGTGCATATTTCAGGTGGTGCGCTCTGCTTCTGCTGTGTACTGGTGGTAGAGGGGGTGAATGATTGAGATTGTGGTGGCAACCAAGCAGGTTGTTTTGTCCTGGATGGTGTCAAGCTTCTTAAACGTTGTAGGAACTGTATTGATCCAGACAAATGGTGAATACTCCAACACACCTTAACATCTTGCCTTATTCAAGGCATAAGTCAATCAGGATCCATTACATTTTCTATGTCTGGTATAATCATATGTTTCTTGATGTCATATGCAGTGAATTTAATTGGCTAAAGACTGGCTTCTATTGAAATTCCTGCAGAAGGTATTGTTAATGTTCCAACATTGTCTTTTATACTTGTGTGCTTGGCTGTACATGATTGAAGATGGGTTATTCATGGGTCATCTTCCACATTTTAGGTAGTATTCTATCATTCATGACTTTACAGGACTTCAGAGCTTTGATTGAACATGTCGGTTGTATGATTATTTTGCTCTGCAGGCCTTTTGAAAACAAATTCAGCTACTGTTACATCATGTTGAGTTACAGATTCACCAGTTTCTCGCGTTTTGTTAGGTTTGCCTGGTGTTGCTCCCAGCAGAAATCAAAAAATGCTGGAATTCACAGTGAGTCAGGCAGCATCCATGGAGAGCAGCAAGCTAACATATCGAGTCAAGATGACTCTTCATCAGAGGTGATACTCTGATGCTCTTCCACCATCCCGATTGAATCAATGGGACTCGATGGGACTCAAACCCAGGTCTCTTAGCTCAGGGGTAGGGACACTCCCTCTGCACCATAAGAGGACCCTTAACCTTCCTTACAATTGTCGAAATGCTAATAGCCCCAGCTGTCTCCTCAGATGAGCAATGGTTTCTTGGCCAGAGGGATTGATACTAATTGATATATTGAAACAGTCTGATTCAAGAACCATGTCTCAGGACCAACACTCTCCCAGTCTTTGAAAGGCTTTAACTATAAATTTCTGAAGCCTTATTTCAGTCTGCTAACTTCCTGGAAACAAAATGTCCGTTGTTTTTTACCCTTCCAAGTGACTTGAGTCTATAAGACCATTAACAGTAATTCTGACTCAAGGTTAATAACTAGGCCTGCCCCATAACCAAGTAAACGTCTTTGGAACCATGTCCTGGATAAAACTTTGCATTTGAGTTTGCCAACCTCATATTTCTGAGTTTTCAGCAACTTTTAAAAGGAATTTTGCATCTCATGTCATGTCTAGCTGAACCCACCTGAGTCTGAGCTCCTTCAGAAAAAAGAATCTTCACTTGACACTAACTTTCTGGACTCAGGCAATCATGTGAAGTAATATTTATGTCTTTGGTGATTTTACATTAGTCTTAATTGTAAACTCTTCCTTTACCTTCCTTGAATGTATGTGTTATACATGTTACAACAGTCATCCCCCAAGTTTGAATAAACCATACCTCTGACTTAATTTAAAAATGATTTTTTTTTTGTGCGTCACTTTAAACATTGGACTTCACAGACAAAACCTTTGAGGAAACACACCACAGCAGCTTTCAACCGAGAGTTAAAAAGACACCTGTACTTATGGACAGAAAAGTAAAATAATTCAACTTACCTCCCTCCCCAGTCCATAACAGTATCATCATTGAAATGGTTCATTCTATCTGGAGTCCCTGGAAATAAGCTGACCGTATTGATTACAATGTCATTGATTGGAGGTGTTAATCTGGGCCAATCGGGAAAGCCCTGGCTGACCAATATACCAGGAGATGCATAAACAGGTCCAGGCAGCAGGCCGTGGAGGGGGTCGTTAGGGCTGACTGCCTGCCCCTCTTCCGCGGTTACGTTAGGGCCCGGGTGTCCTTGGAGAAAGAGCACGCGGTGTCCACCAACACCCTGGAGGAGTTCAGGGAGAGGTGGGTGCCGCAGGGAGTGGAGTGCATCATTTCTCCCTCCAATTCTATTTTGATTTAGTCCCTACCCTCCCCTTCACTGTTTTGATCACACAGCACTGCCCTTTGATATGAAGGGCAGTGTTTGTCACTGGCCACCCCCCGGGTGTTTTCCTATCTTCCTGGTGATGGAAATTGAATAAAGATTTGTGCACTTTGTGTCTTTCACTGTGTCTCACACCTGCACACACACCATGGGTGCTGGGGATAAAATAAGCACTACCGCACTTAGGTGGTAGTGTGGGGGTTAAATTAAAAAAAACAGAAAGAAAAAAAAATATACCAGGAGATGCATAAACAGGTCCAGGCAGCAGGCCGTGGAGGGGGTCGTTAGGGCTGACTGCCTGCCCCTCTTCCGAGGTTACGTTAGAGCCCGGGTGTCCTTGGAGAAAGAGCACGCGGTATCCACCAACACTCTGGAGTTGTTCAGGGAGAGGTGGGCGTCGCAGGGAGTGGAGTGCATTATTTCCCCCTCCAACTCTATTTTGATTTAGTCCCTACCCTCCCCTTCATTGTTTTGATCACACGGCATTGCCCTTTGATGTGAAGGGCACTGCTTGTCACTGGCCAATCGGGTGTTTTCCTATCTTCCTGGTGGTGGAAATTGAATAAAGATTCGTGCACCTTGTGTCTCTCACTGTGTCTCACACCTGCACACACACACCATCGGTGCTGGGGAACAATAAGCACTACCGCAATTAGGCGGTAGTGTGGGAGTTAATTTTAAAAAAAAGGCATATGTTTTAACCCATCTCCTGTCTCCCAGGACAGAAGCCCCTCAAAAAAAAATATATACCAGGAGATGCATAAACAGGTCCAGGCAGCAGGCCGTGGAGGGGGTCGTTAGGGCTGACTGCCTGCCCCTCTTCCGAGATTACGTTAGAGCCCGGGTGTCCTTGGAGAAAGAGCACGTGGTGTCCACCAACACCCTGGAATTGTTCAGGGAGAGGTGGGTGCCACAGGGAGTGGAGTGCATTATTTCCCCCTCCAACTCTATTTTGATTTAGTCCCTGCCCTCCCCTTCACTGTTTGATCACACAGCATTGCCCTTTTTTGTGAAGGGCACTGCTTGTCACTGGCCACCCAGGTGTTTTCCTATCTTCCTGGTGGTGGAAATTGAATAAAGATTCATGCACCTTGTGTCTCTCACTGTGTCTCACACCTGCACACACACAACATGGGTGCTGGGGAAAAAATAAGCACTACCGCAGTTAAGCGGTAGTGTGGGGGTAATTAAAAAAAACGGGAGTGTCAGAGCTTCTGTTAAAAAAAAATAAACAGGAGTGGAAAAAGAAATACCAGGAGATGCGTAAACAGGTTCAGGCAGCGGGCCGCGGAGGGGGTCGTTAGGGCCGACTGCCTGCCCCTCTTCCGCGGTTATGTTAGAGCCCTGGTGTCTCTGGAGAAGGAGCACGCGGTGTCCACCGACACCCTGGAGTTGTTCAGCGAGAGGTGGGCGTCGCAGGGAGTGGAGTGCATTATTTCCCCCTCCAACTCTATTTTGATTTAATACCTGCCCTCCCCTTCACCTTTTGATCACACAGCATTGCCCTTTGATGTGAAGGGCGCTGCTTGTCACTGGCCACTCGGGTGTTTCCTTTCTTCCTGGTGGTGGAAATTTGAATAAAGAATCGTGCACCTTGTGTCTTTCACTGTATCTCACACCTGCACACACACAACATGGATGCTGGGGAAAAAATAAGCACTACCGCGGAATAAAAAGAAAAAAAAAGTATACCAAGAGATGCATAAACAGGTCCAGGCAGCAGTCCGTGGAGGGGGTCATTAGGGCTGACTGCTTGCCCCCTTCCGTGGGTATGTCAGAGCCCAGGTGTCCTTGCAGAAGAAACACGCGGTGTCCACCAACACCCTCAAGATTTTCAGGGAAAGATGGGTCCCGCAGGGGGTGAAGTGTATTATTCCCCCCTCCAACTCTGTTTTGATTTAATCCATTCCCTCCCTTCACCTTTTTGATCACTCATCATTGCCCTTTGATGTGAAGGGCACTGCTTGTCACAGGCCACTCGGGTGTTTCCTTTCTTCCTGGTGGTGGAAACTGAATAAAGATTCATGCACCTTGTGTCTCTCACTGTGTCTCATACCTGCACCCACACAACATGGGTGCTGGGGAAAAATATATAAGCACTACCACAGTTAGGCAGTAGTGTGGGGGTAAAGAAAGGAAAGAAAAGGGGAAAAAAAGAAAATAAATACCAGGAGATGCATAAACAGGTCCAGGCAGCGGGCCACGAGGGAGTCACTATGGCTGATTGCCTGCCTCTCTTCCGCAGCTACGTCTGAGCCAGGTGCCTCTGGAGAAGGAGCACGCGGTGTCCACCAACACCTCTGAGCTGTTCATGGAGAGGTGGGCACCGCAGGGAGTGGAGTGTCTTATTTCCCCCTTCGGCTCTATTTTGATTTAATCCCTACCCTCCCCTTCACA
Organism: Chiloscyllium plagiosum; assembly: GCF_037043375.1. Classification (NCBI taxonomy): domain Eukaryota; kingdom Metazoa; phylum Chordata; class Chondrichthyes; order Orectolobiformes; family Hemiscylliidae; genus Chiloscyllium; species Chiloscyllium plagiosum. The sequence goes on along the minus strand of NW_028270157.1, from coordinate 27,265,425 downwards.
TTTTTGATCACGCAGCATTGCTCTTTGATGAGAAGGGCATTGCTTGTCACTGGCCACTCGGGTGTTTCCTTTTTTCTTGGTGGTGGAATAAAGATTTGTACACCTGTTGTCTTTCACTGTGTCTCACACCTGCACACACACAACATAAGGAAAACAAGAAAATATACCAGATGAGAATCTTCTCTGTTTAGTACTGACTCTGAGTTGGCTGAGCATAGCCAGTGTACAATGCACAAATAAATAAAGGATGACTTGGTGACAGGATACGAACCTTTATGCAATTACTTCACTGTCACATTTCCAATTTTTGCATTTGTTTCACATATAGCAATCTTAAACATTTTCTTATGCTGGCACTCCATTTTACTAATTTTCAGTTGCACTGTAGCCACAAAGAAACAAAAGTAAGTATTTTTTAAAGTGATTTAATTATAGCTAAATATAGCTAATTACAGATGTAGTGTAACTTTATTAAATCCTTGGTGACATGGATGATTGCATACTTCTAACTCCAAAGAGTCTTTTTTCATCCATGAAATGTAGACATTGCTGACTGAGTCATCGTTCATTGCCTAACACTAATGACCTTCTCAATGGCAATTCAGTGTGTCATAACATGTTTGAATGAGTTGATTAAAAATACATTTTTGCATTCGGGTATTAAAAGATACTTTTTACACTGAGGTATAAATGTACAGTTGTGATAACAATGAGGTAATTTCCCCATTAATGTCCATTTAGAGGGCACAGGCTTTAAGAAATTGGCCAAAGAAGCTGAGGAGATGAAAAGATTGCAGTGAGTTCTTGTGATCAGGAATACTACTGATAAAGTTGATGGAAGCTGATTCAATATAACAAAGGAATATATCCTTGAAAAGAGAAAGAAAATGTGGTGTATGGGAGAAAGCAAAGGACTGGGAATAATTGAATAACTTTTTAAAGGTGACATTATGGTTCTATATGAAAATGTGATGAATTCCAAGAATAACTGAAAGCATTATCAATGACACTGATGTAATGTTATGATAAGAGTTGTAAACTCTGTGCAATATGTGTAAAGTGGCTCAATGGTTTCTACTTTAGCAATTGGGTAATATGTATAATATTTAATTACAACATCTCACACTACCCAAATATATGAACATGTACACATGAAAGAAAATAACCTGGAAGAATTCAGATAAGTGGAAGCCTAAAGATTTGATATATGAGTGTAATTCCTTTGGAATTAAGCCTCTACTGTGGATGGTATTTGAATATAGTGAAACCTTGCTTTAATTTTTGTGTTAAGGTCCATAATTATATTGGTTTGTTTGTTTTCTTGTGTAATAAACTCTGTTGTTAAAGATTGCCTAAAATATCCATGGGCAGGTTTTAGAGATTAATCAGTGTAGCTAAAAAGATTAAGCATATGATCTATAAAGTCACATTTCATTCTGGGATCTGACTTGTTCTGTTGGGATCATTACATGTGGTATTCAGAGTATCAAGAATTAAGTGTCCAGACATCTCATTATAATGACATGGCTGGTCTCAACATGGAATAGGTTTAAATATTTATTTATAGGCATTGAATGGGTTGATTCCAGGATATTAAAACCTTCATGAAAAATTTGGACTGTAGGCAGGCAATCAGTGACGTTACGTTTTCAACTGACATAGTCTTTTTCTCTTTTTTAGTTACTTTCTTGATTTGCAGCACATATAAGCCAGTATAATAAATAACATGTACCTAAGTATAAAGTAATAACCCAAAAAACATGCAGCAAATCTGAATGTGGTTTTTTTTGTCATTATTTTTACATGAATTATGTAACTGGAAGATTTTCTGTGGGCCAGATAACTGTTTTGTGACTAGATTGGCTTTGGGCTTGGGGAGCCGGTGGAATCTCCATCATAGCAGACTCTGAAGAAACTGCCTGGGAAACTGAATTTCTCTACTATACCTGGAAATGAACAAAAGTCTCTATTTGAATCAAAGAATTCAGATGCTTCTCTTATAATAAGGTATGGAGTTACCCAGGAAAAGACTATTGGTCTAAATAGTCTGAGTTACTATTAAACTGACCCCATACTTATCTCACTCTCATACCCCAGACCCTAACCTAACACCCATCCATCCTCCAGTGACAATACCTCCCACAGAACCAATTTCATCCCCAAATCCTAGAGCCAGTCCTCTTCGGCAACTGATACCCATTACGCTAGGACTCAAATCCCTTACCAGATATGAGTCTCCGGTACCCACGTTAGACCCCATCTGACCCCCCCCCAAACCAGTCCATCCTCCAATCACCCCACTGGACCGTATGCCCACCCTCCTTACCTGCTGTTAGATCCAACCCTTTGCTGGACCCAATTCCTACACATGCTCCCAACCCTGTGGCTGGATATGACTGTCCATTCCCCTCTGCCCTCTGGACCAGACTTGACCTGAACAGCTACTTCCATGCTAGACCCAATCCCAAACTGAAATCCTTCCCATTGGCCGCCAGTCCTAATTCCTTCAGCCCACTGTGACCTAACCTAAACACTTCCATGCTCCTTGCACCTTGCACTCTGGAACCCTAATGCACCTCAGCTGGCACACTACCTAGTTGGAATCCTTCTTACTTGTTACCATAGGTACCTGGCACCCTGCCCTCTCAGCATCTTAACATCACGCTTACCTTGTGTACTTATCGTTTAACTGCAGCTGTCAAAGTGACTGAATGGACCTTTAAATTTTAGAAGACAGCCACTGACTGCTGTGGGAAGTGGGATATGGTTTGTCTTCCTGTGGCAGTTCTACACTGCTAAGGGACAGTCAGAATGGAAGTAGGGCTCCACATTTCTGAGGCAGACCTGAGCAGCATCTCCTGTCAGAAATGCAAAGCTTTCTCCTTTCTTTAAGAAAGGGTAGGGTTGGCATCACCACGTAGTGAAAAATATGCCATACCCACCCATCAGCATATCTGCACTGACAGCATTATGGATTCTTTCCCTTCACAGAATGATTTTTGCTTAGCATTTTGAGTTTGACACAACACCCCTTGTCTAAATCATATCACTTGAACAGCTGATAACTGAGTAGAAGAATGGTGCTATTGAGTGAAGAACAATTGGGACATGTAAGTAGGTGACTGCACAGTTGGTCTCACTCTCCAGAGAGTTAAAGTTGAGAGAGGCAGTAGCTGTGCTAAAATTGTCCAATGAGATCAGGTCTTATTATTCAAACAGATTCTTCATAATTGCAATATAAATAACCAGTTCCCAGTAATAGCAGCTCCAGGTATCCTCGGAGCCAGATTAAAGCATTTGGAACATGGCAGGAGATATGAGCAGCTTATTGTTAATATCCAAAATAAATGCACTATTAAATTCATTAGCAAATAAAATTCTACCAGTGACACTTTACAGAAAAGGGCGAATTAAACATTGCATCAGCATGGCTTGCACGTGTTCAGTCACAGCGTGTCGCATTCAAATTGAAACACATTCTATGTATTTTTTAAAATGCAAGAGCCTTTCAGAAAAATAGAAGCTGAGTTGTGTGTGTGTACGCGTGTGTGTGTGTGTGTGTTGTATTGGATACTGATCAGAAATATCGAGGTCAGCCTAAAGAAAACTTCCAGCTAAGATTGAAATTGACATCAGAGATACTGGAATACAGAAATGATCAATGTAAAACATGAGAATGTGTTATTCAATCTTAAACTTCTGTCATACTCAAGGTTAACAAATACAAGTTGCAAAGAAAGGTCTTTATTTGTTAGTTTATTTTAATCGTGGAATGAACCTTTGGAGGCCAGATTAATTATAGCTCTGAAATAACTATTCTCAAGATAGTTTTGAATTTGCAACTAGAATCTTGAACTTAGTTTTCTAGATTTCAATATTGACTGGACTGATGTTCAGAGCATTTGCAAACATTTGGTTTGCAGCTACATATTTTAATTCAGCTACTGTGATGATATGATTTCTAATTTGAGGTTTTAGAGGTGGATGGCATTCAGGGATAAACTCAGAAACAGGTCACAAATAATTGTCATGGTCTACAAGTAAACTGGACTGCCAGGGTCAATTGTGACACCCAAACAACTTCATTTTCAATTTGCTACAATAATGAATAATCCTCCCTCTTCTAAAGCAATAGAATTGAGTAAAATTTTGATAATGCCACATTTATCAATTCTCCATCATTGCAGATAGGGGAGGTGATAGTCTGGTGGCAATATCACTGGATTGTTAATCCATTGACCCAAGTAATATTCTGAGGACAGGGTTTGAATCCTATCACAGCAGATGATAGAATTTAATTCAATAAAAATCTGGAATTAAGAGGCTAATGAGACCACAAATCATTATTGGTTGGCAGAACAATGATTGTCGGAAAAATACATATGGAACCTGCCATCTTTACATTTACATTTACCTGGTCTGGCCTACATGTGACATAGAGATAGATAATAAATGTTGGCCTAGTCAGTGACATTCTCATACCACAAATTAGTTTTTTTTAAATCTTCAGGAAAGACATTTGAAGCAAATGATCATAGAAAAGAAAGAGGGTTGGAAGCCTGTCATTATCAGATCCTATATCATGCTGGGACATCAGACCTGCCATAATTTAAGATGGACAACAATGAATGGCCAAAAGATATGCTGTTATTAGCATCCCTACATAATTGAAGCAAAGAAGCAAATTCCATGTTATATCATATGATGGCATTTTAATCGCTTATGTCCCTCAATAACTCAAAAAGTGAAAGAAGGTAAAGTAACCAGACTAGACCGAACGTGTGGTGCTAGAAAAGCACAGCAGGTCAGCAGCATTTGAGGGGCAGGCGAATCGATGTTTCGTGCAAACTAGACCACCTATTACTGTATCAACAATTGCCAGTTGTGTTGTTAAGCAGTATATTGCATTGTCTTGCCTGTCTCTGGGTGTTGGTTGGTTGATTGATTTGTATTTACAGTATTTGCTGGACCTGTTACAGAATTCCAAAACCTGAAGCTTTTTTTAAAAAAATCTTATCATTTGTCTTGTTTTCTTAGAGTATTCATCACTTCATAAAAGGGATAAAACATATACATTTCTATCCTTATTTGACACCATGAAGGAAGCTTCCTCCTTCCTAAATATTTGCAGTCACATTCACAATCAATATGACTTGAAAGAGTTTATATGCCTGCTCCTCCATACAAAACCCACTACAAAAGAGATTTAGACAGTGAGCATGTGCATCTGAACATAGACTTTTATACCAGACTTGTATCTAAACTTTTCTTTAATAACTATTTGTCGTTAATTCCAGGCAACAGGAACTGACATTCATTCTGATGTGATCAGATATATAACATTTCAATATATTTCCTGTGTTATAAATCTTTCTGTTGTGCTATGTAACAGACAGCTATTTCCACTAAGTCTGTAATCTGTTCCTTCCTGGAGGTGAGTTGTACTTGAGCACCTCAAATTATTCTTTGTTGTAATGTTACTTCCCACATAATTCCTACACTGGTCTTCTCTTGCAACTTTCCCAAGTGCCAGCTCCCAGATGCAAAATCTAAGTCAAATGCTCTGGATTTTACTCACTTGTTTTTTATGGATTTTTTTTATTTGTTGCATGATACATGTGAACACTAATTGTTACACAGCATGTGAACATATGTAACTAACTCATATATTGGAAGGACTCCTAGCCAAACAATGAAGCTTACAGCATCAATTACAAATGGGATGACTCTTGCCATCAATTCAGCACTGTGTGATGTATAGCATTATGTGATCAGTGTATTCTAGTTACCAACTGGAGCTAAGATTCTTATTGACAACTTCAATAGCTTCCTTCACTTAGGCAGCCCCTCATGGCTGAGGGTGAATTACTTCCAAGATGGAAATAAGATCTCATGTGACTAAAGAGTCCAAAGCATGACCTGCAGTCTCTGTCATAGGCAGAGCAGACAATAGGAGAAAAGGAAAGTGGGATGTTCATGTTACTCCCTGCTTTTTTCTCCTGACACATGGCTTCGGTTTGTCATTGGCAATGAATCTTGAGGTATGGAAATACTTCTCAAATGATTTCCCTCCATTTCATGCAATCTTGAGCCAAGGTTTGTCAAGTATGACAAGGATGTTTCACTTCTTCAAGGACATGTTGAGAATGTCCTTTTAAGTATTTCCACTGCCCTCTTGGGGCTTGTTTGCCATGTTGAAGTTCCCAATTGAGCATTAGTTTCAGGAGCCTCATTTCAGATATGTGAAAAATGTGGCCTGCCTAGTAGAGCTAATTGAATATGGTCAATGCTCCAATATTGGGGATGCTGGACTCAGCAAGGATTAGTGAGAGACAGGAGGATGTAGGACACCCCAAAGTTTTTTTTTTGCCTGCTCTACAATGACACATAAGCTGTGATACTGAGCAACAGATCCACCACAGGCCATTTGGTCTAGGGTCAAGCAAGGCTGGTCATTATGCTGATGTGCTTCTCAATCTGTTTTTCTGCAATGCTCCACCACACTCTCAGTCAGCTACTTGCTGAAGTGGAGCTAATCTACAGAACAAACCTGAACTTGTTCAACTTCTGCCACTTATGCACCAGATCCAAGGTTATCTCATGTAAGAAAAGTTGAAAGATAATTTCCATTGTATATCATTTCATATACTTGCATACATCTAATCTAGTCCTAGCATCTTATCAATTTAGATATCGATAGCTTATCCAATATTTCTTCCTTGTTATTTTAAACCTTTCTGTAGACTGAATTTCCATTTTTGTCATCATGGCTGCTGAAACATCTGCCTCAAAGGTAAAAACAAATGCAAGGTAATTATTTACCACATCAGGCATACCTCTTCTCTCCATATGTAAATCCTTTTTGTGATCTCTAATGCATTTATCAAATACTTTGGGATTTCCCATTATTTTATCAGCCAGTCTTTTTTTGATAATCTGTCTTTGTATGCCTTATTTACTTTTTCACTTCCCTACTGAACTTTCATTGTTCTTAATTGTATTTACTACCTGACACCTGTCATAAGCACATGTGTACTGCCTTAACTTAATTTCTATCTCTTTTGTCATCCACGTAGTTCTAAAATTGTTTTTCCTTCCTTTTCCTTTTGAGGGAATGAACCTTAACTGTACACAAATCATCTCTCCTTTGAAGTTAGTCCAACGTCCACTGATTTTCCTGTCAATCTTTCTTACTAGTTCACTCATCCCAGCTCTATTCATATCCCATATCTGTCAGCTGATTATTCTAACTCCAGATTGACCAATATCATTTTCCAATGTCAATATAAACCTTATGATACAATGATCACTGTCGACCAAAAATTTCTCCACTGTCACTTGGCCACCTCATTCCCAAGAATCTGGTCTAGCAGTACCTCCTTTCTTGTTGGACTGGACATATACCGTTATAAGAAATTCTCCTGTAGAAGAACATCTATTTCTCACCCTTTACACTATCATTATCCTGATGTTCAGATAGGCAATTAAAGTTCCTGATTATAACTACTCCACGATGTTTAGACCTCTGTGTAACTTACTTGCAAGATTGTTCCTCTGCATTAGTTGGTGGTCCACAGGTAACACCAATCAATGCAGTCATGCAATGTAACCCATCTTCTTCCTTAGCTCTAGTCAAATCAATTATGTCCTTGAATGCACTGTAACATTCAATTTCTCCAGTGAGTCAATGCTCTCCTTAACCAAAATGAACACCTCTCCAACTTTGTTTCCCTTTGCTATTTTCTCTGAACTCTGGTAACCAGAAATATCCAACAGCCAGTCTTATTCCTCCTTGAGCAAGGTCTCTGTTATTACCACAACATCATAAGCCAACATGATAATTTGTGCCTGTAACTCCCAGCAGTATTAACTATTCATAATGCTGATTTAGACTTCTTTCTCCCTTAGGCCTATTTCACTTATTCATTCACTATTTAGTGTTCGGGTGCTAGTTGCATGTCCCAATATTCTGTGCACCTTGGTATTACTTCCTACTATTCGTTTCTGTTTCCCACATGCACGTACCTCCAAAAGCACTATCAAAATGCTCCGCAAGGAATTTAGTCTTGGTTATGCTCAGATGAAAAACATTTGGCTTGTACAGGTCATTTGGCCTTCAGCCAGTCCCAGGGTCCAAGAAATAAAAGCCCTCACTCTTGCATCTTCTTTCCAGCTACAGCGTAATCTGTTTTTCTTACAATTTATGTACTCACTTACATGTGGCACTGGGAGTAATATAGAGATTACTATTTTCAAAGTTCTATTTGCTACTTTTTTATCTAGCTCCCTAAAATTCCAATTGCAAGATCGCATTAATCACCCCCCAAACCGTTTTTGTTAGTATTAGTGTGGACCAATACCTTAAGCTGTTCACCCTCCACCAGAAGAATGTCCTACAACTGTTCTGTGACATTCTTGACTCTAGAATCAGGGAGGTGATACACCATCATTAAATCATATTGGCATTTGCAAAAATGCCTTCCCATTTCCCTAACTAAAGAATTCTGTATTGCCAATCCCCTGACTTTTCACTCTTCCTCTTTCTCACCTAGACTACCCACCGTGCTACAGGTGTGGCTCTTTCTGCACTTCTCTGAGGAGCCATCACCTTAACTAATATAAAAAAGGAATAAATTGTTAGCGAGCAGGGCGTCTGTGGACTCCTGCATTACATGCCTGTTTCTCTTGGACTGCCTGATGGGAAATTATTTCTGAACTGTCAGTTTGCTTCTAATTGCTGTGTGACCACCTCTCTGAGCATGCTATCGATGTGGTTGGCTCCCTGACATGAGTACCTCAGTGACTCTTGCTGCTGCTTAACTCAATCTTGTTCAGTCCATGGCATTTCCTACACGCAGGTTCTTCCAGTCATAGTTATCTACAACTTCTTAAATCCAACAGGATAGGCAATCCACTTGATTGAGTTGCCCTGCTATATTTAACTTACATTTTATGTTACTTTACTTACTGTGACTTTAGTAACTTCAAGTTATCCTAACTTTACTCATGTAAGATTAAATAAAAACTGATGATTTTTAGAAAGTAGAAATTCTTCCCCTTACCCACATCTCCTTCATCTCCTGTGCATGCAAGTTATTACTTTGTGCTGGGATGAAAATTTACATGTTTCAAACGTAGGGGAACTAAGACATTGTCCCTAACAGCAGCTGTTCAACAACAAGGAACTCATTGTTGTTCTGCAATGTTACTCTTGGACCGTTTCCTCCTCTCCTGGCACTCTTTTATCTGCTATTTCACCACTGTTTCCTGGTCTTTACATGCTGGTGATTGGCCTCATAGAGGGCGCTGACTGCCTCGCTGTCCTTCATGAGCACCACTCTGTTTATGGCCAACAGTGCAGGAAGGTCTTGGGTACATGGATTGAAAGTAACCAGGCTGAAGAAACAACTTTTTAAAAAAATTTATAGGATGTGGGCTTCATTGGCTGGTCAGAATTTATTGCCTTTGAGAAGATGGTGGTAAGCAGTCTTGTTGCACCACTGCAGTCGATGTACATATCATGGGTAAGGCTCACTCCTGGATCTCCTGCTTTTTTTGCCCATCAGCACTGCCCACCAGATTGTATATGGGTGACAGGCTTTGTTTGATATAGGAGACTACTAAACAAACAGAGATTTTACAATTATCCCATAGTTTGTTTTTAAAAAAACCTAATTCGAAAACAAGCCTTTCCAACTTTAAAGTTATTGAATCAAATGAATTCAAATTTGCTAACTTCTGCAATGATATTTGAACTGGCATCTTTGGAATTATTTGTCCAGATCTCTCCATGACTAGTTGAGTATGTTATGATTTTCATAGAGACTAGTAAATTTTAAAAATAACTTCAAACTTAAAGACACCTCACAGCTGTCAAAATACAATGCACCCAGCATTGCTAACTTGGAATCCTCAACTTTATTGCAACCCAGAGTTTGGGAACTTCTGGACTAGGCATTATCTTTGTGGACAACTTTATTCTTTAACTTACAGAACATCACCCCCCTCCCCCATTTCATTTTAACACAACCATAAAAATATACTTCACAGGTAAACATGACACTGTCATTTAAGTAGATATTTAAATCTCCCAACACAAGACAAAAGTTATTCTTAGCTCCTGAGCGTTTAATTCTGGATTTTTTTTTCCTTTTGCAGCTGTTATGATCTTGGCAGACACCAGTGACATCTTGTTTTTGTTTGAAAATCTGAAAACCTAGGTTTTTACTGAAACAATGAAGGCACAAGTTACACAGTTAAAAATCAAAATAATTTTATTGAATAAAAATCAAAGGACACGAATAATAATAATTGTACTCTATCTGAAAACAGGAACTCTGTCTTAAGACAGGAAAATTACAATAAATAGCATTAATTCTCTAAACCAACCTCTTAACTCAAATTTCCATCTACAACCATTTGACTGGCAAACCCCAAAGCACAAATCAGCTACTTATCAAACATTTGTAGCATAACCGTTTTCTCTGCATAAGTTTCAAAAGGTTTGCCAAAGAGTTGAGATTTCTTGGGCTTTCTGCATTCTCTCAGCAAGGTTTTCCCATCAAATCTCCTCCAAAAATCCTATGGTTGTAAACACAAGTATAAGTCTTTGTGCAGCTAACCAAGGTCATTCAGAACTCTCCTATTTAATATTCTTTAACTCTGCAGTCTTGCATATAAGTTCTCTCACTAACTAGCTTAGCTATCTCTAGAAAGTCAGTCCCTGTTGTGAGTCCTTCAGTTAATAAGAGTTTTAAACTCCTTTATCTGACATACAAAATTTCAACTGAGTTGTGCTGGAAAGAGATGTTTTCTGTTTTGCAACTAGATTGTCCATTATATCCCTAAACTGCTTGAATTGAATTTATTGTCACATGTACCAAGGCACAGTGAAAAGCTTTCTCTTGCAAGCAATACAGGCAGATTACAGAGTTAAGTAGCATAGCATAGACAAGCAAATAATAGGTAAACAGCAGCAAAAACAAAAACACAGGTACAGGCGAATGTTAAGTGTTTGTGAGTCCATTCTGTATTCTAACAACAAGGTAGAATCTGTTTCAAAACCGCTGATGCATGTGCTCAGGCTTCTGTACATTCTTCCTGATGGTAGAGGTGTAGAAAAACACTGCCAGGGTGAGATGGAGCTTTAAGAATGCTGGCGGGCTTTCCTTGACAGCAGGCCTGGTAGATGGATACTATGGATGGGAGGTTGGCCTTTGTGACTGTCCAGGCCGAGTTCATCACTCTCTGTAACCGCCTCCGATCTTGAATGGCACGGTTGTCATAACAGGTAGTAATACATCCAGACAGAATGCTTTCAATGGCGCACCTATGAAAGTTGGCAAGGGTATTCGCTGTCATGCCAAATTTCCTCAGCTGCCTGAGGAAGAAGAGACGTTGTTGTCAGAAATCAGAACCACACCTAACAAATCACACTTTTAATTAATGTGTGATTGAATCTTTGTCTTGTTTATCTCAGGTCATGTTCAATTACTGGAAACCAGCTGTTTTTATTTTGCAAGAATTCTTCTCGCAGAGAAACCTACCTCTTTAAGGGATCATCATTCCAGTACAAAGTATAATTTTCCCGTGAATTCATAGCCTGGTATCTTCGATCCCCAAGGCTGTCTTTTATGGAAAGTGTATAACTGGAAACCCTCCCTCTAGTACAGGCTAAGTGAATCTTCCAACCTTGTTTTAACACCTTATAAATTTGGTCTTTTCAATCCAAGCATGAGCTTCCACCACATTTCAGAATAATGAAACACAGAGATTTTCAGCCTCTAGCTGCTCTTTCTCCTCCAGACCTTTTACTCTTAAGATCATAAGAAACAGAAGCAGAAGTAGGCCATTATCCCCATTGTACCTGCATTGCAATTTAATAAAATTATAGCTGATTTAATTGTAGCCTCAATTACACTTGCCTGCATATCCCCAGTAACCCTTGACCTTTGTCAATCAAAAGCCTGTCTAGCTCAGCCTTCAATATATGCAATAGCATAGCTTCTACTGCCCTCTGTGGAAAATAATTTCAAAAGCCGAAAGCATTAGCAGAATACCCTACCTACGATTCAGTAATATTTTAGGAAATCGAGTAGCACAATATCCCCTGTACCCTTCACAATGACAAAATGAATCATGTGGACCTTACATGCAGGTAGAAATGGTGATTATCTAAACTTGCGAGCCTTAATTTTTTTTCAGATTGCAGTTTAAAGTATAACTGTTCACAACCCAAGATCTTCAAAAGTTTTCTGTGACTTTGGATATTAACATTTAATCCATTGCTAATGAACGGGCGTCAGCTATTGTTTTCAAGCATAAACAATAGCACCTTTTACCCAGTAACTCAATTGTCCGACCCACCCTTTAATCTTTCACAATACTGCTCAGACTTACTGTCATGCAGAATTCAGTGGAAGTTACATGACCCCCTTCATTTTATCCCAAATGACACAATCCCAAAGCATGACAATATGATAAAGCTAAAAATTGTAATACAAAAACAAGCCAATTGGTCTCTCTCTCACTGAATGCCCTGGATCACTGTGCTATTACACCTCAAACAATAAACCAATTTTGACAAAGCAAGTGGGAGAAATTGATTCCTCTGGCATTAGGTTCAGTAACCTACAACTTTGAAATAATTGCTAAAAGAGTTGAAGAGGAAGCAAAGAGAAATTCCTTTCTGCAGAGGTTTGTGAACAACACTGGAACACATTGCCTGAGCATGTGCTGAAATCATTGCATTATAACTTTCAAAACACTATTGGACATGAATCTGTTTTTATCTTAACAATCATTCATGTAATGTGGGCAGCATTGGCTAAGCCAGCATTTATTGCCTGTCCTTAATTGTCCTAGAGAAGGTTGCAAGTTGCCATCTTGCACCACTATAGTTCTTAGGATGTAAGGGAAACCACGGTGCTGTTAGGAAGGAAGTTCCAAGGTTTTGACCCAGCGTTGAGCAAGGAATAGTCGAATAGTTCCAAGTCAGCATGTCAAGGGGTTTGAATGGGAACTTCCAGATGATGAAGTTTACATGCAATTGCAACATTTGTTTTCAAAGCAGTAGACGTCACGGATTTAGAATGTGCTGTTTAGAACAAGGCTTGGTGAGTTACTGCTGTTCATATTGTTGATGGTATACTTTGCTGCCACAATGTCTCGGTGGTTGAGGGACTGCTTATTGAAGATGGTAAATTGGGTGCCAATCAATTGGGCCGGTTTGTCCTGAATTTTGTTGAGCTGATATTGTTGAAGATGTGCCATCATAAACCTGATTTGTACCTTGGACAGACTTTGGGAAGTCAGGAGGTGAATTACACAGTGGGGAATTACTAACCTTTGATCCACTGTCATAGCCAAAGTAGATGTATAGCAGGTCCAGTACAGTTTCTGATCAATTGTAACTCTCAGGATGATGATAGTAGAGGATTCAGTGATGGTAATGTTATTAAATGTCAATGAACTTTGGTTAACTTCTCTCTTGTTGGAAATAGTCTTGGCTAGCACTTGTGTGGTTTAAATATTACTACTATTTGTCAGCTCGAACCTCAATGTTATGAATAGCTTTAGTATCTGAGCAGTGGCAAAAAAATCTGAACATTGTGCAATGATCAGGGAACGTCCACACTTCTGTCTTTATTATGAAAGGACTGTCACTGATGAAGTAGCTGAAAGTGGTTGGGCTTTGGAACATCAACCTAAGAAACTCCTACAGTGATGTTCTTGGACTGAGATGATTAAACTCCAACGACCACAACACATCTTCCTTATTGCTAGTTATGCTGTCAGCCAATGGCGAGCTTTGCGTGTAGTGGAAAGTTGCCCCATCTGTCATTTTCAGACACATCTCTTGGCAGCAAAACAAAACTGGACAGAATTTCTATTTTTTAGTACCTTCACTTTTGTACTCCTGCACTCCAAACTATATCACTTTTGGTAATGGAATCTTCAAACTGAATTTTATTTGTATGTTTTAAAGTGACCAATCCAACGATTGGTCCTCCAGAATGCAGCCCTTTTTTGATCATTCCAATATTCCAAATAAACACCAGAAAGATGAGAAATACTTTTCTCATTATTGCTATTAATTCACAAGATGTTGGTGCTGCTGTCTAAATCGGCATTTGTTGCCCAGGCCTAATTGCCCAGAAGGCGGTTAAGAGTCAACGGCATTGCTGTGGGATGGGAGTCACATGGTGGTCAGATCAGACAGCAGCTATTCCTTCCCTTCCTTATAGAAAAGGGCATTTGTGAACCAGATGAGTTTTTACAACAACTAACAGTGATTATGTGGTTGCCATTAGGTTAGCTTTTAATTCCAGATTTTATTGAATTCAAATTTCACCCCCCACCCCAGATGGGATTCAAATCCATGTTCCCAGAACATTAACCTGAAATTTTGGATTATTAATCTAGAGAGGTTTTAAAATATTTGATTGTGACTTTATTCATCATTACTTTTAGATTTAGATTATTAGCATGAATTGAGATGTCTTAACAGTGAGTCTTTTCTTTACAATTTATGATGGATTATAAAGACAACTAATGTCGTGCTCAATGTGAAGATAGAGTATTTAGCACTCAGTACCTGCTAGGTTAACAAAGTTAAAAACCACAAAACACCAGGTTATACCCCAACAGGTTTATTTGGAAGCACTAGCTTTCACAGCGCTGCTCCTTCATCAGGTGGCTGTGGAGTATAAGATTGTAAGACACTAAATTTATAGAAAATGTTGTGATGTAACTGAAATTACGTATTGAAAAAGACCTGGATTGTTTGTTTAGAATGACCATGTTGGTTTCAGTTCTTTCATATGTAAATCCCAAAATGTTTTTAAAAAATTACATTTTCAAGTGAACTTTAACAATAGGTGTCATGTGTGTGAGAACCTCTGTGGCTATGTCCAGGGCATCTTGAAACCCATTGTACAGGTGATGCCCAGCTTCCGTCGCGATACTACAGATTTCTTACAGAAACTCAGCACCCATGGACCAATCGAACCGGGAACATTCCTCATCACAATGGATGTGTCAGCACTCTACACCAGCATCCCCCACAATGATGGCATTGTGGCAACAACCTCAGTACTCAACACCAATAACTGCCCATCTCTGAGCACTGTCCTACAACTCATCCGCTTTATCCTTGACCACAATATTTTCACCTTTGACATACAGTTCTTCATCTAGACACATGGAACAACCATGGGGACCAAATTTGCACCCCAATATGCCAACATTTTCATGCACAGGTTCAAATAAGACTTCTTCTCTACGCAGGTCCTTCAACCAACACTATACACCAGGTACATTGACAACATTTTCATCCTCTGGACTCATGTCACTGAAACAACGACACAGTGATATCAACGAGTTTCATCCCACCATCAAACTCACCATGGACTACTCTTTAGTATCTGTCTCATTCTTGGACACATACATCGCCATCAAGGATGGGCACCTAAGCACCTCACTCTACCACAAACCCACGGATAACCTCAGGATGCTACACTTCTCCAGCTTCCACCTGAAACATATTAAAACAGCCATCCCCTACAGACAAGCCCTACATGTACACAGGATCTGTTCAGAAGAGGAGGAATGTGATGGGCACTTGGAAGTACTCAAGAATGCCATCATATGAACAGGGTACGATGCTCAACTCATCGACCACCAGTTCCGACATGCCACAGTGAGAAACCATAATGACCTCCTCCGGAAACAGACACGAGCTGCAACCGACAGGGTACCCTTCGTTGTCTAGTACTTACCAGGAGCCAAAAAAACTACACCATGTTCTTTGCAGCCTGCAAGACGTTATCAATGAGTACCTTGCCGAGACCTTCCCTACACCCCCACTTCTCATCTTTAAACAACCACCAAACCTCAAACAGATCATTATTCACAGCAAATTGTCCGGCTCTCAGGACAACACCATGCAACCCTGTCACGGCGAATGCTGCAAGACGTGTCAGAGTGTGGACATGGATATCACCACTACATGTGAGGACACCAAACACCATGTACATGGTTGATACTCATGCGACTCGGCCAACATTGTCTATCTCATACACTACAGGCCAGGATGCCCTGAGGCATGGTACAATGACAAACCAAGCAGAGGCTAGGGCAACAGATGAATGGACACCACACAACAATTAATAGACAGGAGTGTTCCCTCCCACTTGAAGAACACTTCAGTGGTCCAGGACATTCAACCTCAGACCTTTGGGTGACCATGCTCCAAGGCAGACTTCAGGACAGGCAACAACGCAAAGTAGCCGAGCAGAGGCTGATAGCCAAGTTCGGTACCTATAGGGAGGGCCTCAACCGGGACCATGGGTTCATGTGACACTACAAGTGACCCTACTGCACTACACTCTCTCTCTCTCTCTCACACACACATGCACCTGCTCACAAATTTATACCCCTTTACACTCACACTCATACATACATGCACTCTCTCACAGACAGTCATACCACCTCCCCCCACACACACACCCGCACGCACAGACAGAGGTATAAGTTTGTGGGGTGAATTTGTACTTGCAGAATTACATTTTATTTTGCTCCAAAGACTGCATAAATCCATGTAAGATTCTGTAAATCTCTTTTTTAGAAATGGAATCAGTCTGAACATTGGGACGCAGACAGCTTCACACAGGGCACCTCACACCTTCAATGCATTATCTGGGCTGACATGCCATCTATTGCTAAAGTCCACTTGAGAATGAAATTTTTAAAAAAGATTTTGTGATTTACATATGAAAGAACTGAAACCAATATGGTCACTCTAAAAGACAAGAGACTTAACAAATAATCCAGGTATTTTTCAATATAAAATTTCAGTTGCATGTATTGCAATGTAACAAACTACAGAGCGTTCTGTTTTCAAGAGATTTGTTCTGCAATCACAGGCCCAGACAGTAAATCAATTCAGGGTGAAACATGTTACTGGTAATGTGACACATTATTAAATGATATTCGGCACCAATAAGAAAATAACTGTATATTTTTGCTATAAATTCTGTATCTTATGATCTTACATTCCACAACCACCTGATGAGGGAGCAGCAGTCAGAAAGCCAGTGCTTCTAAATAAACCTGTTGGACTATAACCTGGAGTAGTATGAATTTTAACTTTGTACGCCCCAGTGTAGGCATCTCCAAATCATGTTAGGTTAATGGCCATCATTCGGAGTTGACCAACTGTCTCACTCAGGTGTTTGTCAGTCCGCACTGTTTTACCAGTGAAGAAACTGACCACAGTTCCCATCTCTCAGCAAGAAATGTATATCTGATAACCTTACATCCCAATAAAAGGCCTCTTTTCAGCTTTCACCAGGACATTTGTGTTTTCTTTGCAAGGTAGGCCTCATTCCTGAAGAAGGGCTTTTGCCGAAACGTCGATTCTCCTGCTCCTCAGACGCTGCCTGAGCTGCTGTGCTTTTCCAGCACCACATTCTCCACTCTAATCTCTAACATCTGCAGTGCTCACTTTCGCCTAGGTGAACTACATCGGGGAGTTGTTACAATGACTGATAAATGATCTGATTCGAGTATTCCGGAGCAAATTTAATACGTAAGTCGGAAGTTCTGCACTGATATAAATATTGCCCTGGCAACATGTCAAGAAAAAGACGAACACAAGTTTCGCAATAATTACACATTGTAGCGAAAAGGGGCTATGTATTGCAATGTAACAAACTACAGAGCGTTCCAGAGATTTGTTCTGCCATCACAGGCCCAGATGGTAATTCAATTCAGGGTGAAACGTCACTGGTAATGTGACACATTATTAAATGATATTCGGCACCAATAAGAAAATAAGACTTTAATATTAATAAGGTTGTGCTAATTCCAGTAGGGTGTTTGAAATCACCATTATATATTCTGCAATTTCACTAAATTTCTGGATCTTGGTGAAGAGGTATTTTGACCATAGGTTCTCCCTAGGTTTCTCCCAACTGTTGGGAAGTCGCTTCACGTTTAACAGTGGCGTAACGTTAAACCTGAAGTAAAACGCGTGCGCGCTTTATCTCCGAACAATATTATACAAACACAGTTGATATTCAGCATATCAGCAAGGGTATCCTATTTTACTTTAACAACTTAACAAGGAAGCCAGAAACAAAAAGCCAGTTTTATTCAGAATTGAATGGACTGAGCATTGGAAGGAAAAAAAGTCGATACAGTTGAGATTCTCTCATGAGGTAGAGAGATCACTTGGTCATCAAAGAATAAACTGAATGTGTCTCTCTGTCCTAGGAAACGTTGCGTTTCGAAAATAGAAACGCTGTAATAATGACAGCGGCCAGACAGCTCAGTAAGACAAGTCCTGAGAGTTTGATACATTGCGACAGCTAAATGTTGGATAGAATTTCACCTGCTTCTATATATATGTATGTATGTATATATAGCCCATGGACTTGTCATCCAACTCTTTAAATGCCATCGAAACCCCTCTGCGGCTTTTGATCCACTGTCTCTCAATCTCCCGTACGCATACATAAGTGCAAACCCCACACAAAACTTCACAAGCGAGAATGATGGAGATGTTTGAGACCAACCCTTTTTACTATCACGATCAACGCTATCTGGTGAGTGAAAGTATGGGCTTTCCGCACTTGGACGGGGCTGAGGTGTCTCCCCTCTACCCGGGAAGCGAGGATGGCCTGTCTCCAGTTGGAGACGCGAGTCAGGCGGAGCCGAGCTGTGACAGTGGCGGAGAGGAACATGTCTACGCTCCGCCCGGCCTGAAGTCGCACTGCCCGGGCCAGTGCCTGATCTGGGCTTGTAAAGCGTGCAAAAGGAAATCAGCCACCACCGACAGGAGGAAGGCGGCAACTCTCCGGGAGAGGAGGAGGCTCAAGAAAATCAACGAGGCTTTCGAAGCGTTAAAGCGCAGGACGGTGCCAAACCCTAACCAGAGGTTACCAAAAGTGGAGATCCTGCGCAGTGCCATCCACTACATTGAGAAACTCCAGGACCTGCTACATAGCTTTGACCAGCAGGATAAACTGCAGGAGAACGTGGACCCGATCAACGGCTGCAAAAGCTCCCATTCAATGGTAAGCGAGCATCAGGCACTGCCGCTATCCTCTGTGTGCTGCAACTGTTGGTGTGCACACTAGTGTGTGTCTACTGTCTAACCCGTTCTAAATGTCTTCACAGGTATCAACTCCAGGCTGCTGGGGAACTAACAGCTGTCCTTCCGAATGGGGGAATCTCTCTGATCATTCGAATATCCCAAATAAACTCCACAAAGAGGGTAAATGCACTCCTGTCAATCGTTAAGTAATCCAGCCACAGAAAGTACATATTTTCAAAGAGATTGCGGTCAGTCTGCCTCTCCAGTCGGCAGGAAGCTCTCAGTGTCAATAATGAACGAAATGTAACGCTTCGCAGAAGCAGCTTTTTGACGTGAAAAGTTGATCAAAACGAAATCAAGTGCTCGGGAGAGAGAAAACAAACAATCTGGAGGATTTTTTTTTAAACCTGGCGTTGTGTCTTTCCCAGTGTAAAGCGAGTTTGAGCACTGCGTTATTAATGTGGAGGAACATGGGTTAATGAGTCGCGCGAATTAGGAACACAGAAAATTCTGACAATCATCATTAACTTGCTTGGTGTTGCCTGTTTTGTTTTAAACAGGGAATAGTTCGGAATCATCAGGCAGCAGCAGTCTTCATTATCTGAGCTCGATCGTCGACAGTATTTCGACGGAGGAGGCCACTACGCTCTATACCCAAGACACAAATGCAAAGTAATCTGATTTATTACGAACCATTGGCTTGAGTTAGATTTATATAATTGTTATGACGTCGGTTCGCCATAGCTGTACTTGCCTACCGAATAACTTCTTTTGCCGTGTTGTACCTACACTTCGATATTGTTTGAAAGTGTCGATTTTTAGATTTAAAGTATCATTCCCTTCAGATAAGGAAAAGGCCAAACATGCTAAACGAATTATTTGACCAAGATTAATTCTAAAATAAAGTTTGAATAACGTAAGTTGTAAATATGTTTGTAAAAAAAAAACAAATTGTTCGCATATATCCAGCAATGTTTCGTAATTTTATACAGTAACTTTTTGTTTGTTTTAAGCAATATGGGTTTAGCATTCATTGTACAAACGGAATAAAAAAATCTCTATTTGATGTTTTCAATATGTCTGGGAGCCGTGTTGTGCGATCATTTACCAAAAGGTGTAGGACGATGAAGACTCGCCAGCATGGTAATAGTTTTTTACTCTCCGTTATCTATAACCTCCCTCTAATAGCCCAATACAGTAACATTACAAAACGTATTGAATAATGTGAGAATTGCTTCATTTGTTCACAAATGATACAGTTGGATAAATATTCTAGCTCCTGACTTTTTAAAAAGCTATTTTAGTTGTAGTTTAAAGGCGTGTGTAGATTATTTTCTTAAAACTTTCGCTGTTGCAAATTTATTTGTTGAATCGCTACCCCATGTTAGTAAGCCCTAGTTGTTACCATTTCCAATGCGCCAGTGGTTTCAGGAACCCGAAAGGGAAAAGCGTTAAACATAAACGCACCATATGCCGAATAAACGGGTTTTAACTGGTGTTACAGTTATTGAATGAAAGTGTTTAAGCTCAAATCAAATACGACTGATATGAACATTTTAAAATGTTCGTACAACACTTCTAATTTGTTATATAGTGTGCACTATAGGATTGAAACCATCTCAGCAACAATCTAGTGGTGCATTAACGTGGCAGGCATTGCTGTTCTGGCAAAACCGCCTTGAAATTGCTTGGCTCACGTGGTGATTGTGAATTTCACCAAGTTTGGCCAGAAGACCTCAACACAAGTGTTCTTTCCCTATGGTTAAAAACTCAAAGTGACTAGGAAAGAACTTCCAATCTTCAAAATATTACATGGAAGCTGAATTGGAGAACGGGAGTATTTTAAACAGTACATGTACACAGTGCCGTGTGAAGCCAAGCTGTGACATTGTCAATTCAATCTTTCTTCACTTTGCTATGGATTCAGCAATCCTCATTCCTGAATCCACACTCCCAGCTCAAAATGCTTCGCACCCAACATTGCTTGGCACCAACTTTTAACTTGACCTAAAATTTCACTGGTTCTGTTCACTGGCTTCTGTCTAGTAATGACAACTTGTGGAAATTTTATTGCAAAGTATGTTGATATATCTAAAACTAGAAAAATTAGGACCTGATTTACAAGCTCCGACATTTACTGATTCTTAAGTGCATGTATATTTAATGCTGGAGTTTACCCAACAAAATCACCCAATTTATCAGAAAGTGACGGTTTGGCACAATGCTCCTGTGAAAGAGTTATTCACTTACTTCCTTCTCTTTCCCCATAATCCTGTATTTTTCCCCCACTTAAAAATGCTCTTCAAATTCTCCCATACAAGCTATTATTGAATTTGCTTTCACCCATTTTTTTCAGACAAAGGCAAACATTTTATGCTTACTCATGTATTGTACATAAGATCATAAAAACTAGGTGTATAACAAACATTAAGTGATGCAGTAGCTCAGTGTTTAGCATTGCTGCCTCACAGCACAAGGGATCCAGTTTTGCTTCCACCCTCAGTGACGATCTGTGTGGAGTTTACACATTTTCACCGTGACTTCATGGGCTTCATCTGGGTGCTCTGGTTTCCTCCCACAACTCAAAGATGTGTAGGTTAGGTGGATTGGCCATGCTAAACTGCCTACAGTGTCCAAAGATGTGCCAGCCAGGTGGACTAGCCATGGGAAATGCAGGGTTACAAAGTAGGGGAGTGTTTTTTATGTGGGATGCTCTCCAGACAGTCAATGTGGACTTGATGGGCCAAATGGCCTGCTTCCATACTGGAGGGATTCTATGATAAGCCCATTCAAGTGGGTCTGTTTTCGCTAAGGCCACTTTCTTGCCTACCCTCGATAATACTTGACTCTCGTGTGGATAAAATAGTTGTCTAACTCAGTTCCCTTAGTAACTTTATCTTGGTTAGACAAATGTACTCTCAACTGCATTGATTACAGGCCCAATCTATTCAATCTTTCATCATAAGACAACCAATTAATCCCAGTAATCAGCCCAGTGAACCTTGTCTGAACTGTTTTTTATCACAAGTTGATCCCTTCTTAAGTAAGTATCACACTACACCAAGTTATAGTCCAACAGGTTTATTTGGAAGTACTGTACTAGCTTTCAGACTAGTTACCTGATGAAGGAGCAGTGCTCTGAAAGCTCGTACTTCCAAACTAATCAGTTAGACAATAACCTGGTGTTGTGCGATTATTAACTTTGTCCACCCGAAACCAACACCGCCACCTCCACATCATGTCTCCTTAAGTAAGGAGACCAAAACTGTATACAATACTCTAGGTAATTCATTAATGCCCTGTATAGATGGTGGAAGAGCTCCCAACATTTCTACTCCCTCCCGCATACAATCAAGAACCTTGTTGCATTTGCCCCCCAATTACTTGCTGTATCCCCATGTTAACTGTCTGTGATTCATTTTCAAGGAAACCCAGACCCCTCTGCACTGCAACATTCTACAGTCTCTCTACATTTAAATAATACAATGTATTTTTATTTTTTTCCTGAGAAAGTCAACATATTTTTCTAAATTTTACTCCATCTGCAAATTGTTTGCAAACTGAATTTCCATATCCCTTTGCAGACTATTTGTATTTTCCTCACAACTTACTTTTCTACGTGGCTTTGTATAATTTTAAGTTTGAACACAATACTTTAGGTCTTTTCATCCAAATCATTAATATAGCTCATAAACAGTTAAGGCCCCAGCACTGATCTCAGCAGCAGGCCACTTATTACAGTGTGCTAATATGAAAATTATCCATTTATTCTAAAGCTATTTTGAGTTAGTAAGCCAGTCATCTGTTCATGCTAGTATATCCCCTCCAGTACTGTAAGATTTTATCTTGGACATCAACCCTTATCAAATGCCTTTTGGAAATCCAGACACATGACATCTATTGGTAGTCCTTTATTCACCTTTCTCCTTACCCTAATAAAATATTGATAATTATGGTTAGAGTTGAGTGGAAAAACCCTCTAATGACAAAGCTATCCGACAGCTCCCATCTATTAACGAGACAGGTTTGTTAATTGTCAATGGTATCTTGAAGTAAACCTGGAGTACATGATGGAACTATTGGATTAAGTGTTCCACTTTCCATTACACTTACCACTCTTCTTGAACAGGATTATCAACATTTGTTCATTGAGCAACCAAATGTTAAAGCTGAGGAGAAGGCATATGCATTTTTCTAAGAGAGTGGTAAGCAGCACAACTCAAGTTGAATGTGAGAATGCATTGCCTGTAATGTCCCAATTATGGCAAAGTCTAAACTTGCTAAGCAATGACATAGAAGCAATTTTGAATGTTTAATAAAATAACGTGGTTAATTTAGTGAAATCAACAGAATAGTAATGCTTGATGTCAAATTATTAAGAACATGGGAACAGGTTAGTCTTCATGCATGCTCTACCATTGAGTGAGATATGGATAAGTAATGATCTAACTCTCTAGACCTTTATTTGCAAAATATCTCTTATTACAATTGAAACACAACAAATGTTCCATCTCAGATTTAAAATATCTCTTATTACCATTGGTTCATAAAAAGTTTTCCATCTCAGATTTAAAATGAACCACTGTTCCAGTTTAACTGTTACTTGCAGAAGTGAGTTCTAAATTCTACCACACTTCCTGTGCAAACGTGTTTCCAAAAATAATTTTGAAAGGATTGGCTGTATTTCTATTGGCTATGTCCCCTATTGCTGGATTCTCCTACTAGTGACAATAGTTACTTACAACCTATCCATCAATTCTCATTGGTTCATTGCAAATTTTGGTCAATTCATCACCTTAACCTTATAAATTCCAGGAAATACAATGCTACTTTGTATATTCTCTACTTGTAATATAATCCTTGGAATCAACATATAATTCTAGCAAATCTATGCTGCATTCCTTCCAAGGCCAATATGTCTGTCATCAGTTGTTGTGTTCTGTGCTAAGCAAACACAATATCCCAGATGTGGTCAAATCATGGCTTTGTATAGTTGAACTATGACATCTATATCATTGTATTCTAGTCCCCTAGATAAACAGACAACGCTCCATTAACTTTTTTAGATAATTTCATTGTGCATGTCTGTGATTCCCTCTGTCTCTTTGGAACCATATGCCTTCTATCTTTTTACCATTTAGAAAGTAATTTGTTCTATCCTGTTTAGACAAAGTGTTTCATAATTGTTAACATTGGCATGCACTTTGCAACAGACTTACCTATTCACTAAATTTATTCACACCTTTGGGTACATTTTATGGAAGAGAGATGATTATATTCCACTCCAGTAGAAAAGTTGGTCTTGAGTACATCAAGTTTAAAAATGGCTGCCCTGCAGCAATAATATGTTGGACGCTGAATTAGCATGATCTCAAGCTCTCAAAAACAGAAATTCCCATCCTTGAAAGCTGCTAGACAATTGGATTTTCTGGTCCAGCTACATCATAACACAGTAACAGTTACTGCAGAGACTATAAGGAAACCTAGAGAAGATGATCAATGGATCCTGGACTTACAAATAGGTCTGGGGCTATGGTCAGGATCCCCAGTGAGGTGGTTGAAGGGACTGGGAGTGGTCAGATTTGGAGGCCAAGCATCAACACATAAAGGGGATATACAGTAGGCACAGTCATACGAGTGGAGGAACATGCTTCCATCAGGCCTTCTACTCTGAGCTTGGAAAGTAGCAGGCTGATTATTTTCTTTCTGCCTAGTCCTGCATATCATATTATACTGGCATAGTTGAAAATAGGCACTTCAGTGGCCTTAAATTGATAAATGCCTCGGTAGACGTAAAGGTATGTAGGTTGGGTGACACTTTACTTGCCCATCATAATATGGGGGCAGATTATGGATCAGTGTAAAAAAAAGGATTAGCCCTGGTTGTATCAATGTACCCCCTTGCTTTTAATTACACCAGTTTGGTGGGGGGGGGGGGGGGGGGGGGGGGGGGGGGAAGCGATGATGGTATAAAATGTCCCTCCTTTTTGTAACTTTCTAGTTGTGGCTTTGCTTTTGACAATGCTGCCCTGCTGTTAATGTATGTTTTGAGACCCCTGTACAGATCCTTCCAGAACATCATCATAAACTGAAGTAACCTTCCTCCAAGAGATGTTAGATTAATCAATCTATAATTCTCTATAGTGTTTCTCGCTCACAATTCTCAAATAGCTTAAGCAGTACTTTCCAAACCCATGACCACTGTTATGTAAAAGGACAAAGGCAGCAGATATATGGAAACATCACCATCTCCAAATTTCCCTCCAAGCTCACCATCCTGACTTGGATGTATATCGCATTCCTTCAGTATTGCTGTGCTGAAACCTTGGAACTCCCTAATGGCATTGTGAGTCTACCAACAGCATATGGATGGCAATAGTTCAACAAGGCCATTCACTTTTGCCTTCTCAAGGGCAATTAGAGATGGGCAATAAGTGCTGGCCCAGCCAGCAATGCCCATATCCCATGAATAATTTTTTTAAGTAAACAAATTTCAATCTAAACAAATGTCTCCTCAGTCAAAAGATCTTTGAAAGAATATCACGTGTGCTGGGATGTAAATCAGCTAATCCTGCTGGGGTTTTGTCACTAGTTAGCACCATCATTTTCTTTACTTCTATAAAGATGCTTCCATTAACTTTAGTGAATTCCTACCCCAATTCAGTATCAGTTTGCTTAGGACATCTGCATGCTGATGTCTGCCTCTACTGTAGACCTTGATTCAAAGTAATTGTTAACCCAACAACCACTTCAGTCAACTACTCAAAGTTCTCCTTACTGGGTCCGGCACTAGTATTTGGACAACAGTCCCATAGACCCATTACAACAGTTTGATATAGTCAGGCTCATTCAAGCATAGCTTATATCCAATGTCCCAGACTCCACCATCACCATCACAAGGTAACTCCTGGAAGGACACAGTCAAAAGAAGTCACACATGCATTTAGAAGAAAGTAAGGACTGCAGATGCTGGAAAGCCAGAGTCAAAAAGGGTGGAGCTGGAAAAGCACAGCAGGTCAGGCAGCATCAAAGGAGCAGGAGAGTCGACATTTCTGATGGAGGACTTGTGCCAAAAATGTAGACTCTCCTGGATACTGCCTGACCTGCTGTGCTTTTCCAGTGCCACCCTTTTCAACTCACACATGCATCGCACAACAATGTGGAAAACTGTCCAGAGAAATCCTGTCGATAAAAAACAATACAAACCCAGTTGGTCACGTACCATACTATTAGTGTACTATCAGTCATCAAAAAAATGATAGCAGATGTCATCAACGACAATGCATTCAAATATCACCTACACAGCAATAATCTGTTTTTGTGTTTGTGGCCACTTAGATTTAGACTTCATTCCAAACTCTGAATAAGTACAGATGAAAGAGCTGAATGCCAGAGGTGAATGAGAGTAACTATCTTCAACATGAGGCAGCATTTCACCAAGTATAGCATCAAGCAACACTTGCAAAATTAATGTCAGTTGAAATCAGAGTGAAAACTCACTACTGGTTAGAGTCAGACAGAGCACAAAGGAGGATGGTTTGTGGTTCTTGAAGACCATTCACTTCAGGCATAGGAGTTGGTTACATGAATTCCTCAGCATAGTCTCCTGGACCCAACTACCTTCAGAGGACGAATTAATCACTTTCACTCTAATGTTTGGGTGAGGATGTTCATATACGATTGCACATTGATCAGTTTCATTCACAACTGCTCAGATACCAGAAGCAGTCAGTATTCCCATGCAGCAAATCTGGATAACATTCAGGTTTGGGGAAATAATGTCATCACTGACGATGAACAGCTCCAACGAAAGAGAATCCAGTAATTTCCCCTTAATATTGCCACCACTGAACTCCTCACCATTAACATTCTATAGATTACAATTGACTGAATTCTTAATGAAAAATCACGCAAGTATTGTGTCTATCAGGGCAGGTCCAAAGCAGTGGATTCTGCAGTGAGTAACCTTCCTTTGCTCCAGTCCAGATTCCACCCACACTTCATCCACTGACTACAATGGACAAGTCAGGAGTGATGGGATTCTCTTGCACTAGTCTGTAAAATCTTCAAGCTGTGCATCAGCAACTCACTAAGTCTCCTTTGGCAGCACCTTCCAAACCCACAATCTCTACCAACTAGACAGAGGGCAGCAAAAGCATAAGAACACAACAACCTACAAATTCCCTTTCATTTTGCACCCATCCTGACTCAGAACTATATCACTGTTCCTTCACTTGCTGTTGGGTCAAAAGCTTGGAACTCCCTCCCTAACAGCAGTGTGGCCTCACCTACAACATTTGAACAGAAGCTGTTCAACTTTGAACAATTGGCATGTGAATAAGAACAAGAGGTTAGAAACAGAAGGGGAGAGGTCACCCTGTTGGGAGTTTTGTATAGGCCTCCAAATTGTTCCAGGGATATAGAGGCAAGGATAGCAAAGATGACTTTCAAAAGGAGTGAGAGTAACAGGGTAGTTGTTATGGAGGACTTTAACTTCCCGAATATTGACTGGGGATACTATAGGTCAAGTAGTTTAGATGGGTCTGTTTTTGTTCAGTGTGTGCAGGAGGTTTTCTGACACAGTATGTAGACAGGCCAACAAGGAGTGATGCCATATTGGATTTGGTACTGGGGAATGAACCCAACCAGGTGTCAGATTTGGAAGTAGGTGAGCACTTTGTCGATAGTGACCACAATTTGGTTATGCTTACAATAGCAATGGGCAGGGGTAGGTATAAACTGCAGGGAAAGAGGTATGAATGGGGGATAGTCAATTATGATGCGATTAGGCAAGATTGAGGATGCAGAGGATGGGGAAGGAAACTGCAGGGGATGGACACACTTGAAATGAGGAGCTTATTCAAGAAACAGATTCTGCTGGTCATTGATAAGTATATACCTATCAGGCAAGGGAGGTAGTTGTCAAGAGAGGGAGCCATGGTTTATTAAAGAATCTGCAGCTCTTGTCAAGAGAAAAAAGAAGGCTTATGTGAAGATGAGGCATGAAGGCTCAGTTAGGAGGGGTTGACAGTTATAGGTTATCCAGAAAAGATCGAAAGAGAGGGCTAAGAAGAGCCAGGAGGAGACATGAGAGGTTGTTGGCAGATAAGATCAGGGAAAACCCTAAGGCCTTCTATAGATATATCAGGAATAAAAGAATGACTAGAGTAAAGTTAGGACCAATTAAAGATAATAGTGGGAAGTTGTGTGTGGAATCTGCAGACACAGGGAGAGCGCTTAATGAATACTTTTCGTCAGTATTCACATTGGAAAGGGCAATGTTAGTGAGAATATGGAGATACAGGCTACTAGATTAGATGGGATTGTAGTTGACAATGAGGAGGTTTTAGCAATTTTGGAAGATCTGAAAATAGATAAGACCCCTGGGCTGAATGGGATTTATACTAGGATCCTCTGGGAAGCCAGGGAGGAGATTGCAGAGCCTTTGGCTTTGATCTTTAAGTCATCATTGTCAACAGGAGTAGTGCCAGAAGACTGGAGGATAGCAAATGTTGTTCCCTTGTTTAAGAAAGGGAATCGGGACAGCCCTGGTAATTATAGGCCAGTGAGCCTTACTTCGGTTGTGGGTAAGGTGTTGGAAAAGTTATAAGAGAAAGGATTTATAATCATCTTGAAAAGAATAATTTGATTAGGGATAGTCATAACGGTTTTGTGAAGGGTAGGTTGTGCCTAACTCACCTAATTGTGTTCTTCAAGAAGGTGACAAAACAGGTGGGTGAAGGTAAAGCGGTTGATGTATTGTATATGGATTTCAGTAAGGCATTTGATAAGGTTCCACACAGTAGGCTATTTCACAAAATATAGAGTTTCGGGATTTAAGGTGATTTATCGGTTTGGATCAGAAACTGGCTAGCTGAAGGAAGACAGGGTGGTGCTTCATGGGAAATGTTTATCCTGGAGCTCAGTTACCAATGGATCTGTTTTGGGGCCACTGCTGTTTGTCATTTTTATGAATGATGTGGAGGTGGACATAGAAGGATGGGTTAGCAAATTTGCGGATGACACTAAGGTAGGCAGAGTTGTGGATAATGCCAAAGAATGTTGTGGGTTACGGGGCGATATAGATAAAATGCAGAGCTGGGCAGAGAAGTGACAAATGGACTTTAATGCAGAAAAATGTGAGGTAGTTCACTTAGAAGAAGTAACAGAATGCAGAGTACTAGGCTAATGGTAAAACTCTTGGCAGTGTAGATGAACAGAGAGATCTTAGTGTCCAAGTGCATAAATTCCTGGAAGTTGCCACCCAGGTTGAAAGGGTTATTAAGAATGCATATGGTGTGTTGGCGTTTATTGGTAGGGGGATCGAGTTTCGGAGCCACGAGGTCATGCTTCAGCTGAACAAGACACTGGTAAGGCTGCACCTGGAGTATTGCGTACAGTTCGGCTGAACAGGTAAGCTACTTAGTGTTCTTGTTTTGGAGACTAAGTGTAGAGTTATGGCAGCTCAGGCAGTGGAATGTTCCTCCTGCAGGATGTTTGAGGTAGGGGCAACCACCGATGCTCCTGCCGACTTCATCTGCAGGAAATGCGGCCAGCTCAAGCTCCTCACAGACCGTGTTAGGGAACTGGAGCTGGAGTTGGATGAACTGAGGATTATTTGAGAGGCTGAGAGGGTGATAGATAGAAGCTACAGGGACATAGTTACGCCAGAGAACAGAGGTAGCTGGGTAATAGTTAGAGGTGAGAAGGGGAGAAAGGAGGCAGTGCAGGGATCCCCTGTGGTCATTCCCCTCAACAATAAATATACCGCTTTGGATACTGTTGGGGGGGATGGCCTAGCAGGGGTAAGCTGCAGTGACCGGGTCTCTGGCATGAGGTCCAGCTCTGAGGCTCAGAAGGGAAAGGGGGAGAGGAGGAGAGCGTTAGTTATAGGAGACTGTATAGTTAGAGGGACAGACAGGCGGTTCTGTGCACATTGGCACCAACGACATCAGTAGGAAGAGGGGTGGGGAGGTCATTCAGGAGCTCAGGGAGTTAGGCTGGAAGCTAAAAACTAGGACGGACAGAGTCGTCATCTCTGGGTTGTTGCCAGTGCCACGTGACAGTGAGGCAAGGAATAGGGAGAGAGTGCAGTTGAACACGTGGCTGCAAGGATGGTGTAGGAGGGAGGGCTTCAGGTATTTGGACAATTGGACTGCATTCTGGGGAAGGTGGGACCTGTACAAGCAGGACGGGTTGCACCTGAACCAGAAGGGCACCAATATCCTGGGAAGTAGGTTTGCTAGCACTCTTCGGGGGGGGGGGGGGTTTAAACTAATTTGGCAGGGGGATGGGATCTGGACTTGTAGTCCAGCAAGTAGGTTAGCTGTTTTTCAGGATGTCCAAGAATGTAGGGAGGCTGTGGAGAAGGTAGCACTGACAGGGAATACTTGCGGACACAGAGATGGGCTCAAGTGTGTATACTTCAACGCAAGGAGTATCAGAAATAAGGTGGGTGAACTTAAGGCGTGGATCGGTACTTGGGACTACGATGTTGTGGCCATCACGGAAATGTGGATAGAAGAGGGATAGGAATGGTTGTTGGAGGTTCCTGGTTACAGATGTTTCAGTAAGATTAGGGAGGGTGGTAAAAAAGGAGGGGGGTGGCGTTGCTAATTAGAAATGGTATAACGGCTGCAGAAAGGCAGTTTGAGGGGGATCTGCCTTTGGAGGTAGTATGGGCTGAAGTCAGAAATAGGAAAGGAGCAGTCACCTTGTTGGGTGTTTACTATAGGCCCCCCAATAGCAGCAGAGATGTGGAGAAACAGATTGGGAAACAGATTTTGGAAAGGTGCAGAAGCCACAGGGTAGTAGTCATGGGCGATTTCAACTTCCCAAATATTGATTGGAAGCTCTTTAGATCAAGTAGATTGGACAGGGCGTTGTTTGTGCAGTGTGTCCAGGAAGCTTTTCTAACTCAGTATGTAGATTGTCCGACCAGAGAGGAGGCCATATTGGATTTGGTAGTTGGTAACGAACCGGGACAAGTGATGGGCTTGTTAGTGGGTGAGCATTTTGGTGATGGTGACCACAATTCTGTGACTTTCACCTTGGTTATGGAGAGAGATAGGTGCATGCAACAGGGTAGGTTTTACAATTGGGGGAAGGGCAAATACGATGCTGCAAGACAAGATCTGAGGAGCATAAGTTGAGAGCATAGGCTGTCAGGGAAGGATGTCGTTGAAATGTGAAACTTTTTCAAGGAACAGATACGACGTGTCCTTGATATGTATGTACCTGTCAGGCAGGAAAGAGATGGTCGTGTGAGGGAACCTTGGTTGACAAGGGAGGTTGAATGTCTTGTAAAGAGGAAGAAGGAGGCTTACATAAGGTTGAGGAAACAAGGTTCAGACAGAGCATTGGAGGGATAAAGGATAGCCAGGAGGGAGCTGAAGAAAGGGATTAGGAGAGCTAAGAGAGTGCATGAAAAATCTTTGGCAGGTAGGATCAAGGATAACCCCAAGGCCTTTTGTGCGTATGTGAGAAACATGCGAATGATGAGAATGAGGGTAGGTCCGACCAAGGACAGTAGTGGGAGACTGTGTATTGAGTTGGAAGAGATAGGAGAGGTCTTGAGTGAGTACTTTTCTTCTGTATTTACAAATGAGAGCGACCATATTGTTGAAGAGGAGAGTATGATACGGACTGGTAAGCTAGAGGAGATACTTGTTAGGAAGGAAGATGTGTTGGGCATTTTGGAAAACTTGAGGATAGACAAGTCCCCCGGGCCTGACGGGCCTAGGATTATGTGGGAAGCAAGAGAGGAAATTGCAGAGCCGTTGGCAATGATCTTTTCGTCTTCACTGTCAACGGGGGTGGTACCAGGGGACTGGAGAGTGGCGAATGTTGTGCCCCTGTTCAAAAAAGGGAATAGGGATAACCCCTGGAATTACAGGCCATTTAGTCTTACTTCGGTGGTAGGCAAAGTAATGGAAAGGGTACTGAGGGATAGGATTTATGAGTATCTGGAAAGACACTGCTTGATTAGGACAGCCAGCACAGATTTGTGAGGGGTAGATCTTGCCTTACAAGTCTTATTGAATTCTTTGAGGAGGTGACCAAGCATGTGGATGAGGGTAGAGCAGTGGATGTAATGTACATGGATTTAGTAAGGCATTTGATAAGGTTCCCCATGGTAGGCTTATGTGGAAAGTCAGGAAACATGGGATAGTGGGAAACTTAGCCAGTTGGATAGAGAACTGGCTAACCGGTTGAAGTCAGAGAGTGGTGGTAGATGGTAAATATTCAGCCTGGAGCCCAGTTACAAGTGGAGTTCCGCAGGGATCAGTTCTGGGTCCTCTGCTGTTTGTAATGTTTATTAATGACTTGGAAGAGGGAGTCAAAGGGTGGGTCAGTAAATTTGCAGACGATACGAAGATTGGTGGCGTTGTGGATAGTGAGGAGGGCTGTTGTCAGCTGCAAAGGGGCTTATGATGCAGAGCTGGGCTGAGGAGTGGCAGATGGAGTTCAACCCTGTCAAGTGTGAGGTTGTCCATTTTAGAAGGACAAATAAGAATGCGGAATATAGGGTTAACGGTCGGGTTCTTAGTAAGGTGGAGGAGCAGAGGGATCTTGTGGTCTATGTTCATAGCTCTTTGAAAGTTGCCTCTCAGGTGGGTAGAGCTTGTAAGAAGGCCTATGGCGTATTAGCGTTCATTAGCAGAGGGATTGAATTCAAGAGACATGAGGTGATGTTGCAGCTGTACACGACCTTGGTAAGGCCACATTTGGAGTACTGTGTGCAGTTCTGGTCGCCTCATTTTAGGAAAGATATGGAAGCTTTGGAGAGGGTGCAGAGGAGATTTACCAGGATGTTGCCTGGAATGGAGAATAGGTTGTACGAGGATAGGTTGAGAGTGCTAGGCCTTTTCTCAGTGGAACGGTGAAGGATGAGGGGTGACTTGATAGAGGTTTATAAGATGATCAGGGGAATAGTTAGAGTAGACAGTCAGAGGCTTTTTCCCCGGGTACAACAGAGTGTTACAAGGGGACATAAATTTAAGGTGAAGGGTGGAAGGTATAGGGGGGATAAGGTAAAAACTCCTTTATTCCTGATGAAGGGCTTTTGCCCGAAACGTCGATTTCGAAGCTCCTTGGATGCCGCCTGAACTGCTGTGCTCTTCCAGCACCACTAATCCAGATATAGGGGGGGATGTCAGGGGTAGGTTCTTTACCCAGAGAGTGGAGGGGGAATGGAATGCGCTGCCTGTGGGAGTGGCAGAGTCAGAATCATTGATGACATTTAAGCGGCAATTGGATAGGTACATGGATAGGTGCTTAAGCTAGGACAAATGTTCGGCACAACATCGTGGGCCGAAGAGCCTGTTCTGCTGTATTGTTCTATGTTCTATGGTCTATGTTCTGGTCTCCACATTTGAGGTATAAGGAGAGTCTGAACAGGCTGGGGCTGTTTTCCCTGGGGCGTCGGAGGCTGAGGGGTGACCTTATTGATGTTTACAAAATTATGAGGGGCATGGATAGGATAAATAGACAAAGTCTTTTCCCTGGGGTCGGAGAGTCCAGAACTAGAGGGCATAGGTTTAGGGTGAGAGGGGAAAGATATAAAAGGGATCTAAGAGGCAACCTTTTCACTCAGAGGGTGGTACGTGTATGGAATGAGCTGCCAGAGGAAGTGGTGGAGATTGGTACAATTGCAACATTTAAAAGGCATTTGGATGGGTATATGAATAGGAAGAGTTTGGAGGGATGTGGGCCAGGTGCTGGCAGGTAGGACTAGATTGGGTTGGGATATCTGGTCGGCATGAACGAGTTGGACCAAAGGGTCTATTTCCATGCTGTACATCTCTATGACTCTATGTGGAAGTTTTGGAAAGGGTTCAGAAGAGATTTTACGAGGATGTTGCCTGGTATGGAAGGAAGGTCTTACGAGGAAAGGCTGAAGGAACTGAGGCTGTTTACATTGGAGAGAAGAAGGTTGAGAGGTGACTTAATCGAGATGTATAAGGTAATCAGAGGTTTTGATAGGGTGGACAGTGAGAGCCTTTTTCCTTGGATGGGGAAGGCTAACACGAGGGGACATAGCTTTAAATTGAGGGGTGATAGATTTAGGACAGATATCAGGGTAGTTTCTTTACTCAGATTAGTAGGGACTTGGAACGGCATGCCTGCAACAGTAGTACACTCACCGATGTTAAGGGCATTTAAATGGGCATTGGACATATATATGGATAATAATGGAATGGTGTAGGTTAGATGGGCATCAGATTAATTTCACAGATTGGCACAACATCGAAGGCCGAAGACCTGTACTGCGCTGTAATGTTCTATGTTCTGTCTTCTAAGATTAAGCCATTTGGCCCTTTGAACCTGCTCTGCTATTCAATAAGATCATGGCTGATCTGACTTTAAGTTCAATGCTACATTCCTGCATATTACTGATCATCTTTTGTTCCCTTAGTAATCAGGAATCTATCTATTTCTATTTTTAAAATATTTATGGCTTCTGCATCCACTGCCTTTTGAGAAAGGGAATTACAAAGACATGAGACCCTCAGAGAGAAATTTGTTTTTCTCATCTCTGTCTTCAATGAGCTCCCCTTTATTTTTAAACTAATCCCCCTGGATTTCCATTCTCTCACAATAGGAAATATCCTTTCCACATTTACCATGTCAAGTCACCTCAGAATCTTATATGCTTCAATTAAGTCACCTCTAACACTTCTGAACTCCAAATGATACAGGCCTAGCCTGTCCAGCCTTTCCTCAAAAACAATCTGCTCATTCCTGTTATAAGGAGAAAGTGAGGACTGCAGATGTTGTTTTTTTTTATGTGCAAGGATCCTTTGGGGCCTTGGACAGAGGTGAGTGAGGAGATGTAGGCACAGGTTTTGCACTTCTTGTGGTGGCAGGGGAAGATATTAGTCTAGTAAACCTTCTCTGAGCTGCTTGCAATGCATTAACACTTTCCATAAGTACAGTGACAAAAACTGTACAGAATATTCCAGATGTGGTTTTACCAATACACTGTATAACTGAAGCATAACCTGTCTACTCTTGCATTCAATCTCCCTTGCAATAAAACATACCATTTTATTAGCTTTCCTTGTACTTGCTGTATGGCACACTAACCTTTTGTGAGTCATACATGAGAACTCCCAGATCTCTCTGCATCATCATTTAGATAATATGCTTTAAAAGATTTTTCAGCCAAATGGCAATTTCCAACTTTCTCACTTTGTGCTCTATTTGCTAGAACTTTGCCCACTTATTTGGCCTCTCTTTTTCTCTTTGTAGGCTTCTTATGTTGTTTGCACATATCATTTTCCCACTTATCTTTGTGTCATCAGCAACCTTTGGTTCCTTCATATAAATCATTTGTATGAATTGTAAAGAGTTGAGGCCTTAGCATCGACCACTGTGGCACATCAGTCATGACGTTCTGTTTACCTGAAAAAGACCCATTTATTCCTACTCTCTGCTTTCTGTTACCCCCTCCCATTTATCTCACCACTCCCTTGCTCATTCCTGATGAAGAACTTTTGCCCGAAAAGTTGACTCTCCTGCTCCTCAGATGCTGCCTGACTTGCTGTGCTTTTCCAGCACCACACTCTCGACTCTAATCTCCAGCATTTGTAATCCTCACTTTCTCCTTTCTGTTAGCCAGTCAATCTTCTAACTATGCCAATATGTTAGCCTCAACAGCTTTTATTTTCCACAATAACCTTTGATGTAGCACCTTATCAACTGCCTTCTGGAAATCCAAGAACAATCCATAAAGGCTTCCCCTTCATCCACAGTACAAGTTACTTCTTTAAAAAGAACTCCTGTCAAGTAGATTTCCTTTGACAAAATTATGTTGGATCTGCTTGATTATCTGGAACTTATCCGAGTGCCAAAATTGGCACATCCAAACATTTTTAATAATAACTTCTAACATTTTGCCTCTGACAAAAAGTGGCTTACCACTGCCTCCTTTTCAGCACTTAGGGATGGACTATAAATGTACATCTTGTCAGCTTTGCTCACATGCCATAAATCCTACTGGTAATATCACCATGATCAGTTAAGGCATTTGTATTGCTCTTAACATTTTTTTCCTAAGAGATAAAAATCAATGTTTGTATTTGCTGAAGCATTGAGTTAATACTAAAACATATCTGTCAAGTTTGAAATGCAGCCTTTTGATTCAGCCTTCATAATTAAATAATGCAATCTGATATTGTAGTCACTGATTGCTCATTGTTCCCATCTTTTGTCTCATTTGGATTAAAACAGGACTATATTTGAATGCAGTCGTCCAGTTCAAGTCAATCTTTAGAATTTAAGCACTTTACAGTTTAAAATGCAGCAACTTATATTTAATTTGCATGGTTGTGCAATTGACAAAGTGGAATGAATAAGAGAAATGCTACATCGAGATGTTTGATTCCAATCTGAAGTTTCAGTGAAACACCATTTCTCGTTTATCAGAAACGAGTGGAAATCCATCTCACAGTAACGCTCTAAATGATGCATACATTAATTTAGAAATGCTAACATTCAAAACCAGCTGCAGATCCATTCAATAGTTTATTTTACGCTAGAATGTTTCCTTAATTTCAAGCTGAAAGCAGAGTCAGTTTGAGTTTGCATTTGAATGTGCACATTCTATTTTATGCCTGTGGCTCAGTGGAGTCAAATTATAAACCTTGACATTTAATCAAGGACACTATTGGAGATCAGTGTTTCCAAAGACTGTCATTTACCTTCTCTTTCAATAGATCTGATTAATTAACGCTTTGTCAGTTAGTAGGAATATTTCACATTCATTGAATATGGTACAGTTTTTTGTATTGCACGTGTGACTAGACATACTCGTCATAAATATGACCAAAAGTTCACTTGCTAGTTTTTCTTGGGGAACAACCCAAAATATATATTTATAGATATTTGGCTTACTGTGAGCCTGGGAAAGTACCAGGTCAGAATAGTAGAGCCGAGGCAAATGGACATGGAAGTTCTGTCACATCATTTTTACTGCAGGATTTACGTAACAATGTCAAATGTTTGCACATTCTTCCAGAGTTAATAGTATCAACCACTCACAATGAGCGATTTAAATTGTTTTAAACTTGATCCAACTTTAGCAAAATACCATAAGACACCCTGTTAACAGAATTGAATTCCATGAGATAAAAAGAGTAGCACCAGCATGGATATTAAATGGGGTAAGGGAGAGAGAGTGAAGAATAGTGGTGCATGTCTGATTTTCAAACTGTAAGGAATTATAAAGTATTGGCTCTGAATGGTAAATTTAGAACCATTGCCAAGCATAATTTTAAAATTAGCACATGACATGAACCTCAGAAATGTCACTAACAGTGAAGTGGGTATGATGAGAGTTCAGGCACACAGACTCTGGAAATAAATTGGTAGGGACAAAGATTTCTGGAATTTTACACAAATCTTTGAAGATGATAGGACAAATTGAGCAGGCTGTTAAAAAAATCTTAGCGGGTTCTTGGCTTTATACATAGTACGATAGAGTGCAAAAGAAAGGAATGAATGACAAATGTTAATAATCTCCATTCAACTAGCTCACAGAGTGATGACCCTGTTGACACTGTCTGTGGATCAGTAATCTCTGCCCTTTTCACATGTCTCTCCAGAATGTTTGTTCAAGGCCTTTGCAAATCCATGAGCCCAGTGTTAGTGATTGTGTTAACATCATGGTCTCAATAGAAGCCTTGCTAAGAGGTGATGAGACTCCCTCTGAAATGAAACCTCCTCACCTCCCATAACTTTCATCACTTGTCCTGTCAACACCATGGTGGAGGTAGTGTGCCTGTTGCCATCACACCTTAGTTTGGTCCTCCAGACTTTTTGTATCTTTGAGCATTTCATCTTTTTTTCACCCTTTAACTTCTAATTTAAAATCCTCAAACTCTAATATCAATCAAAGTCCAATAAAAATACTTTTAGCAATATATCTTCATAACTTTGCTTCCTTTGCTCTGATTGTTTCCTCCTCCTGATTTATTCAAACTTTCATCTGAATTCATTATGCTCCTTCCAGTAATCAGTGCCCTTCTTACCTCTCATTCCCTAACCCACATTCACATAAACATTACATATAGCCTCATTACTCCCATTGTATCATCACAATTAAAGCCATCTTTGAAAATGGTCTTGTATTGTTCTCAACCCACGCTTCCTTTCTAAGCCCAAACAGTACTTCTGTATCCATCCCTATAAAAACTAACCCTAATTAACTGACCAATGCACTTTCAAAATCCCAAAAGTCTAACCTTTGTCCCTTTATTTGCTACCAGACCACAGCAGCAACTGATCTGCACACTCTCCACTCTACCTTTAATGCCCTCACTACCATTAAAACTATTACTCTCCATTTGCTTGATCATTCTCCTTAGTATGGCTGTCCCCACCACTCCCACAAATCCAATATCACCAAATGCAAACAGATGTGAAGAATAGCTGTTTTAGTTTCTAGATATCAGGATGAAGCATTCATAGAGGAGAAATTGAGGACTGCAGATGCTGGAGATCAGAGCTGAAAATGTGTTGCTGAAAAAGCGCAGCAGGTCAGGCAGCATCCAAGGAACAGGAGAATCGACGTTTCGGGCATAAGCCCTTCCTCAGGAATGAGGAAAGTGTGTCCAGCAGGCTAAGATAAAAGGTAGGGAGGAGGGACTTGGGGGAGGAGCATTGGAAATGCTATAGGTGGAAGGAAGTCAAGGTGAGCGTGATAGGCCGGAGTGGGGTGGGGGCGGAGAGGTCAGGAAGAAGATTGCAGGTTAGGAAGGCGATGCTGAGTTCGAGGGATTTGACTGACACAAGGTGAGGGGAGGGGAAATGAGGAAACTGGAGAAATCTGAGTTCATCCCTTGTGGTTGGAGGGTTCCTAGGCGGAAAATGAGGCACTCTTCCTCCAACCGTCGTGTTACTATGGTCTGGTGATGGAGGAGTCCAAGGACCTGCATGTCCTTGGTGGAGTGGGAGGGGGTGTTGAAGTCTTGAGCCACGGGATCGTTGGGTTGGTTGGTCCGGGTGTCCCAGAGGTGTTCTCTGAAACGTTCCGCAAGTAGGCATCCTGTCTCCCCAATATAGAGGAGGCCACATCGGGTGCAGCGGATGCAATAAATGATGTGTGTGGAGATGCAGGTAAATTTGTGGTGGATATTGAAGTATCCCTTAGGGCTTTGGAGGGAAGTAAGGGGGGAGGTGTGGGCGCAAGTTTTGCATTTCTTGCAGTTGCAGGGGAAGGTGCGGGAGTGGAGGTTGGGTTGGTGGGGGGTGTGGACCTAACGAGGGAGTCACGGAGGGAGTGGTCTTTTCGGAACGCTGATAGGGGAGGGGAGGGGAATATATCCCTGGTGGTGGGGTCCGTTTGGATGTGGCGGAAATGATGGCAGATGATACGCTGTATATGGAGGTTGGTGGGGTGGTAGGTGAGGTGGTAGGTGAGGTTTCTGTCCTGGTGGCGGTTGGAGGGGCGGGGCTCAAGGGCGGAGGAGCGGGAAGTGGAGGAGATGCGGTGGAGGGCACCGTCAACCACGTCTGGGGGAAAATTGCGGTCTTTGAAGAAGGAGGCCATCTGAACTGTCTCAGACTCCTCCCTCCCATTTCCTAGACCTTTCCATTTCTATCTCGGGTGACCGAATCAACACGGTCATTTACTGTAAACCGACCGACTCCCACAGCTACCTAGACTACACCTCCTCCCACCCTGCCTCCTGTAAAAATGCCATCCCATATTCCCAATTCCTTCGTCTCCGCCACATCTGCTCCCAGGAGGACCAGTTCCAATACCGTACAACCCAGATGGCCTCCTTCTTCAAAGACCGCAATTTCCCCCCAGACGTGGTCGACGATGCCCTCCACCGCATCTCCTCCACTTCCCGCTCCTCCGCCCTTGAGCCCCGCCCCTCCCACCGCCACCAGGACAGAACCCCACAGGTCCTCACCTACCACCCCACCAACCTCCATATACAGCGTATCATCCGCCATCATTTCCGCCACCTCCAAACGGACCCCACCACCAGGGATATATTCCCCTCCCCTCCCCTATCAGCGTTCCGAAAAGACGACTCCCTCCGTGACTCCCTCGTCAGGTCCACACCCCCCACCAACCCAACCTCCACTCCCGGCACCTTCCCCAGCAACCGCAAGAAATGCAAAACTTGCGCCCACACCTCCCCCCTTACTTCCCTCCAAGGCCCCAAGGGATACTTCCATATCCGCCACAAAATCACCTGCACCTCCACACACATCATTTATTGCATCCGCTGCACCCGATGTGGCCTCCTCTATATTGGGGAGACAGGATGCCTACTTGCGGAACGTTTCAGAAAACACCTCTGGGACACCTGGACCAGCCAACCCAACCACCCCGTGGCTCAACACTTCAACTCCCCCTCCCACTCCACCAAGGACATGCTTGTCCTTGGACTCCTCCATTGCCAGACCACAGCAACACGACGGTTGGAGGAAGAGCGCCTCATCTTCCGCCTAGGAATCCTCCAACCACAAGGGATGAACTCAGATTTCTCCAGTTTCCTCATTTCCTCTCCCCCCACCTTGTGTCAGTCAAATCCCTCGAACTCAGCACCGCCTTCCTAACCTGCAATCTACTTCCTGACCTCTCCGCCCCCACCCTACTCCGGCCTATCACCCTCACCTTGACCTCCTTCCACCTATCGCATTTCCAATGCCCCTCCCCCAAGTCCCTCCTCCCTACCTTTTATCTTAGCCTGCTGGACACA
This sequence comes from Chiloscyllium plagiosum, assembly GCF_037043375.1. Lineage (NCBI taxonomy): Eukaryota > Metazoa > Chordata > Chondrichthyes > Orectolobiformes > Hemiscylliidae > Chiloscyllium > Chiloscyllium plagiosum. The sequence goes on along the minus strand of NW_028270157.1, from coordinate 27,224,604 downwards.
CTTTCCTCATTCCTGAGGAAGGGCTTATGCCCAAAACGTTGATTCACCTGTTCCTTGGATGCTGCCTGACCTGCTGCGCTTTTCCAGCAACACATTTTCAGAAGCATTCATAGATATTGGTATCATTTGCTGAAACTGCATGCTATTCTAGGAGAGTGCTGGAAAGCAAATATAGTCCCCAACTCTTTTTCTTTCCCATAGATCATCATTTTAAACCACTCTACTCTGTCTCCTCCACCTTCACATTCAATGAACAGTGTGAGGAGCTCATGGATTTCTTTGTTACTAATACAAAGATAATCCAATCAATTGCCTCATTTATTCCCTTCTCTTCCTCTCACCAAGCCAAGCTTTCTTTAAAGTTTACCCTGTCCTCATTGTGAACTATGTAATAGCTGTCCTGTTTTCCCTCATGTCCTCTCCAAACTCATCTAGTCCATGAGATCCACAATTCTCAACCCTATTCCTACTAAGCTGCTGACAATCCAACTTCCCTTCCTTATTTCTAAATTATCTGGTACCAGTAATGCTTCTCCATTTACTTAATCAAAAGTGCAGTGCTGGAAAAGCACAGCAGGTCAGGCAGCCTCCCAGGAACAGAAGACTTGACTTTTTGGGCATAAGCCCTTCATCAGAATTCCTGCTCTTCAAATGCTGCCTGACTTGCATGCTTTTCCAACACTACACTCTCAGCTCTGATCTTCAGCATCTGCAGTCCTCACTTTCTCCATTTACTTATTGTCCCCTTACTTTAAGTTTGCTGCCATTGCCTTCTCCACAGTAAAACACATTGTACCACACAAATGCCAAACCTCAATCATCTCCAAAAAGAGAATCTAACCAGAGCCCATTCGTATTCAATGTGATTATCATAGCCGATGCCCTGGCTTCCCACTGATTGTGAAATTAAATAAAACCGCCTTGTAAATACAGTGGTTACAAGAGTAAGTCGGAGACTGGAAGTTCCATCGTGAGCAACTCAACTCCTGATTCCAAACAGGCTGACCTCTAACTGAAAGACATAACTCAGCAGTATCAGAGAATCTGCTCCACAGGTGAGTGGAGCTCCAACAGCAGATGGAGCAAGCTGTCAGGAAAGTGAATGGAATGCTAGCCTTTTATTGTGGGATGATTCCGGTACAGAAGTAGTGAAGTCTTGCTTCACTTATATGTGGTTCTGGAGTGCTTGTTCTGCTTTGGTTTTCTTATCTCAAAAAGATAGTATTGCCATGGAGACAGTTCAATAAAGATTCACCAGACTTGTTCCTGGGATAGCAAGACTAACCTATGAACAGAGACTGGGAGAACTGGGCCTGTATTCTCGAAAGTATCAAAGAATGAGACCTTCCAAATTAAAGGAATATGCAGAGCAGATGCAGGTAAATTGTTTCCCTTGGCTGGAGAGTCTAGAACCAGGAGACACATTTCAAAAATTATGGGGATAGCACAAGATTCAAAGTGAGGAGAATTTTATTTACACAACATTTTGTGAACCTTTGGAATTCTCTACTGCAAAGACTGTAAAAAATCAGTCTTTGTCCATGTTTAATGTAGTGATGGATGGATTTCTAAAATAAGACAAGGAATTGTAAATCTGAAACAATAATAGAAATTGCTGAGGAAAATCTACAGGTCTCACAACAGTTGTGAAGAAAACACAGAGTTAACGTTTTGAGTCCAGTAACCAGTTCTGCAGAAGGGTCACTGGATTCAAAAAAATTAACTCTGCTTTCTCACCATAGGCATTGATCAATGTAGAGGGATATGGGGATGGGGAGAGTAGGAGGCATTGACAAGTTCAACCATCTATGATAATTCTACAGGGCAGGTTCAACAGGTTGAATGGCCCCCTTCTATTCCAATGTTCTGACAACCGTCAGGAATCTCCATATCATGGAGGATAAAGCATCACACTTGATTCACAATCAGTCCTTATCTTAAACACTTTAAACATTTAGCACAATGCACTGTGGCAGCAGTGTTTTCCACCTACAAGATACACTGCAATAATTCTCCCTAACTCTAGCTCTTTCAACAGCACCACTGAAACACGCAAACTACCTAGAAGAAAAAAACCCAGCAGATTCTTGGGAACACCACCACTTGAAATTTCCAATCCAAGTCACTCATCACATTGATTTAGAACTATATTCCTTCTCCTTCACTATCACTGGGTCAAAACATTGGAACTCCCTTCCCAACTGCAATTCAGTTTCACTTCTACCATATTGTCCATAGCGGTTCGAATAAGTGACTCACTAACACTATCTGAAGAGCTTTTAGATATGGGATGTAAATGCTGACCTTGATGGTAATGCTCAGATCCCAAGAAATAATTTTAAACATCCTTGGCTTCCTCAGACTTGAAAACGACTTTATCATGCCAACGCAAACATTTCTCTCCTCTCCAAAGTACTTAAATGTGTTGTCAGCTCCCAAATTTGTACTGATCATTCGAAGAATTCCATGTAGAAACTCATCCAGTCAGGCTGCTGCCCTTGCCAGAATACCAAAACAGCTCAAAACAAAGCCACAAGTAACATTTCATGTGACTGTGATAAAGGTGAACTAATTTAATCTTACTTTGCCAGTGTGCAGAATTTGGCATAATTGATCATGTTATTCTCTTCTATTGCCTTTCTATTTTGTTGTCCAATTGGGACTGCACTTGCATGGCTCCATTATGATCTATCTAATCATAGCTGGAGAATCATTTTCAATAGCTTTCCTTCTCACTCCCAAACCATACCTTTGGTAGCCCTCAGGAATCTCATTGCCTACTCCCTGTTTCCTATCAACATGCTATTCTGTGATAAAATCAATGCTTCTTTCTGAATATACATTAATGACACTGAACTCCACCTCACCAGCAGCTCTCTAGACTCCTCCACTGTTTCCCAATTGCCAGACTGCTTGTTCAACATCCAGCGCTGTTTCAGCAAATATTTTTTCCAAATTAATACTGGGAAACCCAACTATTGTTTTCTGTTCCTGAACACACTCTTGCCCTAATTTCTTGTTCATAATGTTCACATATTTGTTTATATTTGACTCCTAGACAGGCTTCCAACAAACATATCAATGCCATCACTAAAACTCTTTATTTCCACTTCCACAGTGTCCCCTGATGTTACCCCAGTTTGTGTAAATCTACTGATGACCTACTGCTCATCCATGCCTTCGTTACCTCTAGACTTCACTATCCCAATGCTGTCTTGATCAACCTATGTTCTATGCTGTTTAAAATTAAGGTAATCTGAAACACCACTGCTAATGTCCTGCTCACCCATGATTCCTGTATGTTGGCGACATTGTCTCAGTTTTAGCAACGCTGCAATATTAAAATTGTCAGCAGGGTTTTCTATTCTAGCTTTAGGTTTCCTCACCTCTTTAGTCTCTGCTGCACAAAGCTAAACGATATTGTTTAACATCTGAGTCCTCAGATTCTTGCCTCTTGAATATCCCAGTTTGAACTACTCCATTAGCTGTCAAGATGCTAAATTCTGGATTGCTTTGCCTCTCTTTCACCCAATCACATTAAAGTCAACCTTTTTGTTTAAACTTTGGACCATTGTGACGATGCTGCGCCCTGAAGAGGGATGTGTTCAGTGGTGTTACTATTGCAGAGAGGAGTTGCCAGTGGTAGGGAATGTCTGCTTCAGAAGCAATAGGGTAAACAGATTTGAGCTCCCAGAGATTTTTTTAAAATTAGACAAAAGAAGCATGAGTGGGTGGAGTCAGCCTAACATGGATCCAGTGTTTTAGTTTTGCTTTAATTTGGGATTTTTGGCTGTTGAAGCTGATAGATACAGCTCTCTCTCTCTGCTACAGCAAAAAGCTTGAGTTCTCTCTCTGCTGTTAGATTGTTTCTTTTAGTGTTTTCTCATGGACTGGAGGACATCGCAAGTGAGGAAAACCTGTTTTGCTGAATTTGTCTTTGCCAAGGGTGTTTATGAGGTGCTGCTATATTAGAATAGTTGATGATTAGTAGTTAAATAAAATATTATTAGAACATAGAACATAGAAAAGTACAGCACAGAACAGGCCCTTAGGCCCACAATGTTGTGCTTAGACTTAATCCTAATGTAAAATATAGTAATTTAACCTACACACCCCTCAACTCACTGCTATCCATGTGCATGTCCAACAGTCGCTTAAATGTCCCCAATGACTTCGCTTCCACCACCTCAACTGGCAATGCATTCCATGCATTCCCAACTCTCTGCTTAAAGAACCTACCCCAATCTCTCCTTTATACCTTCCTCCTAATATCTTCAAACAATGCCTTTTCGTACCAGTCAATCCTGCCCTTTGGAAAAGTCTCTGGCTATTGACTCTATCTATTCCTCTCATTTTATTAAGTATTTCAATAGAGTTAAAGTTATGTCAATTTTTTTTTCTGTTTCTATTTTAACTATGTTGTTAGAATAAAGTATGTTTTGCTTAAAGCCTAGTAGTGAACCAATCAAGAACAAATCAATCTTGAACACGGTGCCTTACATTTGCCTTTAAGTAAGATAAAAAATTAACCTATCTCCTTCTTTATTTTGAATGGGTTTAATCTGGTCCATAACACCACCATAAGACCATAAGGCATTGGAGCAGAAATTAGGCTATTTGGCTCATCGAGTCTGCTCATTCAATCATGACTGATAGGTTTTTCTACCCCATTATCTTGCTTTCTCCCCATAACCTTTGATCCCCTTGTTGATCAATAACTTACTTATCTCTATATTAAATATAGTCACCGACATATCTATCGGTCATATTTCAGTGTCAAATTATGCCTTATAACCCACTTGCAAAGTATCTTTGGATGATTTACTTTATTAAACGTATAGCAATTCAAGTTGATATTTTTATCCCAATGAGCATTGAAATCATTGCCCTAAAGCAGAGAAGGTAAAATAAAACTTTGATTGAATCATGATGAGATTTGATAAAGTAAACGTTTTTACTGGCAGAAGGGTTGGTCAGTCCGAAGTTCAAATTTGATGTAATTGGCAGAAAGAATTGTAAGAATATAGTTAATGAGTTGTTACAATCAGGAATACATAGCCTGAAAGGACAGTGGGAACAGAGTTAATGGTATCTTTCAAACTGGAATTAGAGATAAAGAAAACATAGAAGATATAAAAAGAAGTAGGCTATGTAACCCCTTGAGCCTGCTCCACCATTCAATATGATCACATCTGATCATTGAACTCAATACCCTAATCCCAACCTCGCTCACACCTCCCCCTCCCCAACCCTAGATCACTTTAGCTACTTCCTTTATCTATTCCTTCTTGAAGACACGGAATGTTTTGGCATCAATCACTTTCTGCGGCAGTCGATTTCACAGGCTCATCACTCTCTGGGAGAAGAATGTTAAAAATCACACAACACCAGGTTATAGTCCAACAGGTTTAATTGGAAGCACTAGCTTTCAGAGCACCGCTCCTTCATCTGGTGGGGGAAGATTAGTTTTCGCCTCATCTCAGTCCTAAAAGATTTACTGCTTATCCTTAAGGTATGACGCTGGTTCTGAACTCCCCCACCATCAAAAATATCCTTCCTACGTGTAACCTGTCTAGTCCAGTTAGAATGTTATACATTTCTGTGAGCTCCCCCCATTGCTATTCTCCTAATTACTACTAAATACGCTCCTAACCAATTCAATCTCTCCTCATATATCAGTCCTGCCATCCCAAGAATCAATATGGTAAATTTTCATTGCACTTCCTCTATAGCAAGAACGTCCTTCCTCAGATCAGAAGACCAAAACAATATTCACAAATGCCCTGTATAATGGCACAAAGACATCCTTCTTCCTTTCCTCAAATCCTCCCGCTCTGTCGTTTGATTTCTTTGCTGCCTGCTGCACCTGCATACATATTTTCAGTGACTGCTGCACAATGACACTCAGATCTTATTAAATATTCCCATCTCTCAATTTATATCCATTCAAATAATAATCTGCCTTCTTATTTTTGCTACCAAAGTGGATAACCTCACATTTATCCACAGTTTACTGCATCTGCCATCATTTACCCACTTACACTGCATGTCCAAATCACACTGCAACATCTCTGCATTCTCCTCACAGCTCACCCTTTCACATCTACAAATTTTGAGATATTACATGCCATTCTCTCACCTAAATCATTAACATATTTTGTGAATAGCTATGGTCCTAGTACTGATCCCTGCAGAACCCTACTAGCCACTGCCTGTCATTCAGCAGAAGACCTGTTTATTGCTACTGTTTGTTTCCTGTCTGCTGACCAATTTACTATCCATCGCAACACCAAATCCCATGAGCTTTAATTTTACACATTGAGCTCTTAAATGTGATTGTATTAATACTTTAAAAAGAATCATTTGTTGGATTGTATGGAAATGTGACAGAGCGCGAATGCCTCCTACAAGAGCCTGCAGAGGTAAGATGGTCTGAATGACACCTTTTGTGCTGTAAGATTCTTTTTGACCAGGATGGATTAAATTCACTGTTGAAGTATGGAATTTTTTTTAAAGATATAATCACGATGTTTACAGGAATAATTAAAGAGTTCACAGAATACTTTTTTATTACCCCCACACTACCGCCAAACTGCAGTAGTGCTTATTTTAATCTCCTGTTTTTTTTTTACTTCTAACACTCATGTTTTTCTTTTTTTTTACCCCCACACTACCACCTAACTGCAGTAGTGCTTATTTTTTCCCCAGCACCCATGGTGTGTGTGTGCAGGTGTGAGATACAGTGAGAGACACAAGGTGCACGATTCTTTATTCAGTTTCCACCACCAGGAAGAAAGGAAACACCCGAGCGGCCAGTGACAAGCAGCGCCCTTCACATCAAAGGGCAATGCTGTGTGATCAAAAGGTGAAGGGGAGGGCTGGTATTAAATCAAAATAGAGTTGGAGGGGGAAGTAATGCACTCCACTCCTTGCGGTGCCCACCTCTCCCTGAACAACTCCAGGGTGTTAGTGGACACCGCATGCTCCTTTTCCAGAGACACCGGGCTCTAACGTAACCGTGGAAGAGGGGCAGGCAGTCGGCCCTAACGACCCCTCCACGGCCCGCTTCCTGGACCAGTTTATAGCCAGTTTGGCCAGGCCCAGGAGCAGACCCACGAGGAGGTCTTCAGACCTGCCCTCCCTCCTCTGTACAGGATGTCCGAAGATCAGGAGCATGGGACTGAAGTGCAACCAAAAGCAGAGGAGGAGATTTTTAAGAAAATCAAAAAGGGAGTGTAAACGCCCACACCCAATATATACATGGTCCACGGACTCCACAGCACCACAGAACAAGCAGTTGGGCTGGGAGTCCGTGAACCACTGCAACCTGCGGTTGCAGGGGACCACTGCATGCAGCACCCTCCACCCCAGATCCCCAAGAGAAAGGGGGGGGGGGGGGGGACTCCCACATAGAGAGCCCTCCACTGGGGATCCCCACTGCCCAGTGGCAAATGGGCATGCCAAGGCATGTCCAGGCGGTGGATGAGGGAGAAGAGGTGGACGGTGTGCAGCAGCAGTCAATACATGGCCTGCCTTTTTATGTCCTTAAAAGGGACAAAATTAAAATTCCAGAGGCGGCTCAGGTTGTGGGGCACAGGCTCCCGCGGGAAGTACGGGACCTTGGGGCCAATGTGAAATTCTGTCCGGGCAGGGGTGAGCACGGACAGGATCCCACCGCACACCTGCGCATCCTCCAACTGGTGCACTACGTCGGGTCCGAGCACCGCCGTTTTAAGGCGTCTATTGCTGCCCTACTCGCTATGTCCTGCAGCAGCGTCCAGCCCAGGCCTCTGGCACCCAGCGCGTCCCTGACCTTGGTCACCCTCGCTGCCATGGTCCTCCCCTCCAACAGCCACTCGAACCCACGAGTACGGAGGTGGGGCATCCATTGTTGAGACAACCAGTACTTCAATATTCCTGAATTAATTTCCAGTGTTCAGGAAAATCCCATACATTTGCAAAGGGCAGGTGAACATGCAGAATAGAGAAAGTGTTTTGCAATCTCTCCGAATATCCTCACAGCAATGACTGCTAAGGTTTGGACGTCTCTCAGTAAACAGTTAAAATTGTAAAGTGGGGAATGTATTAATTACAGTATTAACCATGCTTTCAAGAATGGTCAAGCAAAACTGTTTTTGGAAACATTTAAAAATGCATTTGACTTCTTTTATCAATAAATGGTAACTTCAGGTTGCAGGGATTTGGGGAAGATAAATATTCCTGTATAACTTGACGCGGGATATTAATCACTAACGTTTGATATTTACTTGCCATTGTGAACTATTCAAACTTTATTTGAAAAACGCCAGTACTTGTTTCTTAGTTGGTTAAAGGTTTAAAGGCCATTATCCTTTGTCTACTGTAGCACAATGTGTCTTTAAAATACCATTGTAACTCCAGTTTACAACTGCAGTGTCGTCAGCGCTATTATTGGGTAAGACTTATAACACCTGCTAATAATTGCTACAAACGTTCATTACTATTGGACAAAAATTATCTCTTTAGAAACAAACTCTGGTAACTTTAACCCGGCTTCATTTTAAAAAATCTCTTGAAAAGATTGTTTGGTATTAATTATGACGATTAGTATCTGACTTTACATCCAAAGAAAACATACCTGATAGATGCAAAAGGCAAGTACTGGTGTACACGAGATCAGAGATCGGGATTCAATCTATGTTTTGTCCAGAGGGATTTGGTTGCAAAATTCTCTGCTGAAAAACTAATAAAAGTGATTCGAGTTGGAGATCATATCTGCTGTCCACAGTGTTTAAAGACAGAGCCAAGGTTTCGTTTTCAGAACCTAATCTCTAATGCTTAACCCGAAAAGGGAGTATTTATTTGTATTTTAAACACGGCTTAGTCACGATTATTTCATAAAACGACCAAACTTCCAGCGCTCCTGATTAGAAAATTAATTAACTAGTGGCAATAACAAACAAAATAATTCGAGATGAAAATCTCAGATAAAATGTTTAGACAAAGGCTTGATGGCAGACTGCTGCATAGACAGCAAAAGTCTGCAAACTGCTGTTAAACCATGTGCCATGTTTTCAGAGTCCACGCTGAGAAGATGCAATGCTCTGATTCCGAACATTGTAATTCTTTGTGGGAGAGTTTAGTGACAAACAGAAGTTAGTTCACTCATCAATTTTCAACTTCTGTTGGCGAGATGTGATGTTGGATGTCTTTATTTTAAAGACATTCTGGTGTGTGAGTCTAAGATTGCCGGATCCACGCAACCTTGCGGCGTATTGAGTTTCCTCACTAGTCAGATAACATTCCGAATTTGCACGGCAGTCCGGAAGAATCAGTGCTGTGCAGTTGGATCACACTGGTCACTGTACAAGTCTCGCGTTGTACAATGAGAACCCCACTTCAGATCCATATGTTGATTGCTTGGTATAAGCGCAGTATTTTACTGGCACTATACTGTTTTTTTCTTAAAGCGCACGTGACCTTCTGTAAACACTTTAATGATCATGTAAATTCGGTAAAAGTAATAATCATTGTACAGTTAGCAAGTGGCTGGCCCGGTTTGCCCTTCAGAAGGAAAATGTGGGAGATCTTCCCCCTTGTGGGAGCCTTGGAGAAGAAATTTACTTTGATCTCTCTCGGAAGGCGGTTAGAACAGCAAAACTCAATGTCTTCTTCAGCTGTCCCAGCCAAGTACTAAACGGATTGAATGTGGGCCTGAATGTTAGTTCGCGAGATATGGGGAAAGGTCGCAAAGACACGTTCCAAACGTTCTGACAGATGTAATGCAAATCCTGGCTGCACTCCCCATGAAAGTTGGAACGCGCACTGCGCGCAGTCCTTGTGTTTCTGACTCACAATCAGCGAGAATTCCACTTAATTTCAAATCGATTGAGCAGGTCCAAATTGTTTAAATGGGATGCGGACAAAAACCGGGAGACATAAGCATTCAATGAGCTTTGAGACACTTGGTTTTACAGGGCGCATGAGAAGTTTATTTGATAGTGCAAATGGTTTAACGCACTCAACATCGGTTGTGGGAGATCAGACTCTTAAGACGAGCAAAAAGAACATTAGTTGTTAGCACAATCATTAAACGTTGCCAATGATTTGATTTAAAAATCACACAACACCAGGTTATAGCCCAACAGGTTTAATTGGAGCTTTCGGAGCGCTGCTCCTTCATCAGGTGGTTGTGGAGTACGCAATTGTAAGACACAAAATTTATAGCAAAAGTTTACAGTGTGATGTAACTGAAATTATACATTGAAAAATACCTTCATTGTTTGTTAAGTCTCTGATCTGTTAGAATGACCATGATAGTTGCATTTCTTTCATATGTAAATCACCAAACTTTTTGAAAGTTACATTCTCAGGTTAACTGTAACAATTGGTGTCAGGCCAGATAAGATGTGATTTGATTCTGTACCATGAGTCAATACATAAACTTGTGAAGGAGTGAATTACAAAGAGTGGGTTTCGATTATAAGGAGAAAACAAGAGGTATTTTTGATTGTGGTGTTCAAATGCTGAATGGGCTGGTGAGGTTTGGTCTTGCCGTCTAACAGGTACCACTGAAAAATTGCGTTTGTTGGGAGTTTTTTTTAGTGCCTCAGTTCCCCCAATCAGCAAAGAGTAAGAGTCAATTTCCTCAACAACCTCCTGGTCTGTATGTTGTACGTTCACCCTCGCTGTTCTGAGCCTAAAGCCTGGTCATGTTTTGATAACGGACTTCGAAATAAACACACCAAGTCGCTGCTGTAAAGTGGCGCTTCCTTAAAGCCACCGCTATTTGTCCCAAAGGAGCTGCAAGTGTTGCCCGAAGATTCAGTGTAACCTTACTACACAAAGAGGCTAACAACTTTAAAGCAGGTTAAGGACCATTTGAACAAACAACTCTCAATGTGTTTAAATACTCGCCAGCATGTAGTATTTTGACGAGGTTTTGCTGTTTTTCAAATAACAAACTGGTGTGCCCTAACAGCTCGGGATGTGTTTAAACTAAGTGTGAATGAAAATAAACCAACTCCGAAATTTTGACAGAAAATTCGACAAATGAAATATTACAGACAAATGGAGAACTGCCGCTCACAGCACAGTTCGGTTTCGTTAACCGTCGTTGCCAATTCGACGATCACTTAAGAGCTTCGTTGAGCCGTTTACACTTTGCGAGTGTTTGGTCAGCACGGACTGTGACTTTGCCTGACACTTTGGTGAAGGAGAGGCTTGCACCTTCAAGGGGACTGGTGTAGGTGCAGCTGGCCCGCATCTGTAACGGTGTGAATTTGCTTCAACCGTGAAATTAGCATACCCTGGGGAGCAGTAAAACTGCTGGCTCCCAATCTGCAGCGTGCCTGAAGGTGGGGCAAGTTGGGTCTGACTCGCACTCTTCAAGAGCGCTACCCTGTTGCGGAAAACACATTTGGTCTTAAAGAGAAAGCCACAACCTCATGGCGTATTTTATTGCAGAGGCGCTCTGGAAAAGTTCGCCGTTGCACCCATTTGAAATCAGCGTTCTCGGATTTATATGAATAAAGCCCCAACGCGACCAGCAATTACATTTGTTGATGTAATTTCAAATGTCGACATTGAAAACGACTCTGCTGGGAGATTATGCTGATGAGCTTTAACTTCACAACACCCCCGCCCCCTAACATTGAAATGTTGGTCAGAGAAACAGAATTGCAACGGGAAAATCTATCCAACGGTATTGGCGCTAAAATGACTAGCCTATGTGTCTACGCAGCAGTTTTTTTTCCTATTGATTGTGAATTGTGTGATCAGGTACACCGAATACAACATAAACTCCTTTAGCACTTTCTTTTTCTGAAGCAGAAATCAGCCAGTGGTACATGAATGGTACTAAAACCTCATTGGATGCAGCAATGCTGCAGGACATGAAGTAAATTTATAGATGCACCCGCCAACGGGTTACTGACCATAATATTGTCTCAGGTTTTATGGATTATTTGTTATTTGCATCTTATTAGGTTTCAGCAAAAATCTGTTCAAATAGAGAGTGGTAATTAATTTTCTGGTTTGCTTAAACCTGGTACAGAAGTGATTTTGTTGCCTGTTGGTTCAATGTTGGTCCTATTTGCCTTGTGGGAGGAGATCTTCCCGACCCAACAAGGGGTTAAAGTGATGTCCCATGGGATGGATCTAGGGTTAATGGCGGGCGGGGCGGACTGAATGTTAGCCGTGTAACAGATCCCAGCGTGTATATAAAGAGCTCTACTGTGTACGTTCAGGGTACTTTTCTCTGACCCTTACCGAGGTTTGTCTTAAAACTCCATCGCCTCGTTTAATTGTACCGAGAGGCTGGGCGAGTTGTGAGCAACAGCGAAACCTGTTGGATTTCATGATGGATATTATGTTCGACTGCCACTTCTCTCCGTCCGACCTGTTTTATGATCATTCTTGCCTCTCGTCGCCCGAGGAGCCAGAGTTCGCAGATGAGTTTGAGCACGGCGCACTTGTGTTTCGAGATAACAAGTTGGAGTCCCGCGGGCCGGAGGAAGAGAAGCATGTCAGGGCCCCGAGCAGCCACCACCAGGCTGCGGGCCACTGTCTCCTCTGGGCTTGCAAAGCCTGCAAGCGGAAAAGTTCCAGCACCGACAGGCGGAAGGCGGCCACCATGAGGGAAAGGAGGAGGCTTAAGAAAGTCAACCAGGCTTTCGAGACGCTGAAGAGGTGCACCAGCTCCAACCCGAACCAGAGGCTGCCTAAAGTGGAGATTCTGAGAAATGCTATCAGTTACATCGAGAGTCTGCAGGAGCTCCTGAGGGAACAAGTGGCGAGTTACTACAGTCTCCCTGACAATGTCAGCTCAGAGCCAGCAAGTCCCACGTCCAACTGCTCGGACGAAATGGTAAGCAACAATATTTTAATCCGCATCCCCCTTCTCTAACACACACAGAATTAATATACATATGTATTCTTGCAGAATTGAAACAGCATGCACTGCATGAAGTTGTCTGTATTAATGAAGAGAAAAATGGTACGAGTCAGCATCTGGTTCAGAATCATTCTGTTTGATTCATTTGTTTTTCTCGGTCGTTCCTATGATCGATCTACCCACTCACCCTGGCAGATCTAACATGCAGCGCGCCCGTCTGTTTATGACATTAGCTCAGTGTGTTTCTTTGTATTACAAATGCAGGTCGAGAACATATGGTTTTGGTGATCCATTCCTAATTAAAATACTTGCTCATAAAGTTTTCGTCTTCGCGTCCTGAAGTAATACCTGGTCTGTATCGGTGTAACATACCGATTACAAGTCTGTTCGGGAAAGCGGCTTTGTCATTTCATCAGAGCTTTGCAGTTGATGACCTTGTTTTGTCTTTCCGATAAAGAATGATGAACGATGTATAAGGAGACATTCTTTTGTCTGACATCTCCTTTCGTGTAAAATCTGGAAATGATGCCAGCTCATTGGCTTCACAAATTGAATGGTTGCAATGGTTAACAAACGGAACTCGATTTTACCACATGCATTTGAATCTCAAATAGTCGTGAACCTCTCTTGGACGTAAATGAGCAATTACCAAAATACTACTTTTTAAAAAAACCCGATACGGTGTCTTTAAAAACGAGTAATCCATCAGTACTGTCCAAGAGAGCACTGTAGTGTCCTAAGTAATTAACAATCAGGTTGTTTATTCAGGTGCATTCAACATTTCAATTCGCTTATCAGTGAACTGACTTTCCGTTACTTTTCCCAATTAACATCCGAATAACTGCACTATGCTACAGCCCCAACTAGCTCGATTTTTATCCATATTTTAACTCTGAGGATGGGTTCGGCGTTCACAAAACGGCATAAGGGAAACCACGGAGGAAGGGGACAGCAAGGAGAATAGTCAAAAAGTTGCATTCACAGTTGTCGGAGTCTTTCTGTGACTTATTCCCTGATTTAACTTGGGAAGGGAAAGGGAGGTGAGGAGTTACAGTTCAACAACTTCATTAGTACTCGCTGGAAATTAGATGAAATGTTCTGTGGAGCTCAGGGTTTGATTTAGGTGGCGCCTGGCTCTCATTATGTGTGACCGACTGCTTCTTCTCGCCACTTCAGTCAAAGTTGCTGCCACACACATTGATCTCTTTGGATGCGGGGATGATGACTTTCCCACCTCTGCACATTTTGCTCTCCACAGGAGCCGAGAACAGCAGCAAGCTAAAGGCTGTGTTATTTGAAACAACAACTTGTGAAACATTCTTACAGCGCTACGTTTTGACAATCGGGGCCAAAGCTTTAATATGAATTTAGTATGGGAAAATCTGACCTGGCACAATTAATGTAGCTTCCGTTAACTGCAGAGACATGCAATTCATTTTCCATGGATAACGCAATGCACATTTCTGTACAGGCAAACAGACAGGCCTCATGCTTTATGTGAGAAAACCATGGTGTGGCAAAGAAACCAACTATGTCTAATGAACAGATGGGCTTATTTCCGTCCAGGGGTAATCATTGTTTTACTTATCCAGGCCTCCTGACGGATACACTATAAAGTCACTTGTTACGGTGAATTTATATAAAGGTTTAACTGAAAGGTTTGGAAGATTTTATTTTGATATCCTTGGGTTTTTTTTTTGCAGATGGGATGCAACAGCCCCGTCTGGTCTAGAAGGAACGTCAGTTTTGACCGCATTCATTGTTCGGAATTACAAAACGGTACATTTTAATGTTCTTATGAAATCATTTTACATCTCATCATAAATCTACCTTGAAACTGACGAATTTAGATATTAACTTCTAAGGCGCAGTTTATGACAAGCACACGAGACTCTCCAGTTAAAAATCGAGAAGTGTTTTAGTCTTAATTTGGCTGTATTCCTCGAGCACAAACAATCAGGGCTTATTCTTCCAACTCTGTACTGTCAGAGGTACAATGTTTGTGGTGATAGAATAAAGATCCTGACTATCCTAGGTCAACATATAAGATCCCATGGCACTATCTGAGGGAAAAGCAGGAGAACAATCTCTTCTGTCGTAGTGAATATTTATCCTTCCATCAAAATAGTATTACCTGGTCATCAACATATTGCCTTTTCGTTGGTTCTTTACGGCCTGTGAAGTGGCCGTCACCTTTCCTTCATTTCAATAATGATTACGTTACAAAATGTAGTTCACTGGCTGTCAAGCGATTCGATACCCAGGAAGAACTATATAAATGCAAGTTTATGAATGAGACTGGAATTGTGGAATTAGTTTGGGATAGCTGAATGGAACAATGGGGCTTTTTTTGTCAAGCACATTTCTACAAAATATGTTACTTGTATATTGTTTACATGTTTGATAAAGTTTGCACATTTATCACCACATGATCGATTTCTGTTCTTCTATAGTTTGTTCCAGCAGCCGAGGTCTGGCTGTTTCCAGTCTGGACTACCTGTCCAACATAGTGGAGCGGATTTCACCTTCCCTGGAGCGCTGTCCTGTTTCAGGTCAGGATGGAAGGACCATGTCTCCGCCTGTCAGCGATTCCTCGCAGCCCACCACTCCCAGCCAGCCGGTTTATCACGTTCTTTAAACCCTCAAGCCGCAGGCCTTCAGTATGGCCGCTTCCACCGCAGAGCACAACAGCCTTCGTATTCAAAGCTTCAATCATAAGTTGTTCTCTAAGTTAGACCATGTTCTACTGTATATTTGTAAATAGCGTAATATTCGTTAGTCGACAACAAAATAATTGTATTTAAGAACTGAATAAAACCCCGAAAGACATTTTATAAATCTCATCATTTTCGCTTTTCCATTCCAATCCTGCAGCATTCATTGTATAACAACTGCGTTTCAAACCTGTGACATTCTCCTTGTGGAAGGGAGAGCATTTAGAAACTGATTTCAAAAATAACATGAGATTTAGGCAAGCCTTCTACCTTTTCACTAGAAAACAATTTCAAAGATCATACTTGTTTTGAAAATTTATCACATTTCTGACGAAGAAATATTTCTTGAGATTTCCTGCAGCCTATATTTTTTAAATACACTACGATTCATTTATTGAATAAACCCATTTCTTACAAGAAGTTCATGTGCAAATATTTTGTCTTCCAATTGCTTTGATTACAGTTTTATGACTTACCATTCAAGACCTTAGGCCATCGGCAACTCTAGAATCCACCAGGGTCTTGTTGCTCAGTGGTAGTGTCCCTGTCTCTGGCCCAGATGATTTGATTTCATGTCACCTGCCCTGAAGGAGTGTCATAATATGTTTGAAGTGGTTGACTAAAAATTTTAAACTCCTATCTAAGCTAGAGGTAATAATCCCTTTGCAACCTTGGTGTTACATTTGATCCCTAGATGAGCCTTTAACTTTAATCTTGTGCCACTAAGAAGACCATGTATTTCCACCTTTACAACTGTCCAGCTTCATCCCTGTCTCAGCATATTTGCTGCTGAAACTTTTGTAAATGATGTTGTTATTTCTCCTTACAAACACTCCAATGAGTTCCTGCTGCCTTCCCACCTTCTATCTTCTTTGAATCTGAGGTCATCTAGAACTCTGCTGCCTGTGTTTTAACTCATTGCAAGTCCCATTCCCCAATCATCCCTGTGTTCACTTCTCTGCATTGTTTCCAGGTCAAGCAATCTCTTGATTTTAAAATTCTCGCCATTTGCTTTCAAATTTGACCCACTCTATCTCTGTAATCTGTTCTAGTGTCACAATCTTCCAACATATCAGTGTTTTTTCTAAATCTGACCGACTGTATTCCCAATTGCTGCACCATTGGTGGCTGTGCTTTCAGTTGTTTAGGCCCCAAAGTTTAAATATCCTCCCTACTTGCCTCTAATACTCATTTTAAACACACCTTGAGATTTACATCTTTGACTCATTTTATTCATCTGATCTAATATCTACTTATGTGGCTGGGCATCATACTTTGTTTCACAATACCTCTGTGAAATGCCTTCAGATGTTTCATTGCATTGAAGGCCATGCTATAAATATAAGCCGCTGTTTCATCATGAAGATTCCAAAATACGGTGGAAAGATTTAGTCAAATAAAATTTGCCATAGTTGTTCCATTACTTCAGGACTGCACCTTAGAGTGTGTTTAACCTTTCCTTTTCTCAGTCATTTTTCACTACCCTTTGGAATTGTTCCTGAATCATGAGAGTTAGAGGAACTCAACTAATCCTTAGGAGTGCACTTATTTTGTAGCATTTCTTAGATGTTGACAGTAAATACTTAACTAAAATTATGCCTTCCATATACTTCTTGATGATAGTATGGCATTCTGTTTAAAAAAACATTGCTACTTTACAAAAATGTTACTAACTGAACATACATTATTCTCCCAAAATAAGTTGCACCTAGAAATGTTAGAAGAAAGTAACAATTTCCTGTATCCCAGCAGTGACAATAATCTACTTTTATAGTTGAAGACTTGCCCGCTGGGCTTTTACCTAATAATAAATAAAGAACAAAAGGAGATGGGCGAGAAATGGAGGAGTGTTTCCGAAACCAGACAAGTGAAGGTATTTCAATAGTAGTGTGAGGGCAATTTATGTGCCAGAGCAACATAAAATAAGCAGTTTATCAGGTAAGTATCCTTACATTATGTGCAAGATCTCCGAGAAGATGTAATAACACATTGTTTTGACATTTCATGCATCTTGGAAGACAAATGGTTTAAGTTTAAATTTAAAAAGAATGCATGTGATTCCCTGAACCCCTTTAATTATTTATAAAGGTTTACTTGTATTTACATTTTCTTAAAAAGTCAGCAAATCATTCTGAAAGTCATGGGTATACTGGAACTGGGTATCTCATACCATTGATTCCACTACATCACTATTTCCAAATGAATAATGATTTTAGTGGAGTACAACAGTCACATTTACGAGCAGCATTACAAAGTGGAAAGACAGGTCTCTGCATGCACACTGAAACTAATGCATTGAGCAGAATTTACCTTCCCAAACAGCCATATTTTGCTTTTCAGTTTGAGAAAAACAAGGGTACTGTCAGCATTTTCAACTGACAAGAAGAGAAAAGCAATCTCTCTTGCAGTGACAAGAAGTTGCTGAAACATGATTTTGTTACTGATTATATTTCAGACAACATAAATTAATATTGAAGTAATACAGCTTCAGGATTTAATTTAAAGAAAATAAAGAATTTGATCAACACCAGGCTTCATCATATTTCACAGAAATGTCCAGATTTCAACACAGACAATGAAATTGTAAGTGCAATATTTGTTGCTTTGTAACAAAAATGGAGACTATTTTGTACGTAACATTATACCAGGCATTAACAATTAAATAAGTAATCAATCTGCCATTGTTTGCATTAGTTGGTGCAGTAACATTGATCATGCCATCTGAAGAATTTTACGCTCTGACTTAATATTCACTAGAGAATGTGGCAGACAGAATCTCAGTAGAATATTGCCTCAAAAGAATGACATCCCCAGGTAAGCATTCCCTAGGTTTTGGAGTGTCAACCTATCCCACAACAGATTCAGCCCCAATCACACATCCTAATATGAGAAGGGAACTTGAATTGATTTTTTTTTCAGTAAAGGAAATAATGATTACATTAAATAAAAGCTGAAATAACTACAGATGCTGTAAATCAGAAACAAAAACAGAAGTTGCTGGAAAAGCTCAGCAAGTCTGGCAGAATCTATGAAGAGGAATTAGAGTTGAAATTTTGGATCCAAAGACCTTTCCTCAGAACCTCCTCAGCACTTCCTGGACTTTGGTTTGAAAGGACTGTTAAAAATGAGCTGGAACATCTGACCTGAAAGTAACCAATTGCACAGGAATTTACAAAGGAATATCTGAATAACATGGTTGAAATTGTCTACCAAACACTGAAAAGTTTTCCATGGATAATTATTTGGACATTAAATGTCATAAATATATACCTCACAATGAGACTTTCCAAACTCTGTGGGCAAGAGACTTCTTGGCTAAGTGTTTTGCTGGTACAAAAACAAACATATGTGGAAATTTGTGATACAAACAGAAGAAAGAATGGATGGAAACCTATAACAATGAACCAAAGAAACTGATTGTTAAAAACAGATTATCCCATTGTGAGCCAAGAACCAATGTCCATGTTGAAGACACCTCTTGTGAGAAGCAATGATAATAAGTCTTTGTTTTTGCTAAAGAAAACTAACATTCAGTAACATCAAGTTAAATACACATCTCAGAATGTAACATCTCTCTCTTCTCTCCTTTTGGAGGCAGTATGGCCAGCTCTGTGGAAGTGATCAGCTGTGAATGAAAACCAATGTGAACTGAGATCTTTTATGGCATAGATATTTGATCTGCACGATCACGTATAGAAGAATAACTGAAACAGCTTAGTTGCAAACTCCACTAGAAAATATTATCAGAATCTGAAAATATATTTCCTTGACATAATTACTTTTTTCAATTGCACCTCCCCAGACCGCAATTTCCTTTCCCACGTGGTTAAAGATGCCCTCCAATGCATCTCCTCCACATCCCGCACCTCCGCCCTCAGACCCCATCCCTCCAACCGTGACAAGGACAGAACACCCCAGTGCTCACCTTCTACCCTACTAAACTTCGCATAAATCAAATCATCCACCGACATTTCCGCCACCTCCAAAAAGACCGCACCACCAGGGATATATTTCTCTCCCCACCTCTTTCCACCTTCCGCAAAGACCGTTCCCTCCGTGACTACCTGGTCAGGTCCACGCCCCCCTACAACCCACCCTCCTATCCTGGCACCTTCCCCAGCCACCGCAGGAATTGCAAAACCTGCGGCCACACCTCCTCCCTCACCTCCATCCAAGGCCCTAAAGGAGCCTTCCGCATCCATCAAAGTTTTACCTGCACATCCGCCAATATCATTTATTGTATCCATTGCTCCCGATGCGGTCTCCTCTACATTGGGGAGACTGGACGCCTCCTAGCAGAGCGCTTTAGGGAATATCTCCGGGCCACCCGCACCAATCAACCACACCACCCTATGGCCCAACATTTCAACTCCCCCTCCCACTCTGCTGAGGACATGGGGTTCCTGGGCCTCCTTCACCGCCGCTCCCTCACCACCAGAAGCCTGGAAGAAGAATGCCTCATCTTCCGCCTCGGAACACTTCAACCCCAGGGCATCAATGTGGACTTCAACAGTTTCCTCATTTCCCCTTCCCCCACCTCACCCTCATTCCAAACTTCCAGCTCAGCACTGTCCCCATGACTTGTCCTACCTGCCTATCTTCTTTTCCACCTATCCACTCCACCCTCCTCCCTGACCTATCACCTTCACCCCCTCCCCCACTCACCTATTGTACTCTATGCTACTTTCTCCCCACCCCCACCCTTCTCTAGCTTATCTCTCCACCCTTCAGGCTCTCTGTCTTTATTCCTGATGAAGGGCTTTTGCCCGAAACGTTGATTTTACTGTTCCTCGGATGCTGCCTGAACTGCTGTGCTCTTCCAGCACCACTAATCCAAAATCTGGTTTCCAGCATTTGCAGTCATTGTTTTTACCCTTTGTTCTAGATGTCTACATGCTATTGAGTGTGTGTAAGTCACAGAATTCATTATCTGTTTTTATTTTTGAAGTAAGTATTTTCCTTAGTTGAGTCAGTGTAAGCAAAAAAATTCCTTAATTTTGATTGCCTCAAGAGATTTGGGTTTGATTGTTTATTGTTTTGCACCAGGTCAAATACACATTGAATAGAAAAGCAGACATTTTTAAAAGTCAAGATGTTATACCAACTGCAGGAATGAAAAGAGAGGAATTAATTCACCCCTCTGGACTTGTTTGCTGCAGGCTTAAATATGTCGATAAATTCTGATATGGATCTTACAGTGCAAATAAAGTTGAGTTTGGTTCAGTGATTCTCAAGGCAAGGAAGAGTGAGTTTTCTCATCTTACCTTACTAAACCTGTTACATTAATCAATGTTTCAGCTCTTAAAGTAAGGATCACGTCTGGTTTTTCCCAGAACAAGTTGCCATCCATTGGAGATCCACAAACTGACTGGCATCCCTTGTGCCTGTCACATTTAAAAAGCAGTTGTGCACCCAGTCAAGCACTGTTAGTCTGGAGCTCCCTTGCACAGTTCTTGATATTTGCCCTTGAAATGCTAGGTGGGAGAAATCAGTACCATGCTTTGTGGGCAGGGTCCTTGAACTCCAGCTGGACAGGGGAGTATACTATTGGGACTTCCTCACCTGCTGGGCCAACAATGGATGCCATGACAGCAGAACATACATGGGTTTCCTCCCACAGTCCAAAGATGTGTAGGTCAGGTGAATTGGCCATTCTAAGTTGCCCATTGTGTTAGGTGCATTAGTCAGAGGGAAATGGGTCTGGGTGAGTTACTCTTCGAAGGGTCGTTGTGGACTTGTTGGGCTGAAGGGCCTGTTTCCGCACTGTAGGTAATCTAATCTAATCTAAACATGACAGTCTGGTCTAAGGTTGTGACCTGGGTTAAAGCAATCTCAGCTATCTGTAGGAAGAGAGTTAATGTTCTTCTCCAGTCATCGGCATCTTCTCTCTCATCTCACACTCACTCTATCTCTGCTATTCTACCCATCTCCCACCATGGTTCATGCTCTACGATTTTCACTAATGCATGTCATGTACAGTTATAGCGTCATAGAATCATTTGGCACAGAAACAGTCTCTTTAGTACATGCTGAACCAAATACCAAACTAAACTAGCACACCTGCCTGCTCCTGCTCCAGATCCCTCCAAAACGTTCCTATTCATGTACTTATCCAAATGCCTTTTAAACTTTGGAATTGTACTCATACCCATTACTTTCTTAGGAGGTTCATTCTACATGCAAACCACTGCTGTATAAAAAATTTGTTCTGCATGTCATTTTTAAATCTCTCTCCTCTCACCATAACAATGTGCCCCTGGTCTTGAAATCCCCATCCTATAGAAAAGACAACAACCATTAAACCTGGCATCCCTTGTGCCTGTCACATTTAAAAAGCAGTTGTGCACCCAGTCAAGCACTGTAAACTTACTTTGTAAACTTATTTAAGATCATCTCTCAATCTCCTATGCTCAATGAAAAATGTCCCAACCTTTCTTTCCCACTTGTCCTTGCCCACTCTGATCTGTAATACTACCAGCTCTACATGCCTTCTGTGCATCCTAGTCTCCAGCTTGATAAAGTTCTCCAACTGCACCAATAGTAATGTTCATGCCACATATTTTCATCTCCTGGTATACTTGCCCCTCTGTCATATCAGGAACAAAACAGCACTGAAAACGCTAGAAAGGATCAAGATGAACATCAAGGATCAGGATGGGATGCATGTCCTTATTGCAAGACTTTATAAAAGATCTTAAACTCAGAGAACACTTAGGAGGCAGCGATCACAATATGGTAGAGTCCAGTCTGCAGTTCAAAAGAGAGAAGGCAAAATCGGATGTAATGGTGTTACAGTTAATAAAGGTAATTACAGGGGCATGAGAGAGGAACTGACGAAAGTCCACTGGAAGCAGACCCTAGTGGGGAAGACAGTAGAGCAACAATGGCAGGAGTTTCTGGGTGTAACTGAGGACACAGTACAGAGGTACGTCCCAAAGAAAAGAAAGATTATTGGGGGGTTGGGAAAAGGTGGGGGTGGGGGGGGGGGGGGTGGAGGGGGAGGAGGAATTAGACAACCATGGCTGGCAAAAGAACTTGGAAATGTATCACAGAAAAAGAGAGAGTCTATAAAGTGTCCAAGAGCACTGGGAAATCAGAAGATTGGGAAGACTACAAAAACAAACAGAGGATAACAAAGAGAGAAATAAGGAAGGATGGATCAAATATAAAGGAAAGCTGGCAAGTAATATTAGAAATGAGAGTAAAAGTTTCTATCAGTACATAAGAAACAAATGAGAGGCACAAGTAGAGATTGGACTGCTCCAAATTGTTTCAGGAAGGCTAGTGTTGGGAGACAAGGAAATAGCTGAAGAACATAATAAATACTTTGTGTCAGTCTTCACTGTGGAAGACATGAGTAATATCCCAACAATTAAGGATAGTCAAGGGGCAGAGTTGAGTATGGTGGCCATTACAAATGAGAAAGTATTTGATAAATTAAAAGGTCTAAAAATTGATAAATCTCCTGGCCCCGATGGGCTACACACTAGAGTTCTGAGGGAGGTGGCTGAAGAAATAATGGAGGTGTTGATTGTAATCTTTCAAAAATCCCTGGAGTCAGGGAAAGTCTCAGATGATTGGAAAATCACTGTTGTAACCCCCTTGTTCAAGAAATGATCAAGACAAATGATGGAAAATTATAGGTCAATTAGCTTAACCTCATTTGCAGGTAAAATTCTAGGATCCATTGTTAAGGATGAGATTTCTAAATTTTTGGAAG
This sequence comes from Chiloscyllium plagiosum, assembly GCF_037043375.1. Lineage (NCBI taxonomy): Eukaryota > Metazoa > Chordata > Chondrichthyes > Orectolobiformes > Hemiscylliidae > Chiloscyllium > Chiloscyllium plagiosum. The sequence continues at coordinate 27,201,296 of NW_028270157.1, read as the reverse complement.
TGCATAGTCAAATTAGAGCAAGTCAGCATGGATTTAGTAAGGGGACGTCTGCCTGATAAACCTGTTAGAATTCTTTGAAGAGGTTAGACCAGGGAAACCCAGTGGATGTTATCTACATAGACTTCCAAAAGGTCTTTGACAAGGTACCTCACAGAAGACTGCTGAGTAAGGTGAGGGCCCATAGTGTTCGAGGTGAGCTAATGGCATGGATTGAGGATTGGCTGACAGAAGGCAGTGAGTTGGGATAAAAGGTTCTTTTTCAGAATGGCAGCTGGTGACAAGTGGTGTCCCGTAGGGTTCAGTGTTGGCGCCACAGCTGTTCACTTTATATATTAATGATCTGGATGAAGAGACTGGGGGCATTCTGGCGAAGTTCGCCGATGGTATGAAGTTTGGTGGACAGACAGGTAGTTCTGAGGAGGTGGGGAGGCTACAGAAAGATTTAGACAGTTTAGGAGAGTGGTCCAGGAAATGGCTGATGAAATTCAATATGAGCAAATGCGAGATCTTGCACTTTGGAAGAAAGAACACAGGCATGGACTATTTTATAAACGCTGAGAAAATTCATAAGGCCAAAGTACAAAAGAATCTGGGAGTGCTAGTACAGGATTTTCTAAAGGTTGACTTGCAGGTTGAGTCCATGGTTAAGAAAGCAAATGTAATGTTGTCATTTATCTCAAGAGTGTTGGAATGTAAAAGGAGTGATGTGCTGCTGAGACTTTATAAAGCTCTGGTTAGGCCACATTTAGAATACTGGGTCCAGTTTTGTGCTCCACACCTCAGGAAGGACATACTGGCACTGGAGCGTGTCCAGCAGAGATTCACACAGATGATCCTTGGAATGGTAGGCCTAACATACGATGAACGGCTGAGGATCCTGGCATTGTATTCATTAGAGTTCAGAAGGTTGAGGGGAGATCTAATAAAAACTTACAAGATAATACATGGCTTAGAAAGGGTGGACGCAGGGACATTGTTTCTGTCAGGCAGGGATACTTGGACTCGTAGTCACAGCCTTAGAGTTAGAGAGGGTCGATTTAGAATGGAAATGAGGAGACATTTCTTCGCCAGAGAGTGGCGGACCTGTGGAATTCATTGCCACAGAGTGCAATGGAGCATGGGATGTTAAATGTCTTCAAGGCAGAGATTGATAAATTCTCAATCTCGCAAGAAATTAAGTGAAACGGGGAGAGTGCGGTAAGTGGCATTGAAATGCCCATCAGCATCGAATGGCGGAGTGGACTCGATGGACTGAATGGCCTTACTTCCTCTCCTATTTCTTGTGGTCTTATTGGGACAGAATCCCGACTCTGAAAGCCTTGAACAGAGTCTTTTTTGCTTTCAGATGCTGCCCTTTACTTACTTTGCCGGAATCTGTAGAACAGAGATCGTAGACAGTACAGCACAGTACAGGCCCTTCAGCCCTCGATGTTGTGCCAATCTTTTATCCTACTCTAACATCAGACTAACCAACATACCATTCATTGTACTATCTTCCATGTGCCTATCCAAGAGTCGCTTAAATGTCCCTAATGTATCTGGCTCGATTACCACTGCTGGCAGTGCATTCCATGCGACCACCACTCTCTGTGTAAAGAACCTTTAAAAAGTCCTCCAATTACCTTAAGCTTATGCTGTCTCATGATAGACATTTGTGCCATGTGGAAAAGGTCTGTGACGAGCCACTCTATCTGTGCCTCTCATCATCTTGCACACATCTATCAAGCCACCTTCCATCCTTCTTCTCTCCAATAAGAAAAACCCTAGCTCTCTCAACCTTTCTTCATAAGACATGTCCTCAAGTCCAGGTCGTATCCTGGTAAATCTCCTCTGCACCCTCTCTAAATTTTCCACATCTTTCCTAAAATGAGGCGACAAGAACTGAAAACAATATTCCAAGTGTGGTGTAACCAGGGCTCCAGAGAGCTGCAGCATAACCTCGTGTCTCTTAAACTCAATCCCTCTGCTAATGAAAGCCAACATACCATATGCTTATCAACTTGGGTGGCAACATTGAGGGATCTATGGACCCCAAGATTGCTCTGTTCCTCCACACTGCCAAGAATCCTGCCAATAATCCTGTATTCTGCATTCAAATTCAACCTTCCAAACTGAATCACTTTACACTTTTCAGGGTTGAACTCTATCTGCTACTTATCAGCCTAGATCTGCATCCTATCAATGTTCCATTGCAACCTACAACAGCCCTTCACACTATCCACAACTCCACCAACCATTGTGTCATTGGCAAAATTACTAACCCACCCTTCCATTTCCTTATCCAAGTCATTTATAAAAATCACAAAGAGCAGATGTCCCAGAAACCATCCCTGTGTAACATCACCGGTCACCAAGCTCCAGGCTGCATACTTTCCATCTACTACCACCCTTTGTCTTCTATGGGCCAGCCAATTGTGTATCCAGACTGACAGGTTTCCCTGTATCCAATGCCTCCTTACTTTCTGAATGAGACTATCATGGGGAATGTTATCAAACGCCTTGCTAAAATCCACATACACCACATCCACTGCTCTACCTTCATCAGTGTGTTTTGTCACATCCTCAAATAATTCAATAAAGTTTCTGAGGCATGACCTGCTCTTCACAAAGCCATGCTGACTATCTCTAATCAAACTATGGTTTTCCAAGTAATCATAAATCCTGTCTCTCAGAATTCACTCCAATACTTTGCCCACCACTGACGTAAGATTGACAAGAGAATAACATTTGCCACCCTCCAATCATCTGGCATGACTCCAGTGGACAGTGAGGAAGCAAAGATCATCGCCAAAGGCACAGCAATCTCTTCCTCACTTCCTGTGGTAACCAAAGATATATCCCGACTCGCCAGGGATTTATCTATTCTTATGTTTTTCAAATTTTTCAGCACATCCTCCTTCCTAACATCAGCCTGTTCTAGCATATCCGTCTGTTTCACACTGTCCTCAGAAATGTCAAGGTCCGCCTCAGTAGTGAATACTGACGCAAAGTATTCATTAAGGACCTCCCCTACCTTCTCCGAGTCCAGGTGCAAGTTCCCTCCACTATTCCTGATTGGCCCTACCCTCACTTTGGCCATCCTCTTGTTCCTCATATAAGTGTAGAATGTATTCGAGTTTTCCTTAATTCTACTCACGAAAGCATTTTCATACCCCTTTCTAGCTCTTCTAAGTCCATTCTTCAGTTCCTTCCTGGCTATCTGTCCAGCACTATCAGCGAGTGCTTCCTAAGCAACCTCTACATTTTCATCGTGCATTTCCCTGAGAACTGTTCCAAATTTAGATGCCCCAGTTTCTGCCTAATAACATTATAATTCCCCCTCACCCAATTAAGTATTTTCCCATGCCATCTGATCCTATCCCTCTCCATGAATATAGTAAAGGTTAGGGAGTTGTGATCACTGTCACTGAAATACACTCCCACCGAAAGATCTGATACCTGGCATGGTTTGTTGCCACACACCAAATCCAAAATGGCCTCCCCTCTCATCTGCCTTTCTACATATTGTGCCAGGAACCCTTGCTGGACACACCTGACAAAAACTGCTCCATCCAAACTATTTGCATTTAGAAGATTCCAAAAATATTAGGGAAGTTAAAGTCACCCATAACAACAACCCTATTAATTCTGCACCTTTCCAAAATCTGCATCCCAATCTGCTCCTCTGTGTCTCTGTTGCTATTCGGGGTCTGTAGAAAACACCCAATAAAGTGATTGCTCCTTTCCTGTTTCTGACTTCCACCCATACTGACTCTGTAGACAAACCTTCCTCGATGACCTCCCTTTCTGCAACTGTCACAGTATTCTTGATTAGCAATGCCACTCCCCCACCTCTTTTATCTCTCCCCATTCCTTTTGAAACATCTAAACCCTGGAACATCCAATAACCATTCCTGCCCCCAGGATATTCAAGTCTCTGTAATGACCACAACATCATAGTTCCAAGTACTGATCCATGCTTCAGGTTTGTCACTCTTATTCCTGATACTTCTTGCATTAAAATAGTCACACTTCAACCCATCACACTGACTGCACACCTTTGCCTTATCAAATGTCTATCCCCGCCTCACAGACTCTCCACATGCTGTACCTGACTGTTCACTACCTACTTTATCATTTGATCTGTAGCTTCGGTTCCCACCCCCCCTCTCAAAGAGCTCTAGCAAACCTCCTGGCCAGGATATTGGTGCCCCTCCAGTTCAGGTGTAACTGATCCTTCTTGTACAGGTCCTACCTTCCCCAGATGGTGCCCCAATGATCCACATATCTGAAGCCCTCCTTCCTACACCAGCCCTGCAGCCACATGGTCATCGGCACTCGCTCTCTATTCCTAGCCTCACTAGACAATGGCACCATTGTCCTACTCTGCTCATCCTGCCTTCTAACTTCCAACCTAACTCCATATATTCTCTTTTCAGGTCCTCATCCCTTTCCCTATCTATGTCACTGGTACCAATGTATACCATGACTTTTGGCTGCTCTCCCTTCCCCTTAAGAATCCTGTAGACTTGATCCAAGACATCCCTGACCCTGACACTTGGGACGCAACACACCATCAGGAGTCTTCTTTGTGACCACAGAATCTCCTGTTTGCTACTCTCATGATTGAATCTCCTATCACTATCACACTCCTATCCTTCCCCCTTCCCTTCTGAACCACGGAGCCAGACTCAGTGCCTCAGACCTGGCTAGTGGCTTTCCCCTGGTAGGTCATCCACCCCAACAGTATACAAAATAATATACTTATTATTGAGGGCAATGGGTGTCGTTGCAGTGTCTGCTTATTCCCTTTCCCTCTCCTGACGGTCACCCAACTACCTTTATTCTGTAACTTAGGTGTGACTACCTCCCTTAACTCCTCTCTATCAACCCTTCAGCCTCCCAAATGATCCAAAGTTCATCCAGCTCCAGCTCCAGTTCCCTAACATGGGTTAGCGATGGCTTTCTCTGTTGAATGGACTGAGGCTTACCGACAACTATGATAAGCTTCTTGGTTTTGTGTCTGTGCTATATGGCATTGCATTATAGTTGTAATGTGAACCTGATATATCTGGCTGAGGGTCAATGTGCAAAAAGGCAAGGCAAAGCAAGGATGCTGTGAACATCAATGTAGACTCAGAGAAAGTGAGCACTCTGACAGCCATTGGACAGCTCAAAGATTAAGCATAGTTCAATCCCTGAGAGCAAAATGCCCTTGTTCCTGTATTACAAATATAGCTACTGGTGCATCATTGAAGTGCAGAAATCTCCTGTAGGTGATCAGATAGATCCCATGAGTATTCATTGAGATTGGCCCATATCAGATGCTAATGTCTGTGGATGTGGGGTGTGTGTAGCAAGTGGCAATGGAGGTGTCCGAGATGTTGATGCCCTATTTTCAATATGGATGTCATTTAAAGCAAGAAGTGAGTTAAACCCACTAAGAACCCATTCTCATTCCCACATTGAGTTTTCCCAATGGCTAATTTTTATGGCAAGTATAGTAAGAGCAGAGACAATCTTAACCATGCCTTTTGAAAGTTCATGTATACCACATCAATCACATTACAATCATTAGACTGGAATGGCAAACCCAAACTATTTTATTAATTTTATTGCATATATATGAGTTAAGACAACAATCTACGGCCTCTTGATTCATTTCAATGTGGACCAGATGAAAGTATGTCCTTTAGATCGAGTTTTTGGAGGAGTTGCACAGTTTAGACAGCAACATTCAAATTTTTGTGCTTCACTGAGCATAGGCTGTCTCCAGAAACACTGTCCAATTTGCACATTTATGACAGTGAATATCATTAACCTCATCTTTACTTTTACAGCAAAATTCACCTTAACCTGTAAAGTTGTGTTCAATCGAAACGTGCTGATGGCAAGAAATGTTTCTTTTTCTTACCTTACTTGGCTCCATGATTATTAGTCATGAATGAGTGACATCTTCCCTCAGTATAACATCAGTAAGAGTAAAACCATTTTACTTGATTCTCATCAAAGACTCTGTATCATAGACTTTAACTTCACCCCTTCGCTACCTATTCCCTCAGGCTGAACTTAAAACAGTATTCCTCCTCAATGACCTTAGAATTTAAATAGAGCTTTAAAACTTGATCTTGTTTTCCAGTAAGTATACGTATTTCCAACTCCACAAAATGGTGCATCTCTCTCCCTATCCAGTTATTTTATTGCTGGAACAGCACAGCAGGTCAGGCAGCATCCAGGGAACAGGAGATTCGACGTTTCGGGCACAGGCCCTTCTTCAGGAATGAGCAGAGAGTGTTCAGCAGGAGAAGATAAAAGGTAGGGAGGAGGGACTTGGAGGAGGGGCATTGGAAATGTGATAGGTGGAAAGAGGTCAAGGTGAGGGTGATAGGTCGGAGTAGGATGGAGGCGGAGAGGTCAAGAAGAAGACTGCAGGTCAGGAAGGCGGTGCCGGGCTGGAGGGATCCGGCTGAGACAAGGTGGGGGGAGGGGGATGAAGAAACTGGTGAAGTCCAAGTTCATCCCCTGCGGTTGGAGGGTTCCCAGTCGGAAGATAAGACGCTCCTCCTCCGACCGTCGGGTTGTTGTGGTTTGGCGGTGGATGAGTCCAATGACCTGCATATCCTCGGTGGAGTGGGAGGGGGAGTTGAAATGCTGTGCTACAGGTTGGTTGGGTTGGTTCGTCCGGGTGGCCCAGAGGTGCTCTCTGAATCGCTCCGCAAGTAGGCGGCCTGTTTCCCCAATATAGAGGAGGCCACACCGGCTGCAGCGGATGCAGTAGATGATGTGGGTGGAGGTGCAAGTGAATCTGTGGCGGATCTGTGGCGAATCTCCGCCACAGATTCACTTGCACCTCCACCCACATCATCTACTGCATCCGCTGCAGCCGGTGTGGCCTCCTCTATATTGGGGAAACAGGCCGCCTACTTGCGGAGCGATTCAGAGAGCACCTCTGGGCCACCCGGACGAACCAACCCAACCAACCTGTAGCACAGCATTTCAACTCCCCCTCCCACTCCACCGAGGATATGCAGGTCATTGGACTCATCCACCGTCAAACCACAACAACCCGACGGTCGGAGGAGGAGCGTCTTATCTTCCGACTGGGAACCCTCCAACCGCAGGGGATGAACTTGGACTTCACCAGTTTCTTCATCCCCCCTCCCCCCACCTTGTCTCAGCCGGATCCCTCCAGCCCGGCACCGCCTTCCTGACCTGCAGTCTTCTTCTTGACCTCTCCGCCTCCATCCTACTCCGACCTATCACCCTCACCTTGACCTCTTTCCACCTATCACATTTCCAACGCCCCTCCTCCAAGTCCCTCCTCCCTACCTTTTATCTTCTCCTGCTGAACACTCGCTGCTCATTCCTGAAGAAGGGCCTGTGCCCGAAATGTCGAATCTCCTGTTCCCTGGATGCTGCCTGACCTGCTGTGCTGTTCCAGCAATAAAGTTTCAACTTTGATCTCCAGCATCTGCAGACCTCACTTTCTCCCCTATCCAGTTATCTCTAGAATACAGGATGTTGTCATTTTTTGACTAAATTTCTTCCATGTTATTTTCGCTGGACTTCCAAGTTCCAGGAGAAATTAATTGGAATGAAAATTGAGGACCTGAACTCAAACATCTCAGGTTGTTGAATGAGGTAATTATAGAGAATGTTGGTTCATTGATGCTTGACTTCCAAAATTCTGTAGATTCTGAAAAGATTCCTGCAGACTGGAAGCTAGCAATTGTCATCCTACAATTTAAGAAGGGAGCAAGATAGAAAACAGGAAACGTCAGACCTGTTAGCCTTACATCCATATTAGAGGAATGCTAGGATCTATTATAAAGGATGTGATAAATGGACACTTGGATAATGATGATTTGAATGGGAGTAATCAGCATAGATTTACACATGGGAAATCTTGGAGATTTTTGAGGAAATGTTTTCTTGACTTGTGGGATGTAGGTGTTGTTGCCTGGCCAGCATTTATTGTCCATCATTAGTTGCCCTTGAGAAGGTGGTGGTGGGCTGCCTTCTTTAACCACTGCAGTCCATGTGTTGCATTGGTCCCACATTGCACCTGGGGTATCACATACAGTTTTGGTCTCCTTATCTCAGGAGAGATATCATTGCTGTACAGAGGGTGTAATGAAGGTTTACCAGACTTGTTCTTGGAATAGCAGAACAGTCCTATGATGAAAGATTGAGCAAACCTGACCTGCATCCTCTAGAGATTTGAAGAATAAGAGACAATCTCATTGAAAACTACGAAATGTTTAGAAGGATAGACAGGGTAGATGAAGGTTAAAAAGTTCTTATGATTGGATTGAATGATAGAATCAGGTTCCACAGATTGAATTGCCTATTTCTTTCCCTATGTTTTAATCCAAAATAAAGCCTCCCACATTCTACATTTCATTAACCCCAATCCCTATCACTTTCGTTCTTTTTGATTTCTCCTGCTCCATATCCTTGAAACACATCAAATTCAAATCGTTCAAATTCATATCAAAAGTTCTGAATGACAAAGCTCCCTCTGAATTTGTAAAATCTTCCATCCAGATATAATACCTCACATCCTCTACTCTTTCAATGCTGATCGCTTACAGATTGTGAACCCATTGACCATGTCAGCACCTTCAATTACCTTATTTCCACAGTCTCCAAAAATTAATGTTTCTACAATCCCCATCCTTCTGCAAAAGTCTTTTCAAGTTCTCTCTATTTAAGTATACCTTTGGTCTCTCCTTCCAATTATCACCCACTACTTGGTATTCCTTCTAATCCTTGTCATTCCTTCTAATCCTTGTCATGTGCTTTGAGATGTTTTGCTGTATTAGCAGGTTTCATTATTAAAATGAAATAAAAGCAATTTGTGCAGAAAGCCAATCAATGTTTCTGAAAGCAGAAAATGGTAATTTTTGCATACAATTCATCATCAACATTGCATTTTCTCTGTCTTTTGATCAAGTGCAGAAGCCTTATTTTGAATCTGAAGCAGAAATTAGATAATTTGGGCCTGAGGTGGGTGGTCAGTAATCCTGACCTTTTCACTTTCAGGAGGTTTTAACTCCTGAACCTCATCTGCATGCTAATGGAAGGTGTACCGCCTGAACTTGCTAGGAAGCTTACTGGAAGAATGCAGTGCCAAGTAGGAGGACAAAGATGGTAGTTACCAAAGAAATGCTCAGGTAGTTCACTTTAAGGACATTTTTGGTGAGGGAACACTGAAGCTGGAGAGGTCAAAACATTTCTTCATGGGTTGGACAAAGCCAGCATGGATTTTTGAAAGCAGGTCATGCTTAACAAATCTACTGGAAGTTTTTTGAGAATGTAACTAGTAGATAAGAGTTACTATTGAAGGTTGTGTATTTGGATTTTCAGAAGGCTTTTGATGAAACCCCACAGAAAAGGTTAGAAAGCAAAATTAAAGCCCCATTGAACTAGAGGTAATATGTTGGTTGAGAGGCAGCAATGGAGAGTGGGAATAAATGGGTCTTTTTCTGTGTGGCAGGCAGTGATTCGTGGTGTATTGCAAGGATCAATGCTTGGGCCTTAATTGTTCATGAAATATATATGGATGCACGAAACAAATACAACATTTCCAAGTTTGCTGATGACACAAAACTGGACGGGATTGTGAACTGTGAGGTGATGCAAGGAAGCTTTGAGGTGATTCAGACTAGTTGAGTGAGTGGACAAACAGATGGCAGATGCAATTCAATGTGTTTAGAAATGAAGTTATACACTTTGGTGTGAAAAACAGAAAGGCAGCGTATTATTCAAATTATGATATATTGGGAAATGTGGATATACAAAGGGACTAGGTGTCCATATACAGTAGTCAATGAAAGTAAATAGGTTAGTGTAGCAAGCAATTAGTGGGGGAAAATGGTATATTAGCCTTCATTGCAAGAGGATTCAAGTTCAGAAATAGGGATGTTTTACTACAGTTATTCAGGGCCTGGTGAGATCACATCAAGAGTATTGCATGCACTTTTGAGTGGTTAGCACTGCAACCTCACAGCACCAGGGTCCCAGGTTCGATTCCAGCCTTGGGTGACTGTACGTGTGGTGTTTGCACATTCTCCCCATGTCTGTGTGGGTTTCCTCCGGCTGCTCCGGTTTCCTCCCACAGTCCAAAGATGTGCAGGTCAGGTGAATTATTAAATTGCAATTAGTTAGGTGTTAGGTGCATTAGTCAGCGGGAAATGGGTCTGGGTGGGTTACTCTTTGGAGGGTCGGTGTGGACTGGTCAGGCCGAAGGGCCTGTTTACACACTGTAGGGAATCTAATCTAATCTAATCTAATCTACCTCAGAAAGGGTATACTTGTCATAGAGGGAGTGAAGCAGAGGTTCACTCGGCTGATACTGGGGATGGCAGGACTGCCCTATGAGAAGAGATTAGTGCAACTGGACCTGTATTTACTAAAATTTATAAGGATGAGAGTGAATTTGATTGAAATGCATAAAATTCTAACAAAGCTGAACAGACTAAATAAAGGGAGAAAAGTTACCTGGTTGGGAGTCTAGAACCAGGGGTCACACACTCAAGATAGGGGGTGGGCCATTGAAGATACAGATGGATTTTTTTTACCCAAGGTAATGAACTGTGGAATTCTGTATCACAGAAGGCTGTAGATTTTAAGAAAGAAATAGAGAATTTTTTAGATATTAAAAACATCAAGGGGCATGGGGTAAAAGCAGGAAAATAGCATCAAGATGGAGGGTCAGCAATGATTATACTGAATGGTGGCTAAGGTATGAATGGCTAAATGACCTACTCCTGCTCCTGGTTTCTACATTTCTTATGGAGCTTGCTACAGCATTTTACTCTACAAGAAATGTGAACAAAGGAGTAAACAGACTTACCTTATTGCTCCTTTGCTTTCCTGGATCCTTTTTCTGCTCGCTGGACTTGGCATGATACAAAGAATCATTTCTTCACTGAGGTCCATAATTCAAACAGACATTGAGCCAGATGACAGCATCAGGGAATAACCTGCATATTTGAAGATGAAACCTGCATTTTTCGGTGGCTTTCCTCCCCATTTGCTCAGGAGAATAGGTTAAAATTGTAGGATGAGGAATGAGTCGCACAAACACTTTTAACGGTCTGATTGATCAGATTAAAATTGTCCCCTAAGTACAGATTTAGTTGAGAAAGAAAGCATGTGAAAACTTGTAAAGTTAATGAATGTAAAGAAAAATATCATAATTGTCCGATAAAATGTTAAAGCAGTTTATGCCTTAGATTGAAGAGGTAATATTAACAGCTGGAAGGGTGTCAACACACGCACTAAGAATGGATAGTGAGACACAGTAATAACTGTAAATATATATCTTAAATTCAGTTTTCAGACAAAAGATATTATTACTTACTAGAATTTTAGAGAAAGAACTGTTTAAAGTTGAAGTGGGAATTTACCTATAATAATTAACATCCTTTCTTTGAAACATTACATGTAATCATCTTTTTATATCTACAGTTTATTCCAATAAGTTATTTTGAGATTGAATGCTACTTAGCAATGTATGTGGTTGTTGTAAGAACACGTGTCCCACAGAGTCCACTTTATAACTGCAAGATTACCATCAGTGTTAGATATCATCTGACACAGCATAGCTAAAAATGCAAAAATAGCAACATAATACATTAAAGAACACATAGGCAATAATCAGACACCACAGCAATTTGATCAAACAAGAAAGAAAATGAATAAGATTATTCTGCAAAATGTTTTATTTGTTTCTATCCTAACTAACAGCTTTGTCCGTAATGGGGTGATATTGATAGCTTATGTCAAAGTGCAACTCCAAAGTCAACTGCTGGCTGGAATCTATGAGACTGTATGGATGGAATTTTAGTTTACGACAGTCAGTAAAGTAAATCTGACATTCCTGAAACACAAGTCATCCGCACCGAAACAGGCAGCTGATTGGCACTTGATGTGAAAGCTGCAGGAATGACAGATTATTAATGGAGAAGTGAATTAAATTAAACAAACCTGTAAGGTTTTTACACTTGAAGGGGAAATGATGGAATAGTATTATTGTCACAATTTCACTGGACTGTCATTGCCACTGGACGAGTAATCCAGAAGCCTGGGGCATTGCTCTGGGGGGGAAAGAGTTCAATCCCACTAAAACAGCTGCAGGAATTTAATTCATTTAATCTTGAATTAAAACTAGACTCTGAAATCACAACTATAAAACCAATGTTATTTGTCTCTGGTTGGCAATGTTCTTTGGGGAAGGAAAGCTGCCATACATATCTAATCTGGCTTACACATGGCTCTATAACAATTGGTTGACTCTTAACTGTCCTCTATAATGCCTTTGTCAAACAATCAGATGTATGAACCTTTTTCAGAAAAATCAAAAAAGGCATGAAAATGGACATACCAACAGCTATCAAGGCAGTGCAAATGACAGGGACACGCTCATGGTATGGACTGAGCCAAGAAAGTAACATTGCTGCTCTAACATTGCTGGTTATTTTACGCAGGTGTAGAGTGACTATTTTAGGAATGATGCAGCTAGCCCAACCACTTAGTTTTCAATAAAACAAAATTTATTTTCAAGATTACCAAAAGAAACACAAACTGAAGAGAACAGAATATAAAATAACTTAACCGAGCCGAAAACCCAACAGATTATTTCATCTTCATGATACTGTTCCAAGTACTTGCAACAATCCCCATAAACACTCCTTTACGACAGAGAGAGAGAGATAGCAGAGAAATTCAGCATGGAACACCTTCTTCCATGTAGCTGTTTCTTGGTCTTGCCAAGAAAAACTGACCTCAAAAACTGACTGCTTGCTAAAAACCAAACCAAACCAGAGAAGCATTGAGCTGGAAGAACTTTCATTGTACAAGTGTTTTCTTTTAAACTTGAAAGCATTCTCAAGTAGTTAAACCTAGACTTTTCGGAATCACTGCTTTTACGACCTCTCTGATAAAAAGGCCAAGGACAGCATAACCTTGTTAAAGGAGCATCATCATCACACTCAGCCCTGTTAAGTCTACAAAATCCTTCTCACTAACATCTAGGCAAGCTGTCCCACAGACTATTCAAGCACCAGCCTGACATTGTCTGTAATGTACTATTCCATGACTATGACAATGACTCAAACAACACCATCAATATCACTAGGTCGCTGGACTTGAAATGTTAACTCTGGAATTTTGTCTCAACAGATGCTGCCAAACATACAGTGTTTCTTTAGCACTCTCTGATTTTGTACCAGCTTCACTATTCCTGGGCATGAATTGTCCAACCAGCAAGACACACTAACCAGATTGTGATACAATGTTATATTGTAGGTAGGGAGGGAGTTGGCCTGGGATTCCTTAATATTGACTCTGGACTCCATGAAATCAAATAGCATCAATCCAAATGTAGGCAAGGAAACGTCCTGCTGATTACCAAGTATCAAGTGCACACCCCATCCCTTCAATGGTGGATAAATCAGTACTACTCCATAATTTAGAAGAAACACTGTTTGGAAGACAAAGTCACAGGATACACTTAGAATGGAGGATTTTAATGTCCATCATCAAATGGCTTGGTAGTACTACTCCTGTGTGACTTGACTGAATCCAAAAGACACAATTTTTCAATTAGCAGATGGTGAGGGAACCAACATGAGGCAAAAATCTTTTTGACCGCATCCTCATTTATTTGCATGTGGTCAAGTGACCACGGGCCCAACATTGAACAATATAAATTGAACCACAGCAGAGGATATTAAGCCTGACAGAAAACTGGCCAAACTAAATTAAACAGCAGCTATCAATTATAGAGAACAGTGAAACCAAAGTCAAAGAGATTACAAAGGATCAAGGGGAACCAGTTACAATCAGTCCAAGGATTGTGGATTGGAGAAATGTCGATCAGACATTCTGGCATTTGGCTGTCTGATTATGCGTACTGTACAACTCCCAGCAATGCAATAGTGAAGGATGCTTGCGTGACCCCATTGAATGATTTGAATCCATCCCACGACCCCATGAGCCAAACGCCACAGAACAATCTGGAAGGTTTGGTGTGACAGGGGAGAAAAACACACAGCCTTGGAAGCCAGACCCTCAGTGAAGACACAGTGAAGACTTGCAGGGAAGAATCGTAGCAAGTCTCGTGGCAGAAGATTCAGGAGAGATCTACGCTGAACTGCTAGACCCACCTTTGTGGAAGAGAACCAGCCCTATGATGGAGAGGAAGAAGATTCCAAAGTCCCAGCACAACATATGGATCATTGTGAGTGATAGCCTTTTTCAGATGGATAGAGCTGGAGAGAGAATAAATATTGTGGGAATTTGGGAGATGTTCGCAATGTTTTTAACAAGGAATATTTTATTAATATAATCGAATTGAACTACAAACTGAATTCCGTGCCCCTTTATCTTACTCACCAACAAGAGTGCTTGTGCACAGTGTTAATACATAAATTGGTCAAAGGGTGGATAACATGCATATCTCAGATGCATCTGTCCATGACAGTATTGTTAGTGTGTCCATCAAGCCAAGTCTTTGTGGAGATGGCTTTCCACTTTGATCAATTTAGCTGTCCCACAGGCACAAAGGAAGGAGTGATGTCGCAGAAAGGCCATAAGTTAATTGATTGGTAACAGCTGCTAATTTGACTATTTATTCTCGGTTACTTTCAGATTGAAAGTAAATAGGAGGAATATTTACTGATTACATATTAAAAGACAATTAGGAAATAAAAAAAAATTAAGAACTAGGTATTGAAAATAGAGATGCAGGGCCAGACAATGCGTTGTGACTGCATGATGTCAGAGTTGGTTGACACCAATGTGGTTTCTAGTGACCACATCTGTAGTCAGGGTTAGTTGTTTGAGGAACTCTGAGACAGAGTTAATGAGCTGGATTCTATGTATTGAACACTGCAACAAACCAGGGAGGTGGATGTAGTTATTGTGTTTCAGGAGGCAGTCACATCCCTCTGAAAAACTACCTCAAATTCAGTCAATGGTTAGGGACAGGAGGGGGTGACTATGAAAGTGGCAGATAGAGGGATCCAGGAGGTAATGCTGAAGGTACTTCAGCCCTTGAGTTTGTCTAACAGGCTAGAGATTCTTGCTCCCTGTGTGGATGAGAGTGGAGGTTGTAAACAGGATGAGAAAACTGATCTGAGCACCATAGTACAGGGGGGCATTCAAGAGAAGGAAGAAAAGAAAATGGTAATTGTAATTGTGGATAGTATCAGGGGAATAGACACTGTTCTCTTTGGTCAGGACTGAGAGTCCTGAAGGCTGTGTTGTCTGTCTGGTGCCCGAACTCAGGATATCTTATCTGGGCTGCAGAGGAACTTGGGGTAGGAGGGGAAGGATCCAGTTATGATCCACGTATGTACTAATGGCAAAGGTAGAAAGAGGAAAGAGTTCTGCTAAGGGAATATGAACAGTTAGGGGATAAAGTAAAAAGCAGAATCAAACCAAAAGATAATTATTTCTGGAACACTTCCTGAGCCATAACCAAATTGGTACAGGGTGGACAAGAATAACAAGGCAAAACACTTGGTTCAAAGACTGGTGTGGGAGAAAAATCATGGGACATTGGCAGCAATAGTGAGGAAGTTGGGAAATATTCTGATGGGATGGCCTCCATCTGAATCATGTTGGGACAAGAGTCCTGGAGAATAGCATAATTAGGGCTGTGAACTAAATAGTGGGGAGGAGGGTTCAGTTTAATAGAAAATTATGGAGAAAGTTAAAGTTGGGGAGAATTCAGGAAGGGTTATTAATGGTTCGAGAATATGTTATATGACAGAGTTTGGAAAGGGTCAGGAACTTTAATTCAGGTACAGCAGATAAGGGGACAACTGTGGGAAGGAGAGCAGTTAATACAGGACTCAGGGTCTTGTACTTAAATGTGCATAGTATAGGAAACAAGGGAAATGTGATTATAGTGCAGGTTGAAATTGGCAGGGATAATGTTGCGGGGATGTCTGCGAGGGGATCAAGGCTGAGAACTAAATATCCAAGGATATGTGTTCTGTGGAAACGACAGGCAGATTGGAAAGGTGGCAGGGTTGTCTTGTTAGGAGGAAATGAAATTAAATCGATAGCAAGAAACAATATATGGTCAGGAGGTACAGAATCTGTGTGGGTAAAGTTGTGGAACCACAAAGGAAAAATGGTCCTGATGGGAATTATGTAAAGGCCTCCTAGCTGAAGGCAGGATGTAGGCAGAAAATAAATCAAGAGATAGAAAAGGTTTGCAACAAAGGCACGATTACATTAATTATGAGGGATGTCAATATGCAGGTGGACTGGGAAAATCAGGTTCTTAGCAGATCTCAAGGAAAGGAATTTGGAGAATGTCTACAGGATGGGTTTTTGTGGAGCAGCTTGTGATTGACTCCATTCAGGAACAGGAAATTCTGGATTTGATAATGTGTACTAAAGCAGACTTGATTAGAGAGTTTAAATTGAAGGAACCCCTAGGGGACAGTGACCACAGTTTGAAAGAGATTGTGGTAATTGTAATTGTGGATAGTATCAGGGGAATAGACACTGTTCTCTTTGGCCAGGACTGAGAGTCCTGAAGGCTGTGTTGCCTGCCTGTTACAATAAACCCGAGACTCTACTACTGTAGAGTCTCCCACCCGCCCTCCTCCTCTAACCTAGTTAATAAGGTAACGTTCATTCTAAACTTCCTCTATTGAATATAAGTTGTTATTAATTTTATAGCAACTTGAACTAAGCTTTCTACTTTAGTACTGAGTGCGTGTTCAGATAAGTCGGGTATGGATGCTAGGGCAGTTGCTTGCTCCTCCTGCAGAATGTGGCAGGTGGGAGACATGGCACACGTCTCCGCTGGCTACATCTGCGGGAAGTGCACCCAACTCCAGCTCCTTGAAAATCGTGTTAGGGAATTGGAGCTGGAGCTGGATGAACTACGGATCATTCGGGAGGCTGAGGGGGTAATTGAGAAGAATCACCGGGAGTTGGTCACTCCTAAGGCTCAGGACAAGTATAAATGGGTTACAGTTAGGGGGAGGAAAGGGGACAGTCAGACAGTGCAGAGATCCCCTGTGGACATTCCCCTCAGCAATAAGTATACCGTTTTGGATACTGCTGGGGGGGGAATGACCTACCAGAGGAAAGCCATAGCAGTCAGTTTTCTGGCACTGAGCCTGACACTGTGGCAAATAAGGGAAGGGGTCAGAATAGAAAAGTACTCGTGGTAGGGGACTCGATAGTTAGGGGAATCGACAGGAGATTTTGTGGTCAGGATTGGGATTCCCGGAAGGTATGTTGCCTCCCTGGTGCCAGGGTCCGGCACGTCTCTGATCGGGTGTATAAGGTTCTAAAAGGGGAGGGCGAACAGCTAGAAATCTTGTTACATTTTGGCACTAATGATATAGCTAGGAAAAGGATTGAAGATATTAAAAGTGATTTCAGGGAGTTAGGATGGAAGCTGCAAAGCAGGACGAACAGAGTAGTGTTCTCTAGTTTACTACCGGTGCCACGAGATAGCGAGGCGAGGAACAAGGAGCGGACACAGCTTAATACGTGGCTGCGCAGGTGGTGTAGGAGGGAGGGCTTCAGATATGTAGATAATTGGGATGCCTTCTGGGGAAGGTGGGACCTGTACAAAAAGGACGGGTTGCATCTGAACTGGAAAGGGACCAATGTCCTGGGTGGAAGGTTTGCTCGAGTAGTTCGAGAGGGTTTAAACTTGTATGGCAGGGGGGTGGGAACCTGAGCTGTATACCGGAGGTGAGAGTTGATGCAGATGAGGCAATAGCAAGAGGTAGACCAGCTAGTGGGAAGGAATTTCTGGCAAGGAACCAAGGTATCAGTTAAAATGTGTTTGCTTTAACGCAAGGAGTATCAGGAATAAAAGTGACGAACTTAGAGCATGGATCAGTACCTGGTGCTATGATGTTGTGGCCATAACAGAGACATGGGTTTCTCAGGGGCAGGAATGGTTGCTGGATGTTCCAGGGTTTAGAGCATTTAAAAAGAATAGTGAGGGGGGAAAAAGAGGAGGGGGGTGTAGCACTACTAATCAGAGAGAGTATCACAGCTACAGAAGCTTCCATTGTCGAGGAAGATCTGCCTACCGAGTCAGTATGGGTGGAAATTAGGAACAGCAAGGGAGCAGTCACCTCTTTAGGGGTTTATTACAGGCTCCCCAATAGCAGCAGGGAGATGGAAGAAAGCATAGGTTGGCAGATTTTGGAAAAGTGTGGACGTATAGGGTTGTTGTAATGGGTGACTTTAATTTTCCCAATATTGATTGAAACCTCCTTCGAGCAGAAGATTTGAATGGAGCTGTTTTTGTAAGGTGTGTTCAGGAGGGTTTCCTAACTCAGTACGTTGACGGGCCGACGAGGGGAGAGGCCATTCTAGACTTAGTGCTCGGAAACCAGCCGGGGCAGGTATCAGATCTTGTGGTGGGAGAGCATTTTGGTGATAGTGACCACAACTGTCTCACATTCTACATAGCTATGGAGAAGGAGAGGATTAGGCAAAATGGGAGGATATTTAATTGAGGAAGAGGAAACTATGATGTGATTAGACATGAGTTAGGAAGCATGGATTGGGAGCAATTGTTCCATGGTAAAGGCACTATAGACATGTGGAGACTGATTAAGGAACAGTTGTTGTAAGTGATGCATAAATATGTCCCTCTGAGACCAGCAAGAAGTGGTAAGATAAAGGAACCTTGGATGACGAGAGCGGTGGTGCTTCTCGTCAAAAGGAAAAAGGTAGCTTATATAAGGTGGAGGAAGCTAGGGTCAAGCTCAGCTCTACAGGGTTATAGGCAGGCGAGGAAGGAGCTTAAAAATGGTCTGAGGAGAGCCAGGAGGGGGCACGAGAAAGGCTTGGCAGAACGGATTAGGGAGAACACAAAGGCATTTTACACTTATGTGAGGAATAAGAGAATGGTCAAAGAAAGAGTAGAGCCGATCAGAGATAGCATAGGGAATTTGTGTGTGGAGTCTGAGGAGGTTGGGGAAGCCCTAAATGAGATTTTTGCTTCTGTCTTTACGAAAGAAATAAACTTTGTAGTGAATGAAACCTTTGAAGAGCAGGTGTGCATGCTGAAATGGATAGAGATAGAGGAAGCTGATGTGTTGAAAATTTTGTCAAACATTAAGATTGACAAGTCGCCTGGCCTGGACCAGATTTGTCCTCGGCTGCTTTGGGAAACGAGAAATGTAATTGCTTCGCCACTTGCGAAGATCTTTGCATCCTCGCTCTCCACTGGAGTCGTACCTGAGGACTGGAGAGAGGCAAATGTAATTCCTCTCTTCAAGAAAGGAAATAGGGAAATCCCCGGCAATTACAGACCAGTAAATCTCACGTCTGTCATCTGCAAGGTGTTAGAAAGGATTCTGAGGGATAGGATTTCTGATCATCTGGAAGAGCATGGCTTGATTAAAGGCAGTCAACACGGCTTTGTGAGGGCAGGTCATGCCTCACAAACCTTATCGAGTTCTTTGAGGAGGTGACTAGAAAAGTTGATGAGAGTCGAGCTGTGGATGTGGTGTATATGGACTTCAGCAAGGCATTTGATAAGGTTCCCCATGGTAGGCTCATTCAGAAGGTCAGGAGGAATGGGATTCAGGGGAACTTTGCTGTCTGGGTACAGAATTGGCTGGCCAACAGAAGACAGTGAGTGGTAGTAGAAGGAGAATATTCTGCCTGGAAGTCAGTGGTGAGTGGTGTGTTCCACAGGGCTCTGTCCTTGGGCCTCTATTGTTTGTAATTTTTATTAATGACTTGAATGAGGGGATTGAAGGATAGGTCAGCAAGTTTGCAGATGACACAAAGGTTGGAGGTGTCAGTATAGAGGGCTGTTGTAGGCTGCAGCGGGACATTGACAGGATGCAGAGATGGAGTGAGAGGCGGCAGATGGAGTTCAACCTGGATAAATGCAAGGTGATGCATTTTGGAAGGTCGAATTTGAAAGCTGAGTACAGGATTAAGGATAGGATTCTTGGCAGTGTGGAGGAACAGAGGGATCTTGGGGTGCAGGTACATAGATCCCTTAAAATGGCCATCCAAGTGGACAGGGTCGTTAAGAAAGCATATTGTGTTTTGGCTTTCATTAACAGGGGGATTGAGTTTAAGAGTTGTAAGATCTTGTTGCAGCTCTATAAAACTTTGGTTAGACCGCACTTGGAATACTGCGTCCAGTTCTGGTCGCCCTATTATAAGAAAGATGTGGATGCTTTGGAGAGGGTTCAGAGGAGGTTTACCAGGATGCTACCTGGACTGGAGGGCTTATCTTATGAGGAGAGTTTGACTGTGTTTGGACTTTTTTCATTGGAGAAAAGGAGGAGAAGAGGGGACCTAATTGAAGTCTACAAGATAATGAGAGGCATAGATAGAGTCGATAGCCAGAGACTAATACCCAGGGCAGAAATGACTAACACAAGGGATTATAGTTTTAAGCTGCTTGGAGGAAAGTATAGAGGGCAATGTCAGAGGCGGGTTCTTTACACAGAGAGTTGTGAGAGCATGGAATGGTTGCCAGCAGCAGTTGTGGAGGCAGGGTCATTGGGGACATTTAAGAGACTCTTGGACATGCATATGGTCACAGAAATTTAAGGGTGTATACATGAGGATCAGTGGTCGGCACAACATCGTGGGCTGAAGGGCCTGTTCTGTGCTGTACTGTTCTATGTTCTATGTTCTAGGTTCTACTCTGCTGTTTGAGAGGGAAAAGCTGGAATCAGATGTAATGGTATAACAACTAAGTAGAAATAACTACAAAGACATGAGGAAAGAGTTGCAAGTGCTGGTTGAATGGGGAGCCTAGCAGGGAAGATAGTGGAGCAGTAATGTCAAGAGTCTCTGAGGCTAATTCAGGAGGCATAGCAGAAATTCATCCCAAGGAAGAAGAAGCATACTAAAGAGATGACAAGGCAACCATGGCTCACAAGGGAAGTCAGAGACAGCATAAAAACAAAAGAAAAAGCATGCAATTTGGGGAGGATAAGTGAAAAACCAAAGGATTAGGACGCCTTTAGATACCAGAAGCGGATACCTAGATTAGATTCAATTCCCTACAGTTTGGAAACAGGCCCTTCAGACCAACGAGTCCACACTGACCCTCCGAAGAGTAACCCACCCAGACTCATTCCCTATCAAATATTTATTCCTGATTAATGCACCTAAAACTACAGGCAACTTAGCATGGCCAATTCACCTGACCTACACATCTTTGGATTGTGGGAGGAAACCCACACAGACACAGGGAGAATATACAAACTCCACACAGACAGTCACCCGAGGCAGGAATTGAACTTGGATCCCTGGTGCTGTGAGGCAGCAGTGCTACTCACTGAGCCAGTCTAACAGTAACAAAGTAATAAAGGAGGAGAAGATGAGATGGGAGAGCAAGCTAGCTAGTGATAGAAAAGAAAATTGCAAGAGTTTTTTAAGAATCCCTACAGTGTAGACCCAGGTCAATCAGCCCACCAAGTCCACCTCAATCCTCTGAAAGGCATCTCGCCCAGACTTAACCTCCACCATATCCCTATAACCTTGCATTTCCCATGGTTAAACCCCCTAGCCTGCACATCCCTGGACACTTTAGCATTGCCAATCCACCTAATCTGCACATCCCTGGACTGTGGGAGGAAACCAGAGAACCCAAAAGGAAACCCACGCAGACATAGAAAGAATATAGAAACTGCACACAGTTACCCGAGGCTGGAATTAAACCTGGGTTCCAAGGCACTGTGAGCCACCATGCTGCCCCTTAGTATATAATCCTTGCTTAATTTTTTACATTTAGTTCCATGCCTTAAGTGTTTACTGTAATTTTGACCACCGTCTGAATTTACTCATATTTATTCATATTTATTTTTAATAGATCAAGAAACATCACAACCCAATTTTAATTTATTCTCATGTTTTTTTCAAATTACTGATTGGCAAGCAGTCTACTCACAGTGGCTCAATGGTTAGCACTGCTGCCTCACGGTGTCAGGGAGCCAGGTTTGATTCCAGCCTTGGGTGACTGTTTGTGTGGATTTTGCACACTCTCCCTGTGTCTGCGTGAGTTTTCTCCCACAGTCTAGAGATGTGCAGGTCAGGTGAATTGGCCATGCTAAATTGCCCATAATAATAGGTGCATTAGTCAGGGGTAAATATAGGGTAGGGGAATGTGTCTGGGTGGGTTACTCTTCAGATGATAGGTGTGGACTTGTTGGACCAAAGGGCCAGTTTCCATACTTAGGGAATCTAATCTAATCTAAAAGGGTCATCTAGACTTGAAACATTAGCTTGCTCTCTCTCCATGGATGCTGGCTGACCTGTTGTGAGTTCCAGCATTTTTTGTTTTCAGTCTATTCACTTCCACTGCCACTTGCCAAAGAGGTCAGTCTGGGCATCAAACCTTGGTCTTTATTAAAGCATTCTGTTGTCAGTCCCCTTCCTAGTCCTTCCTCCTGCTCCCATCAGAATCAAATTAGTAAATAATATTAAAACAGAAAAATCTATGTTACAGATTAATAGAAATCCACAATTTGAAAATCTCAAGCTCTCTTGAGACGTAAGACATTTCAAAATTGTCAGCAACCAGGAACTGAGAGTAATATGCTGGCATGGATTTAGGATTGGATAGTGGACAGAAATTTAGAACAGGAATAAATGAGTTATTTTGGGTTGGCAGGCTGTAACCAACAAAGAGCCATATGGATCGTAGCTGGAACTAGTATTTACAATCAAAATGACTTAGATTGCTAACTGCTTGCAAAGTATTCAAATTTGCTGACAATGCAAAGTTAGGCAGGAAAGTAGAGGAAGCAACGAGGCTACAGGTATGTACAGACATGGTGGGTGAGTGCCAACAACATGGCAGCTGTAATACAGTGTGATGAAGTGTGATGTTGTCTTCCTTGACAGGGAAAACAAAACCTTGAGTGATGGGAGACTGGGGATTGCTTGTATTCTGAGGAACCCCCAGAGTCCTTATATATGAATCACAAAGTTAGCAAGAAAGTACATCAAGCAATAGTCTTTCCAACTCAGATTCTGCTATCTCGGATCTCGCACTTCTACTCAATCGTTGTGACCCTTGATTCATAATCAACAGCAGTCACATTCCTTGCAAAGTTGTCAGATATGGTGCATAGCTACAAACTCTCTCTGTCTTGAATCATGATACTTTTAATGGCACAGAATCCCCAGAAATAGTCTTCTCTAGACCCTTTAGATGGTCTGGTAGGTTTTAATCCACCTAAATGATAGCTGTAGTGCTTAACTAATACATAATTCTGTCTTCAGACCTCTGATCTATCCAACTGTACGACACACATGGTAACATTGGGCAGATTCTTGTCAGGGTCTGAAGAAAATGGCAAAAGTTGAGGCGGAATTGGATGCAAAGTCCGGGGAGGACTTTCTCAATATTGGGAACATCTCACTTCATCTTTTATGCCTTTGCCAAACACTGAGGCAAGTATCTCCCTAGGCAGCTATGAGTTGTCAATTATGGGGAATTATAGCTTGTTAAATGCTTTATTAATGCTGCAGTTTGCCTCATTAATGTTCAGATTCCTATCATACCAAACTTTCCCAACAAGCTGGGAGAAAGCTTGACAGAAAAATCAGTGTGTGTAACTGCAAACATTGTGTTACTCAGCATCAAACAACATCTCAGACCAATATCCATGGGCACCAGGTACATGCACTCCTTGTCCATGGACATTGGCATTTGATATTTTGCCTTATCCTCATGAACATCATGACAACCTTTCCAATTCACTGCAAAACGCACTGGCAACTAGCATTGTAAGACTAATTAGCGGACAGGGGCAGACACCCAGCTCAAATTAGAGCATGCTGCATCTCAGGACTGCTTGTTTGCTCTCTTCGTGTACACCGTTTAGCACTTACCTGCACGTCTGCACCATCCATATCTTGCCTTGCCTTGCCACACGTTTCAGTACAGTCAACCAGCCAGGCAGTTTGTCTTATTGGTCAGCAGTCTCAGTCAAGGGGGCGGACCTCTTGATGTATGGCAGTGTACCATGTGCCGGCAGCTTATATAGCAAGCATACTGCAAGCGAAGTAAACAAGCAACCATGTCTCAAAATCTCAGGGCCTAAGTCCACTAAAGTCCATTGGTCAGGTGGTCACAGCACAGTAAGTCAATTTTTTTTTTATTTCAAAAATATACTTTATTCATAAAATAATTTGATGGTCTGTACAGTTGGTCATGCCATACATATGTAAACATGTACATACAGAGATCAGAATTTATCATTTTTATACAGGTCTGTACATTTTTCAATCATATGCCCATATGATTAGCTGAGGCGTCAGCAGAGCCCAAATGACTGCGTGGGCCCCCTGTGCTTAGGCAGGCAGATGTTACACCGTGGTCTTTCCCCACCGCGCCTTGGCGGCAGCTGCCCCGAGCTTCAGCGCGTCCCTCAACACGTAGTCCTGGACCTTGGAATGTGCCAGTCTACAGCACTCAATCGGGGTCAACTCCTTCAGCTGGAAGATCAGCAGGTTTCGGACCACCCAGAGAGCGTCCTTCACCGAGTTGATGATCCTCCAGGCACAGTTGAAGTTCGTCTCGGTGTGCGTCCCGGGGAACAGGCCGTAGAGCACGGAGTCCCGGGTCACGGCGCTGCTCGGGACGAACCTCGACAAACACCACTGCATTCCTCTCCAGACTTCCTCTGCATAGGCACATTCCAGAAGGAGGTATATGACAGTCTCGTTCCCCCCGCAACCGCTTCGAGGGCAGCGTGCGGTGCGGCTGAGAGTCCGGGCGTGCATAAAGGATCTCACAGGCAGAGCCCTTCTCACCACCAGCCAAGCCATGTCTTGGTGCTTGTTGGAAAGTTTGGCGATGAGGCATTCTGCCAAATGGCTTTGACAGTCTGCTCAGGGAACCGCTCGATAGGATCCGCCCTCTCCTTTTCCCGAAGGGTCTCAAGGACACTACGTGCTGACCACTTCCTAATGGACTTGTGGTCAAAGGTGTTTTTCTTCATAAATTTCTCCACGAAGGACAGGTGATACAGAACGGTCCAACTATTCGGAGCGTTCCGCGGCAGCGAGGCCAGGCCCATCCTTCGCAACACCGGGGACATGTAGAACCTCAGTACGTAGTCACATTTGGCGTTTGCGTACCGGGGATCCACGCACAGCTTGATGCAGCCACACACAAAGGTGGCCATCAGGGTGAGGGTGGCATTGGGTGTATTTTTTCCCCCGTTGCCCAGATCTTTGTACAGTGAGTCCCTTCGGACCCAGTCCATCTTTGACCTCCATATAAACTGGAAGATGGCCCGGGTGACTGCAGCGGCACAGGTTCTGGGAATAGGCCAGACCTGTGCCACGTATAACAGCAATGACAGTGCCTCACACCTGATGACCAGGTTTTTTCCCGTGATGGAGAGCAACCGTAGCTTCCATCTGCCCAGTTTCTGCCTCACTTTGCTGATACGCTCCTCCCAAGACATGGCGCACGCCCCAGCCCCTCCGAACCAAATACCCAGCACCTTCAGGTGGTCGGTCCTGACGGTGAAGGGGATCGAGGATTGGTCGGCCCAGTTCCCGAAGAGCATGGCCTCGCTCTTGCCTCGGTTTACCTTGGCCCCCGAGGCCCTTTCGAACTGGTCACAAATGCACATGAGTCTGCGCACGGACAGCGGATCCGAGCAGAAAACGGCGACATCATCCATGTACAGGGAGGCCTTAACCTGCAGGCCCCCGCTGCCAGGAATAGTCACCCCTCTCAGGCTCGCATCCTTCCTGATGGACTCAGCAAATGGCTCTATGCAGCACACAAACAAGGCAGGAGAGAGGGGGCAGCCCTGCCTGACTCCAGATCTGACTGGGAAGCTATCTGATTCCCACCCGTTGATTGAAACTGCACTGACAATGTTGGTGTAGAGCAGTCTGATCCAATTGCAGATTCCCTCCCCAAAGCCCATTTTGGAGAGAACATCTCTCATATACGTGTGTGATATCCTATCAAAGGCTTTCTCCTGGTCCAGGCTGATCAGGCAGGTGTCCAACCTTCTGTCCTGCACGTAGGCGATCGTATCCCTGAGAAGTGTGAGACTCTCAGCGATCTTCCTGCCCGAAACAGCACAGGTTTGGTCAGGGTGAATCACCGACCCTAGAGCAGACCTGACCCAGTTGGCGATTACCTTTGACAGAATTTTGTAATCTGCATTCAACAGTGAGATTGGTCTCCAATTTTTGAGTTCCTCCCTCTCCCCCTTCCGCTTGTAGATGAGGGTGATGATGCCTTTCCTCATGGATTCACTCATGGTATCTGCCCGAAGCATACTGACATACACCTCCAGCAGATCCTGGCCAATCAAGTCCCACAGAGCGGAATAGAGCTCGATCGGTAAGCCGTCGCTTCCGGGAGTTTTATTCTTTTCGAAGGACTCGAGGGCCTTGGTCAGCTCGTCCAGAGATAGCGGCTGGTCCATCCTCTCCCGTGTTCTGTCGACTAAGACCTCCGTGATAGAGGACAGGAACGACTGGGCGGCCGCACTGTCAGTCGGCTTCGCATCATACAGACTGGCGTAGAAGGATTTACTGATCCTCATGACGTCAGCCTGAGATGACGTTAGCGAGCCATCTTCTTCCTTCAGGCTGCTGAGCACAGAGCTCTCTTTGTGCACCTTCTGGAAGAAGAAATGTGAGCACGTCTCGTCCTGCTCCACCGAGCGGACCCTGGACCGGAAGATTATCTTGGAGGCCTCCGAAGCAAAGAGCGAGGCTTGCTGGCCCTTCACCTCCTTGAGGTCCTCCGTGACATCCATCCCCATCGTCTGCAGCAGGAGCAGGTTCTGCATACTTTCCTGGAGCTGGGATAGTTTTCCCCGCTTCTCTCTCGCCTCCTGAACACCTTTGAGGATGAAGAACCTCTTGATGTTCCCTTTTACTGTTTCCCACCAGTCCGCTGGGGACTCAAAGAGGGGCTTCACGGTTCTCCAACCTGCGTAGTCCCTCTTGAGCTCCTCAATGTTTCCCGGGGTCAACAGCTTGGTGTTCAGCTTCCACGTTCCTTTACCAGCTCGCTGCTCGTCCTGTAGGTGACAGTCGGCCAGCAGGAGGCAGTGGTCGGAGAAGAACACCGGCTTGATGTCGGTGGATCTGACTGAGAGCATTCGGGACACAAACAGGTAATCTATCCTTGAGCGGATAGACCCGTCTGCCCGCGACCAGGTGTATCTACGCTGCGCTCCGTCTGCAGGGGCGCTGAAGACGTTGTGCAGCTTGGCATCTTTTACCGTGTCCATCAGGGCTCTGGACGTGGTGTCCAGTATTACTGTCCCCCCCGCCGGATCGTCCATCTGCATCAATGATACAGTTGAAGTTTCCGGCCAGAATTACCGGCCTGGACGTAGCCAGCAACAGTGGAAGCTGCTGCAGGACGGCCAACCGTTCACTCTTACCCACTGGGGCGTACACATTAATCAGTCTCAGGGGAGCATTCCTGTACATGATGTCGGCGACGAGGAGGCGCCCGCCCACCACCTCCTTAACCTCTCAACAGGATACCCAGGCCGGATGCGCGGCTATCATTGCCCCCCGACCAAACTGACGGCCCTTGGGCCCATAAGCTCGACCATCTCCTGTAGCTGCTGAGGTGCGGTATCCCACACTCCTGCAGGAACAGGACGTCGGCTTTAACGTTGGCCAGGAAGGCCATCGTAGAAACACATCGCATAGCCGATTTGATGCTACGCACATTGATGCTGGCAACTCTTATCCCCATTTTAACAGTTTACAAGGTTAACAGTGTCCATTTGCTGCTGGTCTTGCCCCTCTGGGGTAGCTGTGTGCATTCCCGTGGTGACGGCAAACTGCTGGACCATCCCAGGGCTGAGGTAGCTGTCCGGCTCCACGCTGGAGTTATTTCCCCGCTATGGTGTCTTTGGGTCGGGCCCAGGGTCCGCATGGTCCAGTTCTCCATCTGACAGCGGGGCTGTCACAGGACCGCTGCTCCCAGTTACCTGGAGCTGTGGGCCGGTGGGTACCTCTTGGTTCTCACCGGGTGGGGGGAGGCCTTTACCCGACCCCTCAGAGGGATCGTCTTTTCCTGCTTGGGCAGTGCTGCCCTCCTTTTTCCCCACGGCGCTCTGTCTCTTCCTCTGGTGACGACCTGCCTTGCGCCCATCCTCACCGTCGGAAGAGCTGCATGTGTCCTCGTCGCGTAGGTGTCGCTTCCCCCCTCGCTGGGTGGCTTTGGGAGGTTTCCTCTTCCTGCTTTTCACAGTAATCCAATCCTCTGCTTCCTTTGGTCCCTTCTCTTCCATTTCCTCTGTCTGTCCTGAAGGAGCTTGGATCGGCTGCTGCACCTCCCCGCTGTCTGCCGTCTGCTCCGCTACAGCCTGCCCTTCCTTCTGGTTGCCTCCAGACACCGTTCCCGTGCTGTTTTGTGGTACCTTGCTGGTCTTGGGCGGTCCACGGCTCGTGTTGCCACCTCCAGCCATCTGTGTGTAAGTGGCGGCCCCTCATCTTGGGCAGGCCTTGTCCATGTGGCCCGTCTCTCTGCACAGATTACAGTTCTTGGCCTCCTTACATTCCTTGGTCGGGTGGCCTTCCTGCTTGCAATTTTGGCAGACGGTCACTTTGCAATCCGCCGCCATGTGGCCTGACCTCCCGCAGGTTCGGCATACTTTTGGCTGTCCTGCATACGTCAGGTAACCTCTGCTTCCTCCGATGGCAAAGCTGGAGGGTGGGTGGAGGATGTTCCCACTGGCATCGACCCTCAGGGTTACCCTGACCTGTCGTTTGCTGGTCCAGATCCCGAAAGGATCGACCACATCGGTACTCTCTCCCTCGACCTGGACGTATCTCCTCAAGAAGGTCAGGACATCTGCTGCTGGGACGTGAGGGTTGTACATCTAGATTGTTACAACCCGACTCCTCTGCGCAGGAAGCACACAAATGGGACCGCCGACAAGATGGAGAACAGAGGTTCCCCTTCCTTCTCCTTGAAGACCTTCAGGAGCTGCTCACAATTCTTCACGCTCCTGAGGTCACATCGAAATAGCCTGCCGCAGGGAAATCCTGCAGGCAGTACACGTCCGCTGCTTCAAACCCGCAGCACTCCAGCAAAATCTTCTTCACAAACACTGTCCGATCAACCGGTGTGTGCTCCTCCACCTTCTTCACAGTCACCCTGATTGTGTTGCGAATGCCCTGGCCAGGGCTGCGAGCGGCTGCTGAGGCCATAGCTCAGAGGTTGGCTGGTACCTGAATTGGCGTTATGCCGAAGCCAGCATAAAGATCCACCAAGAGCAGGTCAGCACAACCAAACGATCCTCCAACATCCAATCACGATCCAGCGATGGTCTCCAGCAGCTCCGACGACTCGCAGGACGATCCCCGTGGTTTCTCCCCCGCCAGCACACGTCCGCTGCATCGAACCGACAGCACTCGAGCAGAATCTCTTCCTCTGGTCCTCAGGAACTACACATATTCCGAGCCAAAAGGCAAGGGCAACCTCCCATACCAAAGGCGATTGGTCACAATTAGGTATTTAATCAGGATGTTCTCAGTTACAGGGTCTGTGACTCCTGACTAAGTGTGTGGAACTGCGACTCAACTGGGTTTGAGTCACAGAAAGTTTTGTGGTTCCATAGTGACCAGTCTGAGGAGTAGGATGAATGTGGACTGGAAATGTACAGGGATCTGGGCACTTCTTACCGGGGGCTGTATATTTGGTCGATCAAGGGAGTGAGCCGTGGCTATTTCATTGGGTGAGTCCATAGTAAAGTAAGGGGAAAGGGGAATGGGGACACAGGGAGCCACTGCTGTAGGAAGGAGAATTGTGAATTATTCAGAGTAATAGGCTGTGGGCTGTGGGGAAGGGAGTGATGACAACTGTGAAGGAAGGCAACAATATCTGTAAGGTGGGGGCAAAGTAAACCACGGATATGCATGGACTCATGGGAATGGGTGTTTGTCCTTAGTCGGTAGTTCTCTGGCTTCAGTGGGAGGTCACATATGGCTTGGGCATCTCAAATGCCAGGGCTGTGGGTGACAATGGTGGGCAGGGCCAGGCTCATATAGCCAGGTTGGGTGGGGACCTGGGGAGTTGTGAAGCCAATGAGGTTAACAAAAAGGGTGACTAGAATCTGGATATTCACGGTCTCTCTGAGGCAGAGTCTGCAGGCCACTGACCACCATCTCTTCCCATCGTGCTGAAAATCAAAAATATACAATAGGAAGGAAAATGGCTGAAACCACACTTAGAGATTGGCGAATCAAACTATGGGGGAGAGGGCTGTAAGTCCAGGCTCTTTAAAGGGAGTAACACACAGACTCATGTACTGCTCAGGACACAGCCCTGCGGGTTCCTAATTTCAGGCCTTTCTAATGCATTCTCTCCTTGCCCCATTTTTGGGCACATAAGCCAGGGAAAGTGAAGTAATTTTGAAGGGGAAACAGGACCCATTGTCCTATACATGCATTATTCATCTGGCTTCCACATGCTACAGCTCAGATATCAATCCATGGCATATCCTGTATTGACGTGAAGTTAGGTATCATGGCAGTACAGTTGGGTTTAGGGCTACAGAGAGACTCAAACACACAAATCAAAACACTGAACCTTATGCAAACATGAGAATTCATATGTAGTGCATAGTCACTGTAAGTGGCCTCAATAGGTTTTCTTCTTCCTCCCCTCCCACTATGTCTAAGTGTCATACCTAGTCCTGCAGCTGGGGTGGAGAGACACTGCTTGGCAATGGAGCACATTATCCCTTGAGGTTTGATCAGGCAGATCGCAGGGGCTTCAGTGACTGGATGTCCCAGATATACCAGGGCTCTTATCAGAGGCTAATGAAACCTCCTTGGCTATAAGTTCGAAGGTTTGGAGGGGGCCCTGTTAGTGTAGAGGTGTAGGACCTGGCCACCTAACATAAAACATGGGTGATGATCCTATTGAAGGCTATAGAAGACTGGAAGGGCCAAATGGTCTACATCTGCTCCTATTTCTCCTGTAGTTAGATACCAAATTCTGTGCTATCAAAATTGCAATGCTATTTGAATGGTGAAAAATGTAAACAGAGCTTGGGGTCTTTTTTACTTTGAAACAACTCTTACATTGTTTAATTTAACATAATGCAAAATACAGTGGAGGGTCAGTCAGCTGACCCTTGGGTCTACTTCTAAAGGTTATCTGGTCACGAATAAATCATCATTAACGTTTATAGTTAGACACCTAAAAACATCCAAGTGATAACTTATCGGCTTTTCATCAGCTAATGCCTGTTGGAAATTTAGAAAATATGTTGCTAATATCCAAACATCGAAAAAAATTCAAAGCAAGACTCTTTACTTATCAAACAGCAGCATCTAAAACTCCATAGGTATTGCAGGTCGTGGTACTCCACTAGAATAAATGTTGTATTTAATTCTATCAGCATATGCTAGAGGTATCGCTCCAGCAGAAATAATGATGGTATTCATCCTTACATTGTACAACAAGTTTATATTTGCCTCAAGAAGATAATTTTGCTCAATTAAGTGGAGGAATTTGTTTATTGAAAACATGGCTCTAGGTGCGGTTGGAAATAGTGAAAGAAATTATTCTGAGTATTATAATAGATTTGTCATAATAAAAACGTGATATTTTAAATGAGGAACCACAAAGATATGTTCTGAACGGTCATGTCAGACTCAAAATGTTAACTCTGTTTCTCTCTCCATGGATGCCACCAGACCTGTTGAACTTCTCCAGAGGCTTCAGTGCTTTTTTTTCTAACTTCCAGCATCCACAGTATTTTATTTTTATTACAATAAGGATCTCCATGCAGGCAGTGAAGAAGGAAAAAGATATGTTGGCCTTTATAGCGTGAAAATTCAATAGATGTAACAGTGTTTTGCTGGAATTGTACAGGCTCTTGGTGAGAACACAGGCGGAGCATTGTGGAGTATTTTGGTCACCTTATCTGAGGAAGAATTTTCTGGCTATGGAGGGAGTGCAACACAGGCTTTCCAAATTGATTCATAGAGTCGAGAGTGTGGTGCTGGAAAAGCACAGCCAGTCAGGTAGCACCTGAGGAGCAGGACAATCGGAGTTTTGAGCATAAGCCCTTCTTCAGGAATGGCCTGGACTTACGCCTGAAATGCCAATTCTCCTGCCTTTGGATGCTGCCTGACTGACTGTGCTTTCCAGTACCACACTCTCAACTCTGATCTCCAGCATCTGCCATCCTGTCTTTCTCCTGATTCCTAAGATAGCAGGACTGAAATATGAGGAGACTGAATCAGTTAGGATTACATTCACTGGAGTTTAGAAGAATGAGAGGATCTCCTCGAAACCTATAAAAATCTAAAAGGACTAGATAGGATAAATGTAGGAAGAATGAGCAGAAATTGCCGGAGAAACTCAGTAGGTCTAGCAACATCTGTAGAAAAAAAGACTTTTTTCCAAACCCTGGGTCAATGGACTTGAAACATTCACTCTGGTTTTTGCTCCACAGATGTTGCCAGACTTGCCAAGTTTTTCCAGCAATTTCTGTTTACGTTTCAGATTTCCAGCCTCTGCTGCTTTGTTTCATTATAAATTTGGGAAGGATGTTCCCAATAACCAGGGAGTCCAGAACCAGAGGTCAATTTAAGGATATGGTGTAAGTCATTTAGCAACAAGACGAGGAAATGTTTCTTCATCCAGACTGTGGTGAGCCTGTGGAATTCTCTGTCGCAGAAAGTGGTTGAGGGCAAAACATTGAATATTCTAAAAAAGGAATTAGACATCGTTCTTAGGGCTAAAGGGATCAAAGGGCTTGGGGAGAAAGTAGGTACAGGGTAGTGAGTTGGATGATCATTTTGAATGGAAGAGCAGATTAAAAAGGGCCAAATGGCTTACTTCATCTCCTATTTTCCAAGTTTCTATGACTACTATATCATAAATGCTGGTAAGATAAGATTAGCTATTCAGAATAATTTTATCGTGTTTAATCCTCGTCATAGATAAAACTGAGCTAGACCATAGGCAGGAAAATGCATGAGAACAATTGCAGTAGTTTATATAATATTTTGAGGCTGCTCCTTGGGTTTAACACACGACATGGTCAGAGTAGATATTTTCTCATCAGCCTGTTTGGAGATGTTATTAATCATCTCAGGAGCAGGTGGGACTGAAACCCGAGAATCCTGGATTAGGATTAAGGGATGAATTCTTGCAGCTTTTAATGCAGGGTTGCATAAAAATGGCTTGGTGGAAAACAACCTGATTTAGCCATTAGGTATTGCTGTATTAGAGAGGATGGAATCTCAGCAATACAAAATACCATAACAGCATTATGGATATGTATAAAGGGGTCTTTCAAAACAATGTAACACATCACCTAATTTTGGGACAATAGTGAGGAAGAAAATTTACAATGGATTTTAATTTGCCACAAAAATTGTACAAAGGCATGACAAAAGCTTAATCCTAGTTTTTGTCGCTTCTCTAGCAACATTCTGACTGAAGAACAATACAGTAAGAGCTGACTCAGAGTAGCAGTGGGAGGGAAGCAGATCGAACTCAGTTGGAGCAGGAGAAAGAGAGGATTGAGATCAGTTAGAGAGGGAGAAGAAGCAGATTGAGCTCAGTCAGAGAGGGAGAGGATCAAGTTCAATCAGAGAGGGAGAAGGAGAGTATCGAGCTCAGTCAGAGAGGGAGAGGGAGAGGATTGACCTTAGTCAGAGAGGGAGAAGGACAGGACCGTGCTCAGTCAGAGAGGGAGAGGAGGCGGATCGAGCTCAGTCTGCTGTGAGGATGTGGGCGTTGGAACCTTTAAGAAAGTTAAAAGCTAGCAGAACTACCTGACAGCATCAAGTGTTCTGAACAAGATATAAGTTAACATTTTGGTCCAGCAGCTTATGTAGTTGATTGTCTGGAGACAAAAACAAATTTGAATTAGGCCAATCAGTTTAAGATATATGCCAAACAAAAAAAAACCAAACTCCAATCAAGTTTGAATTTTGTATATTGACAATATTAAAAAACAATGACATAATCCGATGCTTTGGGGGTATAAGATCGTGAAAACATGAACGGTTGAGAGGAGAGGGAGAGGATCGAACTCAATCAGAGAGGGAGAGGGAAAATTTCAAGCTCAGTCAGAGCTAGAGTCATAGAGATGTACAGCCAGATGTACAGGAAACAGACCCTTCGGTCCAACTCGTCCATGCCGACCAGATATCCCAACCCAATCTTAGTCCCACCTGCCAGCACCTGGCCCATATCCCTCCAAGCCCTTCCTGTTCATATAACCATCCAGATGCCTTTTAAATGTTGCAATTGTACCAGCCTCCACCACTTCTTCTGGCAGCTTATTCCATACATGTACCACCCTCTGCGTGAAAAAGTTGCCCCTTAGGTCTTTTTAATATCTTTACCCTCTCACCCTAAACCTATGCTCTCTAGTTCTGGACTCCCCCACCCTAGGGAAAAGATTTTGTCTATTTATCCTATCCATGCCCTTCATGATTTTAAAAACCTCAATAAGGTCACCCTTCAGCCTCCGATGCTCCAGGGAAAACAGCCCCAACCTATTCAACCTCTCCTTATAGCTCAAATCCTCCAACCCTGGCAACATCCTTGTAAATCTTTTCTGAACAATTCTTTCCAATAGGAAGGAGACCAGAATTGCACTTAATATTCCAAAAGTGGCCTAACCAATGTCCTCTACAGCTGCAACATGACCTCCCAACTCCTGTACTCAATACCCTGACTCAATACCCTAAAGGAAAGCATACCAAATGCCTTCTTCACTATCCTATCTATCTGTGACTCCACTTTCAAGGAGCTATGAACCTGCACTCCAAGGTCTTTTTGTTCAGCAACACTCCCTAGGACCTTACCATTAAGTGTATAAGTCCTGTTAAGATTTGCTTTCCCAAACTGCAGCACCTCACACTTATCTGAATTAAACTCTATCTGCCTTTTCTCAGCCCATTGGCCCATCCGGTCAAGATCCCGTTGTAATCTGAGGTAACCTTCTTCGCTGTCCAATACACCTCCAATTTTGGTGTCATCTGCAAACTTACTAACTGTACCTCTTATGCTCACATCCAAATCATTTATATAAATAGCGAAAAGTAGTGGACCCAGCACCGATCCTTGAGGCACTCAACTGGTCACAGGCCTCCAGTCTGAAAAATAACCCTCCACCATTACCCTCTGTCTTCTACCCCTGAGCCAGTTCTGTATCCAAATGGTTAGTTCTCCCGGTATTTCATGATATTTAACCTTGCTAACCAATCTCCCATGGGAAACCCGGTTGAACACTTTAGTGAAGCCCATATAGATCATGTCCACCGCTCTGCCCTCGTCAATCCACTGTCATTTCTTCAAAAAAAGCTCAATCAAGTTTGTGAGTCATGATTTCCTACACACAAAGCCATGTTGACTATTCCTACTCAGTGTTTGCCTTTCCAAATACATTTACATCCTATCCCTCAGGATTCCCTCCAACAACTTGCCCACAACTGACGTCAGGCTCACTGGTCTACAGTTCCCTGGCTTGTCCTTACCACCCTTCTTCAACAAGATGGAGAGGGAGTGGATCAAGCCCAGTTGGAGAGAGAGAAGGAGAGGATCGAGCTGAGTTGGAGAGAGAGAAGAAGAGGGAGAGATTGAGCTCAGTTGGAGAGGGAGAGGGAACGGATTGAGCTCAGTTGGAGAGGGAGAAAAAGAGGATCAAACTCAGTTGGAGAGCGAGATGGAGAGGCAGAGTATTGAGCTCAGTCAGAGAGGGAAAAGGAGAGGCAGAGGATCGAGCTCAGTTGAAGAGGGAGATGGTACGGGAGAGGCTCAAGCTCAGAGTGGGAGAAAGAGTGAAACGAGCTCAGTCAGAGAGGGAGAGGATCAAGCTCAGTCAGAGAGGGAGAGGATCAAGCTCAGTCAGACAGGAAGAAGGAGAAGATCGAGATAAGTCAGAGAGGAAGGAGAAGATCGAGCTGCATCGGAGAACGAGAAAGAGAGGGAGAGTGAGAGGGAGCAGACCAAGCTTAGCCAGACAGCGAGAGTGTGAGGATCGAGTTCAGTCAGAGAGTAAGAGGGAAAGGATCGAGCTCAGTTGGAGAGGGAGAGGATTGAGTTCAGTCAGAGAGTGAGAAGGAAAGGATCTAGTCAGAGAGGGAGAGGATCGAGCTCACTCAGAAAGGGAGAGAGCAGATCGAGCTCAGTTGGAGAGCGAGAAGGACAGGGAGTAGGATCAAGCTCAGTTTGAGAGGGAGAGAGAGAAAATCAAGCTTAGTCAGAGAGTGAGAAGGAGAGGATCGAGCTCAGTCAGAGAGGGAGAAGGAGAGGATTGAGCTCAGTCAGAGAGGGAGAGGGAGAGGATCGAGCTCAGTCAGAGAGGGAGAAGGAGAGGATTGAGCTCAGTCAGAGAGGGAGAGGGAGAGGATCGAGCTCAGTCAGAGAGGGAGAGGGAGAGGGAGAGGAGCGAGCTCAGTCAGAGAGGAAGAGGATTGAGCTCAGTCAGAGAGGGAGAGGGAGACGGAGAGGATCGAGCTCATTCAGAGAGGAAGAGGAAGAGGATCGAGCTCAGTCAGAGAGGGATAGAGAGAAGATGAAGCTTAGTCAGAGAGTGAGAAGGAGAGGATCGAGCTCAGTCAGAGAGGGAGAGGGAGAGGATCGAGCTCAGTCAGAGAGGGAAAGGAGCGAGCTCAGTCAGAGAAGGAGAGGGAGAGGGAGAGGATCAAGCTCAGTCAGAGAGGGAGAGGGAGAGGATCGAGCTCAGTCAGAGAGGGAGAGGGAGAGGATCGAGCACAGTCAGAGAGGGAGGGAGAGGATCGAGCTCAGTCAGAGAAGGAGAGGGAGAGGATCGAGCACAGTCAGAGAGGGAGAGGGAGAGGATCGAGCTCCATCAGAGAGGGAGAGAGAGAGGATCGAGCTCAGTCAGAGAGGGAGAGGGAGAGGATCGAGCTCAGTCAGAGAGGGAGAGGATCGAGCTCAGTCAGAGAGGGAGAGGATCGAGCTCAGTCAGAGAGGGAGAGGGAGAGGATCGAGCTCAGTCAGAGAGGAAGAGGGAGAGGGTCGAGCTCAGTCAGAGAGGGAGAGGGAGAGGATCGAGCTCAGTCAGAGAAGGAGAGGGAGAGGATCAAGCTCAGTCAGAGAGGGAGAGGGAGAGGATCGAGCTCCATCAGAGAGGGAGAGAGAGAGGATTGAGCTCAGTCAGAGAGGGAGAGGGAGAGGATCGAGCTCAGTCAGAGAGGGAGAGAGAGAGGATCGAGCTCAGTCAGAAAGGGAGAGTGAGAGGATCGAGCTCAGTCAGAGAAGGAGAGGGAGAGGGAGAGGATCGAGCTCAGTCAGAGAGGGAGAGGGAGAGGATTGAGCTCAGTCAGAGAGGGAGAGGGAGAGGATTGAGCTCAGTCAGAGAGGGAGAGGGAGAGGATCGAGCTCAGTCAGAGAAGGAGAGGGAGTGGATCGAGCTCAGTCAGAGAAGGAGAGTGAGAGGATCGAGCTCAGTCAGAGAAGGAGAGGGAGAGGGAGAGGATCGAGCTCAGTCTGAGAGGAAGAGGGAGAGGTCGAGCTCAGTCAGAGAGGGAGAGGGAGAGGATCGAGCTCAGTCAGAGAGGGAGAGGGAGAGGATCTAGCACAGTCAGAGAGGGAGAGGGGGAGGATCGAGCACAGTCAGAGAGTGAGAGGGAGAGGATCGAGCTCAGTCAGAGAGGGAGAGGGAGAGGATCGAGCTCAGTCAGAGAGGGAGAGGGAGAGGATCGAGCTCAGTCAGAGAGGGAGAGGATCAAGCTCAGTCAGAGAGGGAGAAGATCGTGCTCAGTCAGAGAAGGAGAGGGAGAGGATCGAGCTCAGTCAGAGAGGGAGAGGGAGAAGATCGAGCTCAGTCAGAGAAGGAGAGGGAGAGGATCGAGCTCAGTCAGAGAGAGAGAGGGAGAGGATCGAGCTCAGTCAGAGAAGGAGAGGATCGAGCTCAGTCAGAGAGGGAGAGGGAGAGGGAGAGGATCGAGCACAGTCAGAGAGGGAGAGGGAGAGAATCGAGCACAGTCGGAGAGGGAGAGGATTGAGCTCAGTCAGAGAGGGAGAGGGAGAGAATCGAGCTCAGTCAGAGAGGGAGAGGGAGAGGGAGAGGATCGAGCACAGTCAGAGAGGGAGAGGGAGAGAATCGAGCACAGTCAGAGAGGGAGAGGATCGAGCTCAGTCAGAGAGGGAGAGGGAGAGGATCGAGCACAGTCAGAGAGGGAGAGCGAGAGGATCGAGCACAGTCAGAGAGGGAGAGGATCGAGCTCAGTCAGAGAGGGAGAGGGAGAGGGAGAGGATCGAGCACAGTCAGAGAGGGAGAGGGAGAGAATCGAGCACAGTCGGAGAGGGAGAGGATTGAGCTCAGTCAGAGAGGGAGAGGGAGAGAATCGAGCTCAGTCAGAGAGGGAGAGGGAGAGGGAGAGGATCGAGCACAGTCAGAGAGGGAGAGGGAGAGAATCGAGCACAGTCGGAGAGGGAGAGGATTG
This sequence comes from Chiloscyllium plagiosum, assembly GCF_037043375.1. Lineage (NCBI taxonomy): Eukaryota > Metazoa > Chordata > Chondrichthyes > Orectolobiformes > Hemiscylliidae > Chiloscyllium > Chiloscyllium plagiosum. The sequence continues at coordinate 27,162,872 of NW_028270157.1, read as the reverse complement.
AGCTCAGTCAGAGAGGGAGAGGGAGAGAATCGAGCACAGTCAGAGAGGGAGAGCGAGAGGGAGAGGATCGAGCACAGTCAGAGAGGGAGAGAATTGAGCACAGTCGGAGCGGGAGAGGATTGAGCTCAGTCAGAGAGGGAGAGGGAGAGAATCGAGCTCAGTCAGAGAGGGAGAGGGAGAGGGAGAGGGAGAGGATCGAGCACAGTCAGAGAGGGAGAGGGAGAGGATCGAGCTCAGTCAGAGAGAGAGAGGGAGAGGATCGAGCTCAGTCAGAGAAGGAGAGGATCGAGCTCAGTCAGAGAGGGAGAGGGAGAGGGAGAGGATCGAGCACAGTCAGAGAGGGAGAGGGAGAGAATCGAGCACAGTCGGAGAGGGAGAGGATTGAGCTCAGTCAGAGAGGGAGAGGGAGAGAATCGAGCTCAGTCAGAGAGGGAGAGGGAGAGGGAGAGGATCGAGCACAGTCAGAGAGGGAGAGGGAGAGAATCGAGCACAGTCAGAGAGGGAGAGGATCGAGCTCAGTCAGAGAGGGAGAGGGAGAGGATCGAGCACAGTCAGAGAGGGAGAGCGAGAGGATCGAGCACAGTCAGAGAGGGAGAGGATCGAGCTCAGTCAGAGAGGGAGAGGGAGAGGGAGAGGATCGAGCACAGTCAGAGAGGGAGAGGGAGAGAATCGAGCACAGTCGGAGAGGGAGAGGATTGAGCTCAGTCAGAGAGGGAGAGGGAGTGAATCGAGCTCAGTCAGAGAGGGAGAGGGAGAGGGAGAGGATCGAGCACAGTCAGAGAGGGAGAGGGAGAGAATCGAGCACAGTCGGAGAGGGAGAGGATTGAGCTCAGTCAGAGAGGGAGAGGGAGAGAATCGAGCACAGTCAGAGAGGGAGAGCGAGAGGATCGAGCACAGTCAGAGAGGGAGAGGATCGAGCTCAGTCAGAGAGGGAGAGGGAGAGGGAGAGGATCGAGCACAGTCAGAGAGGGAGAGGGAGAGAATCGAGCACAGTCGGAGAGGGAGAGGATTGAGCTCAGTCAGAGAGGGAGAGGGAGAGAATCGAGCTCAGTCAGAGAGGGAGAGGGAGAGGGAGAGGATCGAGCACAGTCAGAGAGGGAGAGGGAGAGAATCGAGCACAGTCGGAGAGGGAGAGGATCGAGCACAGTCAGAGAGGGAGAGCGAGAGGATCGAGCACAGTCAGAGAGGGAGAGGATCGAGCTCAGTCAGAGAGGGAGAGGATCGAGCTCAGTCAGAGAGGGAGAGGATCGAGCTCAGTCAGAGAGGGAGAGGATCGAGCTCAGTCAGAGAGGGAGAGGATTGAGCTCAGTCAGAGAGGGAGAGGATTGAGCTCAGTCAGAGAGGGAGAGGATCGAGCTCAGTCAGAGAGGGAGAGGGAGAGGGAGAGGATCGAGCTCAGTCAGAGAGGGAGAGGATCGAGCTCAGTCAGAGAGGGAGAGGATCGAGCTCAGTCAAAGAGGGAGAGAATCGAGCTCAGTCAGAGAGGGAGAGGATTGAGCTCAGTCAGAGAGGGAGAGAATTGAGCTCAGTCAGAGAGGGAGAGGATTGAGCTCAGTCAGAGAGGGAGAGGATTGAGCTCAGTCAGAGAGGGAGAGGGAGAGAATCGAGCACAGTTGGAGAGGGAGAGGATCGAGCTCAGTCAGAGAGGGAGAGGATCGAGCTCAGTCAGAGAGGGAGAGGATCGAGCTCAGTCAGAGAGGGAGAGGATCGAGCTCAGTCAGAGAGGGAGAGGATTGAGCTCAGTCAGAGAGGGAGAGGATTGAGCTCAGTCAGAGAGGGAGAGGATCGAGCTCAGTCAGAGAGGGAGAGGGAGAGGGAGAGGATCGAGCTCAGTCAGAGAGGGAGAGGATCGAGCTCAGTCAGAGAGGGAGAGGATCGAGCTCAGTCAAAGAGGGAGAGAATCGAGCTCAGTCAGAGAGGGAGAGGATTGAGCTCAGTCAGAGAGGGAGAGAATTGAGCTCAGTCAGAGAGGGAGAGGATTGAGCTCAGTCAGAGAGGGAGAGGATTGAGCTCAGTCAGAGAGGGAGAGGGAGAGAATCGAGCACAGTTGGAGAGGGAGAGGATTGAGCTCAGTCAGAGAGGGAGAGGATCGAGCTCAGTCAGAGAGGGAGAGGATCGAGCTCAGTCAGAGAGGGAGAGGATTGAGCTCAGTCAGAGAGGGAGAGGATTGAGCTCAGTCAGAGAGGGAGAGGATCGAGCTCAGTCAGAGAGGGAGAGGGAGAGGGAGAGGATCGAGCTCAGTCAGAGAGGGAGAGGGAGAGAATCGAGCACAGTTGGAGAGGGAGAGGATTGAGCTCAGTCAGAGAAGGAGAGGGAGAGGATGGAGCTCAGTCAGAGAGGGAGAGGATTGAGCTCAATTTGAGAGGGAGAGAGAAAGGATCAAGCTCAGTTAGAGAGGGAGTGAGAAAGGATCAAGCTCAGTTAGAGAGGGAAAAGGAGAGGGAGAGGATCGAGCTCCATCAGAGAGAGGGAGCGGATTGAACTCAGGCAGAGAGGGAGAGGGAGAGGGAGAGGGAGAGGGAGAAGCAGTGGGTTTAGCCTTAACTGAATCTGGAGGCAGAACTCTTGACATGCTGTCAGGATTCAAATGTTACATAGGGCAAGAGGATTGGCTATTTATGAACCAGTTTTAGAGACTGAGTGAGTATCACAGAAAGGGAGACAGAATAATGTCTTTACTTTTGTATTTTGTACTTTGTTAGGAATAGATAGACAGAGACAGTGGAAGAGAGAGAAGTCTGATTTTGGTATGTAGTGGATAAGGTTAAGTGATTGTTTCCTACTTTATTGTTTGTAGTTGGCAGGAACACACTGGCCAATGAAACACTCCTCCCGCAATATGTGGGAAGTCAGGAACATGACCAGTGTCCATGGTGACCGTGCATGCAGAAAGTGTGCTAAAGCTCTCCCTCTACCTCCCTCTACTGCATGGTGTAGCTGGAACTGCAGCTGGTCTCAGGATGGAGCATCTGTGATGTTGGGAATGTCATGGATAGCATGTTTAGGAGCTGGCCATGCCACAAATAAGGACTACACATTACAGAAAGGTTGGTGAACCACAAGGAAGTATGTGCAGTCAGAGCAAGAGCCCATTGTGGTCATGCCTCTCTCAAACAGATATACCATTTTAGAATAATGTTTTTTGGGGATGTGTGGGGCATTCTCAGGTGAAAACAGCAATAGCCAAGTTTGTGGTACCACAGTTGGCTCTGCTGCACAGCAGGGAAGGAGAAAGACTGGGAGAGCTTTCGTGATTGGGGGTTCAATTATCAGGGGGAACTAACAGGCCATTCTGTGACAGTAAACAAGACTCTCAAATGGTATATTACCTCCTTGTGGCAAGTTCAGGGATATCTCAGAATATCTGCACAGCATTCTGATCGAACAGCCAGCAGTCATGATACATGTCAGTACCAATGACATGGGTAAAAAAGAAATGAAGTATTAGCAGGAATTGAGAGAGTTAGCAAGTAGACTAAAAAGGAAGACCACTAAGGTTGTGCATTAATTCCATTGCAACTATTACAGCAGGAAGATAGGTCAGATGAATATGTGACTAAAGAGATGGTCGAGGAGGAAGGTTTTTAGGTTTTTGGATTATTGGGACAACTTCTGGAGTACCTATACAAGCTGGATCAGTTGCATCTGATCTTGCTGGGAGATTTGCTTGTGCTAATTGGGGAGGTTTTAAACTGAATTGGCAGAATGATGGGGCACAGACTAGCATAAAGTCAGGAGCAAGGACCAATTAGATATGAAGGGAATGTGAAGACAGCCCAGTACGTGGAGAAGACCTGGGCAGGATAAGACATATAGAAGGTCTAGAAAGCTAAATTATATCTATTTTAATCAAAGGAGCTTGACTGGTAAAGTGGATGAACTTTGAGCATTGATCAGCATGTGGGTATTTGATATTGTTGTAATCACAGGGATGTGTTTAAAGGAATGCCAGGGCTGGCGGCTGAATATTCCAAGATTTAGAGGTTTCAGGTATGATAGGGGGAGATATAATGGAGGTGGTGCATTGCATTATTGATAAAGGAAACCATCACTGCAGTAATCAGACTGGATGTCCAAAAATGGTCTTCAAATGAAGCCATCGGAGTAGAACTTATAAATAAAGAAGGGGCAATTACTTTTCTGGGATTATAATACAGGCCTCCCAACAGTCAGAGGGAGGTGTAGTAATGTAGGCACTTGGTTTTAGAGGTTTAGATGGAGTAGAATTTATAAGGAGCATCAAGGTGAGTTTTCTAGATCAGTATGTAAACAGTCCAACTCGGGAAGGGGCTATACTGGACCTGGTGCTGGGGAATGAATCTGGCCAGGTGGTTGAAGTTTCAGTATGGGATTACTTTGGGATAGTGATCACAATTTCGTAAGTTTTAGAATACACATGGACAAGGACGCAAGTGGTCTTTAAGGAAGAGTGTGAAACTGGGGAAGGCCAACTATACCAAAATTCGGCAGGAACTGGGGAATGTGGATTGGAAGTAGCTGTTTGAAGATAAATCCACATTTGATGTGTGGAAGGCTTTTAAAGAGAGGTTGATTAGAGTGCAGGACAGACATGCCTTTGCAAAAATGAATGGTAGAAATGGCAAGATTAGGGAACCATGGATCACAGGTGAAAATGTGAGACTAGCTAAGAGGAAAAAGGAAGCATACATAAGGTCTAGGAGACTGAAAACAGACAAAGCTTTGGAAAAATATTGGAAAATTAGGACCAATCTGAAACAAGGAATCAAGGGGGCCAACATGGTTAAAGAAAATTAGATTAGATTCCCTACAGTGTGGAAACAGGCCCTTTGGCCCAACCAGTACACACCGACTCTCCGAAGAGTAACCCACCTAGACCCACTTCCCTCTGACTAATGCACCTAGCACTATGGGCAATTTAGCATGGCCAATTCACCAGACCTGCACATCTTTGGACTGTGGGAGGAAACTGGAGGAAACCCACACAACAGGGGGAGAATGTGCATGCTCCACACAGACAGTCACCCGAGGCTGGAATCAAATCTGGGATCCTGGTGCTGTGAGGCAGCAGTGCTAACCACTGAGCCACCATGCCACCCATTCCCAAAACTTTTTATTCATAAATAAGAAACAAGAGGGTAGCTAGAGAAAGGGTTGGCCCACTCAAGGGCAAAGGAGGAAAGTTGTGTGTGGAGTCAGAGAAAATTGCAGAGATGCTTAACGAGTACTTTGCATTGGTATTCACCGAGGAGAGGGACATGACGGATGTTGAGGTTAGGGATAGATGTTTGATTACTCTAGATCAAGTCAGCATAAGGAGGAAGGAAGTGTTCGGTATTCTAAAAGGAATTAAGGTGGACAAGTCCCCAGGTCAATCAATCGCATGTTACTAAGGGAAGCGAGAGGGGAAATAGCTGGGGTCTTAACAGATATCTTTGCAACATCCTTGAACACGGGTGAGGTCCCTGAGGATTGGAGAATTGCTAATGTTATCCTCTTGTTTAAGAAGGGTAGCAGGGCTAATCCAGGTAATTACAGACTGGTGAATCTGACATTAGTAGTAGGGAAGCTGCTGAAAGCCTACAGAAGAATAGGATCTATTCCCATTTGGAAGAAAAAGGGCTTATCACTGATAGGCAAAATGATTTTGTGCAGGGAAAGTCATGTCTTACCAACTTTATAAAATTCTTTGAGGAAGTGACAAAGTTGATTGCTAACAGAAGGGCTGTAGATATCATACACATGGACTTCAGTAAGGTGTTTGATAAGGTTCCCCATACTCGGCTGATGGAGAACGTGAAGTTGCATGGGGTCCAGGGTGTACTTGCTAGATGGATAGAGAACTGGCTGGGTAACAAGAGTCAGAGAGTAATAGTGAAAGGGAGTTTCTCAAAATGGAGAACTATGACCAAAGGTGTTCCATATGGAACCATGCTACTACCACAGTTTGGAGATACTGGTGTTGGACTGGGGTGTCCAAAGTTAAAAATCACACAAGTCCAGGTTATAGTCCAACAGGTTTAATTGGAAGCACTAGCTTTCGGAGCACCGCTCCTTCATCAGGTGGTTATGGAGGACACAATTGTAAGACACAGAATTGAGAGCAAAAGTTTACAGTGTGATGTAACTGAAATTATACATTGAAAAATACCTTGATTGTTTGTTGAGTCTTTCATCTGTTCGAATACCATGATAGTTTCATTTCTATCATATATAAATCACCAAACTTTTAAAAAAGAATTACATTCTCAGGTGAACTGTAACAATTGGTGTTAGCCAGATAATATGTTGAAGGTGTTAGGTCCCTGTGTTCTCTGTCTGTGCCATAATGTTTAGACTGATTCTAATCCAAAAAGTGAGTTAACAGAGTCTTACATGAATTCATGCAGATTTTGAGCAAAGTACAATGTAACTCTGCAAGTACAAATTCACCCCACAACACGACACTACAGATTGCTTACAGAAGCTCAGCACCCACGGTCCAGTCGAACCGGGAACATTCCTCGTCGACGTGTCAGCACTCTACACCAGCATCCACCATAATGACGGTATCGCGGCAACAGCCTCAGTACTCAACACCAACAACTGTCAATCTCCGAGCACCGTCCTACAACTCATCCGCTTTATCCTCGATCACAACGTCTTCACTTTTGACAACCAGTTCTTCATCCAGTCACATGAAACAGCCATAGTGAACAAATCTGCACCCCAATATGCCAACATCTTCATGCACAGGTTTGAACAAGACTTCTTCTCTACGCAGGACCTCCAACCAACATTATATACCAGATACATTGAGGATATTTTCTTCCTCTGGACCCATGGTGAGGAGTCACTGATAAAACTACACAGTGACATCAACAAGTTTCATCCCACCATCAAACTCACCATGGACTACTCTCGACTATCTGTCTCATTCTTGGACACATGCATCTCCATCAGGACGGACACCTCAGCACCTCACTCTACCGCAAACCCACAGACAACCTCACAATGCTACACTTCCCCAGCTTCCACCCAGAACATATTAAAACAGCCATCCTCTATGGACAAGCCCTACACATACACCGGATCTGCTCAGATGAGGAGGAACATGACAGACACCTGGAAGTACTCAGGGATGCCCTCATAAGAATGGGGTACGATGCTCAACTCATCGACCGCCAGTTCCGACGTGCCACAGCGAGGAACTGTAATGATCTCCTTAGGAGACAGACATGGGCTGCAACTGACAGGGTGCCCTTTGTTGTCCAGTACTTCCCAGGAGCTGAAAAACTACGCCATGTTCTTCGTGACCTGCAATACATTGTCAATGAGGGTGAACACCTCACCAAGATCTTCCCCACATCTCCACTGCTCACCTTTAAACAACCGCCAAACTCAAACAGATCATTGTTCGTAGCAAGCTGCCCGGCTCTCAGGACAACTCCATACAACCCTGTCATGGTAGGCGCTGCAAGATGTGTCAGAGTGTGGACGTGGGGACACCTCCCTTGTACATGGCAGGTACTCATGTGACTCAGCCAACGTTGTCTATCTTATACGTTGCAGGCAAGGATGCCCTGAGGCATGGTACATTGGGGAAACTGAGCAAAGGCTACAGCAACGAATGAATGGGCACCGCACAACAATCAACAGACAGGAGTGCTCCCTCCCAGTTGGGGAACACTTCAGCGGTCCAGGACATTCGACCTTGGAATTTCAGGTGACCATCCTCCAAGCCGGACTTCGGAACAGGCAACAGCGAAAAGTGCCTGGGCAGAGGCTGATAGCTAAGTTCTGTACCCATAGGGAGGGCATCAATTGGCACCTGGGGTTCATGTCACACTACAGGTGACCACCATTGCACTATACAAAACACACAGACACACATACACACACACAGGCACTCCTATACACACATACACACGGACACGTATACACAGACACTCACACACACCCCTACAGACACACACACTTCCACATGCACCCCCTCACAGACTTAGACACTCTACACTCACATACACATATACACTCTCTCTCACACTCACAATTGCCCACCCCAGACAGACACACAGACAAAAACCCACATGCACACATATACATATATGTTTGTGGGGTGAATTTGTACTTGCAGAGTTACATTGTACTTTGCTCAAAAACTGCATGAATTCATGTAAGACTCTGTTAACTCACTTTTTAGATTAGAATCAGTCTAAACATTATGGCACAGACAGAGAACACAGGGGGCTAACATCTTCAGCATATCATCTGGCTGCCACCAATTGTTACAGTTCACCTGAGAATGTAAGTTTTAAAAAAAAGTTTTATGATTTACAAATGAAAGAAGTAAAACCATCATGATATTCGAACTGATGAAAGACTCAACAAACAATCAAGGTATTTTCCAATGTATAATTTCAATTACATCACATGTAAACTTTCGCTATAAATTCTGTGTCTTACAATTGTGTCCCCCATAACCACCTGATGAAGGAGCAGCGCTCCGAAAGCTAGTGCTTCCAATTAAACCTGTTGGACTATAACCTGGTGTCGTGTGATTTTTAACTTTGTACGACCACAGTTGTTTGTGATATACATAAATGATCTGGAGGAAGGTATAGGTGGTCTGATTAGCAAGTTTGTAGATGACAATAAGATTGGTGGAGTAGTAGATCATGAGGGGGACTGTCAAAGGATACAGCAGAATATAGATTGATTTGAGAGTTGGGTGGAGAAATGGTAGTTGGAGCTCAGTCTGAGCAAACGCGAAGTGATGCATTTTGGAAGATCCAATTGAAAGATTGAGGTGTTCAGGTTTATTGTACCCTGAAGGTGGCAACACAGGTTGACAGAGTGGTCAAGAAGGCATACAGCATGCTTTACTTCATCAGAGGGGGTATTGAGTGTAAGAGTTGGCAGGTCATTTAGTTGTATAAGGCTTTGGTTCGGCCACATTTGGAATGCTGCGTACAGTTACCAAAAGGATGTGGATGCTTTGGTGAGGGAGCAGAGCAGGTTCACAGGATATCGTCTGGTATGGAGGGCACTAGCTATGAAGAGAGGTTATGTAGATTAGGATTATTTTCATTCGAAAGAAGGAGATTGAGGGTGGATCTGATTGCAGTCTACAAAATCATGAGAGGCATAGACAAGGTGGATAGTAAGAAGCTTTTTCCCAGATTGGGGGCCTCAATTACTTGGGGTGATAAGTTCAAGATGAGAGGGGAAAAGTTCAATGTGTGTGGAAAAGTTCTTTACACAGAGGGTAGTGGGACCTGGAACACGTTGTCAGTGGAGGTGGTAGAGGCAGGCACGACAGCGTCATTTCAGATTTATCTAGACAGATACATGAATGGGCAGGGAGCAGAAGGATACAGATCCTTAGAAAATAGGTACCAGGATTAGATAGAAGAGCTGGATCGGCACAGGCTTGGAGGGCCAAAGGGCCTGTTCCTGTGCAGTAACTTTCTTTGTTCTTTCTTCAAATCACAGAGAGGTCTGAGAGGAACAGGTTTATATTGCGGGATACTTCAACTTTGCTAAGGTTAACTGGGATTGCCTGAATGTGAAAGGATTAGAAGGGGTGTAATTTTTACAGTGAATCTAAGGGAGCCTTTTGCGCCAGTATGTAAATAGTCCTACTGTAGATGGGGCACTGCGAGACCTAATTCTAAGAAATGAAGTCGGTCGAGTGGTTGAGGTTTCAGTGGGCGTGCACTTTAGGGTTAGTGATCATAAGTTTCAAAATCATTGTGGAATTGGTTAAGAATAGTGCAGAAGTCCTGTCTAAATTGAAGGCTGATTTCAATATCATTTAACAGGATCTGACAAACACAGACCAAGAGCGGCTATTTACAGGTAAGTCTGCATTTGGAAAATGGGAGTATTTTAAAAATAGTATAGTGAGAATTCAGGGCCAGCATGTTCCTCTAACAGTGAAGGATAAGGGCAACAAGTCCAGGGAATCCTGAACATCAAGGGATATCAAGAATTTGATAAAGATAAAGGAGGAAAAGCGTATGTCAGGTATAATGCATTAACTGCAAGGGAGGCCCTTCAAAAGTCTAGAAAATGTAGGTTACATAAAAAGGAAATTAGGAAGGCAAAGGGGGGTCATGAAATATCTTTGGTAAATGGATCAAGGAAAACCCCAAGACTTTTTATAAGTATATTAAGAGTAAGAGGATTACCAATGTAAGTGCAGGATCTATTAGGCGACCAAAGGGGAAACCTACGCATGGAGCCAGTGCATGTGCTTGAGGTCTTAAATGAATGCTTCACATTTGTATTCACAGAGGAGACAGACATTGTAGCCAGCAACTTCAGTTGGGATGGTGAGGTTCTACAACACATTGAGGTCAAAAAACTGTAGATTTATATTCATTCAGATTGAGATATATTTAATATTGTCACTTATGCCTAGGTACAGTGAAATGTGTATAATATTGTCACTTTTTGGTGCCATCTTGGATTACAGAATAAATTACTGAATAAATTGTACAATTGGTAAACTTCTGAATAAATTATTATTAATTGATGTTACTGAGGATGAAACAGTTTCATCCTTTCCATAGATTTCACCCTCTCTGCTCCTCAACGTTTGACATCATCCCCAGGGTCCTGACAATGTGATCCTTTCCTGCCACCACTGGCGCCACCACTTCCATTGTCTGCCACATCTGAGCTGGAGACGGTCATGCTGCACGCGTCCTGCACTGCCTCCACCATCTAAGATGGAGACACACAGTGCCCCAGCCTCCCGCCAAAGGACATCAGGAGGATTACTCAGGGTAATCAAAACCAAAACAAAAACAAAAACTTTATTGAGCTGGAAAGACAATGTGGAAGCTGTGTGTTAGATGTATCAGCAGACATACAAGTGCATAAATCCCCAGGATCTGATTGCCAGGCTGGAGGCAAGGGAGGAGATTGCTGGGGCCCTGGCCCCAGATACTCCATTGGCCACAGGTGAAATCCAGATTTTTTGGAGGATACCTAATGTGGTATCTTTGTTCAAGAAGGGCAGTAGGGGTAGGCCAGGTAATTACATACTATTTAGTCTGACATTAATTTTTGGGAAATAATTGGAAATAAATCTGATGGGCAGGATTCGTCGATACAGTCAGTTCTGCTATAATGCATGTTTCTTCAATGCGAATTGGCTTTAACGCGATTGAAGATTTTTAGACTGTTATTTGTGGAATGCAAACCTTCCTTACCTGTATTGGCTATAAATGATTCTGGCCCCAGTATTTTAAATGGTGTGGCTATAGTGCGATTTTCATATAATACGATTTTCATATAATACGAGATCGCACAGAACTATCGCATTATATCAGAACCAACTGTACTCGGAAAGGTGATGATTGATCAGAGATAGTCAGCATGGATTTGTGAGAGGGAGATCCTCTCTTACTTATTTGAGCTTTTTGAAAAGGTGAATCGATATATTGATGAGGGTATGCAGTTGATGTGGTTTTCATGGACTTCAGTAAGGCTTTTGACAAGGTCTCATATGGAAGGCTGGCCCAAAAGGTAAGAGTCTATGGGATTCAAAGCAAATTGGCAAACTGGATCTAAAATTGGCTTAAAAATAGGAAGTAAAGGGTGATGTTGGAGGGTTTTTTTGTAATTAGAAGCCTGTGACCAGCAACTTACCATAGGGTTCAGTGCGGGTCCCTTGCTGTTTGTTAGATACATTAACAACTTGGATGTGAATGTAGAAAATGTAACTGGTACATTTGCAGATGACACAAAAATTGATGGTGTTGATAATGAAGAGAATGGTCTCAGGCTGCAGTCAACTGGTAAATTGGGCAGGGCAATGGCAGACTTTAATCCCAATAAATGTGAGGTGATGCATTTTAGGAAGTCTAATATGGGAAGGACATACCCAGTGAAGGGTAGGTCTCTAGGGATTGTTGAGGAACAAAACGACCTTGGTGTACAAGTCTGTGGGCTTCTGAAGATGTTAGCACAGGCCGACAGGGTAGTGAAGGTGGCATACGGAATGCTTGCCTTCATTAGCTGGAGTGTAGAGTGTAGGAGAAACAAAGTCTTGTAACTACTCTATAAAATTGGTTAGGCCACAGGTGGAATATTGTGTGCAAATCTGGTTACCATAGTATTGGAATGACATAATTACACTGGAGTCAGTGCAGAGGAGATTCACCAGGATGTTGCCTGGGATGGAATGACTCAGTTGTGAGGAGAGACTCGATAGGCTAAATTCATTTCATTGGAGCACAGGAGGCTGAGGGGGAAATATAATTAAGGCATACAACATTATGAAGCATAGACAGAGTAGATAATGAGAATCTCTTCCCAATGACAGACATGCCTAAGACATGAGGGTGTAAGTTTAAGGTGAGGAGCAAGTGATTTAGAGGAGATATGAGGAAACCTTTCTCACCTAGAGGGTGGCAGAAATACTGAATGTGCTACCTGAGAGGATGGTGGAGGCAAGTATACTCACAACTTTTAAGTTACATCTAGATGAGTACTTAAAATAGCAGGGCATAGTAGGTTTAATGGGATTAATGTAGTTTGGCGCTTGCCAGTTGACATAGTTGCCAAAGGGCCTCTTTCTTTGCGGTATGACTCTCTCTATTGCAGTGAAGTTTTAAGTATTCATATTTCTGAACTGACAGGTATAATTATGTTTTAATGGCACATAGCTCGATTTAGTGTTGAGCATGTTGCCTTTTAGATATAGCAAATGGCCAACACCAAGTACTTTAACAACGCACAATTTCTTCATGCTTCCTACTTTCTGCCCACACAATCACTGTAGGTGTCCATCAAAAAGTCAATATGTTTGCAGCGCCACAAGTGAAATATCACAGCTTTCACCAGATGGAGCAAGGTAAACTATGATTATCTATGCTTTCCACCAAGGCAAAAATCATTTTGTGCTGCTCTCTACTCTTAATCCAAAAGTAATCCCATGGTTTATTTTCTCACCATTGCTCTAAAATCCATGGATTTGGGGAAAGTGATGGACACATAGCTGGAACATAACTCTACCACCCTCCACTCTCCTCAGCAGTTTCTCACCTATTTTATTCAATGGAAGAAAATCTGACAGCCTGTATTTTTGTGTGAAGTCTTTCCCATCAAACCTTTGTGTTTGTTCTTTGCCAAGACCATGATTAACACCTAAACAGTAAAGACTGAAAATTTCCCCATTAAATTAAAAACACAGCCCTCACTGATTTTAGTAGTGGTTATTATCCTGAGAAGTAAACAATATAAAAAATCTAATACACCTATTGAAAACAATAGACAGACTTTCGGACAAAAACAAACTCTTCATGTTCACACTGTTTACAGTGCCTCACAAATTTTACAGCTGTCCAGTGTAAGGGGTACTTTAACTCAGAAAATACTTTCAAAATCAGCAAGATTGCATGCTATATTAGTCACACATTCTTGCATATTTATTATGCTTCAAGAGCAAAGCCATTCTGAAAGTGAGGCTACGAAACAAGATAGGCCTAACAGGTTTGAATAGTAACTAACTAGTAAATAGTGAAAGAACCTGTGAGAATGAAGATGCAAAATGCATATTTTATATCTTTCAGCAAGTATTTTGCTTGAATCATGATTGAAGTTGTGCCAATATTTGTTGAAGCTGAGTATTCTGACTGGATTTGTCACAGATTCTTGAAAATGCATGTTCATAAAGAAGATACAATGTTCAGAAAGGAATTTAATTCTCCAGCTTGTGTTATTAATGGCAGCCTGAGGCATTTGTGGTCATATTTTCCACTCCATGGTTATAAAAAAAGAAAAGAGAAGTTTCCTAAGGTTTGTAAGAATAGAATTGTTAACATCACCTAAAAATAGCTTCAGGATTGTTGACTTAATTAAGTTAAATTTGTTTTGGCTTTCTTTGTTTTCTTTTCTGGTCAAGTTTTCTGCTTAGTACAGGCGGGAATGTCAGTCTGTGAACAGGAAATCAAAACATTATTTCATTGTGGGTATTATCATGGCAGAGGCAAATAGAGTTGAAGTGAGTCGTGCGTTCGTGGAATGCCCTGCCAGTAGCAGTGGTGGACTCTCCCTCTTTATGGGCATTTAAACGGGCATTGGATAGGCATATGGAGGATAGTGGGCTAGTGTAGGTTAGGTGGGCTTGGATCGACGCAACATCGAGGGCCAAAGGGCCTGTACTGCGCTGTATTTTTCTTTGTTTCTATGAATATAAAACAATACCATCATAATCATGAACTTCCACAGTAATTTTCCTTATTGCAACTCAAGAATACAACAAGATGCTGCCAATGTGAGTTCAGTGATGGCATTGAGACAACCTTTCTAGGAACAGAGTAAGCCATTCAGCCACTTAACCAAGTTCAATTTCATTAGGTCATGCATGATCTGGACTTCAATATTGCAGCAAGGAGTTGTACAAAAGGAGAAAAATTTGAATAAACTTAAAGTTTGTAACTGAATGTGTGAAGCATTTGGAATAAAATTAATGGATTAACAGTGCAAATAGAGATAAATGGGTATGATTTGGTAGTGATTATTAAGACATTGTTACAGGAAACCAGGTTTTGAAATTGAATATTGAAAGGTACTCCGTGTTTTGGAAGGATAGACAGCAAGGAAAACAAGGCAGTGTAGCTTTGTTTGTAAAGGATGAGATCAGTGCTGTAGTGAGAAATTATATAGGCTCTGGAGAACAAGGCATAGAATCAGTCTGGGTAGAAGTAAGAAATAGCAAAGAAAGTAATCTCTGGTGGGAGTAATTTATAAGTTCCCAAACAGTAGCTCTGCAGTGGGGCTCAGTATAAACCAGGAAATACTTGGGGCTTGTAAGAAAAATATGAAAACAATCATGGGTGATTTTAAAATTTACATAGACTGCATTAATCAAATTAACAAGCATAGCCTCTTGTTCACAGCTCCAAGTGTTCAGTTACCTGAGAACTAATCACATGAATGCTGGCAGGCTGGAGGCCTTTGTCATCAATAACTGGTCACTAGTCCATAAACCAATCAGCTTCTTGTTAACAACCAAACCTCTATTCCTTCACAACCCCTTGACACCAGCTTGTCTATAAACTGCTCTCAATTACTAGTTCACAAGCAACTGTATAAATGATGCTTGCAATGAGTGTCAGTCAGATTACTTGCTTGCAAAAATGCAAGAATCCTCCAGCCATCCTTGTTTTTAAAAGTGATTTTCTCGTTTTAGTCTACAATTAAAAAAAAGTTAAAGAAGAAGTCTTTATAACACACTGAGTATTAGTAAAAGGAGTTGTACAGTGATAAAGATAGAAAAATGAAGTGATTAGAAGTTTAAGAGTTCATCTATCATTTTGGTGGTATGACAACTTTTTCTGATCTTGTTTTAATATAACTTTCTGGAGTTGTGGTTACTGTCCTTGGCTATTCATTGTTTGCAGACATGTTGTCAATGTGCTGGTTATTGTCTTGGTGTTTTGTCACACCATCATCATTTGCTGGTGTTCTTTCATGTCTACCTTGTGCAGCTGGCACTTTGTACATTTCCCTTAACTGACTTCTCTTTCTCCTTGGCGGTGTTTCATTAGGCATCAAGATCTAGGCTCACTGCATTCTTTGAATACCTATGTAGGTAACTAAGTTCCCATTGTGGGGTGTCACAGAAATGTGACATAAAATGCCAGATATCAGAAAAGGTTGTGACAACTTATCAAGTAATCATAGATAACAGAAAAAAAGTCATCACAAGATACCCGTCTGTGCTACCAGATTAGGGTTAATGTACTGTTCATTGTTAAGCAGTTTACTTTGTTATTATATTTAATTAATTCAATAAATTGGAAAAATGTGATAGATCAAGTAATTGTCAGTATATTAAAAAGATAAATACTGTACTGTGGTAAGGAAAGGTTGTTGTAAAATGATAATGAACTTAAGCAATCATTGTCTCTAATTTTTGACTCCTCCCAAGGCTCTATATTCAGGTAATGACAACTAATAACAAGAAAGCATCTAACATTGCTCCTTGGTGTTCAATGGCAATACTGATTCTTGCACTACCAACAACTTGGGAGTTACCATTGGCCAGAAATTAAACTCTACCACCAAATTAATTCTGTGACTACAAGAAAAGATCTAAAGAAAAGTGAGTAACTCACTTCCCGTCTCCCCTATGTCTTTCTATCATCCTCAAGGCACAAGTCAGGGGTATGGTGGAATATTCTCCACTTGCCAGGATGGCTGAAGCTCCAGCAATATTCAAGATGCTTGACACCATCCAGGACAAAGCAACCCACTTGACTGACACTCCATCCACCAAATTCAACATTCACTCCTTCTGCAACTGATTAACAGTGACAGCAATGCATACCATCTATAAGACACACTGTGGTAACTCCTTAAGTTTCCCTCAATGGCACTTTCTAAACTTCTGACCTTTACCACCGAGACAGAGAAGGTAGCAAATGCATGAGAACACTACCCAATGCAAGTTCCCATCAAGTCACACCCATCCTGACTTGGAAGTATAGAAACTGTCACTGGGTCAAAACCCGGAACTTGCTTCTTAACAGCACTGTGGGTATTCCCTGTGCATTGCTCACCACAAGATTCCTAGACTCTGATCTTTTTTTGTAGTCACAAACTTAATTTGGCTGGTAGAGTTCAATAGGATTCCTTTACCCTAAATACTGCAGCAGTTCAAGAAAGCAGCTCACCATCATCTTCTCCAGGGATGTGCAATAAATGCTTGCCTAGCCAGTGATGTCCATATCTCATGAGTGAGTTTTTTTAAAAAAAAAGACAGAAAAAAGTCTTCCAGAAACTGATCCAAATCCACACGCAGGTTTTGCATTCTGGGTGTTATCTTAAGCTGAGTAGTGCCTTGGTATAGGCCCATCAGAAAAGTAAAACGTCTAACAGTGGCTCACAGGAATATTATCTGACAAAATATGATGGCAAGCTACATGAAGAAGTATTGGGAGAGGAGGCCAAAATCTTGATTAAATGCGATAGGTTTTAGGGAATGGCTTAAAGGAGAGAGTGATCTAGAGAAGCAGAGAATTTCAGAACATCAGCAGTTGAAGGCAAAGTTGCAAATGATGGAATGATGAAAACAAGACAGAATCAGAAGAGAGCAAGATCTCAGGCAACTAGAGGACTATCATAGGTTACAGTGTTAGAGTGGAGTGAGTTCATCGAATGACATGATGCAAGTAATGGCATGGGCTGTAGAGTTTTGGATGAACTGAAGTTTAGTCTGGATTGCACAAGGTCTACTAGGATAGCATTTTGCTTATCAAGGCTGAACACAACAAAGACATAATTAAGGCTTTCAAGCTGTCATGAGTGGAGGTTGAAGCTGGAGGATGATACAAAGCTGAAAGTAAAAGGTCTTGGTAATGGAAAAGACATGGAGGATCTGTGTGGGGTCAAATGTGATGCCGAGTTTGAAAAAGTTCACAAATAATGCATAATAAGTCCACCTGTGAAACAAAAGATTGAAACTAATCTGCATAGTTAAAACATTTAACCATCTATTTATTGAGACAAATTCTTTTATGATTGTGGTTTGCTTTTTTTATGCCTTATCTTTGCATTTATTTACCTATCCATACTTTTGTGTGTATTACTAGTCTGTAAATCCTTCCTCAGCCAATCTGAAGCTCTTCCTCTTTGTCTGAAGTTCTCTCTCCTTCCTGTTTGAATTTCCTCATCACTGCTTGACTGGATTCCCTCCAATTTCCCACACCTATATCCTTCATGTGAAGAACCTGTGCAGGTGGGAGTTTCATCCTCCTTCTCCAACTTCCACTAATGACACCTGAAAGCCTTAACCATGTCTTTATTGTGTTCAGCCTTGATAAGCAAAATGCTATCCTAGTAGACCTTGTGCAATCCAGACTAAACTTGAACATGGTATTACAATTTAAAAAAAAAATCATTCCACAATAGAATATGCCCAATTCAAGTGAGCTGAGCAACAAAGAACAAACTTTGCACAACTTTTCATGCTTTCAAGATATGCCAAAGCATTTTACGGTACATTAGGTGGATTTATGGTGTACTGAATACCCTAATATGAAGCATAGCAGCCAATTTCAACAGAGGAAGATTTCCCAAACAGCTATGAATATCTTAATCATCAGTTTCAGTGTTCCTGATTAATTGTCAGACAGGGAATTGGATAAGATAAATAGTACCATGAAATTACTTATGTCACTGAAGGGGCAGATATTTGGGCCTCAAGTTTAATGTCTTGAAGTTAAAGGATGGAACTTTGTCCAAATTAGAAGACAGTATCTTCAACAAGAGAGTACATACTGAAGTTGTAGCCTAGATTAAATATTTAGGCTGTGGAGTGAGACTGAATCAGAAATGGAGGTGCCAGTGTTGGACTGGGGTGTACAAAGGCTGGGATGGATAACCACCTGATGAAGGAGCAGCACTTCGAAAGCTCGTGCTTCCAAATGAACCTGTTGGACTATAACCTGGTGCTTTGCGATTTTTAACTTTGAATCAGAAATGAGTGCTATTCAAAACAATGTAACCTTTTCACCTGCAGGTGGCACTAGATTCTCTTCATATTCAGCCTGAACTATTGGAAGATACTGTATTATTTATTTTTCAACCCGGTCAGTAAACAAGTGAAGCAAAAACTTTCTAAGTTGCATATAACTGAACATGTAGCTGTACAGTGTCTGTGTGACCCACCCTGACAAAAAGCTTAAACTTTATCATACAGCAATTGTTAAACTTTAAAAATATTTTTCAAAATTATTGATTTCTGCTGTTAATCGCAACTTCATTAGTAAATTGGATCTCAGAGATTATGACTTTTTTTTAAAAAGGTAGGACATCATAGGATCTTAAAGTATTTCTTTAACAATTACACTTGAAAAACCTTTCTTAGTAAAACAATGGACTGAATCTTACAGTTTTTTTTAGCTAAGTCTGAGTTAGATTGAGTTTTCTGGGACATTTCTGCCATGCGACCGAGCAAGTTTTCTTGCTGTATTATACCAAACTTACCTCATTAACTACACACCATACCTTTATGATGTTCCTCTTGTCTGTCTGACTTCCCACTCTACCATGTATCATTTCAAATAGAGCTCACCATTCATTGAATATCCTGGAATTCACTGACATTTCTTGCGATTATGCCATCCTTAAAAGCCTTTCCTGCAATTAGACAAGCACTATCAGTCCAGAGATGCCCTGGAAATGATAGACGTGGGGAAATTGGGATCCTGCTTTGCAGACAGGGACCTGGAGGTGCTGCTTGCCAGGTGTTGAACCTGTAGAGTCAGGTCCTGTTCTTGCCCCAGGACCACCAGTGGAGGCCTGGACACCAGATCATGCCAGCCTGGTCCAAGGCTGCCACTTTAACCTAAGCACTCTCAGCCATCTGCAGGAATACATAGTAATGCAGAAAAAGACCTTCTCCAGTTCGCCAGCAAAGTGCTACCATCTTCTCCCTGATACCTCAGACTCACTCTATCTCTGCCACTGTACCTACCCCACCAAGTCTCATGCTCTACCCTTCTCATTTTTGTATGCAACATCTTCCTTCACTCGCTGTCACCCATTCCAACCTCCGACATCAGTAACCCACATGCCCTCTGGGTGCTGCCTACTCAGTCAGGACACCTCTCAAGTTGCACAAAAGGTAACAGCTATGCCACAAATTTTAATTGCTCATAATAACTGTGTCTCTCTCATTCCTTGAGTACAGCTCACAAAAAATCTGATAAGTGGTAGGCTGCCAGGCATTTACCTTGTCACACTTTATGTGGACTGGATCCTGATTCTGCCTGTCCCAATGGGTTGACTGACTGCTAAAAGTCCTGGACAGGTACTGGAGGCTATCGTTAAATTACTGTGTAGGACTCCTGACCGATGGTCAACCCCTTGACTTGACTGAGACATGTTGACAACTAAAACAAGCTTCCCTCCTTTTCATCTGCACAAAATGACAAGGTAAGGCAGAAGTAACATGAGCTTGGTATCGCTGGCTGGAGAGGAAATTTGCAAGAAGTGAAGGCAAGGCAGGGATACTGTGAGCATCCACGTATGCTCAAAGTGAGCGAGTGCTGTGATAGTGATCAAAGATGCAGGCTGGTCCAGTCCATGTGCTGGGCATGTATCCCTGAGAGCACAGTACCCTTGTTGCAGCATTGCAATAACAGTTGGCGTTGCAGCCCGAGATGCACATTGAAGTGCAGAAGCATCTGGTCAGTGGATCAGAAACATACCGTGAGTTTCTCAGAGGCAGGCACTCACCGAATGCCAATGTTAATGGATGTCGGGTGCACACAGCTGGTGTTCATGCAACATACCCTGAAATGTGTTTGCCCAGTGTACATTACAGAGATTATTTGAAACAGTTGGCGAGCTAAATTCATGAAGATTCCATGTTGAGTTTTCACAATGCCTGGCTTTTTTGGTGCATTTGGTACAATAGAAAGCTGAATGTTAATGAGATGAGTAAGGCTATCAACATTTGTTTACCAGGCAATAATTTGGCAGTCCGCTGCTGCCTGGAGAGATAATTGCTTCTCCATTTGTGAAAGGCATCAAAGATGGAGTGAGCTCTTGATGTTGAGATTGGCCTCGTCAGACTTCTCTGTCTGATTCTGCTGCCAATCACATCATAGCCCACATCATTCAAGCACCTGTAAGATTGATTTTGTTCAGTGTGTGCAGTGATTCGATGATATTCTGTCTCCACCATAGAAATCCTGCAACAAACACAGATGAGGTCGGAGAAACTCAGCAAGTCTGGCAACATTGGTGGAGAGATAACCAGAGTTAACATTTCAACTCCATATGTTTCTTCAGACCAGTTCTGAGGATGTCATACTAGACTCGAAATGTTAACTCTGTTTATCTCTCCATGCATGCTGCCAGACTTGCTGAGTTTCTCCACCATTCTCCATGTTCGTTTCAAAGTTCCAGCATTGGCCGTATTTTGCCTTCTTTGAAATCCTGCACTCTTGATGGCACAGAAAAAGGGAAAAAAGATACAGCTCACCATTGCTGATAACTTTTTTGATGAGTTGATGGATTATGGTAATGTCATTGGACTAGCAATTGAGAGGCACAGGCTACCTTTATCCAGATTCTGAAGATATCAAGTGCTATGGAGATGGAGTGGAAAACAGTATTAAGGTAGAAGATCAGGAATAATCTAACTGAATGGCAAAACAAGCTTGATTGGCTGAATGGCTTTTCCTACTCCTATTTTTTATTTTCCCATACTAGCAGCACTTATCCTGATGTGTAACAAAGCACCAGTAACAATTTCACTGTGGGTTTCAGATGTCCTGCTTATCTTCAGAGGAAGACTAACAATAAAACAGAGTTTCATAATTTAGTTGACTGTTAGATTAGAACTTGTTCAGCAAGAGAGATTCTTTGCTACATTTGAAATGTTTGGGAATGTGTATGAATCCAAGCAGGAAATAAGATAAGGAAAATAAATGTTGCCAGCAAAAAAGTGATTTTTTTTTGGTTGATAATTTACATTGTTGAAGTGGAACAATGATCAAAGAGAATAGAACATTTCCAGTTCAGCAGTGTATGCACTTAAATAAACATTCCTCACCCACCATTACCATCTGTTCTCTTTGGAGTGTGAAACAGCATAAAGAATATTCGTCATTGCAAAGAATGATCACACTGCCAGCCTTTGGCCCACTGTTTTCTCATGTGAATGCTTTACATGTGTGAAATATGAAATGAAACAGGCAACTGTCCCAACAACAAAGCCCCTCATTCCTCTGATTTAAGCAGACTAAGTACTAGAGGATGAATTTCACATTCTCAAATTGGGTGCATCCCCCAGTCCTTATGCAAGATCAATTCACCCACCTCATATCATCATGCCCATGTCTAATAATACAGAAGATGAGCGGGTTGCTAATCTCACCAACGCAGCTGTCACTTCCAGTATGATGCTAGTTATGTGACCATACATCCGAAAGATTGGGGAATCCTATCAAATAGTATATTCCTTTGGTAGTTCAGGATAGGAAAAATACTGATCACCCCCAACCACCCAGTATTTGCAAAACTTTAAATACAGTGTCAACATTAGATGTGATTCCATGATTAGGCAGCACTGATAAAATAATCAGTGTGGGAAAAAAACACAGAATGGATTTAAGGCACTTGTCCATACCAGAAACTAAATATGCATGAACTAGAGTCTACATACGTTAATACACAGACCTCTGTCCTTTGCAGACAGAAATAACATGTACACAATGTGCACCTATTCAATTCAACAAAATGAGTGACAACTATTCTCTAGGTCATAACTTAGGGCAATGCTTTGACTCATCACAATCAATCTTCATGGTTTAAATTTAAACAAAAGTTGGCAGTTCACTGTCAGTCATCAAATAGCTGCTGATTCTACATGGCAACACCTCTATCAAAGTAAACTTGCCAACCAATAAACTTGCATTACTTCATTCAATACAAAAATGTAATTTCCCTTTATAGTAGAATTATTGGGAATGTCCTGATAAGTGCAAGACAAATATCTTCAACAAAACATTTCTATTTTCATATATACTCAAGCCCTGATGAGATATAATCAAAATGCCCAATGCTTACTCTGGAGTTAACTTTTTCTAAGTCTAAGTAATTATTTACTGAGCAGCAGAATTCTTGGAATTTGCCAATTTGAATAGATACTACCAGAGCGTTCAATGTGCAGGGGAATTGCTCAACAAAAGCTTCAATCTTCTGGTCAGTTCCCATTTTCTTTCCTCATACTTAAAGAGCAAGTGACTCAAAATAGTTCAGATTGTGAATTTAAACAAACCTTATCTGCCTTTGAATAGCATTTCAGTCTACTCCATCAACTCAGGACTCTCACATGACAGGCAAAGCCTTAGCAACAGCCAAATTGGGATTTGTTTGAACTTGGCATAGATTTCAAATAACCTGTTGATTTTGAGCTTTCATTGTGTGTTTCATGTCCTGTCCTCTTCCCATTATTTGCAAAAAAAAATTGATGTGCTTCACATGTGGATGGGATTTTTTACATCTGGATCCTGCCCATCACTTAATGTCCACAGTGCCGTTCCAACTCCACAAAGATTTGATCCTGTGCTTATCTAGATTATGCCATTGGGTGCAACATGTGGGCTGGGAAAATGCACCAAGGAGAGATACTTTAGTGTGGGAGCAGGAGGAGAAACCAGTGCAGATGATATTTTTGGTCAAAAACAGATTTTTAAGGATGGGATCAGGGAAGTGCAGCTTCCCAAAATGGCTGACAGTGGTGAGGCATTGGAGAAAGATGGCTTGATTAACCACGTTAAAGGTTAAAGGCAGACACAGGGTGAGTTCACCTTTGCCACAATCACACAGGATGTATTGTGACTTTGCTAATGAGTTATTTTGATATTATGCTCGGACAAACAACTGGAGAATTCATGCACGAGTTCAAGGAAAGATGAGCATGAATTTGGGAAGAGACAACATAGTTAAGGTACGGGAGGTTGAAAATTGAATAATAATTTGAAATGATGATGAAGTCAAGAGTTTGTTTTTTGAGGAGAGGGACCTGCATGTGGTGAGCCACCAGGCCCAACTCAGCAACCAACAAGGCCACCGTAATGGACTATTCATGTGTCGGGCTCCAAGAGGACAAGATCAGAGATGGGTTCTGCTACAGAGGATGTAGACAATGACTTGGATAGTGCAAACTGTTGTCAACTTGGCATGACTTCAATTAGGAAATGGCGCCTATTCATTTGACCAATGATGTGATGGTCAATTCCACGATACCACATGTGGAGTCACCCATGATGGTATGTCTCAAGGTCTCAAATTTCTGTCACAACACAAAAGCCATCCAATATCTCAGTGTTGCAATGGAAATTTAGACTGATTTAGGACTGTGAAAGTCATTGCTTACAGTGGCACAGAGGCTTTCAAAGCAGTCCAGCAATCCGTCCTGCAAATTGCTGAAGTCTAATGGTACATGAGCCTACTTAACCATGTTAGGATGAGAAAGTTTGTGTTCCTATTGTAAGATTTTGGGTTACACTTTAAGTTAGACATAAATCAATTACAGCTATTGACTGAGTTTGAGAGAGCCTCTAAATCTAAAGTTTATTAGTTCTGATTAGCTACAAGGCACAATCCAGATACAATTATATTTTCACAGGTTTTATAGAATGTATTTGTTTCAACATTACCCAGTGCAAGCCCATGTCCTGGTGGTGCAGCCCAAGGCTAAGGCCTGGGTCCAGAGCTTCGAGAGGACATCCTGCAAGCTATCTGCAGTTTCTACCAGCTATACTGCATTGGAGCATTAGGTTACCCAAATACAAAGACAGCCGTTAAGTGAGTTTTGAGAAGATTTGTAGCTCCGGTTGAGGTTCTGGATATAGGTTTGCTTGCTGAGCTGGAAGGTTCATTTCCAGACATTTCGTCATCCTACTAGGTAACATTTTCAGTGGGCCTCAAGCGAAGCTTCAAGAATCAACCAATTTGGAAGTATTACGAAATACCTCCATGCCATTACATTCTAAAGTGGGACTTGAATCTGATCTTTCTCTCTCTCTCTACTGCTGTTCAACAAGACTCCCATTGAACCAGTGGTTGCAATGGAAATGTCAATGTTATACCACAGGTACAAGCAAATACAAAGATATCCACAGCACACAAACAATTACAAAAAAAATTAATTTCCTGATCTAATCACTGGGACAGTTGTTGAGACCAGACAAATAGATTGTTATTCGGATATGTATATAATTTGATATTGTCAGACAGTACCAATCCCTAGTCACAATCAATTGAGTTGCAGCTCAGGGCCAAGCAAGTGGGAAAGGATAATTTTCCATTAATGCAATGGTCTTATTTCAGTTGTAAGTTCCAGGAGTAGTAAATGTTACATATTTTTAATCAACCTGTTCAAGTATGTCATGACACACCTTCAAAAGAAGGGAGACTTGAACTCAGACTTTCTAGGTTAGAGGCAGAGATAGTATGCCACAAGTAATAAGCAGTATTAGATCACATGCAGTAACCAACAAGATACCTGTGTCAATAATTTTAGTCACCACAACCGCATTAAATTGAAATATAGTCTCAGAATAAGATGTTGAAATATATCATACAGTGGAAGTGGCTAGTTTAAAAATCTTCATTACATTCTAGTTTTGATCATTTGGATAAACAAATTTAATCAAAACAGTGCTGAAATCTAGCAAAAACAAGAGAACTGCAATCTTGAGATCTTAGAAGGTTCACTGGACCCGAAATATTAATTCTACTTTCTCTCCACAAATGCTGTCAGATTTGCTGTGTTTTTCCAGCAATGAGCTTGACGATTCATAATTAATTGTAAAACCTATGTATTTTGTACTCCACTTTGCAAATAAATTATCTGGGTTGAAATCTGAACCTTGACAGAAATCTGCAACACAAGAGACACAGGAGGACATTTTGAAATGATATTTATTCATGAGATAAATATAGTTATGTCACAAAAGCAGCAAGGCTGGTCCTCAGTAATTTATATTGGAAGAACCTGTGCATTACCCAACAGCTCAACAGATGTCCTTCTTCGATCATACAGAGACAAATGTAATAGTTATTAATTCAAATGTCAGAAAACAAGGAAAACTAAAATAGCACGTGCTGGCATCATGGAAGGTTAAAAAGAATGGTTCAGTCATGATCATACTTGCAATTCCACGGAATGTCTTATTTGGTCAGGTTAACTTTTCAGCCCCCAAAAAAGTATACTTGCCAGTCAAACAATGGCTAATGTTGCTTAAAGCGATATTTCCTTCAGCATGTGGATGGAAAAACTGACTACTATATACAATGTCCAAATTAGAATGAAAAATAATTTAATGAAAATTGCACCTTGTGAATGGGGGAAGGAAAGAGTAACAATCTTTAATGAGAATAGCACATATTGATATTGTGTACCTGTTGAACAAATGCAAAACAGGCTGTCACACAAATTCAGGAATATAGCACTTAAAAATTTGTACCAGATTCACATTTTAATAGCTATTTTACTTATAGTGAACCATGCATTTTTAACAAGTGAGGATAACGGAAATGTCAACTCTGAACATTACTTCATATCAACAAAACTAGCACATTTGGTTATATATTGCCAAGTGCATTGTGAGCAGAAACTTCATACCGTAATGTCCAAGTTTTGGAAATAGTGAATAGGAATGTTGCATAAACTGAATACATTACTCCCTCTTTAAAAAAAAACTCCTATGACATTTTCTAATAACTGCTCTGCTTTCAATGTAGATTGAAACAACCAGCAGCTCTTGTCCCTGAACCAGAAAGCTGTGGGGTTTAAACTCCATTGTACGATTCAAATAAATAATTGAATCAGACAAATCAGTCACTAATAGACATGCAGATTTTCAAATGTTTGACCAATTCATCTGATCATTTAACTATTCTGGGTATCGTTTGCAAAGTGGCATTATCTTTGACAAATATTCCTTCTTTAGCCAATATCAACAATGGAGTAACTAGTTAGATATTTACTTAGCTGTGGCATATTGCTCAATGCAAGTTTACTATCTCATTTATCAAAATCACAAAAATAATTGGGGTTAAAGTGATTCATTAGCTGCTAATTATTTTGTGACAAATTGATACTCTGAAACATTTCTCTGTAAATGCAAGTCCTTGAGTTAAGATTTGAGTTAGTATACAGTATTTGAAGCGATGCAACACTAAAAACTGCTAGCACAATCTCTAAAACAAGAACTCCAGAAAACATCTTAATGCAAAGATTAGCAGAAATGTTATAGGTAGAGTAACAGAGTGGCTACTTTACTGCAATGAGTTGAATTATACAAGGTGCTAGATTCCCAACTACCAATCTCTCTCAGCTAAAGAGTTGATGACAGTGTGCAAAAAGGCCAGCCACAGGGACCACTGGTTATAATGCAGCCATTTAATGCCCATTTGACTTAATTGTCAGGAGGTGAGACTTTTGTTCCTCAGCCAAAGTCCAGTAGTTACAACAAAAACAGAAACTGGAGAAACTCAAAAGGTTTGACAACACCTGTGCAGTTTCTCTCTACAAATGTTGCCAGAGCTGTTGAGACTCCAGCTGTTTCTGTTTTCCAGCATCCACACAAAATAAAACAGTTCTTCGTTTTGCTTTAAAGTCAAACAGCTCTTCAGCACTTTGGAACAGTGGTGTGTGGTATTGGATCTGAATTTGAATAAATGTTGAAAACGTTGCTTTTATGAAGATGGCTGGAGAGGTTCTATCATGGGAAGGTGGTGAAGGGACTAACCATGTGGGGAAAGAGATCTGGGCATTACGGAGGGAGTCTCCTGTTACTACCAACCTGCACAATGAAATCTGCCAGGCTGTATACATTACATAAATATCTTCTTCCACTAGTTAAGTCCTGGTGATGAAACTTTTAAATGGAACTATTACTCAATTTAAACATCTCAACAGGCTGGCCATGCTTTCTAATTTCTTGACCCTGTAATTTGAGAATTTGAATTCATTTCCAACATATCTATTATCAGTGGAAATGACCATAAAGCTGCTTAACTGCTAGCAAAACCTCAACATGCTCACCACAGTATTCTAAAGAAGGAAGTCTATGATTATTATGTGACTCTAGTATTACAAGAGTGAATTATTCTTAACTGCTTACTCAAGTAATGTTGCAAACAATTCAGGTGCGATCAAATTCTCAGACCAAAGAGGGACAGGCAGTAAATGCTGATAATGAACAAGAACACTTTTTCTCCCACAAGTTATGAATTAATCTTATTCACAAAATTGCCTCGTTAAGGGAGTTGAGGAATTGCAAGATGATTCGATGGGATAAGCAAGGCTGATTTTATATGATTAAAAACAGAAAAAGCTGGTTGTGCGCACATGTTTCCAATTTGTATGATATTATTCCAATGCCAACATCATCTTGAAACACAAGTCAGTTTATATTCACTTTGAAATAATTCAGCTAAGATTCAAATAAGTATAGCATTTATACATTCTCCTCAGCAAGACATTGCCATGGACCTATTATTTCATACAATCTGAAACATTAATGTAATGCCAAAATTTTACAGTTTACATATTTATGGACGGTTCCCTTAGCTACCAATATGAAGAATATAACATGCTGCCACAGTTATGTTGAATCTATTGAGGCTGTAATTAATATCAAAACTGTTGAGCCGATTTAGAGGAAGCAATACCAAAGAATCTGAACATTTCCACAATAGAATCAATTACTCTTCATAAGTGTTGGTTTGTAGCTCAAGATACATCAGTATGTACTGCTGAATAGAAATTCCTAATTTATTGATCTGGTATCACCATTGAGCCACCACCAGATGTAAAATCCCTCTATGCCTCAATCCATCACACCAATATGAATATTTCATTTCTCTGTATCCACCAGCATACAGGCCTTTCTGTGAAATTGTCTTTTGACATTTATTTATTGATTTGCACTGTAGGGTCCATCATTAGTAATTTGAACTTATGTTGGCCGAACAAGTTTGGCAGCAATTTACTTTCAGTCATATGACTGTCAGTGTGAATTGACATGGACAGTTAATCCCATGAATGCAAAGTTTGCAACTTATAAACATGTTATGTTATTTTGAATTGTTTTCATTTATGATCACTAAGACATAAATGTTACCTCTGCCAGATCGGCAAAGCTACAATAATTCTTTCATAAACTGAATAGATATTATAGCAGTCCTAAGTGGCTTATTCCCATCAACAAAATTATACCTGAAATCTATCACACTTATAACATCTTATTTATTTATGGCCTATCATGTCTTTTCTTAGACTTTCAATGGGAGAACATATTAGAGGCTGACAGAATTTCAATGAATGTCATTATCCTGCTGTTGATTAGAAAGTGAACCTGATTGAATTAGCATGGCCAATTCCCCAACCTGCACACCTTTGGACTGTGAGAGGAGAACTGAGCACCTGGCAGAAACTCAAGCAGACACGGAGAATGTGCAAACTCCAACAGGTAGTCTCCCAAGGCTAGAATCAAACCCAGGGTCTTGGCACAGTGCTAACATTCCAGAAATCTTCTTCTCTCATTTAGTGGGTAAGTGTACAATTATTTTAGTGATTTATATTAGTTCATATCCAAATTTACAATTTGGTATATACTAATATTGAAAGGAAATGGGGGTGTAATTAGACATTGATAAAAAGGGCAGACAACTGAGCATCATTTTGATTGCAATTTCTTGATTTAAAAATTACAACTGTGACCAGGTTTCAAAAAATATTTAATTTGTTGTAAATGTTTTTAGGTCGGTCTGAGGTTTGGAAGGTAACGGCACGGTGGCTCAGTGGTTAGCACTGCTGCCTCAAAGCATCATGGTCCCAGGCTCGATTCCAGCCTCGGGCAACTGTCTGTGTGGAGTTTGCACATTCTCCCCGTGTCTGCATGGGTTTCCTCCGGGTGCTCTGGTTTCCTCCCACAGTCCAAAGATGTGCAGGTTAGGTGAGTTGGCAATGCTAAATTGCCCATAGTGCTAGGTGCATTAGTCAGAGGGATTTGGGTCTGGGTGGGTTACTCTTCAGAGGCTCGGTGTGGACTGGTTGGGCCGAAGGGCCTGTTTCCGCACTGTAGGGAATCTAATAAATGCCCCTCTCTTGCTTTAATCCATCATATGGAATCGCATGCCTGCAGTGGCAGGGCACCAAAAAGTGTGTTGCTGAATGTTTTAATGTGTCCTGACCGCACTCAATGAAGTAAAGTTGGGTGACATGGTGGCTCAGTGGTTAGCACTGCTGCCACACTGCGCCAGGGACCTGGGTTTGTTGATGTTTGCACATTCTTTGTGTTTGCGTGGGTTTCTGCCAGGTGCTCCCTTCTCCTCCCACAGTCAAAAGATGTGCAGTGAGGTGGATTGGCCTTGCTAAGTTACCTGTAGCATTTATAAGTGTGCAGGCTAGATGGTCAGCTGTGCTAAATACAGAATTACAGGGATAGTGCAGGGGTAACTTGCTCTTCAGAGAGTCAGTGCAGATTCTATGGGCCGAATGGCCTCTTTCTACACTTAGAGATTCTGAGAGTTCCAGTCAGTTTTGTACCATGGCTGTCTTTTCAAATCCAATGGCTGGAGCTCACTCAGCCTGAACATGAGCAGGACCATAATGTAGATCCCAACCTGCTTCCAAGAGGCAATGCATAACATCTTCTACTGCCACCAACAAAAGTACAATCTTACATCTCCAAAGCTACTGAGGTCGGAAATGTTTTCACAAAGTCAACTATTTCCCATTCTGAGGCAATCGAGAGAAAGCGAGGTCACAGTTTTAGGTGAAAGGGCAAAAGTTGTAAAACAGAAATGAGGAGGAATTAATTCTCTCAAATTTTCATTAAAATTCATTACCACAGATGGGGTGGACACTGGGAGACTGAATATATTTAGGATGGAGATAGACAGACATATTTTTAATTTGTAATGGGTTAAAAGGTAATGGGGAGCAGGCAAAAAATTGGAGTTGAGGCCAAGATGAGATCAGCCAGTATGGTATTAAAGGGTGGTGAATGCTGAAGGGCCAAAATTGCCTGCTCCTGTTCCTAGCTCTTATGTTCTACCAAATAAATTCACAAAAAATCCCAAAAGTAACAAAGAGTCAAATATTTGATAATCCAAGTATTTAAATTAGCATAAGAACTATGGCAGAAGAATCACTGAACACAAAAACAAATTAAAAAATAATTCTGTCTTTGGACAGGCAGTACTTATCAGCAATCCACAAATTCTGCTTGAAGGTGTCACAAACAGTTTCAAATTAAGGTAGCTACGTGACTCTGGTCATATCCTCAAGATTTGAAGCCTCGATTTTGTGTATTTATTTTTCCTTTTTTTTATCCCTGCTTGACAACTTAACTCTTATTGAGTTACACTCTATGGAAAGGCGCTCAAATACAGGGGACAACACTTTAAAGTGTGAAATAATTGTAAACTGTAGGTAATGGCACACAATCAAACTGCATTTGAACAGGAGCAGGAATTGGCAACCCTATCACGCAGCTACATTAGAATTTCTCCATTAACAGCTTTTAAAAAAATCCATATTTTCCTTCCCATAACCATTTTCTCCATTGTAATTGTTCAAATCTAAACAGAGTCCTATTCTGAAAGGTGTCGGGTAACCTCAGATTTCTAATTCTCTATTCACATGTAGTTTTAATTACTCCATATTTCAAACACTACAATTTACCTGCCGGTAAATTATTCATGGCACGATATGCATGGGGATTAATGCATGCAACACCACTGGCAACAGGTCGTGCAATCAATTGGATAGAAATTCAAAGACCGGTTGAACAGGTATGCATCCAAATGTAAAATATATGGGAATAAATTGGTGTCAATGCATTCATGTATCATTACGAACAGCAGCTTGTTAATGGTTACCTTTGGTTTGAAAGTTAATACCTTATTCTCAGCTGAATGGGATTATTGGAAGTATATATTAAGGGCAGTTAAAAAAATTGCAGTCCATTTTCTATCATCACCAATCACCTAAACCCCCATCTACCTGTCCGATTCTTCAGCAAATTTACCTCTGCGTCTCTGAGTAATTGGTTTCATCCTTTCACCAAGCACCATAGAAAGTAGTCAAATTCGATTTCCTAGGACACTTTCGTTCCTCTAAGCTTGAGCCCATGACCCTAAGCTCCTGAATGCGTGGTAATCATGGTTGTATCATGAATCAGTTATTGTTTATTTAAGACATGTGAATAATTAAATAGCTCCAATGAGCTTTTCCTTCTCCAGCATAAACAATCCTGGAATTTTGAGAATCTCATTCAAAGGTCGTGCACTAGCCGTGAGACAGATATTAAGTGGCAGTTCTCAGAATTAAGATGCTGAGCACAGTGGGCTATTTTTGCTCATTTTATAGGTGCACAATTTTGTCAATACAATATTACTGGTTTATCACTGCTTCATACAATATGAATGCAGCAGAGTTTCATAAAATTTTTAAAATGAGATCCCTGAACACTGGAGAGACACGTCTCATTCACATGCTGCAGATTTTGGTGGAAATCTGCTTCAGAAATTGGTCTGAAGGTGTTGCACAATTCTACACTATTTAAACCTAGCTCTGGCAACTCAGCAGGGCATTCAGCTGTTCCATTAGCTTTGACGATTTGATGACTCAGCATTACTCATGGAACTTTAAGCCGAATAAAAAATTAAATCCATTGCTATTTATGTATTATTGGCATGTATATGAAATACAATAGTATTTAGTGCAATGAAATTCCTGACTCAAAGGTTAAGTAAAGAGGTAGGAAGCTTGCCCTAATAGAAATGCAGGGAAACAGATGTGAGTACACAAGCAGGGCTACAAGACAGTCTAACAGTTTTCAGAAAATAAAAACATTATTTGTGATAACAGTCCAAAGTTTTATCATAACCTGAAATCAACATACTAAAAACACTATAAAATTTAACCTCAAATTGAGATATTTAAGAGTAAGTTTGCATTAAACCATTTCACAAATCACATGCAACCATAGTAAGACAATAACCTTTTCCACAAACAATGAAAGACTGGTTATTCCTTCAAGCCAAATATATGAATTTCCAATTAAGCATGCTTTAGTAAAGGAAAAGCCAATCAAAATGATTGGGACAAAAACCTTTTTATAACATCAAACAGAACAATTTCTATTTATAGTTGCATTCAAAATAATATATAAAATCACAAAATAAAAGAGCAAAGTAGATAGCTGATGCAGGTACATTTTTCTAGTCTCTGCAAAACCATATTTTTAAAAGCATTTGCAAAGTCCATGTTTGCTGACACCTTGACACATGTCCATTATCCTTCTCTTCCCAACCTGTGCATGCGCTTTTAGTCAAAAGCCCTTACAGTAGAAGGAATAATATGCTAACGTAATACGCATGAAAGCAGTGATCACAGAAACTCGTTTGTGTTGGTAGCGGATTGAAGCAGAGAGGCCATGAGGGAGGAAGGGAGGTGAGTTGAAGGTTTGGGAGGGGGGGGGGGTGAAACATGGGCATGGCAAGTGAAAGGGCGCTGGGAATGGGTATATGGAGATAGAGGAGAGGGCAGGAGAAGGGAGAAGATCTTGAGGAAGACTGTTGAGGTCAGTCTAACTCCTGACCCCATCTCCTCACCATCTCATTCCCACGTAACACTCTTGCTCTGAACTCTCACCAACCTGCCTTCTTTCTCCCTTGTCTCTTCACCCCGAGTCTCCTCGCCTTTTCTATCTGTCTCCTCCCAACACCCCCTCCCTCTCTCCCCCTCCTCTTGTCCTCTCTCTGGTACCTAGCCTTCACTCTCTTGTTCCTTGCCCCTGATCACAGCTTTCGTCACTCTGTTTCTCCTCACCTGATTGCCCCCACCCTCCCCGCCTTCTCACCTCTACCTCCTGGCCCACTCTCTTCTCGTCTGCCTCTCCCTCTCTTCCCTTGAATCTCTACCACTTCTCACCCTCTCTCATCTTCCTCCTCACCCTTGCCATCCCTTTGTCTGTCTCTCTCCCCTTCTATCTCTCCTCTCCCTCCCCCTCTATCTCCTCTCCCTCCCTTCTCACCCATTCTCTCTCAATTTAAAAGTAGCTATGGAATTATCAAATAAAATGGTGTCATAAAAAAACAGCAGTGCAGCTGTCAGGTGCACATTACTGTGAAGCATTCATTGATGTCAAGTTGAACAGAAATATAATTTCTTGACATGACTATCTAGTTAGTTCTCAATTAGTAACTCACAAGTAGAAAAATGAAAATAAAACAATGAAGTGGAGGAATGCAAGATCAGCTAAAATCTTCAGCTGTCATTTTATGGAAGACAGCAAATGGATTAGTACATTTCTTCATCACTACTTCTAAGTATTCAGTGCGAACACATTTGTCTTACTTTAAGAACCACTGATAGATACTTCTGAGCATATGGATGATATTTTTATCAGCGTCTCCACTATAACCAAGTACATAATACTGGTCTATCAATGATGAAAGGTTTCACCAGTGGTGATGTCCCTATCTGATAGACCTTTTTGCTGCAATTCAGCCTTCACAACACATATCACTGGCAGCCCTGCACTTCAGCCGAAGTGAGACGAGCTAGAAGGAAATAAGGTAAGGATTCAAATGAAATTGGATACAGTGATATAAATGACAAGTGCAAGGAACCTTCTTGATGAGCTGTCTATCATTTGCACTCCGTATCTTTCAATCAGCAGAAAGAAGGTTGGCAATATTGCAATACAGCAGACTGAGTAACCAGTCTCACTTTATCTCGTCATTCAATATGATATGCTCCTCTTGTGTCAAACAGCATTTGACTATGTATCTAAACATTTTTCACAAAGCTAACTACAACTTGGCTTTTATGATTAGGCACAAGGTTTTAATTTAAAATAAGTAATTGGAAAAATAAAATCTTATATTGTGCATTAGAAAAAGAATAACAATTTTAAAATATGATATCTTTTTAATGCTTCCTTTAGAAATACCATTTGTTTCAGGTTATTTTTATAACAATGCAATCTTCTTCTAGTTAAAAATTGCAAACTATTCTGAATGAATTGAAAATCTTGTACAGCTCTCTGTCCAAACTCTGCATATTAGGGTGCAATGAAACAGAATCATATTGAAAAAAATTGTAACACTTACTATGACTCTTAATACTTGTGTTCTATTACTTTGCAAAAAACCTTGTGCCATTTCGATCTAAGCTACAATAAGCTTAGCTAAAACTTCACAATCATTTACAACATGATGTACACATTATCTTGCATTTGATTTATCTACATTTATCGCAAATGATCTATCTGAACATTTTGCATCTCCCACAGCAATTTGTAACAGTCTTCTTAGATGGCAAATAGCCATAAGCAGACCAGGTTTCGTTCTGAACTTGGTGTCTGGAAGATTGATCTTGACAAATCTGAGAATTTAACAAAAAGGACAAAATCTGAGAGCAGCATTGTTTCTTCAAGAAAGACTTTCATTTGGTTGAATTGGTTATCAAGTTAAATATTATTTTCCAGCTTTCAACAATAATATATTGAAATAATCTACATCAGTCTAATTTGTCTCGATAGTAATCTAATAATGCTTACATTTATAACAAACTTCAAACATGCTTTATTCTCAAGGATGGTACATTGAGCAGAAATGGAAATTCTGGCTGATTTTCCATCCCTCCCATGGTGGTTAAAACCATCACAAAGCTTAAAGGAAGGGAAAAAAGGATTCATATTCATGCAGTCCTGTTCACAACCTCAGGTCACCCTAAAGCATTCCATGTTTTGTTCTGAAGTTTAATTACTTGATGTCAGATAACATTACAGCCAATTTGCATAAAAGCAAAGACATTCATGATCACAATTTGTTTTGTTAGTTGAAGGAAAAGTTTTGGCCAAGACACAGGAACTACTCTCTTTGCACTCTGCCACAAGCTCTTTTATATCCATCTGAGGGGGGAGGAGGGACCTCAGTTTAATGCCTCATTCAATAGACAGCACCTGCAACAATGCAATATTTCCTCAGCACTACACTGAAGTACCAGGTTGGAAACTATATACAAATTCCTACAATGGGGCTTGAATCCATGACAGTCTGACTTGGTTTAAGTATTACTAACGGTCAACATGACTGGTACCGCAATGTTTACATCCCCTTTATTGGTACATAACTAATTTTCTCTCTCCCCTTGCAACCCCTTTACCTTTGTTATATTTCAATCAAAATATTTTGGACTCCCTTTCTAGCTAACTCCCATTAACCTTTCAAACTTTTCGGTTCCTTTACCTGCTTTTGCATTGGCTCTCTGAATTTCCAATTTTCACTTGATCATCAGATTCTCTGATATCGAGCAGAAGCACTCTTTTATTACTTCATCTTACCCTCCAGCTTTTTTATCATTCAAAGCTCTTTTGGTTTTGCATGCCCAACCCTCTCCTTTTGAGAATGCAGCCTGACAGTGCTGGTGCAGGTTTTCCTGCCAACCTTACATTCCAATTTACACAAGTTTTTTTCAATGCACTAAAATTATCCCTCTACCAATTCAATGTTACTCCGGCTTGATCCCAAACAATTTATTAGCGTTAATTTTTTTTCTTTCCCTGCTGATGCTCACTGTCCTTAGCCCATCATATCCTCAGAACCAGATTCAACAATGTGTCTTGTCTTGAGCCTGAATGTATTAACTAAGAAGATTCTCCTGAACACATTCAAGAAGCTCTTTTCCATCTCTGGTGTCAGTAATACTATATCAGTGCTATTAGGATAACTGAACAGCTCTATTACTATGGAATTCAAGTTTTTGTATCTCTAACTTCCTTGCAAATTTGCACCTTTTTTCCTTCTCCATTAGTTGGCATCCTACAGAATATATCTAGATCTAAGCAAATTAATTTAGTCTTCGATTTCTCCTGCAGCCACCTCATCTTTGGAGAACTGTAATATTGTCATAGAAACGCTATAGTGTGGAGCAGGCCATTCAGCCCATCGAGTCCACACCAACCTTCTGACGAGCAACCCACCCAGACTTACACTCCCAATCCTATAATCCTGCATTTCCCATGGTTAATCCACCTAGCCTGGACACTACGGGCAATTTAGCATGGCCAATCCACCTAACCTGCACATCTTTGGATTGTGGGAGGAAACCAGAGCACCTGGAGGAAACTCATGCAGACACAGGGAGAATGTGCAAATTCTATACAGACAACCACCTGAGGCTGGAAGTGAACCAGAGACCATAGTGCTGTGAGGCATCAGTGCTAAGCACTGGGCCACCCTTTGTCCTTGAGCAATCCTGCCTCCTATGTTTCCTTTGATATCTTTCCTAACATGTGCATCTTTATTAGTGAAAGATGGATGCTAGATGTGAGAATATGAAACAGAACAGACCTTATTGAATATGAGAACGATGTAGGCTTGACTTTGCTTGAAATTTGTAAATAGAATATACATACATAAATTGAAAAGACAACAACCATTTTTCTCAAGTCTGCTCCATCATTCAATAAGGTCATGGCTGATTTGCGTTTCAAATTCCACGTTTCTACCTCTCCCAATTACCTTTGATTCCCTTGCTTAATAAGAATCTACTATCGACCTTCAAAATATTATATGACCTGTCTTCATTGTCTCTGAAGAGAGATTTCCAAAGTCTTACAACCCTCTAACAGAAATAAAAATTCTCATCTCTGTCCTAAAAGGGCAAGACCTAATTTTAAAATAGTGCCGTCTACTAGTTTTGGAGTAACTCATGAGAAGCAACCTTTCTACATCCATCTTGTCAAGACCATGAAAGATCATAAACTTAAATAAAGTCATCCCTCTTCTAAACTCCAGTGGAAATAAGCTCAGCCTGTTCAACTTCTCTTCATAAGACAACCTACCACATTCCAGCTATCAATCTAGTAAACTTCTGAATGCATTCCACCTTTAAGAGGACCAAAACTGCGCACACTATTCAAAATGTTGTCACACCCACACCCTGTAGAAGTGAAGCACAACAGCACAACAAGTGTTCAATTCCTCTTCTAATAACGAATAGCATGCAAGATCAAGGACTTACTGAAGGCTGGGATAATGTACATTGCGTGAATAACCAAAGAACCATATATTTCCAATCTAGAAACATACACTGTTTGTCATATAATTAGAGTCATAGAGATATACAGCAGGGAAACAGACCCTTCATTCCAACTCGTCCATGCTGAACAGTTACCCTAAATAAATCTAGTCCCATTTGCCAGCACTTGTCTCATTTCCCCCTAAACCCTTCCTATTCATATGCCTAACCAGATGCCTTTGAAATGTTGTAACTGTACCAGCCTCCACCACTTCCTTCCATACATGCACCACCCTCTGCGTGAACAACTTGCCTCATAGGTCCCTTTTAAATCTTTCCCCTCTCACCTTAACATTATGCCTCTGGTTTTGACTCCCTACTCTGTGGAAAAGACCTTGGCTATTCACCCTACCCATGCCCCTCATAATCCTCTAAAAGGTCACCCCTCAGCCTCCGATGCTCAAGGGAAAATAGCCCCAGTCGATTCAAGCCTCTCTCTTCAGCTCAAAACCTGCAACCTCATCAAGTTCCTTGTAAATCTCTTCTGAACTCTTTCAAGTTTCACACCATCCTTCCAATAGCAGGGAGACAAGAACTGCATGCAGTATTCCAAAAGTGGCCTAATCAATGTCCTGTACAGCCATAACATGACCTCCCAACTTCTATACTCAAAGCACTGACCAATAAAGACAAGCACACCAAACGCCACCTTCATTATCCTATCTATGTGTGACTCCACTTTCAAGGAACTATGAACCCAGATTCCAAGTTCTCTTTGTTCAGCAATACTCCGCGGACCTTACCATTAAGTGTATAAGTCCTGCTAAGATTTGCTTTTCCAAAATGCAGCACCTTAAATTTATCTAAATTAAACTCCATCTGCCACTTCTCAGTCCATTGGTCCATCTGATCAAGATCCATTATACTCTGAGATAACGTTCTTCACTGTCCACTAAACCTCCAATTTTGGTGTCATCTGCAAACTAACTAACTATACCTCCTATTCACATCCAAATCATTTATGTAAATGACGAAAAGCAGTGGACCCAGCACCGATCCTTGTGGCACATCACTGGTCATGGGCCTTCAGTCGGAAAAGCAACCCTCCACCACAGCACCACCCTACCCCCAACACTCCACCATCTTCTACCTTTGAGCCAGTTCTGTACCCAAATACCTAGTTGTCCCTCTATTCCATGTGATCTAATCTTGGTGTAACCAGTCTACCATGAGGAGTAACAATAACTGACCCTTTGGCCAAAACAGATATTGCAAAGCTGTCTGTCAAAATCTGTGTGTGCATTAATGCATACCTCACATTGTATGTGAGGCTATGTAAACTGACAATGCTAGATATTAATGATTGGTTTAGTTGTTTGATGTTTTTGATCAACACTGAGGACATAAAAAAGGTACAATTTTGTGTACTTCTGGTGTATTGAACTCTACGCTTTGACGAAATAAAGTTGTCTCTTGAAAGTATGTGCATGGTTATTACATCAACATAGTCAGATGCTGTGGTGAATATCACTAGGAAATTATATATGTCTAAACTCCCAAGCTGAGCACATCTCTTGAAATAAAGATGAATATTCTCACCTACGACATATGATTTTGTTGGATTTGCTGCTGTTGCTGTTGGAGCAGAAGTTGTTGTTGTTGTCTGCGCCGGGCAGTTCGCAGCTTCTCAAATCTTGCTTCCATTTCCTCCAACACCTTGGGCGTGTAACGAACTACCAGTTTAACACTGTTCTGAGCAGCCTTTAGTAATTCAACTGCCTTTTCATGGTGTTCCCCTTCAACACTCTGAAAGAACAAATACATTTTATTCCCTACACTCCAAATCAAAGTCCAGAAAACCTGCTTTGTGCCAATGAATAATATTGTAAATTCACAGCTATGATTATTTTAATCAACCTGCATGGAGAGGTTATTATATATATATCTGCCAGGGGTGGGGCTTGAACACAAATCTTTTGACCAGTGGTAAAAGAAAGTTTACAGCTGCATTGTTGGCATTCACAGTTCCACACCAAGACAACGGTGCAGAGTAAGCAGAGGAGGTAGTCGAGGCAAAAATAATTTCATTTCAGGGATGGCCTGAAGCAAACACATTTGTTCCCAATGGAAAATATATAAATTTCAAATATGTTGGCAGTCCCTTCTAAAAAAAAATACTTTTTTTTCAGTCATTTAGCACCAAATTGATGTTTAATGTGAAAACAATATAAAACTGAATAAAATTTCATTATGTCATGAAAAACAAATTCTTGACTAAATTCCTGAGCTTTGAGTATAGGAGTGCCAGCAAGTCAACTCAGTATATTATCATGAAATGCACAAAAAAGAAAAAAAACTTTTTGCTTTCACTCATTTTTGAAAACTGGTCAAAAACAAAGAAAGGTTTCAAACAAATTAGCATGACATGATACAATGCATTCAACAAGAGCTAACAGGCTAGAACAAAGTTACCATGACTAAATTCTGGACCAGATTCCTACCATTTGTCATTTTTGGAAAATTGCTCTATGGAGGATTTATTTGGTCTTGGTTCTGGTTTTGTTACACTTTGATACATTTAACATGATATGTTTGGAAAGGGATTGTGTACTCTACTTTTGGAATTTTAAAGCAAGCTATTAGCCCTTGGATTGCAGGGTGACCGATGGGGCATAATAATATTCACAACTTTTCACTTTAATATCAATATGGTCACTGACCTGTAACACTTTGTTATATGTTAAATGCCAGCTGTTATTTTTGCTCCAATTAATAATACTGAATTTCTAGTTAAATCAGCAAGTTGCTCATGATATATTCAGCCTTATGTTTGTTTTTCTTAATTTTAAATTAAATAAATGTTAAGCTTTTGCAACAAACAGTAGATAATAAAAATTCTCGTTGGAGGACTGATAAACAGAACTCCACAGATGACTATGTTCAGCCCTTCTTTCATACTACTCCAAAATGATAGATCTTTCTTGTAATGTAAAATTGGATGAATTAAATGGAATAGTGATGTAAGTAGTACAAAATAGACTGATCACATTGAAATTATTCCAAAAAACCGCATGACTCAAGTGTAAATGTCTACTTTAGCTGAACGAGGTCATTGACTTACCACTCCATTGACAGACAATAATTGATCACCACGCTTTAAGCCCCCATGTCTATCGGCAACACCTCCAGGAATAATACGAGAGATGTAGATTGGTGAATTTTGTTCCTTTCCACCCATTACATTAAAACCAAGACCTTCTTCAGTTTTTGGCAATTCCACAACCCGGGGGTGAGAATGACCTTCACTTGCAGCAAAAGCAGCAACAGTGGCCTGAAAGAAATTCTGAAACTCAGTTCCATAGAAACAAAATCAAATATTGACTTTTCCTATAACACACAACCTACGTCTATATTTTCACCTCTGTACATTGTTTCAAAAATGTTAACTGATAGCAATGGTCAATACTTCTAAAATCAGCCTGTGATAAGTTCAACATTTTTGTCTTGAAATGACAATAAAATATTTGTCTTTTCTTTACTAGAAAGTTCTGAAACAATAGAAGTCAAAACATGTGTCAACTTTCATAGGCTGTAAAACTGACTTGAGACCTCACCTCAGTTATCTGAGACTCTGGCTTTTCACTCATCTAACTTCCATGTTGCAAATGCATAAAGTTACAGAGTGAGGAAACTTGGTTTTGGGACAGTGGGTAGATATTTACCAATCGGACTGTTTAGAGATGTTATGGCACACATCTGGAGCAAGTGAGGCTTGAACCCAAGCCTACGCATTGCAGACACAGGGACAGTACCACTACACTTCAATAGCCCTTTGAATAATATTGATTCTAGCTGCTGCTCAATCAAAAAATGTGCTTTCAGTTGCTGGTAAATGTGTAAGCTGACAAATAAATTAATTATGCCTTAAACGACTGAGCGAGAAAGGCCTTTGTTATAGAGTCATAACCCATAGAAACAGACCCTTTGGTCCAACCAGTCCATGCTGACCATAATCGCAAATTAAATTAGTCTCATCTGTCTGCACTTGGCCCATATCCCTCTAAACATTTCTTATTCATGAATTATCTATATATCTTTTAAACATTGTAACTGTACCTGCATCCATCACTACCTCTGGAAGTTCATTTCACACAATTTCTCACATTTCACTCTTAAAAAAAATTGCTCCCATTGTCTTTTTTATATCTTTCTGCTCTCATCTTAAAACTATTCCTGATAGTCTTGAAATCTAAGAGAAAATCTAAGTTCTAAGTGAACTTCAGTATCGACATATTTGCAAGAGCTAAACATGATACAATTTCAAAGGCCAGGAGGTGTCATTAGCATGGGCCCAGTCTTTACATGAGATAATGCTCACAATTTCAGAATTGAGCCATAATTTTCACTTCCCCACTTTGCACTGATTTCACCATGTCACATGGCTAAATGAAAAGCAATGTCTTGTGATAACTGACATTGGCATCAATAGGGAACAGTGGGGAGATCATCTTTCAGGTTAATTAGATCTAGTACAGAGACATGTCTCAGTACAGAAGTGAGAATGACAGACCTTGACTGCAAGGCAGTAGTTGACTGAATGTGGCATCAAGGAACCTCGCAAAACTGGAATCAATGGGAATTGAGGGCACACTCTCCACTGGTTGGAGTCATAACTGGCACACAAAGATGATTGTGCCTGTTGGACGTTAGTCATCTCAGCGCCAAGGCACACTGCAGGAGTTCCTCAGGATAGTGTCTTAGGTCGAGCCATCTTCAACTGCTTCATTATTGACCTTCCCTCAACCAGAAGACAAGAAGAAATAGGAACAAGAGTGAGCTGTTGTGCCCCTCAAGCCTGTTCCACCATTCAATTAAGGGGCAGGTGATGGCCTAGTGATATTATTGTTAGACTATTAATCTGGAGATACAGGTAATGTTCTAGGGATTTGGGTTCAAATCACACCACAGCAGATAGCAAAGTTTGAAATTAATTAAAATCTGGAATTAAGAGTCTAATGAAACCATTGTTGATTGTCAGAAAAACCAATCTGGTTCACTAATGTCCTTCTGGGAAGAAAACTGCCTTCCTCACCTGGTCTGGCCTACATGTGACTCCAGACCCACAGCAATGTGATTGACTCTTAGCTACTCTCTGGGCAATTAGGAAAGGGCAATAAATGCTGACCTAGCTAGCAATAGCCACATCCTGTGAATGAATAAAAAAAAGATTATGGCTGCTCTGATAATCCCTACATCCACTTCCTTGTATTTTCCTTCTTGATTCCCTTGCTGATCAAGAAGTTATCATAGCCTTGCATACACTTAAGAACTCTGCCCAAACAGATCTCTGTGGCAAGGAGTTCCAAAGATTCATAAAATTCAGAAGCAATTCTCCTCATCTCAGTCTTAAATTGGCACCCCTTTCTTCTGAGACTCTGTCATCTGGTCCTAGACTCTACCACAAGGGAAGAGAGATTCTTCATATTTATCCTGTCAAGCATCATAAGATCAGAAGTAGGGGTGTTCACCGATGATCACAAAATGTTCAGTACCATTCGCGACTCCTCCGACATTGAAGCAGTCGATGTCCAAATGCAACAAGTCCTGGACAATATCCAGGCTTGGGATAAAAAAGTGGCAAGTAACCTTGTACCACACAAATCCCAGGCAACGAGCATCTCCAGCAAGAGAATCTAACCACTGTCCTTGAGAGTCAATGGTGTTGCCATCACTGAGTCCCCCACTATTAACATCCTGGGAGTTACTGGTGATCAGAAACTTAACCGACCCCACCACCAGGGATATATTTCCCTCCTGACCCCTTTCCGTTTTCCGCAAAGACCGTTCCCTCCGTGACTAGCTGGTCAGGTCTACGCCCCCCAACAACCCACTCTCCCGTCCTGGCACCCTTTCCTGCCACGCAGGAATTGCAAATCCTGCACCCACACCTCCTCCCTCACCTCCATCCAAGGCCCCAAAGGAGCCTTCCACATCCATCAAAGTTTCACCTACACATCCACCAATATCATTTATTGTATCCATTGCTCCCGATGCGGTCTCCTCTACTTTGGGGAGACTGGATGCCTCCTCACAGAGCGCTTTAGGGAACATCTCTGGGACACCCGCACCAATCAACCCCACCGTCCCGTGGCCCAACATTTAAACTCCCCCTCCCACTCTGCCGAGGACATGCAGGTTCTGGGCCTTCTCCACCGCTGCTCCCTCACCACCCGATGCCTGGAGGAAGAACGCCTCATCTTCCGCCTCGGAACACTTCAACCCCAGGGCATCAACGTGGACTTCACCAGTTTCCTCATTTCCCCTCCCCCCACCTTACCACAGCTCCAGCCTT
The DNA here is from genome assembly GCF_037043375.1 of Chiloscyllium plagiosum. Lineage (NCBI taxonomy): Eukaryota > Metazoa > Chordata > Chondrichthyes > Orectolobiformes > Hemiscylliidae > Chiloscyllium > Chiloscyllium plagiosum. The sequence continues at coordinate 27,118,971 of NW_028270157.1, read as the reverse complement.
CCAGCTCAGTACTGTCCCCATGACCTGTCCTACCTGCCAATCTCCCTTCCCACCTATCCGCTCCACCCTCCTCTCTGACCTATCATCCCCACCTCCATCCACCTATTGTACTCTTGGCTACCTTCTCCCCAGCCCCACCCCGCCTCCCATTTATCTCTCCACCCCAGAGGCTCCCTGCCTTCATTCCTGATGAAGGGCTTTTGCCCGAAACATCGATTTTCCTGCTCCTTGGATGCTGCCTGACCTGCTGTGCTTTTCTAGCACCACTCTAATCTAGAAACTTAACTGGACCCACCATATAAAAACAGCGGCTACAGAAGCTAGGAATCCTTCAGTGAGCAACTCTGAGGACTCCCCAGAGCTGTCCACTATCTACAAAACACAGGGCAGGAGAGTGATGGAGTACTCCACACTTGGCTGGATGAGTGCAAACTCCAACAACACTCAAAAAGCTTACCATCATCCAGGACAAAACATTCCCTTGATTGGTAGCACATTCACAAGCATCCACTTGCTCCATCACTGATATTCAGCAGCAGCAGCAGTGTGTACCATCTATAAGATGCACCGCAGAAATTCACCAAAGCTCCTGAGACAGCACCTTTCAAACCCACTTCCATCTAGAAAGACAAAGGTGTAAAATGCACGGGAACTCCATCACCTGCAAATTCCTCTCCAAACCATGCACCATCCTGTCTTGGAAATATAATGACATTCCTTCATTACCATTGGGTCAAATTCCTGGAATTCCCAACAGAATGGGATCACGGATCTACCTAAAGAATCTGGGCTGCAGTGCTTTAAGGCAGCAGCTTACCATCACCTCTTCAAGGGCAACTAGGGATGGGCGATAAATACTGACCAGCCAGCAACACTGCGTAAATAAAAACAATGAGAAAATAAAGTTTGCTCAAGGAAGGATATAAAATATAAATAACACAACTGATAGGTGGGGTTGTGCTTTTGTTCCCAAGTTCTACAAACAAAAAGCTTTTAAGCAGATCCAACACTCAGATTAGTAAATTATCTGCTGCTGGAAAAGAAACAGCAAGCAAAATATTACAGCAGCCAGAGTACACCTGCAATCCTGCATGTTAGAAATACTGATCACACCCCTGCCACCATTACGTCAGGAATCAAACAAACTGTTGAACTTGGCCTCATTCGCAACTTATCAATTCTATGTTCAGCCCTTCAAAACTTTCACAAGGCAAACAAACCAAAGTAACAGCTGGCAGAATCCCATATCCCTAAAAAAAAATGCATTGTCAATAACTCTTTGCTCAACACTCAGACAACAAGCAATGTCAGATATTACCCCAGAAGGAAGCAGAAAATTCAACTTCCAATACAACAAAACAAACTGTTGTGCTAAGACAATACATACAATATTATTAAAAGAGGTGGGCACTGTGATTTTTAACATTCCCAACAGTCATTAGTTGACAACTTACCCCAAAACTTCATACTATAAGATTAAAGTCCTATCTGCATCTTCTATTATAGGCTGGGTATGCAAATTTTCCTGACTCTAAGTTGAGCTTTTTGTGTGAATAATCACCATGATTGTAATTTGCACAAATCGTATTGACTTTTCCATGAAGACAATTATGAGTCTTATAAACATACTGGTACATATTTAGGTAGCCTTTCTATCAGCAATTGTTTAATTTGCAAAGCAAGTTATACAATCAGCAATATAAAAACAAAATGAAGCTACACTACAGTAAGAAAGAAACGTCTGGAAAGCCCAGAAGTGACCAGATCAAATTTGGTGTATCTATATAGAAAGTGTGAAATTAATTTCACTGTCTTGTTCTGACAGCAAGTCATCACACATTAATTTCCATTTTCATCCAGCACTATCTGCTGCATTGCAAGGAAGTTAGTACCATTGACCATGAAAGGAATTTGTTAATCTAATCAGAAAAATCAGTGAATACTGGGTCCTATTAAAGATATTACCTGGGTAGTAGCACTGGCTCTACCTTCTGGGCTGCCACTGATGTCTAAATTCTCATATATACTCTCGAACACCTGAAATACACATGTACACAAAATTAAAACACAATTACAACACATTATCTGGTACCTCCACATGGCATACCTTTGCGGTTGCGCGAGCTCTGAATTCTGGGCAGCCACTGATGGTTATTGTCTCATGCATGTACTGATAAACCTGAAAAATTATTTGCAAATCACAGAAGAATTAATTACTCACAGCTTAAAGCAGTACAGATCTTGCTTAGATCTTGAAAATATTTTCAAGCAGTTTTGGTTTTATATTGTCATTTATCGCAATGTATATTCGAGAAGTTTAGATATTATATGCAAATAATTGGGAAATTAAGATGTTCAGCAACAGATTCCCTTAATGTAAAAAGCATTTTTCTCTTGAATTTTTTTCTCTTGAATTGTATTGTTTGTAAGGTGAGGTAATGCCTCTTCCCATCTCAGATAAAGAAGGGCACTCTAGAACAGTGTTAGTTTGAGAGATAAAGAATGATCAAGAAAAATTGCAAAGTGAGAGCGTTAAAAAAAGTGTGAAAGAAGATAATGAGAAAAGACAATAAAGTATGAGAAAAGATGGAAACTAAAAAGATATAATAAAGCAAACAGTGTAGAGAAAAAGTGGACGATAATAATGCTTTTTTAGTTGGTAATGGTAAATAGATGTGGTTTACAAATGTAATTGCATTTGGGTATATGCCTGGTAGAACATTTTGTTATCCAACATAAAATACAGCTGGAAATCTGAAACAAAGATAAACTGTTGAAGATACTCATCAAGTCTGACATCATTTGGGAAGAGAAAAGCACAGTTAACATTTCATAGCTGTGACATTTCATCAGAATGAGAAAAAGTCAGAATTGCAAAAGGTTTTGCGTAAATGAAAGATGGGATGTTGAAAAGAATAAAAGGGAAACTATAAGTCAGGGTGGATGGTAGGACAGGTTAAATAGCAAAAGGTTTCACTGTACAAGAAAATAACAAATTGAGTAAAGATCATCGAATGGCTACAGACAGAGAGAAAATAAATCAGTTACTGTTCTCCTCCTGGTCCACGCCACCTAAGCGAAACCCTGACCCAAACAGTGGCGCCTATGAGTAGCGCATATTGGGCTGCCTAAAGCCCTGGATACTGCTTAATGGGCCCTAATTTACTGTCCTAGCCTGGGCCTTGTCTAGAGGATGTGTGAATAGTAGGACCCTGAATAGCTGCCAATAACTAAAAGCAAAGGCAATAAGAGAAAAATAAGTGAGAAAAATAACTGCAAAGAAAAGAATAAAGGGACATTATTACCATCATTGAAAATTTTTGAACTCAATGTTGAGTCACAAATACTGAGTATTGCTCCTTGACCTTGTGTTCAGCTCTATTAGTACACTGTAACAGGACAAATAGAGAAAGGCTAGAAAGAACGCTAGGTAGAGAACGACTGAAAACCGAAAGTGATGCTCAGATTGAATAGAAGTGTTTCACAAAGTGGCCATCCAGTCTGCATTTGGTGCCATTGAATTAGAGGATAATACATCATGAGCAGTGAATATAGTGCACTACATTGAAAGCAGTACAAATAAAGTTTCAATTGAAGGGAGAGGTAAAATGAAACTGTATGTTCTGGTGAGAAAAGGTGTAGTAGGAAGCAGATGGGGTTGTAGGGGTGATTGAAGGATGAATTGTTATGTCGTAGAGAGAACAGACCCTTCAGAGTGCTAAAATGGGAGAAAATATCGGTATGTTGTGTGGCATTACACAGAAAATGAAGGAAATGTCTGAGTGGTTACTGGAATCCACCATGGGAACATGGTCACATTATCTCATGTTGGAGATGGACATCACATAGAATGCTGGTGGTGTGAACATTATAGGCTACTTTTTTTTGTTATTTAGGCTGGTTGCTTCATTGGGTGGGCCAGTATTTATTACCCATCCCTTACTGCCCTGGAAAAAAATGTTGTCAGTTGCTTCTTGAACCACGACAGACGACTTGGTTTAGGTACATGTATTTGGGAAGACAGCTCCAGAATTTTGACCCAGGCACACTAAAGAAATGGTGATATATTTGGAAGTAAGGATGGTAAGTGGCTTTGAGGGGAATTTGCAGAGAATGGTATTTTCAAATATCTGCTGTCCTTGTCATTCTCGATGGTAATGTTCTTGGCTTGGAAGGTGCTACTTAAGAAGCTTTGAAATTCTGCAGTGCACCACACATATAGTAGTCTGCCACAACTGAGTGTTGGTGATCAAGGGCTGAAGACCTATGGATGTGGTGCTAATCACATCTGGAGAGTAGTAAACACTGAGATTTGTTGAAGTTGTATGCATCTAGGCAAGTGCACAGAGTTACATTACACTACTGACTTGAACTTTATTGCTGGTTGATTGGCTTAGGGAGTCTGGAGGTGACTTAATTGCTGAAGGATTCCTAGTCTCTGACTGTCTCTTCTAGCTATACTATACAATTGGTTGGTGCTGTTGGTGCCTGTTTGATTCCGCCAATCACCAACTGCAGCTGCAGGCATGTACAGAAAGAGTCAATTCTCATAACTTCACAGGTTACTTTATTAATGCATTAAACAATGGACATATTTCTTGTATGTTTTATTACAAACTAAAACTGACATATTTTCCCACAAACTGAACTAGAACCTATTTATACACCCATTAGTTTTCTGACACTCCCTGAGTAGTCACAGCATATGAAACTAATACTCAATCAAGATAACTGCTTGTTGCTGCTGATGAGAGCTAATGCTGGCCAGACTGTGCACTCTCTCGAGATGTCACCACATCCTTAACATAGAGTCTGCTGCTGAGATAGTTGGTCTCCGAGGTTTTGCTGGTTGCATGCCTCGAGAATCTTCTTTTTACCTTTTTCCCTTCTTTGTCTCTCTCTAGTTGTGGTGTCTTTTTCCAGTTGGCTCAGCGTCATCTGCTTATTGCATGTCTTTACCTTCCTGGCTCTAGACCAGGGACCAAGGTAGCATTAACTCATTGCTCCTCACCCAAATAAGGCATTACTTCATTTTTCTTATTTTTTTTTGCAGAATATATTTGGTCCCAAGAAGTATCTGGACTCTGGTCATCCTCAGTCCACAAGAGATTTCCCCCAGCGTGTCAGCAGTTTTTACACTGAGCATTTCTAGCCTATCAGCGACTGGTACCTCTATCTCACTGCAGCCTCCTGGCTAGCATCTCATTTTCAGCAGTATGTCATTGACTTGTACCAATGTCTCTCTCCGTGCAGCAGCCTGACTAACAGTACAGTTCATATCTGGTCAATGATGAGCTCCTTGATGTCAATAGTGTGGAATTCAGCAGTGGTAATGCCATTGAATGTCAAGGGGCAATGTTTGAATTCTTTCTTGCTGAAGATGATCAACATCAGACGTGTTGTGAATGCTACTTTTCATTTGTCAGACTAAACGTGGATATTGATCAGTTGTGCTATTGTTGGACATGTACAGCTTCAGTATGAGTAGTTTTGAATGGTTTTGAACATTGTGTAGTCATCAGTGAACAACCCCATGGTGTGAACTGAATTGGCTGAAGGCTGGTATTTATGCAGTGAAAGATATTTCAATTGCTCAGCACTTCCAGTTGAAGATATTTGCAAATACTATGCCTTTTATATTTTGCACCAATGTGGTGGGTTACCTAATCATTGAGGCTGGGGATTTCTGTGCAGCATTTTCCTCCACTGAGTTGTTCATTAATTCACCATAATTCAAGATTAGATGTGACAAGATTGCAGAGCTTAGATCAGATCCATTGGCTATGCAATTGCGTAGCTCTACGACTCACTGCATATGCTGTCCGACATGGAAGTGTAGTAGCTTCACCAGGTTGACATCTCACTTTTAGGTAGCCTGATGCTGTTCCTGGCATGACTTCCTTTTGAACTAGCGTTGATCCTCTGTTTTGATGATAATGGAGGAGTAGGGGATATGCTGAGCCATAACACTGACAATTCCCCTGCTCTGTGGATGCTGCCTGACCTGCTGTGCTTTACCAGCACCACACTTTCGAGTCATCTACGACAGAAGGAAAATCTAAAGTATTTCTGCGGGTATAGGTGATACAGACATTACATTTTGGCAAGCTGATATTTATATCAATAGTCATCTCATGAATTTCAAGTCAGTGTTTTGTGATATTATCAGACAGTGACTCATAACTACCAAAGCACTCTGAGAAAAATATATTAATACTAGCACCAATGTGCAGTCAACGGTGCATCTATGTAACAAAATCAAAAAGGCTCAGCATGTCTGGCAGCATCTGTGGAGAGAAATCAGAGTTAACGTTTTGGGTCCAATGACTCTTCCTCAGAACTGGTGGTAGCTAGGAAAACATTTTCATAATGCTGAAGATAAGGTGGTGGTGGGGGTGGTGGCAAGGGGGGCATAACGAGCAAACAACAGGTGGAGATAGAGCCCAAAAGAGACCAATAGGGATAATTACTGCCTAGCAATAGGTTCTGTGTAATAGCAGACCAAATCATAGCAAGGCCTCGTGGGTGGGGGTTGGACACAGGAGAAGATGCCTCAAACCTTACAATTGTTGAGCTTGATGTTAAGTCCAGAAGGCTGCAGAGTTCCCAGGTGGAAAATGAGGTGCTGTTCTTCCAGCTTGAGCTGCACTGGAGTAGTCTAGCAAGCCTGAGATCGATATTGGCCAGGGAACATGGTGGTGTGTTGAAGTGGCAAGCAACTAAAAGCTCAGGGTCTTCTTTGCGGACAGAATGTAGGTGTTCTGCAAAGTGGTCACCCAGTCTAGGCTTCATTTTTCCAACATAGAAGACATGACGTTGTGAGCAACAAATGCAGTGGACTGGAGTGAGTGAAGTGCAGGTAAAAGTGCTGCTTCACCTAGGTGGCATATTTGGGTCCTTGGATACTGAGGAAGGAAGGAATTAAATGGGCAGATGTTACACCTTCTATTGCAGGGGAAGGTGCCACGGGTCTGTGGGTTATTGTGAGTGGAGGAATGAACCACAGTATCCTGGATGGAATGGTACTTGTGGAAGTCTGACAGGGGAGGGAAGGGAAGGGGAGAGTGTATCTGGTGGTGGCATCCCACTGCAGATGATGGAAATGGGAGCTAATGATCCTCTGGATGTGGGTGGTGGTGGGGTGGGAGGTAAGGACAAGGGGGAATCTATTGCTGTTGTGGGAGAGAAGAAAGGGGGTGAGGGCTGAAGTGGGGGAGATGGGTCAGACCCAGCTGATAGCCCTGTCACCTATGGGGAATTCTCATTTGAGGAAAAAGATGGACATTTCAGAGGTCACTTCATCGAAGTTGACATCATCAGAACAGGTGTGATAGAGACCGAGAAACTGTGAGAGTGGGATAGAGTCTTTACAGGAAGTAGGGTGTGAGGATATATAGTCAAGGTAACCATGGGGGTCCTTTGGTTTGTAGTGGATATTATTGCTTAAAAATGTGTTGCTGGAAAAGCTCAGCAGGTCAGGCAGCATCAAAGGAGCAGGAGAATCGGCGTTTCGGGCATAAGCCCTTCTTCAGGAAAACCTACTGCGAATCCTCTTGCATTTAACCTACTGCGAATCCTCTTGCAAGGATACCTTCCTTGAAGAAGCTCTCCTCCTCCCCCTTTGATGCTGCCTGACCTGCTGCGCTTTTCCAGCAACACATTTTTAAGCTCTGATCTCCAGCATCTGCAGTACTCACTTTCTCCTAGTGGATATTATTGGCCAGCCTATCCCAGTACAACTAGTGCAACAACATAATCCAGTATTCAAGGTATGAAAAATTATTCAATATAAGGAAAGCCAAATAGTAGAAAGCCTGTATGTACTTTACAATCAAGAATTCACATTTTTTACACAGAAATTTCTTTCACAACATCAATGAAATGGGAATCTGTGACTGTATGGAATGGCACAAATATTTTCCACTGCTGCCAACATTAAAGAGGGCTTTGGACTGCAATGTTTGGGGAATATTTGCAAGCAATGTATTTGACTTTACCTTCTCACCTTGACCTTCTGTTACTCGAGTCAGCAGCAAAGTGGTGTAGCTGGAGCATGCTGGGCACATAACCCAGTGGTTGATGGGTCAAAACTATTCTTCAGCTATTTGGCACTGCAAGGTGGCCATGGTTAGCATTGCTGCCTCACAGTTTCGATTCCACCCTCGGGTGACTGCCTAGGTAGAGTTTACACATTCTCCCAATGTCTGTGTGGGTTTCCTCTGGGTGCTCCAATTTTCTCCCACAGCAAAAAAGTGCAGGTTAGGTGGATTGGCCATGCTAAATTGCCCAAAGTGTCGAGGAATGGATAAGTTAGGTGAATTAGCAATGGGATATGCAGGGTTACAGAGACTGTTTAGGAGGTAGTTATGGACTGGATGCTCTTTGGAGGATTGGTGTGGACGTAACGGGTTAAATGGCCTGCTTTCACACTGTATGGATTCTATGATTCTCAATAAAAATCCTCAGTAATTTAGGACTGAGATCATGCTAAGCCAGATCAACCTACATGGCTACAGGGATGGTGCAGGAGGGTGGGTTTCGGATACTTTGGATAATTGAGGCTTATTCTGGGACAGGTGGAACCTCTACAAACAGGTTGGTCTACAACTGAACCAGAGGGGTACCAATATCCTGGGGGCGGAAATTTACTAATGCTCTTCGGGAGAGTTTAAACTATTTCAGCAAGGGGATGGGAACCTAAATTGTAATTCCAGTGTCCAGGAGGTTGAGAGTAGTGAGATCAGAAATGAGGTTTCAAGGTCACAAGAGTTCCCGGGCAAGCAGGAAGGTGGTTTGAAGTGTATCTACTTCAACGCCAAGAGCATCCAGAAAAAGGTGAGTAAACTTAGAGCATGGGTTGGTACCTGGGACTTCGATGTGGTGGCTATTTCGGAGACATGAATAGAGCAGGGACAGGAATAGTTATTGCAGGTTCTGGGATTTAGATGTTTCAGTAAGAACAGAGAAGATGGTAAAAGAGGGGGAGATATGGCATTGACGGTCAAGGACAGTATTATGGCGGCAGAAAGGACTTTTGAGGGCTTGTCTACTGAGGTAGTGTGAGCTGAGGTTAGAAACAGGAAAGGAGAAGTCACCCTGTTGGGAGATTTCTATAGGCCTCCAAATAGTTCCAGAGATGTAGATGAAAAGATAGCAAAGATAATTCTGGATAGGAGCGAGAGTAACAGGATAGCTGTTATGGGGGACTTTAACTTTCCAAATATTGACTGGAAATACTAAAGTTTGAGTACTTTAGATGGGTCAGTTTTTGTACAATGTGTGCAGGATGGTTTCCTGACACAGTATGTGGACAAGCCAACAAGAGGCGAGGCTGGGTAATGAACCTGGGCAGGTGTTAGAGTTGGAGGTAGGAGAGCACTTTGGTAATAGTGACCACAATTCAGTTATGTACACTTTAGCAATGGAAAGGGATAGGCGTATACCACAGGGTAAGAGTTATTGCTGGGGGAAAAGGCAATTATGATGCGATTAAACAAGATTTAGGATGCATAGAATGGGGAAGGAAAGGCAGGGGATGGGCACAATTGAAACGTGGAGCTTATTCAAGGAACAGCTACTGCACATCCTTGATAAGTGTGTACCTGTCAGGCAGGGAGGAAGTGGCTGAGCGAGGGAACCATTGGTTTACTGAAGATGCTGAATCTCTAGTCAAGAGGAAGAAGAAGGCTTATGTTAGGATAATATGTGAAGGCTCAGTTAGGGCACTTGAGAGTTACAAGTTAACCAGGAAAGACCTAAAGAGTGAGCTAATAAGAGGCAGGAGGGGACATGAGAAGTCGTTGGCAGGTGGGATCAAGGAAACCTTAAAGCTTTCTATAGGTGTATCAGGAATAAAAGAATGACTAGAGAAAGATTTGGGCCAATCAAGGACAATAGTAGGAAGTTGTGCCTGGAGTCCGAGGAGATGGGGAAGCACTAATTGAATATTTTTCATCAGTATTGTCATGAAGATGTGGGTGTACTGTACCTTTTAAGAAAGTTAAATGCTGGCAGAACTACCTGACAGCACGAAGTGTTCTGAACAAGACATAATGTAACCTTTTGGTCCAGCAATCAGTGTAGCTGTTTGCATGGTGATAAAAACAATTCAATCAGTTTAAATTATACCCCAAATTACCAACCTCCAATCAAGTTTAAATTTATTGTAGTGACAATATTAGAAACCAATGAAACAATCTGATGCTTTGGGGTAGAAGACCGGGGAAAATTTGAACAGTTGGAAGAGAACTGCCAAGAGACCGACTGATGTAGACTGCTAGTCCGAACTGTCTGAGAGGTACCTGTCAGAGAAGGAGTTTGCAGAGGAAAACACTGACACCGACTCAGAGAGCAAATCTGCAAAGAGAAGATTTGACAGCTGGCTAGTTTTGAAATTCAAATTTTTCAGTAAATATTAATCAGGGGTTTTATCGGACTAATATTATAGAAGGGAAAGTAAAAGATAGGTTACAGGAAGGAGTGGTAAATAGTTGTTTGTTAATTATTCTGTTATGTTTTAAGAAATAAATTTGTTAATTTTTACTTTAAATAGTTCCTGTCCTCTCGGATTTTCACAGATTACTGCACGGGATAAACCTTTACTGTGTTGCTGGTTTAAATTAAGCAGGAGGGTTTACCTGTGTCATAACAGTACTCACTGGGGGAAAAAAAACAATGTTGTTGAGGAGAATACTGAGATATAGGGTACTAGACTAGATGGGATTGATGTTCGCAAGGAGGAGATATTAGCAATTATGGAAAGTATGAAAATAGATAAGTCCCCTGTGCCAGATGGGATTTATCCTCAGATTCTCTGGGAAGCCAGGGAAGAGATTACAGAGCCTTTGCCTTCGATCTTTATATCAGCACTGTCTACAGGAATAGTGCCAGAAGACTGGAAGATAGTAAATGTTGTCCCTTTGTTCATGGAGGAGAGTAGAGACAACCTTGGTAATTACAGACCAGTGAACCTTCCTTCGGTTGTCGGTAAAGTGTTGGAAAAGGTTATAAGAGATAGGATTTATAATCATCTAGAAAGGAATAAGTTGAATAGGGATAGTCAACATGGTTTTTTGAAGGGTAGAACATGACTCACAAACCTTATTGAGTCCTTTGAGATGGTGACCAAACAGGTGGATTAGGGGAAAGTTATTGATGTGGTGTATACTGCAATCCATGTACACCACATCAAACACTTTCCCCTAATCCACCTGTTTGGTCACCATCTCAAAGGACTCAATAAGGTTTGTGAGTCATGTTCTACCCTTCAAAAAACCATGTTGACTATCCCTATTCAACTTATTCCTTTCTAGATGATTATAAATCCTATCTCTTATAACCTTTTCCAACACTTTACCGACAACCGAAAGAAGGTTCACTGGTCTGTAATTACCAAGGTTGCCTCTACTCTCCTTGAACAAAGGGACAACATTTACTATCTTCCAGTCTTCCGGCACTATTCCTGTAGACAATGCTGATATAAAGATCGAAGGCAAAGGCTCTGTAATCTCTTCCCTGGCTTCCCAGAGAATCTGAGGATAAATCCCATCTGGCACAGGGGACTTACATATTTTCATATGTGGATTTCAGTAAGGCTTTTGATAAGGTTCACCACAATAGGCTACTGCACAAAATATGAAGGCAGGGAATTGAGGGTGGTTTAGCAGTTTGGATCAGAATTTGGCTAGCTGAAAGAAGACAGAAGGTGGTGGTTGATAGGAAATGTTCACCCTGGAGTTCAGTTATGAGCGGTTCACTGCAATGTTCTGTTTTGGGGCCATTGCTGTTTGTTGTTTTTATAAATGACCTAGATGAGGGCATAGAAGGATGGATTAGAAAATTGGGATTGTGGATAGTGTTGAAGGATGTTGCTGGTTACAGAGGGACTTAGATAAGCTGCAGAGCTTGGTTGAGAGTTGGCAAATAGAGTTTAATTCAGAAAAGTGAGAGGTGATTTTCTTTGGAAGGAGCAACAGGAATAAAGAGTACTGGACTAACGGTAAGATCCTTGGTAGTGAAGATGAGCACAGAGATCTCAGTGTCCATGTATATAGATCCCTGAAAGTTGCCACCCAGGTTAAAAGGGTTGTTAAGAAAGCACATGGTATGTTAGCTTTTATTGGTAGAGGGATTGAGTTTCAGAGCCATGAGGTCATGCTGCAGCTGTGCAAAATCTGGTGCGGCCACACTTGGAGTATTGTGCACAGTTCTGGTCACCGCATTATGTGGAAACTTTGGAAAGGGTTCAGAGGAGATTTACTAGGATGTTATCTGGTATGGAGGGAAGGTCTTATGAGGAAAGTCTGAGGGACTTGAGGTTGTTTTCATTTGAGAGAAGGTGGTTGAGAGGTGACTTAATAGAGACATATACGATAATCAGAGGGTTAGATAGGGTGGGCAGTGAGAACCTTTTTCCTCAGATGCTGATAGCTAGCATGAGGGGACATAGCTTTAAATTGACGGGTGATAGATATAGGATCAATGTCAGAGGTAGTTTCTTTTTTGAGAGTAGTACGGGTGTGGAATGCTCTACCTGCAACAGTAGTAGACTCGCCAACTTTAAGGGTATTTAAATGGTCATTGGATAAACATATGGATGAAAATGGAATTGTTTAGGTTGGATGGGCTTCAGATTGGTTCCACAGGTCGGTGCAACATGGAGGGCCAAAGAGTCTGTACTGCGCTGTAATATTCTATGTTCTAACCCTCAAATAGCATAATCAAGGAAGTGAACATAGTGGTATCATAAAGACTGAATTGCTGAGGGTGAATTAGAGGAATGAGAGAGTTGAAAGCCATCATGCTGAACTAACATGGTTACCTGCTTCAGTATAAATCTACAGGCAGATGGAGAATAAACATCTGCTAATGCACATCAAAGATGTGGTGCATAAAACCCCATGGATACCACCACCACCAATGAGAACAGATGACTGATGTCCAATGATTAAAAAAAACAGCAAGGAAGAAATTGCATGTTTCAGCAGGGAAGATGTCTTCGGTGAAGGAAATCCAAGAGTGGTGAAGTTCTCCAGTATAAAGGGATCTATAAACCTCAGACTGTAAGAAGAGAATCAAAGCTTTCCATCCAGTCTTCCAAGTCCAGAAGATGTATTCTGCAGGGATTGTGAAACCTCCAGATCCTGTGTATTTGTAAAATCAGAGACCTGGTAGGGGTGTGGGTGCAAAAATGAAATTATTCATTTGTAAGTATAATGAAAACAAAAAAGAGGGTAATGTTGCATAAGTCTGAAAGTATTCATATGAAGAAATGCTGCACTTTGAAGGTCACGCAGACTAGTTTTAGATTTTGAAGGAGTGAGACTAAGGACATGACCCTCCTTAAAATCTCCAGAACAATGTTCACTACATCAATGTAATCTGTAACTTCCTCTACCACAGTAAACTAAGCAGATCCAGTGGTTTCCTACATTTAAAGAGAATGGTGGAATGAATGTTTATTATGAGCAGCAACTCATAACATCACCACAAGCTGGTCAAACAAATCTCCTAGTCTACAATGCTCCAAGACCAGTCTGCTCCTCTAGTTCTGGCCTCCTGATCATCTCTAATCTGAATCATTCCACCAAGGGCGGCTGTCCCTTCAGTTACCTAAGCCCTAAACTCTGGAATATCTACCCAAACCTCATGATTTAATTTCCTGCTTTAAGACGCTTCCTAAACTTGCCTGTTGTTACTCTTAAATCTCCTTAGGTGCTTGGTGTCATATTTTGGTTTATAATGCCTTACTATAAAATAAATGCTAAAATGTATAGGCTTTTGTTGTATATACGCATTTAGGGTTATGTTCCATGATTTTCAGGTTTTCCTTCAAGTGGTGTTCCCAGGGATCTGTGTAGGGACCCATGCTTTTCCTGAAGTAAACAAACAATTTGGAAATGGGTGAGGATGGCAAATCCTTTAAATTTGCATTTGATACTAAGTGAGGGAGAATATTGAATTGTGAAGATGATGCTAAGTGACTTCAGAAATAAATATTGACAAGTTTGTCAAATGGGAGACATCTGGCATATGAAATTCAGTGCAGAGAAATGCAAGGTAATACATTTTTGTTAAAGAAACATGGAGGCACAATACAGGCTCAATGGTACTTTGAGGAGAGTACAGATGCAGAAAAAACTCATGGTTCGAGTACCTAATTCTCAGAGGGCAACCAGGCAAGTTAAATCAGTTGTTAAGAATAGGATTCTTGGGTTTCTAAATAGAGGCATAGAGTATAAAAGCGTAGAAGTGATGTTACATCTCTGCAAGTCATTGGTCAGACAACATTTGGATTATTGCGTTGAGATCTGAGCAGCTTATTTGAGGATAAATGTCAAAGCTCTGGAATGAGTCTAAAGGAGATTTAGTAGTGTGACGATACTTTGGCTTTAAGTGGTGTATTTTGTCCTTTTTCTAAAATGTAGAAAGTTTGAGGCAGAGGTGTAGAGCAGTCTGCCCAAAGCCAATAAAGTAAACAGCTTGTCAGGCCTTGTGTTTTTTCAAGACAATGTGGAACCATAGCAGCCTGAATGGGTTCCGTCAAGAATGGTGATTTTTAATTTTAGCTTCCAGCAATTGCTGGGATCTTGAAGCTGGCTGTGGAAGCTCTTATTCCTCTCTCTGAAGCTAAAAGCTGGGATTCTCTTCCTATTGCCACAACTGCATGTAAGACAATCTATATTACTGAATTTGCCCCTGACAAGGGTCTGTTTATGGGATGTTACTATATTGGAACAATTAATTAGTAGTGGTTAATATATATTTTTTGTTAGGCATTTTGATAAAGTTAGAGTTAAGCCAATTCTTTTATTTTTCTTTTTTATGTTACAGCTAAAATACAAAGTGTGTTTTGCTTAAAGTCAAGCAGTTTGACCAATCAAATTGCATCTGGAATGCAACATCTTACATTTAACTTTAAAATAAGAAAAAGTTCGGGTCTATGCTATCTTCTTTATATATTTTGGAAGGTTTTGGTCTGGTCCACAACTCTAACATGATACCAGGAATGAGGGATTTTCAGTACATGGAAAGATTAGAGAAATTGGGATAATTTTCTTTCAAATAGAGATTAACAGATGGTCTTAGAGGTGTTGAACATTCTGAACAATTTGACAGGATAGAGGAGGATATTCAGTTTCCAGTAGCTGGTATATCAGTAACTGGGTGGTAGGGGGTGGGGACACAATTTCAAGATTGACAGCGAGAGATTTAGGAGTAAGATGAAGAGAAATGTCTTTATTCAGTTATTAAAATTTGGAATGTGCCACCTGGGAGAGCCGGGGACAATTCCAAAGGAGGCTTCAAAAGAGAGATGGATACATATTTGGAAGTAATGAATTTAAAAGGCTATGGCCATAGGGCTGCAGAATGGTATTAGCTGAGTAGCTTTCAGGAGCCAGTACAGACATGATGGGTCAAATGGCCTCCTTCTGCACTGTTCGATTTTTATGATTCTATCATTTGAAGCAGAAAGAGAAAGATTCAGAACTAGCAAAACTAAATCAATCATAATGATGATGATTATTATCCCTACTTCAATTTTAGCTTTTAAAATTAATTTTTATTGTTTAATTTGGGTTAAAGAGTGAAGCCTGGTTGCTTGCCAGAACATTAAGTATAATAAATGAAATAGTGGAATTATTCCTTATGGCGCTTGTCTGTGATTCGCTGTGAAATATGTTAACTTCAAGAAGATATAATCATTGGTGTATGTTTCCTTTATGTCATCTTCATGCTGACACAGATTTATCTGTATCACATGAATGAACACCTGATTCACCAAGGATGAGCGAAATGCTTCGATGGCAGAGTTTGTGAACAAACTTTCAAAGAAAACTGCAATTAAATCACAAATTTTAAGGCAATTTTAAGAATAAGGATTACCATCTCTAGATAATATGCATTTCTAGTGCTATTGATGAGACAGAAGAAATGCTCTTTCTTGCCAAGAATTCTTCTGTCACAATAGTGAATGTTTCATAATTCTATTTTAAGGTGCATCATACTTCTGGAATTCTATCCAACGTATTTCATTACGCTCTATTGAGAACGCCAGCTCATATTGGCTCATTCTTTATTCATTCAAAGGATGAGGGTGTCACTGGCTGGGCAGCATTTATTGCCCATCCTTAATTGCCCAGAGGGCAGTTAAGAATCAACCACGTCACTGTGGGTCTGGAGTCACATGTAGGCCAGACCAGGTAAAGGACATTAGTGAAACAGATCGATTTTTTCAACAATCCATAATGGATTCGTGATCATTAGATTCTCAATTCCAGATATTTATTGAATTCAAACTCCACCATCTTCCATGGCGGGATTCAAATCAGGTTCCCCAGAATATGATCTGGATCTCTGGATTAACAGGCCAGCGAGAATAGTATTCTGCCATCACCTCCTCATCCTCCAGTTTCCACACTCTCTGAAAGGTAATAGCTTGATATGAGTTTGCAAGATTGGCTTCCAGTTATGATTGAAAAATGTGATAAAGGTTCAAACCCCATAACAGTCCAAATCTCATGTAGAAACTTGAGATTGTACAATTACTTTATTATTTCACTTTTTGAATGAACATTACTTTGTTATTTCAGTACATAATAGAGAATGAAGTTAGAACTTTTCCCATTATACTGTTGGAGGATCTATTAATTGGATTGATCCTCCCTGCTTCTAAAATGGCATATTTGAATCGAGGCAAGGAGTGAATAGCAGTTGCTCGAGAGATTCACTGGGTGGTTCTAGAGCTATGTGTTTAGATCAGAGTGGTGCTGGAAAAGCACAGCAGGTCAGGCTGCATCTGAGGAGCAGGAAAATCGATGTTTTGGGCAAAAGCCCTTCATCAGAAATAGTGTCTATTCCTGATGAAGGGCTTTTGCCCGAAACGTCGATTTTCCTGCTCCTCGGATGCTGCCTGAACTGCTGTGCTTTTCCAGCACCACTCTGATCTAAACTTTGGTTTCCAGCATCTGCAGTCCTCACTTTTACCTGGTTCTAGAGCTATCAAGAGAACAGGATTCTGATCTCAACAAACAAACATTTACTCTATGTTAAACATCAGCGGTTAAAGGTTGTTTAGATTTTTTTTCTAGTTAGTTTAATTCCAAGTTAAGCATCTCAAAAAATCCAACCTGATGACTTGCTCACCACGTATATACATCCAGTCAAGTGTTCACCTAATTATACCATAGCTAATACATAAGGATATATAAAAACACTATCTACTGTTGCCTAGTTTCATTTAAAAAAAAATCGCTTGCAGGTTGTAGACATCTCTGGCTGGCTAGTATTTTGTTTTATATTGTCCATACCCTCTGGAAAACTAAGGAGACTTGCTGTCAAACAAATCCTCCTATTTCTATACCAACATTCTCACATCTATTCTTCCTCTGTTCCTTAACTATTAATTACTTGACAGCTGCCATTGAACCACTCTCTTACTAGCTCTCTCCAAGGCAGACTTCAAGGGTTACCAGACCCCTGATTTAAATGTTGCTTCCTCAGCCACAAAACAGCAGTGTTATCCTCAGTAGGCAAGCACCTTAACCTAATTAAGAATGGGAGTGACTGTCAGTGTTATGTTTCAAGTTGATATAATGCATTGCAATACTCAATTGCCTAGCTGCAATATCAATTATCATTTGATATAACCCTGGCATGGGGACTTTAATTACATCTGTCTCTTTAATGCTGTTGATAGCCTTTCTGAGTCAGTCTGTATTTGTACTTCCTCGTCTCACTGGCATAGATTGAATATCATGCCTTCATGCACACAAAAGTGTACTGGCAAAGAAGTCATACAGTATAACCAAGCACTAAATTCCAACCCCCAGCACAGCAGCCTTTTGAAATTTGGAACTTGCTGTTCAGGAACAGTCAACCCTGTACTGTTGCTTCCCTGTCAGGAATGTTGTTTTGATTAATACAACACGGTTTTATATTTATTGATGTCAAACAACCAGATAGGATTTGTTATTGTACATAGATCTGTTGATATTTACAGATGTAAAAATCACAATGGGCAGTTCAACTCTTACAGACACATGTACAAACACTTCCTATTCAAGACTTTGAAAATGTTAAGAGAGCAGCACCATCGGTAGAGTTTGTGCAAGTGTTTTAGATTAGATTAGATGCTCTACAGTGTGGAAACAGGCCCTTTAGCCCAATAAGTCCACACTGACTCTCTGAAGAGAAACCCACCCAGACTCATTTCCCTACATTTACCTCTGACTAATGCACCTAACACTATGGGCAATTTAACTTAGCCTATTCATCTAACCTGCATATCTTTGGACTGTGGAAGGTAAACCCACGTAGACACGGGGAGAATGTGCAAACTCCACACAGACAGTCACCCAAGGCCAGAATCGAACCCGGGTCCCTGGTGCTATGAGGCAGCAGTGCTAACGACTGAGCCACTGTGCCACCTTTAATTGTAACATATTTAACCTCTTACATTTCACAACCTCTTGGCCTTTTCCAAACCTTAGTTAAGAACAACAATACCGTATTGAACGACCCACTCTGCAGCTGTCAGCAAACCAACATTTAGTGAGAGCAGATGTGCTCTGCTGACATCATTACTGGGAGCTGTGTACAATTTTCATTTCAATGTGCCTTTTATGTCCAATGATTCATTTTGTAAAGTGACAGAGACATTTTGCTTTTGCTTGGTTGAGAACACAACAACACTTTGATGCACAGATTTACAAATCAGACTATGGCTCATAAACGAGCATCTTGCAATCAAAGCTCTACAGCGTTCAATTGTTCCTGGAGGGCATTTTTATTTTCCTGCAGTGATGTGAACACAGTCACTACACACTATTGTATTGTGTATTAATTACATATTAATTAAATGTTTAATTACATTTCAGTGATGAGCATTAGCAAAGGGGTCACCTGTGAGCTGGCAGTTGTTAATTTGGTTTAATGGTTTGGAAACAGTATGAAAAGGAGCAAGTTTATGGTATTGGAGGGCATGATATGAAATGCATAAATAGAAACATGCCAGTGGAAAAACACTAGACTTCAGTTCTGTTCTCACTGCTTGACTATATGACTTGCAACACTACAATATGTTATTACATCCACATGTGGCATAATAGCAGCAAGGGGCACAGATTTGATCTCCTCCTACTGATATCAGACTACTCTTATAAAGGATTGTGTTCTTTTACACTATTTTACAATCCAGTTAAAGAAATGCACTTGAGAAAAATAGGATAATAGTACAAAGATCTGAAAATGCATTCAAAATGACCCCAGAGTGGAATACTAATGGAGTTCTGCTGTTAAAGATGTCACTCGGAGGTAAGACTTCAAACCAAAGATCTTTGTGCATCCTCATGAGAAAGTCTTTACTTTAACACTCAGAAAGCCAAACTAATTCAGCTGCAGTATTCAGTAATAAAGAGGGTTCTCTCTGTGCTCTGGCCAACATTCCTCTCTAACATATCTATTTAGTCATTGAATCATAGAGATTTACAGCATGGTAACATGCCCTTTGGTTGAACTTCTCCATGCTGACCAGATATCCTGAATTAATTTAGTCCCATTCACCAAAATTTGGCCCATAACCCTCCAAAACCCTTCCTATTCATATACCTGTCTAGATGCCTTTTAGATGATGTAATTGTACCAGCCTCACTACCTCCTCTGACAGCTCATTCTGTATACGCACCACACAGTGCGTAAACATTTTGCCCCTTTGGTCCCTTTTAAATCTTTCCCCTCTCACCTTAAACCTAAGACCTCTAGTTTGTGACTCCCCCAAGCTGGGTAAAAGACTTTGGCTATTCACCCAATCCATGTCCCTCATGATTTTATAAACTTCTATAAGGTCAACCTTCAGCGCTCCAGCTAAAATAACCACAGCCTACTCAGCTTCTCCCTGTTTCTCAAAATCCTCCAAACCTAGCAAGATCCTTGAGAGTATTTTCCGGACCCTTTCAAATTTCACAACATCCTTCCTATAGCAGGGAGACCAGAATTGCATGCAATATTCCAAAAGTGGTCTGACCAATGTTCTGTAAAGCTGCAACATAACCTCCCAACTCCAATACTCAATGCATTGACCAATAAAGGTAAGCATGCCAAAAGCCCTGTTCACTATCCTGTCTACCTTTGATTCCATTTTCAAGGAACAAGGCACTCCAAGGTCTCTTTGGTCAGCAACATCCCCAGGACCTTACCACAGTGTATTACTTGGGCCCTGATATGCCCATCAAAATGTAACACCTCACACTTATCTAGATAAACTTCATGTGCCACTCTTCAGCCCATCTGATCAAGGTTCCATTGTACTCTGAGGTAACCTTCTTCACTGTTCACTATACCACCAATTTTGGTGTCATCTACAAACTTACTAACCAGATGTTGGCAAGGTGCTATGTTTGGTAGCTTGGAAGAAAAAAATGGATCTCTTAATTTCTGCTATCAAATAAAACTCATCGCCAATTTATTTAACTTTGTTTAACATTATTATTATTTCTTTTTTCTTAGCACAGAACAGGCCCTTCAGCCCATGATGTTGTGCCGACCATTGATCCTCAGGTGAGGTAAACCTAATGTACGAACTCTCAAATTTCTGTGACCATATGCATGTCCAGCAGTCTCTTAAATATCCCCAATGACCTCGCTTCCACAACTGCTGCTGGCAACGCATTCCATACTCTCACAATTCTCTGCATAAAGAACCCGCCTCTGACATCCCCACTGTACTTTTCGCCAAACAGCTTAAAACTATGACCCCTCATGTTTACAATTTCTGCCATGGGAAAAAGTTTCTGGCTATCAACTCTATCTACGCCTCTCATTATCTTGTACACCTCATTTAGGTCCCCTCTCTTCCTTCTTTTTTCCAATGAAAAAAGTCCAAGCTCAGTCAACCTCTCTTCATAAGATAAGCTCTCCAGTCCAGGCAGCATCCTGGTAAACCTCCTCTGAACCCTCTCCAAAGCATCCACATCTTTCCTATAATAGGGCAACCAGAACTGGACACAGTATTCCAAGTGCGGTCTAACCAAAGTTTTATAGAGCTGCAACAAGATCTCACGGCTCTTAAACTCAATCCCCCTGTTAATGAAAGCCAAAACACCATATGCTTTCTTAACAACCCTGTCCACCTGGGTGGCAATTTTAAGGGATCTATGTACCTGCACACCAACATCCCGCTGTTCCTCCACACTGCCAAGAATCCTGTCTTAATCCTATACTCAACTTTCAAGTTCGACCTTCCAAAATGCTTCATTTCGCATTTATCCAGGTTGAACTCCATCTGTCACCTCTCAGCCCATCTCTGCATCCTGTCAAAGTCATGTTGCAGCCTACAACAGTCCTCTATACTATCAATGACACCTCCAACCTTGGTGTCATCTGCAAACTTGCTAACCCATCCTTCAATCTCCTCATCCAAGTCATTAATAAAAATTACAAAGAGTAGAGGCCCAAGAATAGAGTCCTGTGGAACACCACTCACCACTGACTTCCAGGCAGAATATTTTCCTTTCACTACTACTCGCTGTCTTCTGTCGAGCAGCCAACTCTGTATCCAGACAGTTAAATTTCCCTGTATCCCATTCCTCCTGACCTTCTGAATGAGCTCACCATGGGGAACCTTATCAAATGCCTTACTGAAGTCCATATACACAACATCCACCGCTTGACCCTCATCAACATGTCTAGTAACATCCTCAAAGAACTCAATAAGATTTGTGAGGCAAGAGCTGCCCCTCACAAAGCCGTGCTGACTGTCTTTAATCAAGCCATGCTCTTCCAGATGGTCTTAAATCCTATCCCTCAGAATCCTTTCTAACACCTTGCAGACGACAGACGTGAGACTGACTGGTCTGTAATTGCCGGGGATTTCCCTATTTCCTTTCTTGAAGGGAGGAATTACATTTGCCTCCCTCCAGTCCTCAGGTACTGGAGAGCGAGGATGCAAAGATCTTCGCAAGCGGCGAAGCAATCACATTTCTCGCTTCTCAAAGCAGCCGAGGACAAACCTGGTCTGGCCCTGGCGACGTCAATCTTAATGTTTGTCAAAATTTTCAACACATCAGCTTCCTCTATTTCTATCTGTTCCAGCATGTTTACCTGCTCCTCAATGGTTTCATTCACTACAAGGTCCTTTTCTTTAGTAAAGACAGAAGCAAAACATTCATTTAGGGCCTCCCCTACCTCCGTAGACTCTATACACAAGTTCTCTATGCTATCCCTGATCGGCCCTACTCTTTCTTTGATCATTCTCTTATTCCTCACATATGTGTAAAATGCCTTTGGATTCTCCCTAATCCTTCCCGCCAAGCCTTTTTCGTGCCCCATCTTGGCTCTCCTCAGACCATTTTTGAGCTCCTTCCTCGCCTGCCTATAATCCTCTAGAGCTGAGCAAGACCCTTGCTTCCTCTACCTTACGTAAGCTGCCTTCTTTCTTTTGACGAGAAGCTCCTCCGCTCTCGTCATCCAAGGTTCCTTCTTGCCTGTCTCAGAGGAACACATTTGTGCATCATTCGCAACAACTGTTCCTTAAACAGTCTCCACATGTCTATAGTGCCCTTTCCATGGAACAATTGCTCCCAGTCCATGCTTCCCTACGCACGTCTGATAGTATCAGTTTCCTTATCCCCAATTAAATATCCTCCCATTGTGCCTGCTTCTCTCCTTCTCTATAGCTATATAGAATGTGAGGCAGTTGTGGTCACCATCACCAAAATGCTCTCCCACCGCAAGATCTGACACCTGCCCCGGCTCGTTGCCGAGCACCAAATCCAAAATGGCCTCTCCCTTCGTCGGCCTGTCAACGTACTGAGTTAGGAAACCCTCCTGAACACACCTTACAAAAACAGCTCCTTCCAAACCATCTGCTCGAAGGAGGTTCCAATCAATATTGGGAAAGTTAAAGTCACACATTACAACAACCCTACTATATTCACACTTTTCCAAAATCTGCCGACCTATGCTTTCTTCAATCTCCCTGTTGCTACTGGGGGGGCCTGTAGTAAACCCCTAATGAGGTGACTGCTCCCTTACTGTTCCTAATTTCCACCCATACTGACTTAGTAGGCAGACCCTCCTCGACAATGGAAACTTCTGTAGCTGTGATTCCCTCTCTGATTAGTAGTACTACACCCCCTCCTCTTTTTCCCCCTCCCTATTCTTTTTAAATGCTCTAAACCCTGGAACATCCAGCAACCATTCTTGCCCCTGAGAAACCCACGTCTCTGTTATGGCCACAACATCATAGCACCAGGTACTAATCCATGCTCATCACTTTTATTCCTGATACTCCTTGCATTAAAGCAAACAGACTTTAACCGATCCATTGGCTCATTCCCAGGAAATTCCTTCCCACTGGCTGCGCTACCTCTTGCTATTGCCTCATCTCCATCAACTCTCACCACCGGTATATAGCTCATGTTCCCACCCCCCCTGCCATACTAGTTTAAACCCTCCTGAACAACTCGAGCAAAACTTCCACCCAGGACATTGGTCCCTTTCCAGTTCAGGTGCAACGTCCTTGGTGTACAGGTCCCACCTTCCCCAGAAGGCATCCCAATTATCTACATATCTGAAACCCTCCCTCCTACACCAGCTGCACAGCCACACGTTAACCTGCGTCTGCTCCCTGTTCCTCGCCTCGCTATCTCATGGCACCGGTAGTAAACTCGAGAACACTACTCTGTTCCTCCTACTCTGCAGCTTCCCCCCTAACTCCCTGAAATCACTTTTTATATCCTCGATCCTTTTCCTGGCTATATCATTGGTGCCATATTATGCTGTGTTGTGCAGCTTACCTCGTTGATTGCGATCAATCCCTGGAAAATACAGACCATTTTCTATATCTTGGGAACTTCAACTTTGAAGGCCAACACAGGCCAAATAATTCATCATTGCCTCCAACTGTCAGCTTTGCCTTTGCCCAACTGAGGAAACATGATTCAAGAACCTGGTTCTTAATTCAAGATTAAGGTTATAGTTAGATATACATCTCCAATATGAAATGGAGACTTGGGTAATGTTCCTTGATATCAAAGTATCATTTGACCAAGTGTGACATTAAGGAATCCTGGCAAAGCCTGAAGTCAATGGGAAATGGGGGAATACGATCCACTGGCTGGAGTCACAGCCAACACGAAGGAAGGTAGTTGTGGCTGTTGAAGGTTAATCCTCTCAATCCCTGAACATCACTGCAGGATTTCTTCAAGGTAACATACCAAGTTCAAACATTTTTATCTACTTCATTGACAATCTTCCCTCCATTAGGTCGAAACTGCGCATATATATTGGTGATTACACAATGTCCAACTCCATTTGCAACTCAGCAGACACTGAAGAGGTCCTAATCTATATGTAGCAAGACCTGCACAACATCAAGGTTGCAATCAATATTCACATGACAAAAAACAGCAAAGGACATTTCCGATGAGAGAATCTATCCATTCTTTTCTAATATTTAATGGCATTACCACTGCTAAATTCCTTACCATCAACATCCTGGGGATCAGCGTTCATCAGAAACGTAACTGGACCTACCACATAAGTACTATGGCTCCAACAGCAAGTTAGAGGCTAGATAGTCTTAGCCAATTAATTTAGTTCCTGACTTCCCAAAATCTCTGCACTATCAATAAAACAGATGTCAGGAGTATAACAAAATAAGCTCCACTTGCTTGAATGAATACAGCTCCAACAGGACAAAGCATCTTGCATGGTCGGTACCCCATTCACCAGCTTAAATAGTCACTCCCTCTACCACCAGCTTAAATAGTCACTCCCTCTACCAACAGTGTACACAATAAACAAGATGCTCTGCAATGACTGACCAAGATTTCCTCCTTCAAAAGCACCTTCCAAATTTGTGAGAATGACCAACTAGAAGGACAAGAACAGCAGGTGGGTGGCACTACCATAACTTCTATGTTTTCTCCAAGCCACATACCCTCATCACTTAAAACTACATGGCTCTTCTTTCACTGTCATTGGACCAAAATTGTGGAACTTTCTTCCTCATAGTAATGAATGTGTATTAACATCACACTGAACACAGGATCAGCAGCCCTTCAAGTTTGCTGTGCCATTCTAAATAATGGTTACTCCCTCACCTTAACAACCTTCTGATCTTTCCAAGAACATTACCTTGAGGAACCCCTGAAGCAATATCCTGGGACTTCCCTCGGTTTACAGCAATAAAAAAAACACCATTTTCCAGCCCCTTTCAGTTCTGAAGAGGAGTCATATTGAACTCATAACATTCCTCTTTTACTCTGTCCAAAGGTCGTGCTAGACTTGCTGAGTTTATTCAGCAATTTGTTTTTATTTCAGTTCTGTTGAGAGGTATGTCTCTAACCAATGAAATGTTTACCTCCTGATTCCTAAAGAATTTGCCATAAGTTGTCAAAATCTAACTTGATGTCCAGGTCAGTCATTCGTCTCTACTTGTACTCGGCTCATTTTCCCATATTCGGACAAAGGCTGTAAAGAGACCAGGAACCTGGAATAACTCAATTTGAGTATCAATGAGCAGATTATTTCTTCTGTGGAAGTGTTACTTATTAGCACAACTGGGAGAAGAATGATGGTGTAGTGATTAGATTCCTCCTGCTTTTTTGTAGTTGAGATATAGCTGACCAATTGTTTTGGGGGTAAATGCCTGCATTGTAGCTGTACTGAAATAGCTTGGCAGCGGCACAGCAAATTCTGGAGTGCAAATCCTAGTTACTATTGGCAGAATATTGTCATGGCTTGGAGTCTCTGCAATATCTTTCAGGTGTTCATTAATATCATCTGAACCAAACAGATTTGGCTGTAAAATGGCATCTGTGATGTTGAGGAGTTCAGGAGAAGGCCAGGTTGGAACATCCACTGAGCATTTTACTGAAGGTGGATGTAAATGCTTCTGCTTGGCCTTTTGCACTGATATGCTGGGCTCCTCCCCCAAGGTGGATGGGGATATTTGTGAAGCCTTCTCTTCCGCAGTTTTTCTTAACTACTATCATTTTCTGGATGTCGCATGACTGCAGAACTTTGATTGGATGTGTTGTGGGATTGCTTAGCTCCCACCATGGGTGGCACAGTGGTTCAGTGGTTAGCACTACAGTCTCCAAGCACCAGGAACCTGGGTTCGATTCCAGCCTTGGGCAATTATCAGTGTGGAGGTTGCCCATGTCTGTGTGGGTTTCCTCTGGGTGCTTTGGTTTCTCCCACCATCCAAGGTTGTGCAGGTCAGGTGGATTGGCCATGTTAAATTGCCCATAGTGTCAGGTGCATTAGTCAGAGCGGAATGGGTCTGGGTGGGTTACTCTTCAGAAGGTTGGTATGGACTGGTTGGGCCAAATGGCCTGTTTCCACACTGTTGGGAATCTAATCTAAACTCTTAGATCTATTATTAAAATTTGTCTATGGCAGGTCTTGTTTTGGTAAATGAGGTCCTTTGCTCCACTGGAATTATACAACAATTTACAATCTAAAAGCTATACGCAATTAAAAAGTTACTATTTGCGGTTACTGCAACACATTTCAGGATGTTGTACGAATGCTCGACAAGATGAATATTTCAGTACAAATATAAAAAAAGAATAAATGAAATAATTTAACTCACAAGTAAAATTATTCAAGCTATCACCAAAGTAATGTCTGTAGTATAAATTATCATTTACACCTAACCATCCAAGTAATTACATTTATTCGAGTTAATTGCTTCATTTTAACAATTACTGGATGCTCAAATAAAGGTAATTGCCTGCTTGATAAGTCAATCTATTCTAAAGCGCTGAATGTATTTTGCTTTACTATAATGGGCCATATTAATTTATATGGGGCAGGATTTTAATTCAACCTGGGTTGGTTGGCAGGCATCCACCCAAAGGATGTAAATTTGGCATGGATACCTTTCCCAGTGCCTACTCACCTGTTCCAATGACATTCCAATATTAAGGGTGGCAGGCAGCCCACCCATTCTGGGTCAGTTAACTGGCCACAGAAGTGGAGGTCGCAAAGTTTGAAGTTTCGCAGGTGTCACTCTGCAGGATATGTATGGGAAAAGGGTTCAAACGTCTCCTTTAAAGGCTTCCTCCAGCTCTAGCGCCTGACCTATTCTACCATTACCTTCCCCTCCAAACCCTTTGCTCTTTGCACTCCAACTCTTCTCCCAGTCACTTCTGATCAGCCCTTGTCACAGCCCCTCAGTTACCTCTCCATCCAGATTGATTGGTAATCTTAATTGAGGTTGGGTTCAGACCCAACGGTGGCCATCACTCTTGGTGTCATTGCTGGGATAATGAAATTGTTAGCCATATGATTGGCTGGCAGATATTATAGGCAAGACTTTGAGGGGGACTTGAAATCTTATCCTGAGCCAATTAATGTCACTGTAATTGTTAAATGGCAATGGAGCAACTCGCCACAGTGAACATATCAATGTTTTAACTGGCGTCAGACCCTGTCGAGATGCAAAATCCTACAAGTAGTTGTATTTGACAACTGTACTAAATCATGACCTAACATATTTTGAATGAATTGCAATTAAATCAAAATTGCAGTTCTGGACTCCTGACTCACATCAAATCATCACTGTGATACCGTAGTAAGGTGTTGGATCATGAATCTCTTATCTGTTTATCCCTAAAAAAAAGTCAATGCCAGTTAAAAGCATGCAAGATAATTACAATTCACACCATGATCAGTGACTTGAACTTAAGCTAATAATTAATGTTTAAAAGAAAGTTTGCATTGTGATAAATTAGTGACGATAAATTGCAATTTTTACAGATGTAGCAAATCATTTACAAAAAACTACTATGAATCCACAACCCCAAAACTGGCTGGCCCAATTAGGCCACACCAGTACTAAATATTCCACAGAACACCTCACTCTAATTATTTATTCCATTCTGCCCCGTATTCTCCTGCTGCTTCTATCCCACATATGCCATCTACTGTGCCTATGCCCCATAACCATTGACCTGTCCACATTTGCAGATGAACCGAAACAATCTGGGCAATTTGAAAAGAGCATGGAATTTCTTATGTTCTGCCCAATATTAACTCCTCACACAGTTTTACAGAAGCAATTTATTCATCTGTTAATGCACTTCTAATGGTTGGAAATTCCTGCATGCAACCTACTGTATTTCCCTCTTAGGGCTGTGACTACCTTTTATAAAGCATTTTGTGGTGCAATGTAAATGCAAACAGTTTATTTGTGATTCCAACTCTGTCACATATAATAATCACTCAAATTATTTGAGAAC
This sequence comes from Chiloscyllium plagiosum, assembly GCF_037043375.1. Lineage (NCBI taxonomy): Eukaryota > Metazoa > Chordata > Chondrichthyes > Orectolobiformes > Hemiscylliidae > Chiloscyllium > Chiloscyllium plagiosum. Next base: position 27,090,721 of record NW_028270157.1, on the reverse strand, counting down.
ACATGGGTAGAGAAGAATAAATGATTAGAGTAAATGGCGGCTCAGTGGTTAGCACTGCCGCCTCACAGTGCCAGGGATGCAGGGTTTAATTCCAGCCTCAGATGACTGCCTATATGGTATTTGCACATTCTCACCATGTCTATGCGGGTTTCCTCTCACAATCCAAAGATATGCAGTTCAGGTGAACTGGCCATGCTAAATTGTCCATAGTGTTCAGAGATGTGTAGGTTAGGTGCATTAGTAAGGGGTAATACTGGAATGGGTCTGGGTAGGATATTCTTTGGAGGGTTGGTGTGGATTTGCTGGGCTTAAGAGCCTATTTCCACATTGTAGGGATTCTAAGTTAAATAGAGTGAGAGGTCATGTGGAATATTTTAGACAAGAGATGTGGAAGGGTAAGTACATTTTTACAGAGGGAATGATAATATCCTGGATTTTGCTGCCTGAGAGGATGGTGAAAGCAGAAGCCATGATTTCTAACAGGAAATTGGATAAATAATTGAAAGAAATAAACTGCAGGGTTACCGGGATTGAACAGGGCAAAGTGTGACCAACTGGTTTAATCAAAGATGGGCTGACAGGGATTTAATGGGCAGAATGGCCATCTCATCTGCTGGGAAGGAATATGACTACAGTAGGAATTTACAAAAAGCCCAGATCATGGAGCTGTACAGCTTGGAAACAAATCCTTTGGTCCAACTCATCCATACCGCCCAAACATCCTAAATTAACTTAGTCCCATTTGCCAGCATTTGGCCCATATCCCTCTACACCCTTTGTATTTATATCATTGATCACTCAGAGACTAAGACAAATGGGGTACCTGGATGACTGCTAAGGTTAATCTACACCCAGGGTCTTCTGCTGCAAATAAATTGAATACCACAAGCAATTGAGTTTGAGGAGCTGTTGGCTCTGGATTTCCTCCACTTGTACTTTCTTTCTGCCTCTGATATACATTTGCTTTCAAAAGGAGGCCATACCTTTTTTTATTTGGTTGTGCTTGGAGCAGAAATCTTGGGTAAGCTACTCTCAGGATACAAAGTCAAGATCAAAGGTTCCAGTGAAACCTTAGGAGTGTCCATCTAGTGCTTCCTTTAATGGTCTTGAGTGAGCGTCCCAGACAAAATTCACTTTGTTAGACAACTGTCAGGCATTCTGGCTACATGACCAGCCCATTTCAATTATGACTGTCTCAATATGGTGTTGATGCTTGGGATGCCAACTTGGAAAATCAACTATGTTTGGCACTTTGTCCATCTGATCTAGAAGCCTCTGAAGGTAGTTCAAATAAAAGCTGTTGAACATCTTGGCATGTTTGGTCGACAATCTAAGTCTCATATTGCCTTGAGCAGAGTAGGCAGGACTACTGTCAACAGATATGCAGCTTGGGAGGCAGACTTACTTCTCCTCATTCACAGACTGCTGTTTGAAGCCTGTCAAAGGTTTTGGCAATTCTTACATGTGTCTTGTGGTTAGAGACAGTACAAAAACTTGAGTGTGTTGCTGAGATTAGTGAAGTTATCCATTGCTAGCAAGTTCTGGTTATGAACTGAAAACGCGGGTTTGAAATAGGAATTTTCTCAAGCAGGCTGGTACATTGCTTGAACTTTCTTTGTGCTGGTCATAAAAATGAAATTGCCAGATGTATTGGAGAACTGTCTATACTACATTGCACAATCAGCTTTGAAGAGGTAGTTAGTGCACAGTTATTGGTAAACAGGAACTCATGTACAGTAGTTTGTCCATAGAGACCTTGGCCTTTGCCTCTCTCTCTTTGCTCCATCTGTACTTCTCTTGTTTACTACAAACCTCAATCATAATCTAGATTATACATTAACATCATGGACATGAGACTTTGAGTACTGCTTCTATTTAAACATGCCATGCTTTCCCCATAAAATCTGGATCCAAAGCCATTTTCCAATCTACAACTGAGTGCATGATGTACAGAATTTATATATTTCATACACCAAAACATTGCAAATCATTTTTAGAGTCATACCTATGAAGCACTATCCGCATACAAAGTGAATGCTGATTTTCATAGAGAGTCCCATTTATGCAGTTATTTGGACAGATCACTGGACCGTACTTTTTCAAAAATTTTGTCCCTGTCCTAAATAAGGTATCACGATTTTATTCCAGTTGAGACTTTAAAAAAACACTAAGATTGATTTCAGAATTCAAGAGAGTACAAAATAATTTCTCCATAACAGAATCCAAATGAAAAAGTAAATGTGTTGATGGATTTTAAATGTTAATCAAGTATTAGAGGTGCTTCAGAATGCTTGTTGCTTTGAAAATTCAATTTCAATTGTGCTTCAGGGGCTCTCCCACTGAGCTCATTGTTGGTGCATTTACTGATTAGCAATGTACAGTGGATGACTTGTACCATTAACAAACATAAGCACTTGCAGTGCACTTGGACTCTGACGCTATTGTTAGTTCATATTTTATTTGCCTTCTCTTTGAATTAAGAGTACTCTTTCAGGTATTTTAAACTCTTTGAATCATTAATTTATTACCTGAATTACTTACAAGCACCATTCTTGAGCATTAAAATGCAGTTTAAAAAGAAAATGAATTTGGAGGGAAAACAAAATCACAGGATCTATAAGTAAACGCATGATGTCCGTGAAACTATTGATTATTGTTGAAAATACCCATTTGGTTCACTAATATCCTTTCGGGAACATCACTAGTCACAGATCTGTAGTTAAAAAATACCCTTCTCTGTTTTCTATGACCAAGCCAGTTTTGTATCCATCTTACCAGCGTACAATGGATTCCCATGTGACTTCATCTTCACTATCAGCCTCCCAGGAGGGACATTGTCAAAGGCCTTGCTAAAGTCCATGTAGACAATATCCACCACTCTGCCCTCTTAAATAGTCTTTATCACTTCCTCAAAAAAACGCAATCAAGTTTGTGAAACAAGACTTCCCCTGCTGTACTACTATTGCTTTGGTGTTCTTATCCAACCCCTCACACAGACCGCTTACCTCCAGCCCCTCACACAGACCGCTTACCCCCAGCCCCTCACACAGACCACTTACCTCCAACCCCTCACACAGACCACTTACTTCCAACCCCTCACACAGACCACTTACCTCTAACCCCTCACACAGACCACTTACCTCCAAGCCCTCACACAGACCACTTCCATCCAACGCCTCACACAGACCACTTACCTCCAACCCCTCACACAGACCACTTACCTCCAACCCCTCACAAAGACCGCTTCCATCCAACCCCTCACAGAGACAGCTTCCATCCAACCCCTCACACAGACCACTTACTTCCAAGCCCTCACACAGACCACTTACCTCCAAGCCCTCACACAGACCACTTACCTCCAAGCCCTCACACAGACCACTTACCTCCAAGCCCTCACACAGACCACTTCCATCCAACGCCTCACACAGACCACTTCCATCCAACGCCTCACACAGACCACTTCCATCCAACGCCTCACACAGACCACTTACCTCCAACCTCTCACACAGACCACTTACCTCCAGCCCCTCACACAGACCGCTTACCCCCAGCCCCTCACACAGACCACTTACCTCCAACCCCTCACACAGACCACTTACCTCTAATCCCTCACACAGACCACTTACCTCTAACCCCTCATACAGACCGCTTCCATCCAACCCCTCACACAGACCACTTACCTCCAACCCCTCACACAGACCACTTACCTCCAACCCCTCACACAGACCACTTACCTCCAACCCCTCACACAGACCACTTACCTCCAACCCCTCACACAGACCACTTACCTCCAACCCCTCACACAGACCACTTACCTCCAACCCCTCACACAGACCACTTACCTCCAACCCCTCACACAGACCACTTACCTCCAACCCCTCACACAGACCACTTACCTCCAACCCCTCACACAGACCACTTACCTCCAACCCCTCACACAGACCACTTACCTCCAACGCCTCACACAGACCACTTACCTCCAACCTCTCACACAGACCACTTACCTCTAACCCCTCATACAGACCACTTACCTCCAACCCCTCACAGAGACCGCTTACATCCAACCCTTCAGAGAGACCGCTTACATCCAACCCTTCAGAGAGACCGCTTACATCCAGCCCCTCAAACAGACTGCTTACCTCCAACCCCTCACAGAGACCGCTTACGTCCAGCCCCTCATAGAGACCGCTTACGTCCAGCCCCTCACACAGACCGCTTACGTCCAGCCCCCAATAGAGACCGCTTACGTCCAGCCCCTCACAGAGACCGCTTACGTCCAACCCCTCACACAGACCACTTACATCCAGCCCCTCACAGAGACCGCTTACGTCCAGCACCTCACACAGACCGCTTACATCCAGCCCCTCACACAGACCACTTACATCCAGCCCCTCACATAGACTGCTTACATCCATCTCCATAAAATTGGCTGACTCCGCCCCTACCAAAGCTTGCTTGTTTTTGAAATCATCCATGTCTTGGTTAGCTCTAGACTGAATTATTTTAATGGACGACTGCCCAATTTTCATCAACATAAACATGATCATGACAAACTTTGTCCAATACGGATTGGAAAGTCACATGCACCCATCACTCATTTACTTGCATTAGCTCCCATGAGTTAAGACTTTGATTTTAAAGTTCTCATTCTTCCTTTCAAGCCTTTTTACAGCCTCAAGTTCCCATCTCAGTAATAACTTCCAGCTTTAGAACCCTCATAATTGTTGAGCTATTGTAATTTTATCTCTTGTGCATCTCAAGACATAAATCACAAACATCACTGGGCAATTTTGTCTTCAAATGCCTCATCCTTAACTTGTAAAATTCCTTTCTATCTCTCTCTAAAAGGTGTTCCTTACAAACTATGTAATCTACCCTAATATTTTATATGATATTGTACTTTGCTCATCAGAGGTTGAGGGGTAACGTTATAGAGATTTATAAAATCATGAGGGGCACAGATAAGGTGAACAGCAAAGCTCTTTTCCAGAGGGCAGGTGACTCCAAAACCAAAGGGCATAATTTTAAGGTGGAAGGAGAAAGATTTACACAGAGGGTGGTATGTTTGCACAATGAATAAGTGATAGACGCAGGTACAATTACAACATTTCATAGACATTTGGAAAGGTACATGAATAGGAAAGGTTTAGAGGGATATGAGCCAAAAGCAGGTAAATGGGACTAGTTTAGTTTGAGAAATCTGGTCCGCATGGATGAGTTGGACTGGAGGGTCCGTTTCTGTGCTGTATGATTCCATGACTCTATGATTCCATGACTTTGTAATTTTTCAACTTTTGAATGGCATTTTCAAATTCATTCTGAACCGGAGGTATTGTCAAGACAGTCAGATCAGATACTGAGGAACAGAATTGTGGATTTTTAAGTTGAAAACAGTTTTAATCTAGGAGTTCTTCACAATATCCTCTCCAACAAAAGACAATGGTCTCCTTGCCCTTAAAGAGTTCCACTTCTTGTTTGCCTGTATGTGGAGTGGACCTTTGTGTGTTTGTGCCATAGATCATTTGATAGCCAGGAAGAAATCACGCATGCCACTGTGTTGCACAAATGTAGGATCTCCCATGCTCTTCCTATCCATCATTTGTTTTTAATTTTGCAGGTTTTATGCTATAATGTTGCCGTCAGCCAACTGTCAAAGTGTTCTTTTCCTCAAGATGTAATGAACCATTCAGTCCACAGTTGCTTTGTGTTTACACTCAATGAGATTCTCTCTCAATATTTTCATTCAAACAGACATGATGTTAAAAGACCTTTTCATAGATGCTTTTAATGTGGCCTTTAGACTTGACAAAGCACTAGGGGCACACTGCAGCTCCTGTTGGATGGAGGTTGGCCATGAGACTTGAATGAGAAGACCACCTTAGTGGATTATTTGAGGCCTTCAATGTTAATATTCTAACATCCCTGCTTCTGGCTCAAAGATTGGTGTGGATGCAATGGGATCTCATTCCTCGGCAATGATACCAGTGAAAGAAAGCTGTTCCAGTGTGAAGGCTTCACTAGAACCATGCTGGGATTAATATCCTGGTGAACTAAATAACTAGGGCTGTTAAGGTAGACTGACACACAATGAAGTTAAGGATAAGGCATTATTACAGCTAGTTAAGTGATAATATAGCATGGGAGAGGAGGATACAATGTACAAGCATAAAAAACCCCAGTAATTAGGGTTAAGGGAGAAGAAAAAATTAAAAAGGCAAAATTAGTGGCTCATTACTTGAATAGATATAGTATATATAGTATATATATGGAACAAAATAAATGAATTAACAGCATGAATATTGGTTCATGGCTATGATCTGAAATCCATTAGATAGACAAGGTGAAATGCAATCAATTTTGGGAAATAATTATTCAGGCATATGTGATTATTTCAAATAACTAAACAGTCTAGGGGCAAGAAGGGAAGAGAAAATAAATGCAATAATGATAGTAGAGAAAAATTAGTAGAGAAATTAATGGGGCTAAAGACCATAAGTTCCATGTACATGATGGGATACATTGTAGGATTTGAAAATAGTATCTACAGAGATTGTAGAGGGCATTGACAGTGGTTTTTCAAGAATCCTTAGATTCCAGAAATGTAACATCTTTATTTAAATAGAAACGACAAAAACCAGGTAGCACATAAACTGGACAATGTGGACACCTCTGTGATCCCGTAATGGTGTGTCACTCGAGGAATTCCCAGTCTTTGTTCCATGAGGTTTGTGTGAGGTCTTGTGCTTCTCTCACTGGCAGAATGTGGTGTTGGTTATGACATGGTATTCTTTATAGATGTATCATTAAGATAACTGTTAAGAGTTTGCTTTCTTTATTCCTCTCTTGCCCATTTCATCTTTCCAGAAAGTTGTGCTCATTGCCAATAGGTTTCAGGATTCCATTTTCAAAAAATTGCAATTTTCACACTGCTAAAGGAAGAAACTTGAGGTTGAGAATATAAGGTGGAGGAAATTTTGTTTAAGCTGTAAAAAGGTTTGAGCACATCTGAACCGTACACAGCTCTGGATATTGCATATTAGAAAGGGCTGTTAAAACATCTGTCAAGAACTTACTTCATGTGCTGAAGTTCTCCTTGTGCCTTGGCCATTAGTTATCCCTCAACCAATAACCAAATAACAATAAGTTCATTATTTATATTACTACTAGTTTGCTGTGCGCAGTTTGGCTGCTCTTGTTATCATTTTAAAAATAGAGTGAATATTACAAAGTTTTTGCAAAATTGTATGGTCATGAAACCTGCCACATAAATGCAAGTCTTTTTCTATTTGCAATCGGATAATGACTTCCATACCTCTCTGACAGCAGTACAAAATTCACTCTGTAAAACTCTCTGTAAAGACTGGAGTTTGTGGATTGGCACTGCTCCACTTTCTTGAAGCTTCTCCAGCAATTCAATAGCTCGAGCCACATCTGAGAAGAGAAATATGCAAAAAATAAATGGCTTTTATTTCTATTTAGAATGAGCAGATAAGACATTAACTTGTATTTAAAGTTTTAAAAGTCCTCCTCCTGAATAACAATAGAATATCAATTTAAATAACATGGAGTCACTCAAAATCACACTGGAATTAAAAGTGCAAAATGTACTTTAATTTTATAGTTGGGCAACCAAGTTTTTCAGATTATGAAAGAATTGATAAGAGTCCATTAAGAATTGCGCAATCTGTAACAAAGTCTTTCATAGTTTGTGTTAATATGATTTGATTAGATTCCCTACAACATAAAAACAGGCCCTTCGGCCCAACCAGTCCACACCAACCCTCCGAAGAGTAACCCACCCAGGTCCATTGCCCCTCTGACTAATGCACCTAACACTATAGGCAATTTAGCATGGCCAATGCACATCTTTGGACTGTGGGCGGAAACTGGAGTACCCGGAGGAAACCCACACAGACAGTCACCCGAGGCTGGAATTGAACTTGGGACCCTGATGCTGTCAGACAGCAGTGCTAACCACTGAGCCACTGTGCTGCCCTTGTAATGCAAGACAAATTCCTTTGTTAAACTGATACTTCACTTGTCTTCAGTGATTCTAAATCCATATACCTCAATCTCTTGGTTGCAGCCAAATAAATGTACACCACCTGAAATATTCAAGATGCTGACTGAGTTAATAAAAACTTGCCTGTGTTGCTGATTAACAGGTAAAAAGAGTTCCTTAGAAATACTTAAAACTACTTAAAGACAGCTATTTTGCTTTTACATGCTCAGAATAAAACTATCCTTTTCTTGCTTTGCTCACTCTACAACATAAGAAAAAAAGAATGTAATGAGAAAGACCATTTGATGCATCAAGTTTGTTTCTTCCACAGTTTAAATGAAACACATCATCAATGAGTATTCAACTTCAACCCCAACCGCTCATGTATTTGATCTTAAATATCCTTTCTTATTAATCTGTGTTGGATCCTATTTGTGACAGTGACTGTTAGAAATTACTCACGAGAACTTAAGTTCTAAACGTAAGCATTTTCCTTCCTCTCAGCCAAATCACTGATGGAAATGGTGAAAAGCTGAGAGTACACTTGACGTAATTGGGGAATGCCATTTGTTTCATACCACCAGTTTCAGTGCATTCCCTTATAATATGTATACTGACTCTCTGCCTTCTGCCACTCAACCAATTTATAAACCAAAGTTATCTCCAATTCCATGCAATCTTACTTTTCCTAGCAATGTTTGGTGAAACCTTACTAAATGTATACTGTGTGTCCAGCTGTAATTCTTGAATCTCAAGTTTTGAAAAGGTGCAAATACATCAGCCCAGCAAGTACATAAAGTCATTTGTACTGGCTTTATAATAATGTTGAGATCCGCAAATCAGATACGCACAGTAAGGTATCTATGGCATACAGCTCCACTTGCTCATTAGAATAGAGATAAGAGGATAATAGAGAAAACAAGTAAATAGTGTTCAGAGTACTGAGGACCATAGGGGCTGGAAGTGGAGGGACATTGATCGGCATGGATAGGGTACAGGGTGTGAGAGCAGGAGAATATTTTCTTTTTAAAACTTTAAAGTTTGAACATGGTGCTGGAGCCTTAAGACAGGGATTCGATCTAATCCACCTTAGGAGCTAGCCAACCTCTTACACTCTTCCGGTGTCATTTGGCTTGACTCCAAGTTCAATCCTCTGGACTGAAAATCTGAAGTGCAGACATTGCTTTTTAACAGTGAGGTTTGTGGAACTGGAATTTCTCTTGCTTCTATGCCCTTGACCCAGGAACAAGAATTGGTATCTTCGGGTTTGGTAGCTTTAATTGTTAGTTAATTATCATTGATGCATGGAGTGTTATTTTCAGACAGTAAAAAGTCTCACAGTTCAATAAATTTTTATCGTTATTATACTGAAATTGAAGTCTTGTATTAATGAATGAATATTTGAAGCCATGCTGAATATTAGTTTCAAATTCAACTATAGACTGTTATCATATAAGTGTATTTCAATAAAACCTTTTTTTTCCCCTTTACTCTACCACAAGAGGCTATAAAATACCATCTTAAGTAATTAATGCTCAGATGTCAGCAATTGTCAGCATTTTAATTGTTCTGTGCAAATGTCAGCAATATCTAGGATCCTCACTCATAACCTTAAAAGGCAAAACTCTAGAAGTTTATGTGATTGATTCCTTGTTTTAAGCACTGAAGGCCTTAGAGAGGGAAATCAAACAATAATGATTTATTTTACACAAACTTTAATTATTTAAACTATTAGTCTCATTGTAGAAACCCTTAGAAAAGTTGTGCCTTATTTTATGAGGTACAGTCACACTCCTAACAGTGTATTAAGTTAAATTCATTGCTAAACAACATCTCTAGCCTTGAAAAACTAAAGTTATATATACAGAATGTCAATTTTTCGCATTCTACAATAAGAGTTCCAGATATTTAAGATAATCAAACTTTTTTTTCTGATGATTCAGTTTATATATGAACTCCTTGTCTATGTCCCAAACATTATTTTATTTTCTGTAAAATAAGAAAAAAGGGAATGGCTAAACCGACTTGTAATTTATAAAACTTGTTGTTTTCCTTTCCATGAGAATTCTTCAGTCCAATTGGTTGTGTGGCTTGCTTGATAACTTCACTATTGGTGGCCAGAGATCCCATTATAGCTGGTACCAGAATTAAATTAACATCGGAAAAGAGAAAAATTAAATAGTTTACTAAATCCCTGTGGTCAGCTTTCCGAGTGTGGACGGGGTATCATCAGCTAATAGGCGATTATAAAGTCCAAGCTTAGGTTTTAAGGCATTTGTACACACAACATTCCAAAATAGTAAGAGAGAAATAGACACAATTTGAGAATTGTAATGTGCAAGTGTCTGAATTATCAATAGCCCTGTTAATTGCTTTGAAAATTAATTCTATTAGCCTTTCATAAAACTAAAAAATCTCTAATAGAGCTCAAAATCAAATGTGCTATATCAATATGCTAACAGACCAGTAAATCTGAAGTTCAGCTAGGCACTCATTGTTCCACTACCAAAACAGTTCAACAGTCCACATGCTGACCTCAATGTTCAGTTAGTCATTTGGTTCAAATATTCTTGTGCTTTTGTGTTTTATGTTCTAATTCAAATATCTCTATCTTTATATGATTAATTTGAGGTGCAGTTTCCAATACATCTTGTCCAAAATTTGCAGGATGCATATGATCCTCTGGTTGGGTTATATCATTATTAGTGTACAAATCAATCAATTAGTGGAAAGGAAGACAGGCCCATGAAGTCCACTCCCCAAAGCTTATGAGTTGATTTGCACCAGTCTCCTATTAGCTTCGTGAAAACAGTCGTGAGCTCAATGTTCATGATTTTCATAAACTTACTGCACTTGAATTATCCATTAAATTCACCACAAAGATTATGCCTGTGACTATCGATGATATAAATATCTCAGCAAGGGGCTCAGCAATCACTTCCCTAGCTTCCGACAGAGTTCTAGGTTACACCTGATCAGGTCTTGGCAATTTATCCATTCTTATGCGTTTCAAGACATGCAGCCCCTCCTCCTTTGTAATATGGACATTTTTCAAGATGCCACCATATATTTCCCCACATTCTATATCTTCCATGTCCTTCTCCACAGTAAACACTAATACAAAATACTCATTTAGTATCTCCCCATCTCCTGCAGCTCCACACAAAGGCTGCCTGGCTGATCTTTGAGAGGCCCTATTCTCTCCATAGTTACCCTTTTGTTCTTATTTATAAAAACCCTTTGGATTCTCCTTAACCCTATTTGCCAAAGCTATCTCATGTCCATTTTTTGCCCTCCTGATTTCCCTCAAGTATACTCCTACTGCCTTTATACCCTTTTAAGGATTCATTCCATCTCTCCTGTCTATACCTGACATATGCTTCCTTTTCTTAAAAAAACCCTCAATTTCTCTAGTCATCCAGCATTCCCTACACTTACCAGGATTTCCTTTCACCCGAACAGGAATATACTGTCTCTGGATTCTTGTTATCTCATTTCTGAAGGCTTCCCATTTTCTTGACCTCCCTTTACATGCGAACATCTGTCCCCAGTCAGTTTTTGAAAATTCTTGCTTAATACCATCAAAATTAGCCTTTCTCCAATTTAGAACTTCAACTTTTAGATCTGGTCTATCCTTTTCCATCACTATTTTAAATCTAACAGAATTATGGTCGCTGGCCCGAAAGTGCTCCCGCACTGACACCTCAGGCACCTGCCCTGATTTATTTCCCAAGAGTAGGTCAAATTTTGCACCTTCTCTAGTCAATACATCCACATTCTGAATCAGAAAATGTTCTTGTACACACTTAACAAATTCCTCTCCATCTAAACCCTTAATACTATGGCAGTCCCAGTCTATGTTTGGAAAGTTAAAATCCCCTACCATAATCACCCTATTATTCTTACAGATAGCTGCGATCTCCTTAAAAATTTGTTTCTCAATTTCCCTCTGATTATTAGGGGATCTATAATACAATCCCAATAAGGTGATCATCCCTTTCTTAATTCTCAGTTCCACCCAAATAACTTCCCTGGATGTATTCCCAGGAATATCTTCCCTAATTACAGCTGTAATGCTATCCCTTATCAAAAATGCCACTCCCCCTCCTCTCTTGCCCCTTCTTTCTATCCTTCCTACAGCGTTTGTATCCTGGAACATTAAGATGCCAGTCCTGTTCATCTCTGAGCCATTTTTCTGTAATTCCTATGATATCCCAGTCCCATGTCCTAACCATGCCCAGAGTTCATCTGCCTTCCTTGTTAGGCCTCTAGCATTGAAATAAGTGCAATTTATATTTATGCAATTATGCATTCAAATTTGCATTGTGAACTACTTATGTTTAAAATTAATCAAATGAATGTGTCATAACCATTTAAGCTGTAACGAGAGTGAAATCATACTTTTGGGACATCTTAGAGACTTCACAAATCTTCACAGGGTTCACAAATCACACTTTTAACTGTAATAATTCAAATGGACTACACTCAAGACTTGAATTATGCAGATCATTTTTCTTAATATTAGTTATAGATTGCCTAGGATCGGCGATCTCTCTTTGTAAAGGTCACCAACTCTTTACCTTACTCACCTCCTTTAATATGCTTAATCAATCTAAACTTTGGCTCTTTGACAAAGTTTTAAGTCATCTGCCCCAACATCCCTTGTAGCTCAACATCAAAGATTTTCTTTGAACATCGCTGTGAAGTGCACTGACTCTTTAATAATGTTAATGGCACTATAAAAATACAAGCTTTTATTGTTGAATTAAATTCCCAAACTAAAACAGACAAAACTCTTAACTGTTTTTAAATGGTAAGCTTTCATGGAAAGTAAATAGCTTCCAACTTAGAGAGCTAGCTAACCAACAGATGTAACATGTGTGAGATACTACACAATATACTTCACAAAAACTTTTTTTTTCCATTTAATATAAGCATGGAATCCAAACAGGGCTGAAATTTCTGAAAGGAAAAGCACAACCCAAAATGTAAACACATGGGTATTTTTTACCATAGCTTGTGATTTGCTCGAAGTTGCCTAAAGAGTATTCAACAACTGGAAAAACATCCTAACTTCCTTTAAGAACTAACTGAGTGTTACACTCAGTGGACACTCTAGATTAATTCTGGATGGATAAACAGTAAGATAAAGTGCATCCTTCATCCATAAGCTACTCATGTTCCTACTTGATTTGTCTGAGTTAACATTACATACCAAGTCTTGTTTCATTTTCTTCTGCCTTTTTTCACTGTTTTCCACCAAATATAAGCAAGCAAAAATATAAACTGTGTACAACTGCATATTGTACAAGAATGCATTCAGAAAATCAATACAGCCTTCCTGATGGATGGGGTTGGTTAGCACAGCTGGCTAGATGACTGGTTTGTAATGCAGAGTGATGCCAGCAGCACAGATTCAACTCCTGTATTGCCTCACCTGCACTCCTCGCTTGAGGTGTGGTGACACTCAGGTTAAACTCACCACCAGTCATCTCACTCTAAGAACGTAGGATTATGGTGACTTTACAATTACCTTAATGCAAAATAAAGTTTAAAAGCGTGGGCTTTCAAACCTGCCTGACCATATGGCGCCACAAGTAAATACTGGAGTATCATTAAAGCATTTTGGATGACAAGACTTTTTCAGACAACTTTGATCATTTAAATAATTAATGCAGTTTTGTATATACAGTACATCTGTACTTTTCTCAGCCAGTCTTGATTTTCTTTTTTGTTAAATACGAACAAGGGTCAGAAATAGGCCATTCAGTTCCTACAGCCTGCCCTGTCAGTTAGTAAGATCATTGATATCTTTTCACCCTTTTGCTTACCTATGAATCTAGCTCTGTCATACAAATATTCAGATTCTGCTTATCTTTTTAGGAAGAGTGTTCTAAAGGCCCTTTGTAATAAAACCGTGTTGATGCTGCCTGATTACCTTGAAGTCCTCCAAGTGTCTTGCCATAACATCTTTGATAATAAGAGTTTCTAACACTTCTAGTGACGATTTTTAAGCTAATTAGCCCACAGTATTTTTTTTGTCTTCCTCTTGATTAATGCAGTTAGATTTGCTATTTTCCAAACTAAGGGACCTTCCTAGAAACAGTTTCACTTCACACCTCAAGACGCTAACTCCATCAGTACCGTGGCATTTGTTAAATTGCAGCTCCAGTACTATTTCTCTGATTGTAATTTTCCTGTGTTCTTCCCTGCTTTCATTTCCTGATTAATGATTGCTTCTGCTTCTTGTATCCTCTATAGTGAAAACTAGTGCAAAAATGTGCTCAACTTTTCTGCCATCTCTTTGTTTTCAATGATTAATTCTACAAACTCACTCACTGTATAACCAATGGTCATGTCCTTAACATTTTAAAAGGATAGAATCTCTTACTGTCTATACCTGGCTAGCTTTCTACTGTAACCTGATTTTTCCCTCATTATTAAATATTTTTAGTCTTTTTTTTAAATACTGTGCCCTGCCTGCTGGTTTGCCACTTTTCCTTGCATAATTATATCTTTAGCATTCCTAGGGTAAATATAGAAGGTGGGTCAATTTCATTGCAATGTTTCTATTCATTGTATTCTAAAGCCTCCCCTTAAATTGCATCTCTGGTGACTTATCTTTTAATATAATTTGCCAATTCACTTTAGCCTGCTCTACCTTCATGCTCTCATTATTGCCCTTAAGTTTTTAAAAATAATCCCAGACCCACTTCTCTCAACCTCAAACAAGGTAAAATTCAATCATATTATGATTGCTGCTACCTAAGGAATGGCTTCACTGATGAGATCATTAATTAATCCTAAACCAATGCACAATACCAGGCCTAGTAATGCTTGTTTCTTGCTGAGTTCCAAAACATGCTGTTCTAAAAAGAAAACATTCTGAAAACATTCTATGAACTCCTCATCTAGGCTACATTGCTTATCTGTCTCATCAGTGCACTGATTAAAATTCGGCATGATTATTGTTCCGCTTCCTGACAAGCTTGCACCATTACTTCCTTCATACTCCATCCTGCTACAGTACAGTATTAGGGATGGAATGTGTACCACTGCCACAAGTAACTTCTTGTCATTACCATTTTTAAAAAGGTCTCTGCACAAATTCTTCCACATCTTGGTTTCCTGAATTTGGGCCTTCTCTCTATTGTGCTAATACCATACCAAACTATCAAAGTCACCCTGTTATTCAAAGTATTCTGAAATAACTTTAATTCTTCCTATAAATTAGTAAGATATTTATACAAAAAAAGCTGACAAATGTAGTGGCCACTGAACAAAGGAAAAAAAGTAGTATTCATATTAAATTATAATTTCGATATCAAATTTCAGGCAGCCTTGCATTAAAATATACATTATTCATCACATCAGAGTTTCTCTTCTCTTATAATACACAAGTTTTATCTGCCATTCTCAATTCCAAAGGTTTGTAAATACAAATGTAAGTTAATTACTTGTTTCATGCAAAGACTCCCATGTAATATTTACTAGTTAAGATATCTCTCATTGGAATTTAAAGTGTAAGTAAACTATTAATTTCAACTGGTTAAATAATAGTTCAGTTTTGCTAAAAAAATCTGCTTTGAATATAACAAAGGATCCTGTACAGTTTGCCTTGTTTCGAGATTGGATTCATTGCTATTTTTAGATATATGAATAACTGCATGAATAATAAAACCATGTATTTGTCAAGATTGCACACAAGTCACACCTAAATGAAATTTTTCGCTACCTGTATTATTTTGAATATTTGCATATTTTCCTGCTATTACTTTTCTCAGCGATATTTCATGCAAGATTTTTTTAATTCTATGGGACAGCTCCAAAAGGCACTTGTTGCCACTACACCCACACGTGGAGATTCAAATGCAACACCTATTGGTGTTATACCAAGCTGTAACATCATAGCAGTTTCCTTTACTTCAGCCAGGATATCCATTTCTAAATTCTTGACAATTTGCAGCCTTCCACAAGCAACTTTGTCATAGGTTTTCTGGAAGTCTTGATACACATTATAAAGTTTTCTTGGGATGTCATTGTATTGGGTGAATACAGTGCAATTTATCAGGTAAGACTGAACCTTTTTACTGATTGTTAATTACTAGGCAATATACAAGTAACCTTCATTACTCTAGATAATTTATTCAATTATTTTGCTTGTTCTTTCAAAGAAAACTAAGGTTGTAGTTTCTGCATTCAATTTGTTATGAATTTTGCAGTACCACCACAGTGTTAGCTGGTGTAATCTAAAAACCATTCACAATGCTTTTCGGATTACCTTTACTGAGTTGAGTAGAAGTTGCCTCAACTGGTTTCCATTATGCAGTAAGCCATGTAGCAAATCAACAGCGCATTGTGCAATTATTACACCAACTCAGAAGTCAGACAAAATGCAACAACATTAAGTTCATATAGATCACAGCTAAATATCCCCAATTTGAAGTAGTCATGAACTGAGGTAATGAAATACAAAATTATTTCCACATGCAGAGGTACTCTGGCTCCATGACTGTTCATGTGTTGCTGGAAAAGCACAGCAGGTCAGGCAGCATCCAGCGAACAGGAGAATCGCCGTTTCGGGCATAAGCCCTTCTTCAGGAATCCTGAAGAAGGGCTTATGCCCGAAACGTCGATTCTCCTGTTCCCTGGATGCTGCCTGACCTGCTGTGCTTTTGCAGTAACACATTTTCAGCTCTGATCTCCAGCATCTGCAGACCTCACTTTCTCCTCCATAACTGTTCAAGAAAGCAAAAAAGGAAATGTACTGATTTGGTCTCTAAAAGGTATCAATGTTTAGCCTTGGATCAAAGGAAGCAGCTAAACTTAAATATCAATTGAGGTGCATTTTAAAAGAAAATTGAACTTTGCTCTATTTCCTCAAATTCTTCAGTATCATAGAAAAGAAAATGACTATATTAAATAATTCTACAGTCCATTTCATACTTCTAATAACCTCTCAGTGAAATTAACCTTATTGCAAAAAAAAGTTTTTGTTAAAATATTGTTCTAAAAATTACAAAAGCTGATCAGCAGTCTCAAACAAAAGTGACTCTTCAAAAAACAATCCCAAATGCAGACTACGACACGTAAAGATAAAGTTTCATAAAGAACAGTAGTCAATGATTTGGCACTTGAAGTGTTGGTGCACAGAACATACACAGAAGTCCATTTACAATCATGGTTAATGTAGAAGTTACAGACTGAAGACAGAATGAAGGCAACAACCACCTTTAGCATGTCGAAAAATTAGATTTTTGACACTTCATTTGTTGCAAACATTACATTTAAAATTAGCAATGTCACCTATCAGTCAAAATTAACAGATAGAAATACAATAGTTGTTTCAGTTCCCATATTGCTCCACAAGCTTTGCTGCACTGTTATCCAGATAACAGACAGGCACAGAAATACATGAAAAAATGTAAAGATGCTGCAGTTAAGTGATAACTATCCACTAAACACAACAGAAAAAGTTGCATTAAGAATTTTTGAATGGTGTGGTTGTAAGAATGCAATATGAACACACGAACAAGAACCAAGAGTAGATCACCCAGTCCATTGAGGCTGCTTTACCATTCAATAAAGCCATGGCTGATCTGATTTCAACCTCAACTCTACACATTCCTGCATATTCTCAATAATCTTTCATCTCCTTACTAATCAATAACCTATCTACATCAGCCTTAGAAATACTTAAAGATTCTGAATCCACTACCTTTTGAGGAAGGGTGTTTCAAAGACTCAGAGGAAAAAAATGTTTCACCTCCATTTCCTCTCATTTAGCTATAGCCCCTAATTCTAGACCATCCTTTTGAAACATTTTGTTTCAACATTCAGTCGGTCTAGTCACCTCACAATCTTGTATGTTGCAATGAAATAATCTCTGACTCTTCTAAACTCCAGAAGGTCTAGCCTTTCTTTATAAGGCAATACGTTCATTCCCAGGTATTAGTTTAGTAACCTTTCTCTAAACACTTCCAATGCATTAACATCCTTCTGTCAGAATGGTGACCTGTACTGTATGCACTTCTCCAGGTGCATCTCACCAATGCCCTGAATGGCTAAAGGATAACTTCTAATCTTGCATTCGATTCCAATAAGCCATATTTTATTAGATTAGATTTTTTTTTTAGAATAGATTACATTACAGTGTAGAAACAGGCCCTTCGGCCCAACAAGTCCACACCGACCCGCCGAAGCGAAACCCACCCATACCCCTACATTTACCCCTTACCTAACACTACGGGCAATTTAGCATGGCCAATTCACCTGACCCTGCACATCTTTTGTGACTGTGGGAGGAAACTGGAGCACCCGGAGGAAACCCACGCAGACACGGGGAGAACGTGCAAACTCCACACAGTCAGTCGCCTGAGGCGGGAATTGAACCCGGGTCTCAGGCGCTGTGAGGCAGCAGTGCTAACCACTGTGCCACCGTGCCGCCCATGCTTTCCTGATTAACTGGTGTACCTGCATATTAACCTTCTGTAAATCAAACACAATCGGGCACCCACATCTCTTTGCACCCTCCTGGTACTTAGAGTTTTCTTTCTGTCGAAACAGACAATTGTATGGTTTCCATCGTTATAACCCATTTACCAGATCTTTGCCACTCACTAAACCTCTCTAGATTCTTTTGTAGGCTCGTTAAGCTTTCACAACTCACTTTCTTACCTATGCATAATCAGAAAATTTCGTACCTTCAATCACTTATCAAAATCATTTATATAAATTGGAAAGAGTTAAAACCCCAGCAAAAATGCCTGTGGGGTACCATTCATGACACACTGCCATCCTGAAAAAGACCCACTTATTCCTACTGCCTGCTTCCTGTGAGCAAGCCAAATTTCTAACCAATGATGATATGTTACCCCCTACACCATGAGATTTTACTTTCTGCAATAATCTTTGATGTGGCACCTTGTTCAATCAAATGCTTTGGCAGGAAAAACATTGAAATTCAATATGAAATAGGGAGTACAAGTCTAAGTGGAATACAGAAGCAGAGGGATGTTGGTACATACATGTATAGATCATTGAAAGTGGTTAGACAGGTAGAGAGTAAGTAAAACATGCAATATCCTCAACTTTATTAATACAGACATGAATTACAAATGTAAGGAGCTGATATTGAACTTGTTACATTATCAAACGCTTGCTAGACCTCAGATAGGATATTGTGTACAATTCTAGGCATCATGTTACAGAAACGTTGGGAAAGCATTAGAGAGAATGCAAAAGTGGTTTACAAGAATGGTTTCAGGGATTCAAATTTCAGTTATCTGGCTGGATTGAAGATGATCTCCTTGGAGAGAAGAATAAGAGGAGATCTGATGGAGGTTTTCAAAATCATAGAGTAGATAGGGAAAAACTGCTCCTACTCATAAAGGGTACAAAAGGGCTTGGATTTAAAGTAAATCTACATAAGAAGCCATAGTGAAGTGCTGAAAGCTTTTTCACTCAGCAACTTGTTAGTGTATGGAATGCACTGCACTGCCTGGAAGTATAATGGAGCAGACTCAACTGAGGTATTCTAAACTACATTAAATGGTTACTTGGATATAAATAACGTGCAAGGGTTTGGGGAGAAAGCAGGAGATTGGCAGTCAATAGTAAAGCTCATTTACAGGCCTGAATGGTCTCCTTCTAGGCTATAACACTTGTGAGAGTCAGTGATAAAAGAATTTTAATTACTAACAAACAATGTCTTTACTATAATGTGCACTGATTGTTAATACCACATTTCACATTTCCCCTTTTGATGCTGACTGCTTGAATACAAGGGGTGTCAAAGTGTCATCTGATTACTGAAATAATCAAATAACCTCCAGTCAATAAACAAGTTAGGTTTCAAAAACACCTAAATGTTTACAACAGTGTGCCCACAAACTTGCCAAAAAATCCAGATTACCGTCACAAAAGTTCCAAGTAGGGTGATCATTGTAATTTTTTTTAGAAACGATGATAATAAACATCATGATTCCAACTGCAACACCATTTTATTTCCAAACCATGATAAGTACAATGACAGAAATGCTCAAAATGAATCTATTTAATAAATTCATTTCAATATAATATTAACAAAACCTATTGTGTTATCTAGCAGAAACACTCAGAATTAAGTAACTGTTTTGATGTACTTCTCCATTGGTCAGAGGTGGTCAGGCATCTACAATAATGAAATTGTCATTCCAATGGGCACCAGCTAATTTTGCTGCAACCAAAAGGTGGAGAAATTACTTATTCTAATGTATGTAATTACATAGTTGTGGCACAGAATAGAGGCAAAACTATACAACTATCAGAAGTCTAATTGTTTGTGCAATAGTTCATCAAATCCATGAGTTTCTTCATTTGGTAATTATACCAGCAAGAGGTATACAGAAAGTAGTTCTGAACTACTGTCTTGTGGAAAAACACAGTAGACAAACAGGAGGCTGGAACACAGCAAGCTAGGCAGCATCAGGAGGTGAAGTCAACGTTTCAGGTATACCATTTCTTCAGGGAGAAGGATTATACCCACAGCATTGACTTCTTCACCTCCTGATGCTACCTGGCTCGCTATGTTTTTCCAGCGTCCTGTTTGTCTACTTTGGATTCCAGCATCTGCATTTTTTTGACTGCATGGAAAACACAGGCTAACTAAAATGGACACAAAGAAAGAATGGGAAATACAATTAAAATCAAAAACTCTTCGACCAAAAATGCCGAAGAACCATGCATATGGTTGACCTAAAGTGCATGATCACAAACCATTACTGTCAACTCCTTCAAGGAGTGTGGTGTGGTCTGTAATGCACAGCCTGAGGCGGGAAACAGGCAGTGCATTACAGACCACACCACACTCCTTGAATGTGTTTGGTTGAGCACTTGAACTGTCATAAAATTCAAGGCAATGGGCCTAGTATAGGAATGTCTGACTGACATAGGTAATAGTATATTTTTGACCATACAAACTAGATAGGTCAAAGGGACACTTCTGTACTTTATGAGTCTATTCTTGTTTCTTGCCATTAAATTTTTCTCAATTGTCCAGTTGTCTGGCTAATCTCCACCATCACCTCACCATCCCCCCCCCAAAAAAAAACTCACTTTAAAAACTTTACCTTAGACAACCTAAATTGACAACATTGCTTCAGATTGATTCTTCATATAGTTCATTGGAACATAATGATTCTCAAATCCACCCACTTTTAAGTTTTACTTTGTTAACAAGTTTGAAAAATTATAATTCAATATTTTGACACAAATTTTAAAAAATGCTTCTCTAATACATATAAAGCTTCAAATTATCTGCCATATTTAATTCTATGCAGCTTAGCACACTTGACTAAGTATTCAGTGCCTTTAAGAATTTGTTGTTCCCATGGCATTCATACTCAGCATTGCTAACCTATAAAAGTGATTTTTGGCAAAAGCTTCAGTAATCTACAGGCTTAACTAAACATAAAACAATCTACTTTCTTGTCTTTTGGACATTGTTGACAAGATCTTGCTGAAAAGGAAAATAAGCCTGGAATGACAGATATGAAGCATGAACATAAAGGTATAGTTAGAAAGTCCAGGTTCAAGTAGCACCTGCCCCAGAGGTGCGTCATAAACATGCATGAAATCAAGTTTGAATAAAATAACTGGAAAAAGGATTAGGTGGCTATATTTATGTTACTGGTACATTAAGAAAATGCAGCTGCTACATGGATGAACAATAAACAAGAGAATACATCCCTGAAAAATATGAAACATTGAGCACAATGAATAGGAATTATCTACTATAGAATAACAAGTGCATGTCATTTAACTGAAATTGTTACAACAGAGCCTGGAAATTGCTCTGTTGTTCCAGTCCCATTACTCAGGTCACAACATCAAAATGTTTTTTTCCCCAGTTACTAAGATGACCAATTAAATATCTTAACTATATCAGGCTTTAATCAACAAGATCGAACAACCAGGTTTCTTAATAATTGGCTTGTCAAAATAAAACCTATTCAATGAAGATGCACTAATTGGTTAACACATTGTCATACAGAAGTATAAATGCTATCCCTCTAAACATCCCCACGTCCCCGCTAAACAATTCCACTCCAGGGAAAAAAAGGGAGAAAAAGACAAACATTATCTGCAGAGATTGGCTTCCTGAAGAAAAAACACTGACCAATTGATTATTATTGATGTGTGAAGGACAAAGTAAAGGATGTTCTGGAGTCTGAAATAAAAAGGAGCGAATTGCTGGAGAAATTCAGCAGGTCTGATAGCATCAGTGGGGAGAAAGGGACTGCAGACACTGGAGATCAGAGTCCAGAGAGTGGTGCTGGAAAAGCACAGTGGCTCAGACAGCAACCTGAGGAGCAGGGGAATCGCCATTTCGGGCAAGAGCCCTTCATCATTGAGGTATTTGTGGGGAGAAAACAGTTACTGTTTCGAATGGATGACTCTTCATCTAAAATGATCGCTAAGAAAAAGTGGATCTCTCCTTCACTGTCTAATGATAGTTGAAATAAATTCCTTTTCTCAATCTTGAAAAACTTAATTGCTCCAAGCAATATTAATTATAAAGCATCTTTATAACAATATAAAAATAACTATTCACATCGTAAATGAAATATAAGGCTGAATTTTAAAAGAATTTGATTAAATGAAAACATTCTAATTTTGTGTAGGTCATCAGTGAGACCAGCTCAGAAATGTGATGTTCTAATTTAGGACTTTCGTACTTGGTGCCACTGAAGTCTCCCATAAACAAGTTTCACACCCCATCTGCCCGATAAACATAGTGATCCCTCTAAACCCTCACGATTGTACTTACTGGATATTTGATCTAACCACATAAGCAGTTTACCTGTCTTCATAAACAGAAGATCAGATAATTTACTGTGTTTATAAATTACTACTGACCTTTCTTAAATAATCCAAGTACAGATTTACAGTAACTATATACTTAATTGTTCTCAACCAAAATTTTAATATATTTCAAATGATACAAAACTAATTTGTCATATTTTAAAAAAACCAAATGTGAAAGAAGGGGGTAGTATCATGATCATTGACGTAGCAACAGACAAATATCTTGAATCCCCAGACAGCTGTCTATCCATACGAGGTATGTGAGGTATTTTTTCTAGCATTTTATATGTCTTCAAAGGGATTTGACAATGTTATTAAACTATTTGATCTGAACTATGTTCCAAAACCTGGGGACAAATTTTACAAATTCTGTCAACTCGTATAACTAGATTTTTGACATCACAAACAATATTTAGCAACTTCACAAAAAAAGGGCACAACTTCATAGCTAATGGTAGGAAAACAACAGACTCATATTTGGATCTTTTATTACTAAGCTTAAGAGGAGGCATGGTTGCTGGAGTGGTGCCACTTGAGATTAATTAGTATAGATGGGAGAGATAACCTGCCTGTCTGCTCAAATGAGGTCAAGAATGGTTATCAGAGGCTGTTCTTAAGGGGATTAAATGAGTAAGATTCTGAACAACAGCAAGATTCATGGAATGATAGTCCTCAGCTTGTGTATGTACTATTCTGTACAGCAATAACACCACTCAGAAATCTGACACCATTTGCTTAAATATTTATTGTTCATGATACAATTTAATTTAAACTAACTGGTTAAAAAAATTCACTTGCTTTATGTAAAATTAATCTGCACAACTGGACTTTTATTGTGAAACATACAATTATACATATGCAAAATTCCATATTCTGATTAGCTCCGGATCATGCTTTTAAACTGATCCAAGTAGTATGTGTACTAAAGGAAATGACCAAATACATGACCAAAGGAAATTGTACAGTGTAGGACTTGCCATGCATTGTACTGCTCATAGGCTGAGCTGGAACATTAAACTACTCTTTCTTTATGAAGTCACCTTCAATATTTTCAATCGGAAATGGCACACATGCTTTTATACTGTACTGTAAATTGAGGGGTCTCCAAATGATTTAATTTTCATAAATATTCATTAATTTTTTGGTGCTAACACTATTGATGAATTTTAAATAAATGGGACAATTCTGAAGGGAATAAAGAAAGGTTATGTACATAAACAAATCTTTAAAGCTGGCAGGAGAAGTTGAGAAAATGAGAAAGGCTTAGAAAAAGAGGCAAAGTCCCAGACTTTCATGGAGGAGCAAATTACTGCAGATGCTGGAATCTGTACTGAAAACAACAAATGCTCAAGACCACAGTGAGTCAAGCAGCATCGACGGAGAGAAAGCAGGCTAATGTTTCGAGTCTACATGACTCTCATCAGAACTGAAGTGCAGAGGAGACAAACTCCGCAGGCCATGAAACTGATGGGCAAGGTCCAACCACAGAAATCCCACCCCAATATCTAAGAGATCCAATTTTTGCCAGGGAGAGGGTTTGGGCCAAAATTCACAGGAGAGAAACCTGAAATTAGTATCATGATTTGGACTCCATGCAGAACTCAAAGTGATCTCATTTTCCCTGCTGCAAAGATCATAATCCACAGAGTAGATCAAAACACTCTTGAAGTGTGGACAATGTCTATTTAACTATCATGACTTGAAATTGTTTAAATTCCCAAATATTTAAAGATAACAGATTTTAAAAATAGGCTGAATGTACCAGTAACGATTAAAAATAAATCTGAATTATGTTGCTTCAGGTGCTCGTTGATGTAACACCTCTTCTTGCAGTTTCAATAGTAACTTATTAACATTCCCATAAGGTTATATGGCTTATATGGCTATCTTCCAAAATCTAAGAGATCTTATGAGAGAGTTTGAGTTCACAGTTTTATTGACTAACTAATGAGCAGATTAAAGGATTAATTGTGTTTGACATGGGTTATGAATAGAAGTTTGTTATACAAGAGATGAAGCACTTCAACTGTATAAAATGATTTGAATGGGCTTTCATGAAGTGGACTTTTTAAAAAAATAGTCAGTCATGAATTTTGTATGCGACTTTTCGAATTTTATTTTATCTCATTGCTATACGGAGGTTTGAATACGATAGTTTCTGGGTGAGTTGCCATATGACATTTAAAGAGTCTTGGGGGGAGAAAGGATGGGGATACAAGCTGAAGGGAAGGCATACATTGTCATGAAGACTGGGTAGATGAATAGCCTGAACTGGTATAAAGTGACATGGGGGCTATAAGGGGTCATGGGAATAAGCATGAGGCCAAAATGGTGACGGGGTGCTAGGAGTTAAGGCCAGACAGTCTAAAATTATATAACATCACTGGACCAAAATCTCAGAACTGAAGTGGCTGATCTAACCAGTCTGATTCATCATTCAATCGTTTCAATGGCTGCTTGCATTTCGCATCTCACAATAACTGACAGCATGTCACCTCTCCCAAGTGAAGCTAACAATATTCAGGAGCTTTTTTTAACCCATGAAGAAGGATTTTGATTTAGCTACCCGCTGTGGTGGCAAAAATCAGATTCAAATGTTACAATACTAAAGACCACCATGCAATCATATCATATCTGCACTAGCTCAACTAAGGGACATAGCCTTAGACATTCTTCTGCCTTTGCACATTGTGCTTTCCTATACACTTTCCCATTGCTCCATTATGCCTCAACTGAACCTGTCTCCATCATAATTCCAGGCAGTATATTCCAGACCCGATCTACTAATTGTTTCTCTCTCATCATAGTCATTCACTGCCAGATCTGGCTGGGCCACATAAACCACTATAATCTACTGCACAGTAGAAAGATAAACCACAACCTCTTTGTTCTTTTGCAAACACTCATTCTTACCGATGTGCATTGTGAAGCTTGTGGACTTCTTTGTCGCTGACATTAAGTGAATATGTCACTGCCATCCCTCCCCAGATGAAACTCCCTTGAAAGTCCCCCTCCCAAATTTGAATGTTTCTAGTTTTTCATCTATTTGCTCTTTCTCCAAATACTCTCTCCAAGCTAGTCTTCCCTCAACCCTACTTCCACTAAATCTTGGCCAAGCACAAATTCCTGCCTACCATGTTAGCTGATATTGTCAAATGTTTCTCTTTCCTCAAGTTCATCGCCCAAATACACACACATCTTCCAGAACTTCGTGTTTAAATTCCTCAAATCAATACTTCTAGATATTACTCTTATCAAAGTCACAAATTGCATCATGCAGGACTGTGACAAAAGTAAACTAACCCTCATCCTTCTCCATCTCTCTGCAAACTCAGACATAGTTGCCCACAAACCTTTTCCAACACCTCTCCAAAGACAGCCGGATGGCTGGGTCCGCAGTCAATTGCTTTCATTCTTATCTATCCAGTTATAGTCAGAGCATCACTTACAATGGCTTCTCTTTGAGCTTCTGCATGTTGGGTTTCCTTGGCTCGTAGCTCTTATCTATATGTTGTCCTTTGACAACATTATACAAAAGCACTGCCAGTTTCCACATACAGAGTAGTCATCTGTCACAGAATGTATCAACTTGCTCAATCATTACATTGTCTCATCACTAATGGACTACTTGAATGACATCCAGAATCAGATGAGGAAAACTTCCTCCATTAAGTATTGACAAAACTAAACCATCAATTATGTCCCCACTGAAATTTCTGCTCCTTCACCAACCAACTGAGCTCACAACTTTAATGTCATGCTTGGCACATAGAGGTTTCTGACCACAGACCATTAAGCTGCCTATTGCCACCTCAATAAAATCATGTGATTCTGACCTTGATTCGCCCTTGTGCCTTTATCACATCTAGTCTTGACTATTCCAAAGTCTCATTGGCTGGTTTCCTATGTTCTACCCTCTTAACTTGATTCTTTCAAAATATCTGCTGCCCATGTTCTCAGTTGCACCATGTATCATTTATCCAAAACTCATGTTTGGTGATCTACCCTGGCAATTGGTTAAATGACATCTTGAATTTTTTTTTGTTTTTAAACTAGTCCATGTCATGACCTTCCCTGTCCCTTTGATTTCCTCAGTCCAACAATGCTCCAATATATCCCCACTCAGCTAATTTTGGCCTCTTCAAGCCTTGCCAAATTTAATTGCTCCATCGTTGGGGTCTGCCTCTGGTTGCCTAGGTCACCAACCCTCGAATATCCTGTCCATCTACCTCATGTTCTTCCTTAAAACCTACTTGAGGAAACTTTTGGTCATCTAATCTAATAATATTTCTGAAAAAAAAACTGTGGCTTGAAACTTTTATTTCACAATGTTCCTGTTGGGAGTGCAAAATTGTATTAACGTGAAGTGTTACATAAACAAGTCAATACTGCTGGTTGTAACTAGTATGAGCGCCAGGGCTCCTAGTTTGAGACTAATCTAAAATAGCAACTTCAAAGAGCGTGCAAATCGGATGAACCCTTTAAATTCATTTCTAATTAAAGGTCAGCGGTTATTCGCCCTCATTCCTGAATTGCTATTTCAAATATGCCCCAATCTGTCTAGTTGAAACACACAGCTAACCTTTGCAATTTCACACTCCTCCTTAGACGCACTAGAAAGTATTACATGTAATGAGCACATAGCGCGAAATATTTAATCGCAGCTTAAATATTAGAATCCTGATTTTAACAATTGAACTTGGCAGGGACATTCTTTCGCAGTAGAACAGTCCAGGGTGTACTGACGGAAAACGCCGATACCTCCCAGTTCTAATTTTACTGTCGGTCCAGTTATTAAACAAACCGACTGTAATTATCACCAAGACTCGGCGTTTCTTA
The DNA here is from genome assembly GCF_037043375.1 of Chiloscyllium plagiosum. Lineage (NCBI taxonomy): Eukaryota > Metazoa > Chordata > Chondrichthyes > Orectolobiformes > Hemiscylliidae > Chiloscyllium > Chiloscyllium plagiosum. Next base: position 27,063,033 of record NW_028270157.1, on the reverse strand, counting down.
AAGACCACTCCGTCCTCCATCAGCCGCAACCTCTGCAACTCTGGTGGGAGGGGGGAGAGAAGGGCGAAGAAAATGTTCTTTTTCAATCTGTTTCTTTTCAAGTCTTGCAGTAAGCAAACGGGAAATTGACGTTAAAGAAAATGTATTGCGAAATGTAACCTATCAGTAGCTTCTGCGCGCGTTTAACATATTCACAAAAAAACACACTGCCGTCCCCAGCATCAGCAGATCTCTCGCCAAACCGTCACTGTGGTCCATTAACGCTACAGGGAACATAAATACTGAAAAGTAAAGACCAATCACACTTCAAGCCGCAAGCCTTCCAAACTACAATTTTATTTCTTTTGCGACAGATTGAGGAAACACTCGGGAGGATTGTGCGGATAGATTAAGACTCTTGCCTTACCTCTTTCCAGCATAAGCGGCTGCAGTGTTGTCGCCATGTCTGCAGCAGCCTCAGAAAAGGAGGAGGGAGATCGCAGGGAGTGTGAGAAAGAGAGCACCGGCTGGAGTGACGCGGCTCACACTGCAGCCACGAGGGGCTTACAGAGAGAGAGAGAGAGAGAGGAACAACGTTCATCAGACACACACACACACACAACCCACCCCCCAAAGCACCTCACCCAGGGTGGCCTGAGCGAGGCACTTCCTCGTACATTACTATGTAACACTGGAAATGTGAACGACCTGAGACGCGCTGCTCAGTATCATGCATTTCCACTGCAACACTCCTTGGCCGATTAGAAATTGGCAGCAGCAGAGACAAGTTCAGATATTCAAATCTGTTTAAAATTTCATAAGTTTGTGACGGAATTGAGAGACTGAAGAACTGCTAAGACATACAAAATATCAATTTCGAGACATTAAATTTAGTGAATTTACCAAGAGGTCCCTTCTCTCCTTCACCTGCCCAAAATCAAAGCCAGTGAAAAAAAAACTCATCGAGGGAAATGAGAAGGAACGACTACCTTCTTAGACAGAGATGAAGGTTGAAACGTCAGATGTCTACTCAACATTGAAGAATACAGACACCATCCCACTGGGCCAACCAAGATCCTTATTCCATTGGTTCATGCAGCTGTCCAAACCAACATCAATGTTCTCAATAAGAATTATGTAATATTGCATCGTGACAACACAAAATGGGAGATCCACCAAATATTTCTTTAAAGCTGCATTTCAAAAGTGCTTGGGCAATTCAATGGGCTTCATCAAAATTTTCTAAACTTATTTTCCATAATAAAGTACAGCAGAACTTTCAATCATGGCCAATATATTCCTCAACACCATTCTCCTGCCTTCTCCATACAATCATAGATCCCCTTATTGATAAGAACCTATCAACCTCTGTAATAAATACACTCATGTATTGACTTATGTTTGAAGTCTATAATTTATATATTGCCTTTCATGACCAATGAACATCTCAGAGTGATTTGCTGCTAATGAATTACTTTTGAAGTAGATTGGAATTGGAAATTGGAAGCATAGCTAATTGGAAACATAGCAGATTGCAGTTTGAAGGGTTTACTATGCACAATGTGTTAATCTTTGAGGAGAAAGTGAGGTCTGCAGATGCTGGAGATCAGAGCTGAAAATGTGTTGCTGGAAAAGCGCTTTTCCAGCAACACATTTTCAGCTCAACAATGTGTCAATGACTAGATAATCTGCCTTTGTGATGTTCACTCAGGAACAGACATTGGCCGAATACAATGGATAACTCCCCCTGCTCTTCCAAATAATGCCATCATTAAATATTTGATTTCCAACTCGGAAAGGGCTTTTGGTTTAATGTCTCATTTGAACAAATCTGTGTCTGATGATCCTACCCCATTAGCTTCCTGACAAAGGAGCAGCTCTCTGAAAGCTTGTACTTCAAAATAAACCTGTTGGACGATAACCTGGTGTTGTGTGATTTTTAACTTTGTCCACCCCAGTCCAACACCAGCACCTCTACATCATTTGAAAGAGGCACGTACAACAGTGCTGAACTCTCTGGGACTTCACTGGAATATCAGCCCAGATTTTTGAGCTCAAGACCAGGAGTGCAAATTCAAACCAGACTTATCACTGAATTCAAGGCATTATCACATAACTCCATATCCAGCTATCCCATTAAGTTTCCTTAAATCATTTCAATCTGGTTTCTGCTCACCCATTTTCAAGATCATCATGGCTAAAGCCACTAATGATTGAACTTACTGAATGCTAAGGTTGAATTTAGGAGTCATTGAATACTCCAAAATAGTGATCAATGTCAATCAATAGGTTCATTCAAATCCATAATGATAGTGAGGACTGTAGATATTGGAGGAGTCACAGTTAATAAAGTGTGGTGTTGGAAGAAACACAGCAGGTCAAGCAGCAGCTGAGGAGCAAGAGAGTCGATGTTTCTGGCTTAATGATGAAGGTTAAGCCCGAAACATCGACTCTCTTGCTCTTCAGATGTTGCCTGACCTGCTGTGCTTTTTCCAGTGTCACAATTTGTTGTCCCATAATGTAATTAGACAGGGAAAGCACACAAACGGGTGACAGCAATTTACTGGTTCCAGAAGGCAAACAGATTGATGAAGCTAATCTGTGCAGCTGGAGGTATCAGCTTCTTTCATCTTTCTGAAGTAACTGAGGTGCTAAGAAGCTCTTATTTTGGTCTTCCTCCATCTGAAAAACCCAATGCTAGACAAGATTGCATCGTTTATTCCTGAGTACCTATTATATGTTTTGTGGGGCAACTTGCTTGAATAGCTTTGGCCAGTGACCAAAGGACAAATGTCCAAGGTGCCACCTCCCTGCTGTCCATCAGTTTGGCTGCAGTCAACTTCAGCTTTTCTCATGCTGGAAGCCATTAATTAACACCAAATAGACACTCAAATATAAAAGGGGTACACAAAGTGCCACAGAATTCTCTGGAGTAATATCAATATAGTTAATAACTTTGCCTCATCTGGGCACTTTGTATTTTTCCAATGACATAAAAGAGGTAATTGTTCTGCCAGTGATCTTAGGTCACGCATATGAACACCATAAGAATTCTATAAATTTTAATGAAAATTATCATTTGAGTATTGTTGGAAAAGACATGTAACAGTATAATTGTTGGATTCCCCTTATATTGGCATTCTTGCAAATCTTCCGATGAGTACAAGATGAAAGTTTTAAACAAAATGTATCTTTTATATCAGCAATACTCAAGTTCTGTATTACCAAATGACTAAAATTACAATGCAAAATGTTATTACAAAGATCATGGAATGTTATTTTTTTCATCCTTGAAATTACTACTCAACAAAATCAATTGTTCAATTTTCATCCAATAGCTATCTTATCCCTGTGGTAGTGCTCCAACTTGATTCCACTCCTATTTACTCCAGTTAAATCAGAACATTTCTGTAAGGACTTTCTCTTGCCATTACACAATCTTCTTGATCATGCAACAAAGATTCATCCTGGGCTCCAACCTTCTTCTAGTCTATGTGTGCCCTGAGTGATATCATTTGGAGACATGTGGTTTGTGAATGGGAAAAAAAATCAGTAAATACACCATCATCCATGGCATATGCAAGCATACTGTTATGAAGCTGTCAAACCAGTATGGGGTGAATTTCTCTACCAACTTCCAAAAGCCTTGTGATTGACTGTGTAGAGTCCTTGGTCAGGTGAACAGGCCTGGTGTTGAGGTTCTTGTTTGGTTATTGTCATTTCTCCTAGAGTTATATAAATGCAAACTATATCAGTGCTTCCTCAATCATTCCTGAAACTGTATTGAATGTCCGACAACATGTCCAGGATGAAGTACTCCACTAATTAGTTCAGAATGATCCCCAACAATGATTTTGCTGGTGCTGGAGAGGAATAAGATTCCTCAATGATTGTTGCAAAGTTAGTCAGTCCAATGCCCCTTCTACAGATGGATAGTGGCAGCATCTTGGTATTCTCATGGGATGGCTCCTTCCTCCCATGTAAATTAAAATAGTTCAGAGAATTTCTTTACCAGGTGTTAACCTCCAGTTACATAGCCTCTGCCTGTTATAGTATTAGAGTTCAGCTCTACATAAGCAACCTTTGGAACAATGTATCTGCGTCATGCCAAGATGTTCAACCACTTTTCTTCAACTGCCTTCAGAAGCTTCTGAAATTCGGATGGCAATACAAAATACCAGTAACTGAGGTGATCAACTCAGCTAGCACACCATATGGAGAAAGCTACAACTGAGTTGGGCTGGTCTTGTAGTCAGAATGCCAGAAACCTGCTCACCAAAACAAATCCTCTGGTCTCTGGATTGTCAGAAGCTAGACATATGACCCAAGACACACATTGGGAATCCTTGAAGACCCTACAAACTGTCCTCCATGGAAATTGCTTACAAGGGGTAATTGGTCTCCTTCCTGAGGCCCTCTGCAAAACACTTTGACTCAATTCCACAATCATTACTTGGATAAGTTTTGAAGGAAATATCAGACAATTTGACCCCCAATCATTACACTGACTTCCCCAATCCCGAGTCTTCATCCCAATACCTCCTAACACCAAACACCACATCAACTAATCCTCAGCTGAATCTTACACAAACTAACTACTCCTCTGAATATGCTGCCACCCTAATTTCTTACCATCTTCTGACTAGTCCTCCAATCCAACCCAATAACCCCTAACAATGTTACTCCTGAATACCTAACTATCCTAACATCTACCAAACAACAGCCCCTGACCTGACTTTTCTATCTCCTGAGCTCTTGATGAAGGGTCAACTCTACTGCTCCTTACATGCTGCCTGCTGTGCTTTACCAGTGCCAACTTTTCAACTCTGACTCTCCAGTATTTGCAGTCCTTACTATCTCCTTGTTTAGCTCATGATCTATCTATGACCTATCTATAACCCACCCATCCCCTTATCCAAATATCAGTCTCACACATCTACCACCTCACCCAGCAGCCTCCTAATCACCTACTAGCCTCCACCTCAACCAAAATGCTATTCTATGCAATTTCCAAATCACTCACCTAATACACCCAGCTGTCATCTGGCCCACCTCCCACTTACACATCACTTGTATTCATCCATTTACCAATATTCATACTGAACATTTAAATAACCAGATGGCAGGAAATGTCATAAAACGTCAACATATACTTTCTTACCCCAACTCTGCTTTGCTGCAGCAAACGTCTCCGATGTACACTGCATTCCATATTTCTGGGACTGTAAGTGCTGGAAAAACTGCAAAGCAATGTGGAGCAGTGTCAAGGTAGGTGAACATTTGAGTGGAGTGACAATCCAACAATGATTGCCACTTCTTGGAAGAATGAAGCCTTTGAGGCTGAGGTGCATTGGAATTGAAAAGTTGGAATATTTCATCCTTTTCTCCCTCCTCATTAAAGTTAATTGGCCTGAAACATTAATTTTGTTCTTTCTCTACAGATGTTGCATGACCTATTGAGTATTTCAAGCAATTTCCATTTTTACTTAGCACCTTTATTGGTGCATGAAGTCTTTGGCATATGCTATTTATACATACAGAGAAGGGATGAAATAATTATCATGTAGGATGTCAAATATTGGTGCATTACGAGGCAATTCAGCTTTTTATATCAGATTTATTAAATGTTATTGTGATTAAAATACTTCATTTTGTTTTTTGTACAATACAAACACAGATGCCATAACCCAAGATCACAGAGCTGGGTACAGTCAATTCATACGGGAAATACATAAAATGTTACAGGGCACTGACAAGAGTGGAAGATCTATCAATCAGTCTATGAACTTTATAAGAAATATGTTTTCTTAAAACAGTTGCCTGTGGTTGAGCAATGGGTCACAGAAATAAGAAGTAGATATGGTTAACCGGAAGTCAATTCTCTTAAAAAATGCTAGGTCATTATTGCTCAAGCCCACAGTGAAAAATGTTCATAATATTGAAGAGAAGGTGCCCACATTACTAAGGAAGGTTCTGGCCTAGCCAGGGAGAACACATAATCCAATTTGATTACCTTTATTCATTATATGCAGATTTGCGCAGTCTGAGAAGGATCAACAGCTCCCACTGTGAGCTATTACTGACTATCCTGCAGCCAACAAAAGAATGATTATATATTTCACAAAGCAAACTGGATAAATAGATCTCCTTTAAATCTAGTAAACTTTTTAAAAATAATGACTTCATGTTTTAATGGTAATGGTTTAACGTATTTTTCAAATTTGCTGGATTTGCAAATGTATGTAATGCAATTAATTTAGGGTAATACATCCTTTCTACGTGTCCCACAGAAAAGATTTCTTGCAAGTTCTTGCAGTTCCCTTATGTTGTGATGCTTAAAACCTAAAATCATTACATTTGTTCATGACTTCAAGGTGCATTTCTTGCTCTTGTATCATATAGTGAAAACATTTTGTGCACAGACACTATAAATCATTTTTGTGAGAAACTGAAGTAAATAGGTCAAATGTCAAAACATAATTTCAGTCCTTCACTTTTTATCAAATACATTTAGGGTTGACTTCCCCAAAATGGCCTCTAGCTTGTTTTGGCAAATGTAATACTTTCTTCTATTAACTTTGACAAATGACGCAAAGTTAAGAAAAATGTGCGGAGTACAGTTTTGTAGCTTTTAATGTGTCTGTGACCAGGAAGATTCTAATATTTGAAGTTGTTCCACTGTTTTTTTTTGTCACACAGGAACAGTCTCTTGTTCTTACAGCACTTAACATGGATGATTCAGAAAATACTGCTAAAACATGCTGGAAATATACAAAATGTAAGGGCATACCATGTTCACAAATCATAACTTAAGATTTTCTAGCACTCCACTATTGGCTTGTAAGAAAAATCAACATGGATATTGGAAAGGTATGTCTGTGGGTACTATCAAAAATGTATAAAATTCTGATTTCATATGCACAATTAGCCAACATCCAAAGTTATTTCATAATTATAGCACCCTTGAAATGCCCCAAATATCTTTGCAGTAAATTAAATATTTTTGAAATATTGTCACCATTGTCAACTTGGCAATCAAAAGAAAAAAAAAGTACCTTTAATTACTTTAAGCCACTTTGCAGCCAGTTAGATTCTTTTGAAATATCATTCCTGTTGTAATGTGGAAAAGACAGTAGATATGAGAAAAAATTACCAGTTAAACAATTTTTGGTCTCTGGCTGGAGTGATAAATATTGGCCAGGTCAATAGGAGAATGCTTCCTATTTCCTTTGACAGGTTTCATGTAATCTTGTCAATTCAACTCAGAGAGCAGACTGGCCTTTGTTTTAACCTCTCTTCCAGCCAGAACAGTTTTTTTGCTCTTCCACACTCCATGAAAGTACTGTCAAGATTCAGACTTGAATTCCTGCTGTTTGCCCTTACCTGATCACCTCTCCACATCCATCTCTTGCCCTGTAGCATTTGCTCAGGGATCAGCTCATCATTTGAGCCACTTGACATTGATGGCTTCAAACGTTATGAACTACTTCTGTAGGTGCAATCAGCATGTACAGCTCCTGAAACAGTTGGATTGTCAGCTATTAAAAATAGCTGAGTATTTAGAGTTCAGGAGGAGCACGTACCTGTGAAAATGAATGATAAGGATTGCAAGATTTTGGATGACAAGTAAAATTGAAAGCTTAATAAAAAGGAAAAGGAGGCATAGGAAACCGAAGATAGACAGAGCTCAAAGATAGCAGGAAAGAATTCAAACAGGGATTAAGGAAAGCTAAAAAGGGCCATGAAATGTCTTTGGCAAACAGGATTAAGGAAAATCCCAAGGTGTTTTACATATATAAGGAGCAGGAGGGTAGCTAAGAAAGGGGTAGGACGACTAAAGGACAAAGAAAGGAATGTATGCTTATAGCTGGAGGAAATAAGTAGGTCATAAATGAATACTTTTCATCGGTATTCATAAAGGAGAAGGTATGGTGGATGGTGAATCTTGGAAAGGGTTTGTAGAACTTCTAGGGTGTATCAATATAAAAAAAAGTTTTGGATGTTTGAAAAGTATTAAAGTAGACAAGTCCCCAGACCTGATGGATCTATCCCAAAATGCTGAGGGAGGCAGGTCAGGAAATTGCTGGGGCCTTGTATAAAAAACTTTGTATCCTCTTTAGCCAAAGAAGAGGTCCCAGAGGACTTGAGAACAGCACATCTTGTTCTTTTGTTTAAGAAGGGCAAGAGCGATAATCCAGGAAATTAGAGGCCAGAGAGGCTTACATCAATGGTAACTAAATTATTGGAGAAGATTCATAGGGATAAGATTTACTCTTTTTTTGGAAACACATGGTCTTATTAGTGATAGACCTTGGAGTGCCGATTCATAGCTTCTTGAAAGTGGAGTTGCATGTAAATAGGATAGTGAAGCCGTTTGGTATGCTTTCCTTTATTGGTCAGAGTATTGAGTACAGGAGTTGGGAGGTCATGTTGCGGCTGTACAGGACATTGTTTGGGTCACTGTTGGAATACTGCGTGCAATTCTGGTCTCCTTCTTATTGGAAAGATGTTGTGAAACTTGAAAGGGTTCAGGAAAGATTTACAAGGATGTTACCAGGGTTGGAGGATTTGAGCGATAGGGAGAGGCTGAACAGGCTAGGGTTGTTTTCCCTGGAGCGTCAGAGGCTGAGGGGTGACCTTATAGAGGTTTACAAAATTATGAGGGTCATGGATAGGGTAAATAGGCAAAGTCTTTTCCCTGGGGTCAGGGAGTCCAGAACCAGAGGGCATAGGTTTAGGGTGAGAGGGGAAAGATATGAAAGAGACCTATGGGGCAACTTTTTCATGCAGAGGGTGGTATGTGTATGGAATGAGCTGCCAGAGGAAGTGGTGGAGGCTGGTACAATTGCAACATTTAAGAGGCATTTGGATGGGTATATGAATGGGAAGGGTTTGGAGGGAAATGGGCCGGGTGCTGAAGCCTACATGGATAATAACTGTTGCTCCTGTGGATGGGATCTTCGGTGAAGGCGCTGTGAGTGAGTAGAGTAGTGTAATGTAGTGTAATGTAATTTAATTTTATTCAACTGTAATTTAATTGAATACTTTTTTTAATTTGAGTTTATTTTAACTTGGGTTAAGTTAAGAGTGACACAAGCCGGGAAGAGGCAAACAGTTTTTAGTTTAGAAAGGCATCATGTGTCGGCACTGTCGCAGTGGGCCAAAGGGCTTGTTGTACTTTCTTTGTTCTTTGCATTTGACCAATGGTTAACATTTGTATTCACTTGTGTTAACAAGTGAAATGTTCACCTAAATATGCAAAGTTATTCCTATAGACATTGAAATTACCCTTGTCGCCATTGGAATGTCACAGTTTGAAATTGCTCACAACTGCCAAGTAATAACCTGAATTAATTAACATCACCATCTTGAAAGTCATCAACATAGTCGAATCAATCTCTGTGTAGCTTTTTGACTTTAAAGTTAATCTTTTCTTTGATTTTGCAGTCTATGCTTTGGCTTTTGTCCTGTTCCTTATATTCTGTTACTTGAATCATAGGTGTTTACAGCACAGAAGGAGTCATAGAGTCATAGAGTCATAGAGATGTACAGCATGGAAACAGACCCTTCGGTCCAACCCGTCCATGCCGACCAGATATCCCAACCCAATCTAGTCCCACCTGCCAGCACCCGGCCCATATCCCTCCAAACCCTTCCTCCTCATATACCCATCCAAATGCCTCTTAAATGTTGCAATTGTACCAGCCTCCACCACATCCTCTGGCAGCTCATTCCATACACGTACCACCCTCTGCGTGAAAACGTTGCCCCTTAGGTCTCTTTTATATCTTTCCCCTCTCACCCTAAACCTATGCCCTCTAGTCCTGGACTCCCCGACCCCAGGGAAAAGACTTTGCCTATTTATCCTATCCATGCCCCACATAATTTTGTAAACCTCTATAAGGTCACCCCTCAGCCTCCGATGCTCCAGGGAAAACAGCCCCAGCCTGTTCAGCCTCTCCTGTAGCTCAGATCATCCAACTCTGGCAACATCCTTGTAAATCCTTTCTGAACCCTTTCAAGTTTCACAACATCTTTCCGATATGAAGGAGACCAGAATTGCACGCAATATTCCAACAGTGGCCTAACCAATGTCCTGTACAACTGCAACATGACCTCCCAACTCCTGTACTCAATACGCTAATGAATAAAGTAAAGCATACCAAACGCTGCCTTCACTATTCTATCTATCTGCGACTTCACTTTCAAGGAGCTATGAACCTGCACTCCAAGGTCTCTTTGTTCAGCAACACTCCCTAGGACCTTATCATTAAGTGTATAAGTCCTGCTAAGATTTGCTTTCCCAAAATGCAGCACCTCACATTTATCTGAATTAAACTCCATCTGTCACTTCTCAGCCCATTGGCCCATCTGGTCAAGATCCTGTTATAATCTGAGGTAACCCTCTTTCGCTGTCCACTACACCTCCAATTTTGGTGTCATCTGCAAACTTACTAATTGTACCTCTTATGCTAGAATCCAAATCATTTATGTCAATGACAAAAAGTAGAGGGCCCAGCACCGATCCTTGTGGCACTCCACTGGTCACAGGCCTCCAGTCTGAAAAACAACCCTCCACCACCACCCTCTGTCTTCTACCTTTGAGCCAGTTCTGTATCCAACTGGCTAGTTCTCACTGTATTCCATGAGATCTAACCTTGCTAATCAGTCTCCCATGGGGAACCTTGTTGAACGCCTTACTGAAGTCCATATAGATCACACCAACTGCTCTGCCCTCATCAATCTTCTTTGTTAGTTCTTCAAAAAACCCAATCAAGTTTGTGAGACATGATTTTCCACGCACAAAGCCATGTTGACTATCCCGAATCAGTCCTTGCCTTTCCAAATACATGTACATCCTGTCCCTCAGGATTCCCTCCAACAACTTGCCCACCACCGAGGTCAGGCTTACTGGTCTATAGTTCCCTGGCTTGTCCTTACCACCCTTCTTAAACAGTGGCACCACGTTAGCCAACCTCCAGTCTTCCAGCACCTCACCTGTGACTATCGATGATACAAATATCTCAGCAATCCCTTCTCTAGCTTCCCACAGAGTTCTCAGGTACACCTGATCAGGTCCTGGGGATTTATCCACTTTTATCCATTTCAAGACATCCAGCACTTCCTCTTCTGTAATCTGGACATTTTGCAAGATGTCACCATCTATTTCCCTACAGTCTATACCTTCCATATCCTTTTCCACAGTAAATACTGTTGCAAAATATTCATTTAGTATCTCCCCCATTTTCTGTGGCTCCACACAAAGGCTGCCTTGCTGATCTTTGAGGGGTGAAAATGTGTTGCTGGAAAAGCGCAGCAGGTCAGGCAGCATCCAAGGAGCAGGAGAATCGACGTTTCGGGCATAAGCCCTTCTTCAGGAATCTGCAGTCCTCACTTTCTCCTCGAATCTGCAGTCCTCACTTTCTCCTCGAATCTGCAGTCCTCACTTTCTCCTCGATTTCTGCATTCCTCACTTTCTCCTCGATGATCTTTGAGGGGCCCTATTCTCTCCCTAGTTACCCTTTTGTCCTTAATATATTTGTAAAACCCCTTTGGATTCTCCTTAATTCTATTTGCCAAAGCTATCTCATGTCCCCGTTTTGCCCTCCTGATTTCCCTCTTAAGTATATTCCTACTTTCTTTATACTCTTCTAAGGATTCACTCGATCTATCCTGTCTGTACCTGACATATGCTTCCCTCTTTTTCTTAACTAAACCCTCAATTTCTTTAGTCATCCAGCAGTCCCTATAGTTACCAGCCTTCCCTTTCACCCCAACAGGAATATACTTTCTCTGGATTCTCGTTATCTCATTTCTGAAGGCTTCCCATTTTCCAGCCGTCCCTTTACCTGCAAACATCTGCCTCCAATCAGCTTTTGAAAGTTCTTGCCTAATACCGTCAAAATTGGCCTTTCTCCAATTTAGAACTTCAACTTTTAGATCTGGTCTATCCTTTTCCATCACTATTTTAAAACAAATAGAATTATGGTCACTGGCCCCAAATTGCTCCCCCACTGACACCTCAGGCACCTGCCCTGCCTTATTTCCCAAGAGTAGATCAAGTTTTGCACCTTCTCTAGTAGGTACATCCACTTACTGAATCAGAAAATTGTCTTGTACACACTTAAGAAATTCCTCTCCATCTAAACCTTTAACACTATGGCAGTCCTAGTTGATGTTTGGAAAGTTAAAATCCCCTACCATAACCACCCTATTATTCTTTCAGATAGCTGAGATCTCCTTACAAGTTTGTTTCTCAATTTCCCTCTGACTATTAGGGGGTCTATAATACAATCCCAATAAGGTGACCATCCCTTTCTTATTTCTCAGTTCCACCCAAATAACTTCCCTGGATGTATTTCCGGGAATATCTTCCCTCAGCATAGCTGTAATGCTATCCCTTATCAAAAATGCCACTCCCCCTCCTCTTTTGCCTCCCTTTCTATCCTTCCTGTAGCATTTGTATTCTGGAACATTCAGCTGCCAGTCCTGCCCATCCCTGAGCCATGTTTCCGTAATTGCTATGATATCCCAGTCCCATGTTCCTAACCATGCCCTGAGTTCATCTGCCTTCCCTGTTAGGCCCCTTGCATTGAAATAAATGCAGTTTAATTTATTAGTCCTACCTTGTCCCTGCCTGCCCTGACTGTTTGACTCACTTCTTGTCGTGGTTCTGTTCGCCGAGCTGGGAATTCGTGTTGCAGACGTTTCACAACACACTTCACATTCAACAACCAAATATATGAACAATCAACAGCACACCCTTGGGCTCACCCATCTCTGGACTCATAGCAGAACCAGTAATGCAAAGATTAGAACAAACAGTCTTACCACAAATTCAACCCAAACTCTGGGTCAGATATGTGGATGACACCTTTGTAATCATTAAAAACACAGAAATAGAGAACACACACCGGATCATCAACGCCACACTCACAGGAACCCGATTCACTAGAGAGGAAGAAAAGGACAACCAACTCCAATTCCTAGATGTGATGGTACAGAGAACACTGAACGGAGATTTCACCACAAAGGTATACAGGAAAGCCACACACACAGACCAAGTCCTAAACTACGAAAGCAACCACCCCAACACACACAAAAGAAGTTGCATCAAGACACTGTTCAAAAGGGCCACAACACACTGCAGTACACCAGAACTGCAAAAAGAGGAAGAAGAACACCTATACAATGTATTCGCCAAAAACGGATACCCGCGCAATTTCATCAACAGATGCCTAAGGGAAAGACAACGGAACAAGGACATGCCGCAACCCAAAGGACTAGCCACACTACCATATATCAAGAGCATTTCCGAACTGACAGCCAGACTACTGCGACCACTAGGACTCATAACACAAACCAACAGCCACTCTCAGACAACAACTCACCAGAACGAAGGAACCGATACCCAGCTTGAGCAAAACCAATGTAGTGTACAAAATCCCATGCAAGGACTGCACAAAACACTATATAGGACAAACAGGAAGACAGCTAACGATCCGCATCCATGAACACCAACTAGCCACGAAATGACACGACCAGCTATCCTTAGTAGCCACATACTCAGATGACAAGCAACATGAATTCAACTGGGACAACACTACTATTATAGGATAAGTCAAACAGAGAACAGCCAGGGAATTCCTAGAGGCATGGCACTCATCCACAGATTCAATCAATAAGCACATCGACCTGGACCCAATATACTGGCCACTGAAGCGGACAGCTGGAACTGACAACCGGAAGCGGCAGATACAAACCACTACAAATGCTGGAGGAAAGATCACAGAAGCACTTCACAAGAGGCTCCCAAGCACTGAGGTTGTCACCTAGACGGGACGAAACGTCTGCAACACAAATTCCCAACTCGGCGAACAGAACCACAACAACAAGCACCCGAGCTACAAATCTTCTCACAAACTTTGACTCACTTCTGTTCTCAGCTGTACCCGTCTCAGATCGATCTCTTTCCTCACTATCTCCTTGGGTCCCAACCACCCCCCCACCTTACTAGTTTAAATCCTCCCAAGCAGTTCTAGAAAATTTCCCTGTCAGTATATTTCAATTTAGGTGCAATCCATCCTTCTTATACAGGTCACTTCTACCCCAAAAGAGATTCCAATGATCCAAAAATGTGAATCCTACTCCCATACACCAGCTCCTCAGCCATGCATTCATCTGCTCTATCCTCCTATTCCTGCCCTCACTAGCTCGTAGCACTGGGAGTAATCCAGATATTACTACCCTTGAGGACTTCCTTTTTAAAAATTCTACCTAACTCTCTGTAATCTCCCTTCAGAGTCTCAACCTTTTCCCTTTCAATGTCGTTGGTTCCATCATGTCTGTGCCAGTCAACAAAGATCTGTCTTTTCTTAAATATATATTCATTGAAAATTTTTTACTCTTTTACAGAAAAGAAAACAAAATGTTATAAAAGTACAAATACACAGAAAAGTAGAAATAATACCACATTGCAGCAATATTAACAATAAACTACTTACTATTCTTTGGGATACAATTGTCTCACATTAACTTACCTTAACCCAAGTTAAAATAAACTCAAATTAAATAAAATCATGTTAAATTAAATTACAATCTAATAAAATTAAATCACATTACACTATTCTACTCCATCTACCGCACCTCCACCAAAGCTCCCATCCATGGGAGCAACAGTTATTATACCCATATTTAGTAGGCCCTCTCCCCTGGGGTCCCTGGACCACCAAATATGGCCCTCGCGGCTATATGAAGGCCCTAATCAGTATTGCCGATAGGTCCATGTCTACGTAATTTAGAAATGGCCGCCATGTCTCATAAAATTGCTCTGTTCCATGGTGCACCATATCCGTCAGATAATCTTGGGGACATGCTCCATCATAAGTCTGCACCACCCTGCAAGACCTGGAGGTTTTTCTGATATCCAGTTCATTAGAATGTTCTTCCTCGCACAGTATGTAAGAATGTTAAATAGCCTTTTCCTGTACTCACCCAGAGAGGGCAGATTTCGTAATCCCAAAAGAAGAGATACTGGATCCTGCTTAACCTCAATTCCCAGGATCTTCTCCAGCTCATTCACTATGGCACCTCAATATCTGCGAATCTTGTAGCAACACCAAAAGCAATGTGTGAGGGTGCCTAAAAGGAAACTGCATTCTGTTCTTCAGCTTCAGTACTTCCACCAATCTCCCTGCGGGCATGACTTCTGACTTTGTAAAATTTATCCTGTATCCTGAAAAAACTGCCACATGTTTTGTATTAGCCAGGGTACAGACCTTTCCAGGTTAGCCAGAAACAGAAGGACATCATCTTCATAAAGAATAATTTTGTATTCCTCAATTCCCACCTTTGGTGCCACTATTTCAGGGTCTTTCGGATGGCCTCCACCAATGGCTCAATTACCAAGGTAAACAGCAGCGGCGAGAGAGGACATCCCTGTCGGCTGCCTGTTCCCCCACCAAAGTTGTTTGATTTGACACCATTCGTGAAAACTGCCACCTTGGAGTCTCTATATAACACTGCACCCACCTGCTGAAGGCACGCCCAATCAAAACAGTAGAGAACATCAAAGAGATATGATCATTCCACCCAATCAAAAGCCTTTTCTGCATCCAGGGAGACCACCAAACCTGGAATCAATCGCTGCTGATATACTTGCACTATGTTTAATACCCTCCTGATATTATTGGAAGATATATTGTGGCTGTTGATAAAACCTGTCTGGTCCTCTTTTATAATAACAGGGAACAACCTCAGAGCCAGGACTTTTGATAAAATCTTGAAGTCTATCTTCAACAACGGGATAGGTCTGGACGACGCGCCATCCTCAGGGTCTATCCCTTTCTTTAAAATAAGGGAGATATTGGTCTCCCTATGAGAGGGCGGAAGGCGGTCCTGGCTATATAAATGACTATACATCTCCAGAAGGGATTCGGCTAATGTGTATAAACACCTTGTAAAACTACTCGGGAACCCGTCTGGACAGGGTGCCTTGCCACCTTGGAACTGAGTTTCTGCCTCTTGCACCTCGTGTTTCATCAGAGGTACATTTAAAAGGGAGGCCTGCTTTCCGTTTATACTGGGGATCCAGGTTTTCAAAAGGATTCCATTCTCACTAGTCCAGTCCCACAGCCCTCCGACCGGTATAACTCTGCATAGAGTTCCTGAAATTTGGCATTAATCTTTTTCAGCTCGCGAATGATGTTGCCAGTTCTCTCCCAAACAGACATAATGGACTATGGAGCACTTTTCTTCCTAGTCAGATAAGCCAGGTATTTGAACAGCCTTTGCTATGCAAAGGAGATCCCTCTCTCCGCCGCTTATGTGAGCATTGAGTCCAGACCACAAATGGTCCGTTATAATTTGCCGACTCGGCTGCCTTCAGCGAGGCTTCAAGCATCCGCCACTGCTTTTCTCTCTCCCTCTTTCTTATTGTTGAGTATGAAATAATCAGACCACTTAAATAGTAATGTTCCCACTCCTGTAGGCCAACACCAAGTCTAAATAAACTGACAGAACAAAGAACATATCAATTCTTGTGTGGCACTTGTATGGGTTGGAGTAAAGGGTAAAATCCCTCCCAGCAGGGTGGAGACACCTCCACACATCCACTAGCCTCAACTCCTTACACAAGTCTACTAACTGTCTAGACTGCAGAGGTGTGTCCGATAGACCTCTTGGCATCCTGTCTACCCAAGGGTACATGAGACGATTAAAGTCTCTTCCTGTAATAGTATAGTGCGCCTCAAGAACCATTAATTTAGAGACCACTTCAACTACAAATTTAAGAGGATGCGCCGGAGGACAGGAAACGCTCAGGTTGCCATACTCCTCTTCGTGTACCAGAACCTTGAGAATGATGAACAGTCCATACTCATCCTTGATTTGATCTATCACCTGAAATGGGAGGTGCCTTTGTACCAGTATGGCCACTCCATTGCTTTTGAAGTTGAAGGAAGAGACGAATACCCGACTATATTCTCCACCTGCAATAAGTTCACTAGGTAACATCATCAGTGAGCCACCAGATGAAGCACTGGTAGTATGGCCCACTTTTTACTTATGTGTTTAGGTTTCCTTGGGTTGGTGATGTCATTTCCTGTGGTGATGTCAAGGAAACCTAACCACAAAATAAAAAGCAGGCCCTACCATCAGTGCTTCATCTGGAGGCTCACTGATGATGTTACCTAGTATGGTGACAAAATATCTGAAGCTGAACCTCTCAGCTCACCACCCCCGCACCCACCATCCCCGCGCCCCCCACCCCCCACCCCCCGCCTTGCCCATAGGGGAAGTTTACTCCTAAACTTACAGCCATCCTGGCACCATCCAATTAAGGTCATGGCCCAAATCCAGGCAATGAAAAAAAAATGTTATCTGCACTCCTGCAAGTTAACAATGGATGCCCTCCCCTCCCCCTCCATATCTCAACCCCTCACATCTTTAAACAAAGAAGTAACCACCCCCACCCAGAAAAACAGGACAGTAAAATAACAGATGACTACCAAACAGATATAATATGAAACAAACCAGATTTCACACCAAAGCAATACCAAGTCTATAAGGCCCGAAACAACGAAAGGGAACAGAACAAAGAAAGAGAAGAAAAAAAATGATGCCATTGTCCGCACACATATTTCCCTCTTTCCCCCTTGGTCCAAGTCTATTATTTCAGCGAGTTCACAAATTCTTTTGCTTTTTCTGCCAAATTGAAGTTATAGACAGATCTCCCATAATGAAACCATAGTATTGCTGGGTATCTCAGAGAATACTGAATATTTAAATCTCTTAATTTTTTTCTTAACATCGTCAAAAGTCTTCCTCTTCTTAATTATGGCCCCAGAAAAGTCTTGAAAAAATATTATTTTCAAACATTTATATATCAGAGCCTGTGGATCTTTTCCTAATCTTCTGGATGTTTCTATTATTAACTGCTTTTCTTTACGGTGCTGGAGTTGCACTAGGATTGGGCGGGGGCGCTTACTCAACCTGGACCTGCGCATCACAATCCAGTGGGCCTGCTCCACACTCACCTGGCGCGACTCGATCTCCAGCCCCAGCAACTCTGGGAGCCACTTCTCCAGGTGCTCAGCCAAATTCACACCTTACTCGCACTCCAGAAGACCCACTACACGTAAGTTTTCTCTCAGACCTTGATTTTCGAGGTCGACAACCTGATCCAGCAAGGCCCGGAACTGGCCTTCCATGTTCAGATCTGCTCCTCGGAGTTCTCCATTGCGGTCCTTTGCTCGACCATGTCCATGCGCTGATCTAATGACTGGATCTCCTGCTCATGCCTTTTCAGCATGGCAGAAATCGGTTCCAGCGCTATTTCCATTTTTCACTGAGTTTTGTGAACTCTGAGAGTAGTTGCAGCTGCTCCACCGAGCTCAGAGGCGCCGCCGCGGGAGTTGAAACAGTGGCTGTGGGTGTACCTGACACAGTAGGGAGTGCCCTGCCTGCTGTGCTCCTCTTGCTCCCTTTCCCTTTCCATTGTTTGCCTTCACCTCAACTCCAAAGCCTCCAAAGTGAAATTGAAAAAGTTCTAGGTGTCCTGCCTGCTTTACACTGACAATTTTTCTTTGGGGTGGCTAATGGTTGGGGTGAGGGTAGAAGCCCACCTTGCCTCGGGCATGGCAGAGACTTTTCAGACTGCCACCATTTTGAATCGAAAGATCTGTTTATTCTAATCCCGTTTCCTAGCTGTTGGCCCATAGCCCTGGCGCCTATAGAAATGCAAGTGAATATCTAACACTAGAGACATAGGGTCATAGAGATGTACAGCATGGAAACAGCCCCTTCGGTCCAACCCGTCCATGCCAACCAGATATCCCAACCCAATCTAGTCCCACCTGCCAACACCCGGCCCATATCCCTCCAAACCCTTCCTATTCATATACCCATCCAAATGCCTCTTAAATGTTGCAATTGTATCAGCCTCCACCACTTCCTCTGGCATCCTCATTCCATACACGTACCACCCTCTGCGTGAAAAAGTTGCCCCTTAGATCTCTTTTATATCTTTCCCCTCTCACCCTATACATATGCCCTCTAGTTCTGGACTCCCCCACCCCAGGGAAAAGACTTTGCCTATTTACCCTATTCATGCTCCTCATAATTCTGTATGGGTCACCCCTCAGCCTCCGATGCTCCAGGGAAAACAGCCCCAGCCTGTTCAGCCTCTCCCTACAGCTCAAATCCTCCAACCCTGGCAACATCCTTGTGAATCTTTTCTGAACCCTTTCAAGTTTCACAACATCTTTCCGATACAAAGGAGACCAAAATTGCACGCAATATTCCAACAGTGGCCTAACCAATCTGCTGTACAGCCGCAACATGACCTCCCAACTCCTGTACTCAATACTCTGACCAATAAAGGAAAGCATACCAAACACCTTCTTCATTATCCTATCTACCTGGACTCCACTTTCAAGGAGCTATGAACCTGCACTCCAAGATCTCTTTATTCAGCAACACTCCCTAGGATTTTACCATTAAGTATATAAGTCCTGTTAAGATTTGCTTTCCCAAAATGCAGCACCTTGCATTTATCTGAATTAAACTCCATCTGCCACTTCTCAGCCCATTGGCCCATCTGGTCAAGATCCTGTTGTAATCTGAGGTAACCCTCTTTCGCTGTCCACTACACCTCCAATTTTGGTGTCATCTGCAAACTTACTAACTGTATCTCTTATGCTCTCACTCAATACCCTCTTTAGGCAGTGAATTAAAGACTTGTTTCAGGATGTACATGTATTTGGAAAGGCAAGGACTGATTCGGGATAGTCAACATGACTTTGTGTGTGGGAAATCATGTCTCACCAAGTTGATTGAGTTTTTTGAAGAAGTAACAAAGAAGATTGATGAGGGCAGAGCAGTAGATGTGATCTATATGGACTTCAGTAAGGCGTTCGACAAGGTTCCCCATGGGAGACTGATTAGCAAGGTTAGACTGAAGGGTCTGTTTTCATGCTGTACATCTCTATGACTCTATGACTCTAAGTCTATGTAGACCACTTCAAATCTGTTACACTTAACAAAAGACCTGATCACTTTCCCAAAATAATTGAGCAAATTTATCAAACATGACTATCCTTTGACAAATCCATGCTGATTGTCCCTGATTAACCTATATCTCTTGTGCAGATATATCACATTCCACTGAATCGATTCTAATAACTTTCCCACCACTGAGGTTAGACCGACCAGCCTTGATTACTTGATCTAAGCCTTCCTCACTTGTTTGATAAGGGGACAATATTTAGCAGCCCTCTGGCACCTTACCTAAGGACAGAACATTATTACCAGGGCCCCTGATATCACCTCCCTCAACAGTCTGGGAAACTTTTCACCCAGGCCTGCAGATTTATCCACTTTTAAGGCAGCTAAGCCCGCTGGTGCTTCCTCTTTTTCTATGTTAATTTTTTCTAATAATTCCTCGTCCTCCAGTTCATACCTGGAAAAGCACAGCAGTTCAGGCAGCATCCGAGGAGCAGTAAAATCGATGTTTCAGGCAAAAGCCCTTCATCAAGAATACAGGCAGAATGCCTGAAGGGTGGAGAGACTCTGCCTGTATTCCTGATGAAGTGCTTTTGCCCGAAACGTCAATTTTACTGCTCCTCGGATGCTGCCTGCACTGCTGTACTTTTCCAGCACCACTAATCCAGAATCTGGTTTCCAGCATCTGCAGTCATTGTTTTTATCCAGTTTATACCTTTTTATCCTTTCCCATTGTGAAGTCCAATGCAAAGATGGAATTCAATGTGAGCAAATGCGAGATCTTGCACTTTGGAAAAAAGAATATAAGCATGGACTACTTTCTAAACGGTGAGAAAATTCATAAAGCCAAAGTACAAAGGGATCTGGGAGTGCTAGTAAGGATTCTCTAAAGGTAAACATGCAGGTTGAGTCCGTGATTAAGAAAGCGAATGCAATGTTGTCATTTATCTCAAGAGGGTTGGAATATAAAAGCACCGTTGTGCTACTGAGCATTTATAAAGCTCTGGTTAGGCCTCATTTGGAGTACTGTGTCCAGTCTTGGTCCCCACACCTCAGGAAGGACATACTGGCACTGGAGCGTGTCCAGAGAAGATTCACACAGATGATCCCTGGAATGGTAGGTCTAACATACGAGGAACGGCTGAGGATCCTGGGATTGTATTCATTGGAGTTTAGAAGATTAAGGGGAGATCTAATAGAAACTTACAAGATAATACATGGCTTGGAAAGGGTGGACGATAGGAAATTGTTTCCGTTAGTCGAAGAGACTAGGACCTGTGGACACAGCCTAAGAATTAGAGGGGGTAAATTCAGAACAGAAATGCAGAGACATTTCTTCAGCCAGAGAGTGGTGGGCCTGTGGAATTCATTGCCACGGAATGCAGTGGAGGCCAGGACGCTAAATGTCTTTAAGGCAGAGATTGATACATTCTTGATGTCACAAGGAATTAAGCGCTACGGGAAGAATGCGGGTAAGTGGAGTTGAAATGCCCATCAGCCATGATTGAATGGCGGAATGGACTCGATGGGCTAAATGGCCTTACTTCCACTCCTATGTCTTATGGTCTTATTTATTGTGGACTGTGCCCTTGTCTTCCTGGCCCGCACACAGATGATCTCTATGGTCCATAATGAACCCTACTCATTCCCAGTTATTCTCTTGCACTTTATACATTTAAACAAACCCACTTAGGTTTTCCCTTATTTTATCTGTCAATGCTCTCTGATGAACTCTCTTTACTGTCCTAATTTTCTCTTATAAGTATCTCCCTGCATTTTTGTATATCTTTAAGGACTCTGTCATATTGAACCCTCAGTATCTGCCAAAAGCTTCTCTCTTTTTTTGATACTAAACTTTCCATCCCTTACATGCAGGGTTTTTTCCTCTTGGCCCCATCCTTTGTTTTAAAGGAAATACACTTGCCTTGTACTCTTGCTATTTCCTTCTTGAATGCCTCCCATCAGTCTGGTATAGTTTATCTGCAAGTATCTGTTCCAAATTCTCTTAGGTCAATTGTGTCTTGTTTCAGTAAAAATTTACCTTTCGGTTTAGAACTTTTATTACTGGTCCATTATCCTTTTCCATAACTACCATAGAACTAATTGAGTTGTGGTCATTATCTCCAAAGTGCTCCCTTACTGTAGTGCCTTCGAAGTGCTTGACTCATTTTTGAATAAAAGGTCCAAACTTTTCCCTCTCTTGTTGAGTTTTCTTTGTACTGGCTGAAACAATTGCCTCAGATACATTAAAAAATTTTGTTCCTCCATACTTTCCACAGTAAAACCATCCCAGATAATGTTTAGGTAATTAAAATCTCCTACTATCACTGCCTTATTATTCTTACAGTTTGTTGAAATTTGATTACAAATTTAATTATCTATCTCTTCTTAACTATTTAGGAGCATGAGGTCCAGACCATCAGTGTTTTTGTCCTTTTGTAGCTTTCAGTCGTATCTTTATGGCCTCATTTATAACCCTCCTCGCTGTTATAATTGATTCCTTGATCACTATTGTGACGCTGTCTGAATACTTTATAACCAGGAAGATTGGGCTGCTAAATCCTATATGGGCGACATAGTGGCTTAGTGGTTAGCACTGCTGTCTCACAGCGCCAGGAACCTGGGTTCAATTCCTGCCATGGGCAACTATCTGTGTGGAGTTTGCACACTCTCCCTATATCTTTGTGGATTTGCTCCAGTTTCCTCCCAAAGTCAGCAAAGATGTGCAGGTTAGGTGAACTAGCCATGCTACTAAATTGCCTGTAGTGTTAGGGGAATGGGTCTGGGTGGGTTGCTCTTTGGATGGTTGGTGTGGACTTGTTGGGCTGAAGGGCCTGTTTCCACACTGTAGGGAATCTAATCTTTCAGCCAAGTCTCAATCATACTTCCACATGTGCTTTTAGCTGTTTTGTCTTAGTCCTCA
This sequence comes from Chiloscyllium plagiosum, assembly GCF_037043375.1. NCBI lineage: Eukaryota > Metazoa > Chordata > Chondrichthyes > Orectolobiformes > Hemiscylliidae > Chiloscyllium > Chiloscyllium plagiosum. Next base: position 27,040,130 of record NW_028270157.1, on the reverse strand, counting down.
GGGTTCTTGCAATTAAATGTATTCCATTTCGCCTTGCTAAACTCACTTCTATCATATCTAGTTATGTTTCCTTTACATTCCAGACTCACTTACTCACATTTTAATATTTAATTAGCCCCTGTGTGAACTATTTGTCAGAATCTCTTCTCCTTGCTAATCTAGTTTTAAATCCACTCCAAAATCATAAGCACATCTCCTCATGGCAATGTTGGTCCCATTCCTATTCATAAGTAACCCACTTAATTTATATAGTTTTTCACCTCCCTCAGAAATGGTCTCCCTATTGCACGTCCCATCTTTTCAGCCACACATACATCTTATCTCTCCTTTTACTCCTATACTCACAACTGAATGACTCTGGGAGTAATCCAGAGATCACCGTCTTTGAAATCCCACTTTTCAATTTCCGACCTAATTCCCCAAAATCTGTTTGTAGGAAGTCATTTCTCTTTCTTCCTATATCACTGTTCTCCAACATGAACTGCAACTTCTAGTCATTCACCTTCCCGTTTAGAATTCCCTGCAGCTGAACTGTGTCAGCTTTGTTATTGGCACCAAGAGGCATCATACCATCCTGGAGTCATGGAAATGGCTGCAGAAGTACCTGTGTACTCCATTCACTAACAAATCCTGGATCACTATTGCCCTTCCCACATTTCTTCCTTCATCTACCACCGAGCAGCTAACCGCTAACAGTGTCATAGTCTTAGCTCTGGCTGGTTTCCAAAGAGAGATTGTTACTGTCATCTATTTCCAATGTCAAATACAGTTTGCAAGTGAAATGCAGTCAGGGGATTTCCTCATTATCTGCCTACACCCCTTCTTTCGGCTGGTGGTCACTCATTCCCTCTTTGCCTGTACTTACATGAGCTTCAGGTTAACCATGTCCTGAAACATGCCATGAAACATGAACTGGTCAGCCTCATGAATGCACTATCATATCCCAGCTGCCAGTCACCCTCAAAAGCCCAGAGCCTGAGTTACTCCAGTGGGAGGCACCTCCTGCACAAATAATCATTCAGATTGCCAGGACTTCCTACATAAACCAGGATGTGTGAATCATGGGCTTGAGCTCACCAGATACATCGCAACAGAATACAGGCCCTTACTTTTATTTTATCTTGACTCCAAAAACAATCTAACTCTTACAAAGCCCATTCAGGTTCACCACCAGTCTGTTTCTCTGAGAATGTCCTCACCTCATCTGCTCTTTTGACTTAATGCAGGTATTTGATCTAACACTTTGTAACTCATTGCAAAAGATTAAAATAAACAGGTTACGATTTAGCACGGGTCAGGTGATTATGGTCTTGCCTTTGAGGACAAAAGGCATTTTTGACACATTCTTGGACTTTGATTTGAGCACATAGTACAGTACTCAAGGATTATTACATTATCAGCTGTGATGCTATTTGGATGACACATTAAAAGCAAATTCCGGGAGGGCTATTCAACATAGTAATCAATGCCTTATTTTAATATTTCTTTAAAAGTGGACAGTCCTGGATACCATGCATTGCTGAATCAAACTTTCCCAAAATGTTTCTTCCAAATAATGTTTGTGGAATCACCTTGTTTGCAAACAACTCGTACAACAAACACTCCACTGAAAGAAATCAGGTGTAATGCATTTTGATGAGATATGGCAATTTACAAAAGCAAGTCTTTTATCCTTTTCTACATGATTGCCTTTATGATTGTGGTTCACTTAACCTGAAATGCATCACTGTATTCCCCTCTGGAACAATTAAGTGCTTGTGGTCACATTATGGGTTCAAATGTAGGACAAATATATTAATAAGTAATGTGGGAACATCAGCCTCAGAGTATTCAGCTTTTGTGCAGTGCGTGGATTCACTTTTTTTTTGCTCAGGAATACTTCATCTACTCTCCAATGCAAATGGCAACATTGACAAAGAACACACTCTCATTCACCAGTAACACATCATGTGGAAAATAATGTTCCATGGAGAGAGTGCACTCCAAGGATTATATTTTACATTAAGAGAATTGAAAACATTTGTTGGTTTAGATGTTGCTATTCCAAAATAGTTTATAATGTTTACCATTTTTGAAATTACTTTTCTGATTAAATCCAACCAAAATTGAAGCTTTTGATTACGAAAAAATACTTTGTTTTAAGGTAGATTGATTTTGCCTTATTTTTGATCTGAATTAAGGGGATGTAACATCAAAAAAAAATCAGAAGACTTTTTCATTTTATGGCCTCATATTTAATATACAATAGAGATCAAATTAAAGTGACAGACAGTTCCTGTTTACTGTTCAGGGTAACATCCCTTGGAACGTTAATAATTCTCATTGCAACCAGCCATGTGATGGAAGCTTGATGGAACAGATCCCCTACTGGTTTGGATTACATGCACGACACAGAGCTCTGCACGTCACACAATACCATTAGTGCTATCCAGCTGCCAAAGCCAAACAAAAATGTTTACAACTTTTAAAAAAGATAGTATAGAATAAATTTTTACATCATAAAGCAGACATGCTCATCTTCTCAATAAAGTAACAGTAAAGATTTTGCAATCATGAAATCTCTAACAGAAACTCATTGCACGTACATGATATAATTAAACAAAACACTGGGAATGTTTGGCTTAAACTCATAATAATTTAGGTCAAGTTCCGAATCTAAGTGATTGCCAGCTGAGATGAAAAATGGATGTATTACGGGGCTTAAGGCATTGCAGTCAAGTGAAACAGTTTAGATGGACTAAAGGATCATTTCGTCCATCATCATTGGTGTGTTCATAAATCCATCAACTTCATTCTTCTCTAATTCCTCCATTAGATCACTGCTTTGCCTTCACTCTCTACAACCCATTTCCCCCCATTAATTCTGATAGGAAGTATAACATAACTTGAACAAAAATAAGAAAAAGTTGAGATGCTCAGGGCATCTTAGTTTCAGTTTTTAGTTCAGCATTAACTTTTTTGAATTCAGGGATCTGATGCTGGGAGTACTGAGTGGTATGCAGCTAAGTAAAAGTTATGATTTTGAACACTTTGCAATGTTTGTCAGTCTAGAAAGCAAACTGACATTTTAGCAATTTTTAAATTAGCTGAACAGATATTCATAAAGAGGTATGGAAGCAAACTAATTGGTTTAAAGAATCTAGAGGGAAATCTACCCTCTTGCAGGGCTCAGGAAGCAAAAACAGTGTGTTTGAAACTCTTTCCAGAAAAGTCTGAGTACCAGTCAAGAGGTAAGGGAAGGAAATAGATCTATGTACATATAAAATTGATATACTGTTTAGGATACCATTTGGACAATGTATTTTTAATGTAATGGCATTTCTAATTATCAAAAAAATTTCAGTAGTTTAATGGGATGCACATTAAAAGGGGACATAATCAAACAAAAACAGTTTTGAAATTTTCTTTTATTAGAGAATTTACAATGGTTTTGCTTAATAACTGAAGGGTTTATATTGAAATGTTTTCATTTTTATTAACAGTTTCTAACAATAATCTCAATGTTCCTGGAATGTAAACTGCATTTTCAATAGTGATAATATGTTTACAGCTAAAGGAGGGAGAGTTAGCAGGTTGAAAGCATCGTTCAAGTGTCAGCCTGTCAGAAGCGTCCAAGATGGGAAAATTGAGAGAGATAATGTATGTTATGGTAGAACTGGAAGGAGATCAGCATCAGGTTTGAAAGTGAAAAAGCCATGTGAAAAGAACTCAAAGAAGCCAACTGGGCAAAAATATTTGTGATAGAGATGTGTCAACATGCACAAAAATCTAAGGGACAAGAAAGAGTTTTAGAGAGGAGATCAGTCAACTTGGATGAATCTGTGTAAGTTTAATTTATCACAGGATTTTGGAAGCAAACTAATTGGTTTAAAGAATCTATAGGGAAATCTGCCCTCTTGTAGGGCTCAGGAAGCAAAAACAGTGTGTTTGAAACTCTTTCCAGAAAAGTCTGAGTACCACAGCCTTGGCAGCCTAAGTAGAGTGTTAGAAGCGTCTAGAAAGAGACTTCTTTGAAGAAATTTGTAAGAAAATGTTAGAGGAGTTTGAGGAAATTGTTTGAATTTCTGAGTGCTAGAGACAACATATTGCATATTCAAGGAAGAAAGCCAGAACTAAACAAATCCACATTTCAATTAAAACGCGTTCAAATTAAAATGAACGTTGCTTGACTGAATGTCAAGACAGTTAATCTGATCTAGGAAGCACAATAAATAATCTCTACAAGAAAAGTATTTGAATAGGGTTCTTATTGAATCCAGAAAACCACACCTGTACAGCCTATTGAAGCAGACGTTGAGAGACAGCCAAGTTTTGGGGTTTGAGGTCTTGGAAAAGGAAAATGCTTATTAAAGTTGAGAAGAAGGGAACAGAATGAGAGAGAGAGAGAGAGGCGCACATGCACACAGTGTATTACAGGCAATGTGCTTGGGGATCTGGGACAACAGGCAACAGATGGCAAAATAATTAAGCTCTACCACACAGGGATTGTGAAGCTGAATCCCACTGAGAAAACCTTGGGCTAAACCCAGTTCCATACAGATTATCTGCGTCAGATGCAATATGTAACTGGATCTCAAACCATGGTCATTATGTGTACAACAAAACTAAAATGTTGTGGGCCGTTTGCATCAGGTATATCATGTGAGATTGTTGGATGGGTTTGAATGTGTGATAGGGGACATATCTGAAAGAACAAATCACACCACACAATAATTTGAAAGCTGCTTTCGCTGACACCCAGGAGCAAGTCAAGTAGAAGCAAAATCTCTGAAACAGATTGAAAGACTGATGAAAACCTAACAAAATATTTTTTGTGCAGAGAAAAAATTTTTAAATGAAATAGATTCTTTTTTATTTTAAAAATGGCTTTATATTCTGCATGGTACACAAATTCATTTTTAGAAAACAATCAAAGGTAAGCACGCACAGTCAGAATTTCTTGTTGGATGGTTGGAATTAGCAGTCTGTAATTCGAATGTACTCCATTTTTGCAATGAACTTAAAACATTAATTAATTTGATAAAGGAGATAAATTTGAGGGGTTTAGTTATCCTTTACATTTCTTTGTAATCTGTCTAGAGAATTGGAAAGTCACTTAGTGTGTGTGTTCAAAAAACCTTTAGATGAAAAAAAGTACAATTAAATTGTACAATCAATATTTCTAAAATCACAATACAACAAGGAGTTCAGAAGTGACCGTATAGAGGTTTATCAAATTATCAGGGACACAGGTAAGGTCTTTTCTCTAGGGTAGGGGATTAGAGGACATAATTTTAAAGTGAGATGAAAAAGATTTAAAAGGGACATGCCAGAGGAAGTGGTAGCTGCAGATACAGTTACAACATTTAGAAGAAATTTGGACAGGTACATGAATTAGACAGGTTTAGAGGGTTGTGGGCCAAATGCAAGCTAATGGGACTAGTCGGATTTGGGATATCTGGTTGACATGAATGAGTCAGACTGAAGGGTCTGTTTACATGTGTATGACTCTCTGACTCATGGAACAAAGGCAGTTCAAGTTTATATGCACTTTATGTTTATAAAATCTATTAACAAACGGACATTCTGTACTGGAGTTTGTTTATTTTGGTGTACTAGATTTCTCCCTTAACATCATATGAAGTACACTGCATCATAGTTTCAACAGTACTCTAAAATATTGTTTAAATGACAAAGGTTGTCCTGCACATTAGTGAGAACGCCTTCGATATTCTTTACATAATATCATTGGACATTTTATACTTTTCAGAAGGCAAATGAGGCCATTGTTTAATGCTTTGTGCAAAATACAGTACCCTGACAGTGCAATATTCCCTCAGTATTATGGTGAAGGGGATTTTGCTTTTGAATCTCTGGCACGAACCTGTTGGGCTGAATGACTTGACTTTGTGCTGTAAACTTACATGAAGCAAAAGATAAACTTTGTTTTAACTTTATCTCAATTATTACTTTTTATAATTTATATAATTATAAAATGCTGGGAATTGGTTTAGTTCAGTTGGTTGGATTGTTGGTTTGCAGAGCAGTGTGATGCCAACAGCATGGGTTCAATTCCCATCACTGCTTTGAGGTTACCATGAAGGACTCTCCTTCTCAACCTCATCTGAGGTCTGGTGGCCCTCAGGTTAAGTCACCACCAGTCACTTCTCTTTAGTGAGACAGCAGCCCCTATGGTTTGGAAAGGCTATGATGACACAATTCAATACCAGTCATGATTCGGAGATGCCGGTGTTGGACTGGGGTGTACAAAGTTAAAAATCACACAACACCAGGTTATAGTTCAACAGGTTTAATTGGAAGCACCCTAGCTTTCGGAGCGACGCTCCTTCATCAGGTGATTGATCAATCACCTGATGAAGGAGTGTCGCTCCGAAAGCTAGTGTGCTTCCAATTAAACCTGTTGAACTATAACCTGGTGTTGTGTGATTTTTTACAATTCAATACCAGTTAAGATGCTGCTGGATTATAGTAACTTGTATGCTATTCACTGCATTTCATAAATACGAGTGACAATAAATTACAATTCTGTTATATTTATGTCTTTTGATACTAAATGTCAGAATGCACATGGTGGAAGAATAATTTGACCTCTAACCCTTCCCTCTCCTTTATGATCTACTGCATAGCTTACCCTCTAACTAAATTCCTGCTCTCCTTTTCCAAACCCTCCTCTTTTGATTAGCTGGCACTTCCCAAATGCCTCTGATAGATTTTGATACTCTTTTGTATTCTAAAAGTTTTGCATATGTTAAATGCAAGTTTTGTTACAATACATTTATCAATTTGAAATCTTAGGAATCCCAGTTCTTGAAATAATGCCACAGAGTCTTTAATTTCAATCTAACCAGCAGAACAGACAAACTTGATTATCAATTTCAAACAGTGATTTACTGGAAATGCTGCAGGAACTAGACTTGCATTGTTACCTTTAATGTTGCAAATTATCCCACAGCATTTCCTAGGAGCAATGTTCCCTGTAAGCTATGTGCCCAATCAGTCATTTGGAGATTTTGGTGCATGCTGATACTGTTCCCAGCTTTCACTTGTGGTTTCAGAAACCATTGTCACAAAGGACATTGGAGGTCCAAACAGCAGCAGTAAAGATGCTTAGAAGAAACATTGCTTAGGAGTGTTGCCAAATACCAAGCCACAGAAGGAGATAATACAACACTGAATACAGGAAAGCTTATAGATCCGGCTGTGGTAATGAAGTCTTTTGCTCCAAACATTGCCATGGTCCCAGTCAAAGTATTTTAATACAGATACAACAATGGCTTGATTCAACAGAGTGTAAAACTAATCAGATATTTCCAGTCCTCATTAATTAAAACAAATCAAAAAAATCAAAAATCCAATCTGGTCAATTACTGCCCCATCAGTCGACTCTCACTCATCAGAAGAGAGATGGAAGCTGTCACTGACAATGCTATTAGCACTATATACTCACATAGAGTCATGCAGTTATACAGCACAGAGACAGACTCTTTGGTCCAATCAATCCATGCCTAATATCATACCAAACTAAATTAGTGCAACCTACCTGCTCTTGACCCATATTGCTCCAAACATTTCTATTCATGACTTACTCAAATGTCTTTTAAAATTGTAAATGTACCCACATCCACCACTTCCTCTGGAAGTTCATTCCACATGTGAACCACTCTCTGTGTAAAAAAAGTTTGATTCATATCTTTTTAAAATCTTTCTCCTCTCACCTTAAACATATACCCCCAGTCTTGAAATCACCACACTAGGGAAAAGACACCTGCCTTTCACCTCATATACCCCTCATGATTTTATCAACCTCTATAAAGTCACCCCTCAACTTCCTGAAAAAGTCCCAGCCTACCAAGCCTCCTGATGTCAAACCCTCCATACCTGGCAACATCCTAGTAAATCTCTGCTGAACCCTCTCCATCTTAATAATATTCTTCCTATAATAGGATGACCAGAACTGGACACAGTACTCGAGAAGAGGCTTCACCACATCCTGGACAACCTTAACATAATGTCTCAACTTCTATACTCAAAGATCTGAACAATGAAGGCAAGCATGCTAAACACCTCTTAACCACCCTGTCTACGCAAACTTCAGAGAATTATGTACCTAGGTTTCTCTGTTCTACAACACTATTCAAAAATTGCTCACAGACATTTCAGTCAAGACACATAACTTTTTCTGTAATGTGTACTTGCAACATTTCCTGATATTATGTGGAATTAATAACATTGGCTAAAACGTGTACTGGCAGAGACATTGGGAGGACATTGAAAGGGATCATTTACTGGAGTTTTTCTGGCTGATTACAAATGCTTCAGTCTTTGTCTTTTGCATTTATGTGCTGGGCACATCATTGAAGATGGGGATGTCTATTGGGCCCATTACTTATCTCTAAGTTGTTTAATTGTTTTCCATCACTCAAGTGGTTATGAAGAATAGTAGAGATTTGATCCAGTATTGTGAAATTGCGGAGCCATGACTATATCGTGCTGCTATGGTCATACAACTCAATGTCTCATTACAATCTTGATCCAAATATGGACTAAAGAAACAGATTTTTAAAATTCTTTCATGGGATATGAGTTTTACTGGCAAGGCAAGCCTTAATTTTTCATCCCTTACTGTCCTTGAACTGAGTGGCTAGCTGCACCATTTAAGAGTTAACCACATTGCTTTGGGTCCAAATTGGTAAACATGACAGATTTCCCTTTCCAAAGGACATTTGTAAAACCCATCTTGTTTACTAAGATTGATGATAGTTTCATGGTCATCATCACTCAGACTAGTTTCCAATTCCAGATTTTATTGATTGAAAAGTTAAATTCCAATTGAAATTTGGATTTGAACTCATGCCCATAGCTCATTAGTCTGGTCAACACACAAAAAAAGAAAGTGCTGTGTCTGGTATCATGCCTAATAAAAAGAAAGAAGGTCATGGTTATTAGAGGCCAATCATGTCAATTCAAAGACATTGCTGCAGGAGTTCCTCAGGGCTGATATTTTGTTATCAACCTGTTCAGACATGTTGTTACACACAATCACAAGATCGAAAATGGGTATGTTTCATAATTATTGCAGAATAATCACTTCACAGGTCCTCGGATAATGAAATAATTATTGCCTGCATGCATCAAGATTTGGACTACATATAGGTTTGGTTGCTAAGTGGCAAGAATGTAAGCCAAGAAATAACATATAAAACAGGACAGAGTCTAATTGTTACTCATAACATTCAACAGCATTGATCCCTATCATTACACCCTAATGCTCATTGATTAGCCAGAAACTTAAATGGACCAGCCTTACAAATATTCTGGTTATAAGACCAGACCAAATGTTTGGTGTTCTTCAGTGGGTAAATTGTCTCCTGATTCCCAAAGGCTTTCCATCAAAGCACAAGTTAAGTGGATAATGAAATACATTCCATTTGCTTAGATGGGTACAGCTTCAACATTACTCAAGGAGAGTTTGGGACAAAATAGCCTGCTTGATTGGCATCCAATGTTCCACCACTATTACTCAGTCGCAGCAATGTGCACCAGCTCTGAAAGGTGCATTGTAGCAACTCACCAACAGTCCTTCAAACAACTCACTTCAAACCCATAAATGTAACCATGAGAGAAACAAGGATACAAATGCAGCACAATCTTTAAGTTCCTTTTTAAGTCACACATTTGCTTGACTTGAACTATATCTTAGTTTCTTGCTGCTCACTGGGCCAAAATCCTTCATATCAGTCCTCAGCAGAGGTCTCACCTTCGTTCCCACACGTTCTCGGGTTAATGAATTCAATACACGGAGTGACACCGAACAATTCTTCCGCCGCCTTCGCCTCCGTGCCTTCTTCTTCAATCAAGACTCTCGCCCACCCTCTGACGACCCCTTCTCCCACCTCCAACACACCCCGTCCACCTGGACACCCCGTGCTGGCCTCCTACCTGCCCTCGACCTCTTCATAGCAAACTGCCGCCGCGATATTAACCGCTACCTGAACTCCCACACCCCTCCCACCCACTCCAACCTCTCCCCCTCGGAACGCGCAGCCCTCCACTCCCTCCGTTCCAACCCCAACCTCACCATCAAACCAGCTGACAAGGGAGGCGCAGTAGTAGTTTGGCGCACTGACCTTTACACCGCTGAGGCCAAACGCCAGCTCGCAGATACCTCCTCCTACCGTCCCCTTGACCATGACCCCACCCCCCACCACCAAACCATCATCTCCCAGACCATCCATAACCTCATCACCTCAGGGGACCTCCCATCCACCGCCTCCAACCTCATAGTACCACAACCCCGCACCGCCCGTTTCTACCTCCTGCCCAAAATCCACAAACCTGACTGCCCCGGACGACCCATCGTCTCAGCCTGCTCCTGCCCAACCGAACTCATCTCGGCATACCTCGACACGGTCCTGTCCCCATTAGTCCAAGAACTCCCCACCTACGTTCGTGACACCACCCACGCCCTCCAACTCCTCCAGGATTTCCGCTTCCCCGGTCCCCAACGCCTCATCTTCACCATGGACATCCAGTCCCTGTACACCTCCATCCCCCATCACGAAGGACTCAAAGCACTCCGCTTCTTCCTTTCCCGCCGTACCACCCAGTACCCTTCCACCGACACCCTCCTTCGACTGACCGAACTGGTCCTCACCCTGAACAACTTTTCTTTCCAATCCTCCCACTTTCTCCAAACAAAAGGAGTCGCCATGGGCACCCGCATGGGCCCCAGCTATGCCTGCCTCTTCGTAGGGTATGTGGAACAATCCATCTTCCGCAACTACACTGGCCCCACCCCCCATCTTTTCCTTCGCTACATTGATGACTGTATCGGCGCTACCTCGTGCTCCCACGAGGAGGTTGAACAGTTCATCCACTACACTAACACCTTCCACCCCGACCTCAAATTCACCTGGACAGTCTCGGACTCCTCCCTCCCCTTCCTAGACCTTTCTGTTTCTATCTCAGGCGACCGAATCAACACGGACATCTACTACAAACCAACCGACTCCCACAGCTACCTGGACTACACCTCCTCCCATCCTGCCCCCTGTAAAAACGCCATCCCATTCTCCCAATTCCTTCGTCTCCGCCGCATCTGCTCCCAGGAGGACCAGTTCAAAATACGTACAACACAGATGGCCTCCTTCTTCAAGGACCGCAATTTCCCCCCAGACGTGGTCGACAGTGCCCTCCACCGCATCTCCTCCACTTCCCGCTCCTCCGCCCTTGAGCCCCGCCCCTCCAACCGCCACCAGGACAGAACCCCACTGGTCCTCACCTACCACCCCACCAATCTCCATGTACAGCGCATCATCCGCCGTCACTTCCGCCACCTCCAAACAGACCCCAGCACCAAGGATATATTTCCCTCCCCTCCCCTATCAGCTTTCCGTAGAGACCACTCCCTCCGCGACTCCCTTGTCAGATCCACACCCCCCACCGACCCAACCTCCACTCCCGGCACCTTCCCTTGCAACCGCAGGAGGTGCAACACTTGCGCCCACACCTCCCCCCTCACTTCTCTCCAAGGCCCCAAAGGAAAATTCCATATCCGCCACAGATTCACCTGCACCTCCATCCACATCATCTACTGCATCCGCTGCAGCCGGTGTGGCCTCCTCTATATTGGGGAGACAGGCCACCTACTTGCGGAGCGATTCAGAGAGCACCTCTGGGCCACCCGGACGAACCAACCCAACCAACCTGTAGCACAGCATTTCAACTCCCCCTCCCACTCCACCGAGGATATGCAGGTCATTGGACTCATCCACCGCCAAACCACAACAACCCGACGGTCGGAGGAGGAGCGTCTTATCTTCCGACTGGGAACCCTCCAACCGCAGGGGATGAACTTGGACTTCACCAGTTTCTTCATCCCCCCTCCCCCCACCTTGTCTCAGCCGGATCCCTCCAGCCCGGCACCGCCTTCCTGACCTGCAGTCTTCTTCTTGACCTCTCCGCCTCCATCCTACTCCGACCTATCACCCTCACCTTGACCTCTTTCCACCTATCAAATTTCCAACGCCCCTCCTCCAAGTCCCTCCTCCCTACCTTTTATCTTCTCCTGCTGAACATTCTCTGCTCATTCCTGAAGAAGGGCCTGTGCCCGAAACGTCGAATCTCCTGTTCCCTGGATGCTGCCTGACCTGCTGTGCTGTTCCAGCAATAAAGTTTCAACATCCTTCATATCCCCTCCCTAACAACAGTGTGTGTGTAACAATCTCATACTAACTGTATTTAGTGTTTTTTTTCACCAGTGAATGATGTGTTTTAATGGTTGTCATAGAATGTACTCGAGAACATTTACAGCAGAGGTGGGGATGGGGGGATCACATGACAATAGCAAGTCAGCCAATATACTGAGCACAACTGTGTTTCTTCAAACTCCCACCTTTTAATTAAAATAAAACCAGTTTGCATACACTATCATTTGCCACTACAGATTACCCAGGTTACCTAATATAAATGATCACAGAAGAAATGATCATTCATGAACAGAACTGTCTATTAATTCAAGTAAGTTCAATTTCCATTGGTTGGTGATCATGCATAGCATGCCTGGTCTTTAATTCCTGCAGGTTGGCTTGGTCATTGGCTGTTTCTCTGGTATCTCTTCTCTCCTGAGGTGATACTGTCTCTCTGGGGCGCTTTCTTCTCATAATGAGTGCTGCAGATCCATTTCTGTTGTTGAGGAACAGTAAAACTCTGACTGATTTTCTTTCTGTATTGTCTACAGGTAGTGAGATCAAATCTTCCCATTCAGCTGTGTGCAGTGAAGACACAGCTTCACCACTTGTAACTAAATGTCTACACTTGGAAAAATCTGTATAAAGCTGGTTGTTCATGTACACTGCACATAAAATCAATGCAACAATTGCTCAACATGGGTCCCAATGGCCCTATGGGCTGACTTTTGTTGAGGGTGATGGATGTATGATGATCAGAGAGACTAGGAGTCAAGGGCACAGCCTCAGAATGAAGGGACAACTGTTAAGAACTGAGAAAAGAGGAATTTCTTCAGCCAAATGGTGGCTAATTTGTGCAACCCATTGCCGCAAAACGCTGTGTAAGCCAAGTCATTGAGTGTATTTAAGGCAGAGATAGATAGGTTCTTGATTAGTAAGGGGGTCAAAAGTTACAAGCAGAAGGCAGGAGAATGATGCTGAGAAACATATTAGCCAGTGAAGCAGCTCGATGGTCCAAATGGCCTAATTATGCATCTATTATTATGGTCGATGACATTTATCTTTCAGATTAGATATTTCTGTTGGGTCAATGAATTCCATAGTATTTTGGATCAGTGGTGCTGGAAGAGAACAGCAGTTCAGGCAGCATCCGAGGAGCTTCACCTCGTTGAATTCCATAGTATGTCTAACTGTTGCTTCTTGTTGAATCTGAAAGATATCGCATTCTGACTTAGCATCCATGACTTTTATTTTAATAGGGAGTGCCGCTCTTGTCAGCACATTGGCAATGCACACCTGTTTTCCTTTATTGTATTTCAAAGCTAAGTAATATCTTTGCAAATGAAGAAGCGTTCTTCTGGGAAAGGTTGACTCAAATCCTGTTTCATTGGCATCAAACTGTAAAGTGACTTCTTCATTGTGACCTCAGGACAGTCATTACCATCACTAGTTGTTTGATCCCAGTGAAAGCCGCTTCTTGTTTTGTGCTCCAGTAACACTGGATATCCTTAGCAATAAGCTTGCATAGAGGTACACACTCTGGTGAAGAATTATGTATGAACTTTGCTAAATAATTTATTAAACTAGCAAACCTTTACACTGATTTCACATCTGTTGGTTGCTGTATCTCTGCCACAACACTCAGCTTATCAAGATCCAGGTAATGCCCTTTTGCAGTTAGGACAGCTGTGATTCTAGCTGATGTTATCCCTGGATAAGGATACGGGAAAAGGGAGGAGATTGGCACAAGGTAACAATGCTCATTTGAAGAGCCAATGCAAACACAATGGTTAAATATCCTCCTTTGAGCTGTAACAAATCTGTGATTCTATGAAGTCAGATCCTGGACTGAAATCTGAATTGATACATCACTTCTCTTTAACAAAGAGATCTTTCTCTGAAGCACAAGCAAACATCTCTGCAGATTATGTTTTAGTAATAAAACAGAAGTTTATTATGCAAAAGAAATGAAGACAGTATAGAATAATCCAAGCTATAACAAAATTTGAAAGATTCTGAAACATATGGTAAAAATAGACGATAAAAGCAAATTACTGCGGATGCTTTGACAAAGGGTCAGTTAGACTCAAAACATCAATTCTTTTCTCTTCTTACAGATGCTGCCAGACCTGCTGAGATTTTCCAGCATTTTCTCTTTTGGTAAAAATAGAGGCCTATCTATCCTGACACAATTACTCAAATAGTCTACAGAATTCCTTCCTCTATCACTTCTATAGGTTTGATTTCTTTCAATTCTAGTCTTGAGAGTTTGAAAGCTTTGTCAATGATTATTCACACAGTTTAGATTTTCAGCTTCAAATAACACAGGAAGCGTTCCAAGCAACATTTCTGGTTTGGAACTTTCAAAGTAAAACCCTTAACTGGAGGTAGCCTATTTCCTAACTGTTCTGAACCAACTCTTTTCTTCAGGAAAATCTGTTCTTAAATCTCTCTTGAAGCTGAAATTGTGTGAACTAAAACCAAAAGCTTTCCAATGTATGAGTTCTTCAAATCCTGATCAAATGACTGATTACTCTAAATGAAAGCACACTAATGTTTTACAATGTTTACTCTCCTCAATTGTAAAACTCCTATAACACAAATTTCCATTTCCAAGAATCCTTTTTCTCTCATACTCATTTAAAAAACATAACTTCAGAAAGACTGACAATTATTAAATATCTTCATTCACACAGACTAAAGTCAAAACGCTAAAATAAAATGGCATTTGAACATTAATGCATATAAATCAAAGGTCTTACATCACAGTACATGACGTACGTACTTGACTTCAGAAACCTTTTCCTTCTTCAGCTTCACATTCACCTGGGCAAGCTTGCTCAGCAATTACATGAGATTCTGATCATTATCGGTGTGGCCTTCATCCATTGTATTTCCACAGCCATAGATGAGTAGATCACCCACAATAGCTTTCATTCTGGGAGAAAAAAACCCACTCACTCTGTTGGTACTCTTCCAGAATAGGCGAAATAAAATGGTGTGCACAGCTATCTATAGCTCTCAAATGGCATCCAGAGCACAGTTAGAAAACTGCTGCTTTCACCCAACTTCACTTACTACCAATCATCCATCACAGAGGGGGTAGTAAAGATCTTTGTCTTGGTAAGTTATAACTAACCTTTTTTCAATGGTTGGCATAGGATAGTGATAGTTTTTGAAAAGCTTTGAGATCCTCTGGGTCAATGCATATTCTCATCTTTCCACTAGCCAATGGTTTAGTGGTTTTGAGCCATTTCAAATATATTCTGGCATGTTTTAGGGATACTGGTCCAAGCTTTAGATTTGCTTCATTTGCAAAGAGGGAATTTCACCAAAAGTCCACTATCTGGAAGTCCAGATCTTCATTCTTCCCATTGTATTGGCTCTTAAATTCATTTCTCTTCTTTGCATAGAATTGTTCCATCATAAAGTGTAAACCTTACTTTTGAGGCTTTTTTTTGTAACCATTTTGAACCACTATGCATGGACTGTGCTGTATGGCTTTATGACTCTGGATGTTGTATGAAGCATTGATGTCTCTCTAACAGTGTACGTTCACTTGTTGCTGTCTTTCTGCAGTCATCATTCTAACAGTAACATACCAGTTATCACTCTGGACCTGATGATGCCAACCTGTTTTATGATACAGAGTGATTCCTCAAACTCAGTTTGCTGGTGTGTGTTCAGCAGCCATTTTTATAGACTTGTCACTGCTATATCAATACACCATCATGGTGTCATGCTAACTTTTCTGTTCTAAATCTGCTGTAATGCTCCAGCAAAGCCCAACACAATCAGGAGAAGCATCACCTCTTTTCTCCATGGGCACTTTTACAGCTTTCAGGGCTGAGTAATAAGTTTGATAATCTCAGAAAATAAATATAGTCATCTATTTGATTCCACTACCTTTCCTGTTCCCTCACCAACAGTGTATCTTGTTTGCATGGGTTTGCCCTCAGTAATGTTGGCATATTATCTACTATTCGCACTCGCCATTAACTACTATTTAGTCTCCATGTCCATCCTCTATAACTATCAACACTTCTTTTGTCTTTTTGTCTGGGCACCCTCACCAACTATCCCACTGGCTTCTCCTCCTCTTTTGCCAACAGCATAAAGAAAACAATTTTCCAGCCTCTCTCAGTTACGTTGGAATGAAACCATTAACTTTTTCTCTCTTCACAGATGCTGCGAAATCTATTGAGTTTCTCCAATACTTTGTTTTTATTTTGCTTTTATCTTTTTAGAATTACTCAGAATTTTTCTAGATAAGCACTTGTGTGCAAAGGGATTGAGCTTGCAATTTGATCACTACATTTCCATGTTAGACAAACTTTTCTTTTGTGTGTTGTCTTCAGCAATATGCACATCTTGTCCTCTGACCTTGGGTTTTCTGCTGGGTTTCCTGCAAATATTTCTCCCTTTTTACTCAAATTGAGTCTTGTCATTCTGTGTGGATTAGCCCAGTATAAAGCAAATCATCGGCAGTCCCTCACAGATGATAATGACTCTCTTCCAGTCTAAAGGTGAGTCCGTAGGTGGCTGTATAGACTGATATGGCTACTGCGGGCTCTGTTATATGCGGGGCAGATGGTGCTCACAGGAAGAGTGGGTGGGGCATTCGTGTGGCAATGCGCTCCTTTCGCTGTTTTTGCTGGGCTTCCACTTTTTCCTGATGAGACGACTCGAGGTGTTTGACACCTTCCTGGATGCTCCTCCTCCAGTTTGGACGATCTTTGTCAGTGATTCCCGGGTGTCTGTGGGAATGCTGCACTAACCAGTGAGGCCTTGTGGGCATCGCTGAAGCATTTCCTCTGTCCACCTGGGGCTCACCTGCCATTTTGAAGCTGGGAGTATAGCACCTGCTTGGGAAGTCTCGCGTCGGTCATACAGACGACACATCCAGCCCATTGTAGCCGATCAAGAGTGGTCAGTGCCTCAATTCTGAGGATGTTGACCTGGTTGAGGATGCAGTTGTTGGTGTGTCTTTCTTCCAAGCAGATTCGGAGGATCTTGCGCAAGCAGCATTGATGCTATTGCTCCAGTGCTTTGAGGTGTTTGCTGGAGACCGTCCACATCTCAGAGCCATACAGAGGAACCACCACAGCTCCGTAAACCATGAGCTCGGTATTTTCGTTCTTGAACACCCTTTTCCTCAGGCGGCTGGAGGTTATGCTAGCTCATAGTGGGCTAACTCATAAAGCACACAGCAGTTGATGTGTCTTACGATCTTATACTCCACAACCACATGATGAAGGAGCAGCACTTTGAAAGCTAGTGCTTCCAAATAAACCTGTTGGACTATACCTGGTGTTGTAACATTTAACTGATCAATAGTATCCCTCGCCACCTGAATTCTGATGTTATAAGTAACATTGATATTGGGTTCAAAGTGGAAATTCAAAACCTCTCCTGTCTGTTTTTTCTGCTCTTCATGAGATTTGGACTACAACACGATTAGGGGCTCTCGGAGACCTTTTTGTATAGAATATGAACACCATAGCCCTTTGCTCGCAGGGTTCAGTCCAAGTGCTTGCTGTGACCAGGTGGTAGGTTGTGCAATCGTTTAACGTTCGAGATACTGACGTTTGGTGCATATGCTCAGAGTAACACCTGTATGCTTTCAGTTTCTGCTTCATCCTGACAAAGTTTCACTGGTCTCGCTGGTGATCACTGCGATGTTCGCTTCCTTTTCTTGTCGCTGGGGGCGGTTCACACGCTGGGGGCGTGTGAAAGGTGACGGCAGCGCTCTTGCAAGCCTGAACTCGGGGTGAAACCGCTCATCCTGAGGGTAAAGTTGGCAGAAAATGCGACTGTGTGCTCTGAAAGTGAACGGGCTGTGTTTGGCGAGGCGGTGGAGAGTTGCAGTGGACCTGGTCCCGGGTGGTCATGCAGTTTGCAGAAATGGCCAGAGTCCCCGGGGAGGAAACGTGGAGCGGCTGAGGGTAGACTTCAGGACAGCGTCAGTTCACTCACCGGCAGCTCACCGGCTTCTCCCAAACGCTCAGATCCGGCGAGGATTTCACCGTTCCGCCGCTTGCACCGTCGATTTCCGGACAAGTTACGAGAGTGCGTTTCGCAAATCTGTCGAGGAACCCGAAGAGTTCTGGAGCGAATGTGCCCAAGGGATCTCATGGTTCAAACCATGGCAAAAGACGCTGGAATTTTCAAATCCACCTTTTGCCCGCTGGTAGGTGAAGTTTCTATCCTGTACTTCACATCCACAGTTTGGTTAAGGATAATATTTCCAGAACCGTGACAAATTGGAGTGAATTCGGCAGACTTGATTCTTTGGATCCACCCGAGGAATGATCCGCAATGTGTAAGAAGGTCTTAAAAGGGTGTCCAATTCTATGTAATTAACTTTGACATCGAAATTTGCATTCCTAGAAATGCAAGGCCGGTAGGCCCATTAGTTTCATGACGCCCTTTCCCCAATATTCCAATGCATTTTTCTCTGTTTCCAAGTGCATGCCTCCCCTTTTAAACCTGTTCGAGATTCTACATTGTCTGGTAGAACCTTTCATGGGCTTAACAAATTTCTGCTCTAAACAAATCTTACAGCACTTCCTTTCATTCTTGTAACGGTATTAGCTGATTGATTTGATTTTGTCAGTAACACATTCTTGCCTCAGAAATCCAACTCTGAGCACATTGAGCTGATGTAGTGCAATTGCAACTCGTTCATTGGTTCACATTTTGTTGTGGTAATGACTGTTACCGACACCACTCCATATACAACTGGAATCCATACAAGTGTGGAATAATAAGGCTGAAAATCCAAAGTTGCTGTCTCTGGTTCTATGCTTTTTCCAAGGCTGTTAAGGATTCTTCACTCAATGAAAATCAGTTGAATTAATGACTGTTTCCACTCATATGCAATTAGTCTCCCTGTAAAAAGCCTTGAAAACGTTGTACCTTGTTGAGTGAGATGTAAGTGTATACTTAACAATGTACCAGCTTCATAATTACAGTTGAACACCCCCCTTGATCTTAAAAGGTGAATTTTCTATTTTACAATGTCAGATTTTGCCACTATAATAACATAAATATAACACTTTTTGTTATTTTAGCTTCTGACTTGATCCAATCCTAATAATTTATATTGCTATTTGAAAATTATGAAATACTTGCTGGTTAAGTTGAGCAACATCATTGCTGCTGTTTCAAACCATTTCTCTTAACTTGGTGCCCCCTGCTCGTAAAAAAAGGGAGAACCATGGTGCAGAAATCGCTCGTGCTTTGTGGGCAGCTGCATTTACTGTCAACTTTTCTTCAGTGCACAGTCTGGGTCAGTAGATTAGTCATGGATTCTTTGATTGTTTTTGGATAGCCTTAAATTTACTGGTAATACATGTCAGCGATTGTCTGCAGACATGCAGCCATTTACCAGGTCAGGCTTCACTCAGCAGTACCTTCAGGTGGCTGCAAGGTGCAGGCTTACCTGTTTGACAGCCAGGCCATCAGTCTGGCTGCAGGGAAGTAGAGGCCATCATGTTTTAAAGGTTTTATCGTTAAATTTCCATTGAGGTAGCCGCACTTCCGGGTTTCCTGAAAGCTATTACCACGCCTGCTAGATTCCTCACCATAAATATCAGCTCATTCATGTCCAATTCAGAATGCACAGTTGCACCTCCTGTCTGCCATTGTATAATGATGTCCAGCAGGGTCGTGGATGAAGAGAATTGCCATATTATCCCCCTTTATGTGCTAGTTGGCTTCTTATTTTCAGCCTGCACCACTGGCTCACAGCAATAGGAAAAAAAAAGTTGTATAAATCTTTCCCTGTTAGTCCACAGCTTCTTCAGTAACAACTGATCAGCTCTGCCCCCTTGTGGTGCCACATGTCTGACTGACTGAACCGTTGAAATTCAGAGGAGGTTTGGCCTACCAACATATGAGCACCTGTCATGTGTGCATGCACTGGTACTGATGAATTAAACTCTGTGAATGTCCAAAAATGTTAGGACAGATTTTGTCATGGCCTTCTAACATACCCTGACATTTTGTCATCACATTCAAAACTATGGGCCGAGGAATGAAAAGTGGGACCAGTGTAGATTTAGTGTATTTTGGCAGTACAGACTCAATGGGCCAAAGGGCCATTCAGAACTATATGATTCTAAGTTTGTACGAAATAGACCTACTGTCTTGTGGATAGCTGAACAAGTTGAAGGCTAAGAGACTGTGACAAACAAAAATCTACAGTGGAGCCCAAAGATGGACTGATGTCTAAATATGTTACTTTTCCAGTACATCCTGTGCCAAGTATAATAATATGCATTTCTTTGGACTTAACCAGTGAGGTGGAGATGGGGACCTTGATGTTTGAGTAACCCAGAGTCTTCACAGATTTGCCCATGTTTGAGATTTTAGTCCAATCTTGCTGCAAAGTATTAACACAAGACAAAAAAACTGCAGATGCTGGAGTCCAAAGTAGACAAGCAGGAGGCTGGAAGAACACAGCAAGCCAGGCTGCATCAGAAGTTGACGTTTCAGATATAACCCTTCAGTATTAGCTCAGCACAGAAGACAGCAGTTACAGGCACTATGGGCTCTTTCTGACTGTGGGAGGGACTCTTGTCTCACTGGTCAACCATGACTAGGGTCAGATGCTGCCTCAGTGGGTGCTAGGACCCTAGAATCTCTACACAAGTGGATGGATTCCATTACATCAGACGTACAAAAGAAAGGTGCCAACTCTTAAGGATTCAAGCTGAAAGGTCAAGATCATGCACATAGGAATGACAGGTGACAGCTGCTCAGTATTGCACATAGGAGAGGTATGATCATCATGGAATTTGATAGGCTAAACAGTGATATAGCTTTCTTATGAGAGACCAGGCTCAATGAGAAGGGACCACTGAAAGTAAAAACATTATTCATTCATCTGATAGCTTTCAGAGGAAAACTGTGAGAAAGGTGCAGCGTTTGCACTCAGGTACTTGCTACTGTTAATGATAGAATCCTCACAACCAGTTCAGAATGTGTTCCCTCCAGTTGCCTTCTTTTTCAAACAGAGTCTATTAATCACGTAAATATCTATTCTCCAAAGTTTTGCCACATTACACAGGTAAAAATCAGTCCTGCAGTGATTAATGCTAACTATCAGCAGAATCCTAAAGTCGAAACATCTTCACCTACAGGGGATTTCAAGACAACAAGAGGTGCACACCATGAGTTGTGATCATCCTTGTAAGCTAAATGAGAATGGAAGTAGCCTACTAGAGCTTTGCTGCTACCATGAGCTTTGTGGAGCTAACATCTTTCAGAACAACCCATATCACACAGTGTTCTGCAACACCCAAGATTAGGGAATTTGCAGTAGATAAACCTGATCGTAATCAACAAACATGAGTTTAAACAGTATTCTTAATGCATACAACCACTGCAAGACTGACTTTGACACATCACTCCCTGATATTGCATGCAAACCTGTGAAGCTTTTTCATTCACAGTGGAAATGCTGTGCTGTCTACTGAGATTAAAAGCAACGGTCACCTGATTCAATTGAAGAAATATCAGTGGCATTCTCACACAGATCGCAGAAGCAAATGAAATATATTTTGCAATAAAAACTAGGCAAAGTAAAGGTCAACCATCTGCTAGATAATACATCAATAACTAATGAGCAGAACATTCAGTTATTCTTAAGCACAGGGAATTCTAGGGTTCAGATGGATCAAAAAGGCAGCAGGTCTCCTCAGCAAAGAAAATTGGTTTGTTAGCAAACAAAGGCAGTGAGATCGTTGCTGACTGCTGAATACAGTTGGAGAGATGGATGGAACTGGAATTTGAACTGAATTGTAATGAGACCACTCATCAAGGTAGCTATAGTCAGCACAGAAAGCCTTCCAGTTATTGCATAGCTGTATATTGAACCCACAGGATAGGAATTTAAAGCTGTCAACCCACTTTCTTTGGACAAAGTTTCAGGTAACGCTGTTACACTATCAGCTTATCAAGCAATGAGGTAAAAACAATGACTGCAGATGCTGGATTCCAGATTCTGGATTAGTGGTGCTGGAAGAGCACAGCAGTTCAGGCAGCATCCAAGGAGCTTCAAAATTGACATTTCGGGCAAAAGCCCTTCATCAGGAATAAAGGCAGTGAGCCTGAAGCATGGAAAGATAAGCTAGAGGAGGGTGGGGGTGGGGAGAAAGTAGCATAGAGTACAATGGATGAGTGGGGGAAGGGATGAAGGTGATAGGTCAGGGAGGAGAGGGTGGAGTGGATAGGTGGAAAAGGAGATAGGCAGGTAGGACAAGTCTGGACAAGTCATGGGGACGATGCGGGCTGGAAGTTTGGAACTAGAGTGAGGTGGGGGAAGGGGAAATGAGGAAACTATTGAAGTCCACATTGATGCCCTGGGGTTGAAGTGTTCCGAGGCGGAAGATGAGGCGTTCTTCCTCCAGGCGTCTGGTGGTGAGGGAGCGGCAGTGAAGGAGGCCCAGGGCCTCCATGTCCTCGGCAGAGTGGGAGGGGGAGTTGAAATGTTGGGCCACGGGGCGGTGTGGTTGATTGGTGCGGGTGTCCCGGAGATGTTCCCTAAAGCGCTCTGTTAGGAGGCGCCCAGTCTCCCCAATGTAGAGGAGACCGCATCGGGAGCAACGGATACAATAAATGATATTAGTGGATGTGCAAGTAAAACTTTGATGGATGTGGAAGGCTCCTTTAGGGCCTTGGATAGAGGTGAGGGAGGAGGTGTGGGCGCAGGTTTTATAGTTCCTGTGGTGGCAGGGGAAAGTGCCAGGATGGGAGGGTGGGTTGTAGGGGGGCGTGGACCTGACCAGGTAGGCACGGAGGGAACGGTCTTTGCGGAAGGCAGAAAGGGGTGGGGAGGGAAATATATTCCTGGTGGTGGGGTCTGTTTGGAGGTGGCGGAAATGTCGGCGGATGATTTGGTTTATGCAAAGGTTGGTAGGGTGGAAGGTGAGCACCAGGGGCGTTCTGTCCTTGTTACGGTTGGAGGGGTGGGGTCTGAGGGCGGAGGTGCGGGATGTAGACGAGATGTATTGGAGGGCATCTTTAACCACGTGGGAAGGGAAAGAAGGAGGCCATCTGGTGTGTTCTGTGGTGGAACTGGTCCTCCTGGGAGCATTTACGGCGGAGGTAGAGGAATTGGGAATACGGGATGGCATTTTTGCAAGAGGTAGGGTGGGAAGAGGTGTAATCCAGGTAGCTGTGGGAGTTGGTGGGTTTGTAAAAGGTGTCAGTGTCAAGAAGGTCGTCATTAATGGAGATGGAGAGGTCCAGGAAGGGGAAGGAGGTGTCAGAGATGGTCCAGGTAAATTTAAGGTCAGGGTGGAATGTGTTGGTGAAGTTGATGAATTGCTCAACCTCCTCGCGGGAGCACGAGGTGGCGCCAATGCAGTCATCAATGTAGCGGAGGAAGAGGTGGGGAGTGGTGCCGGTGTAATTACGGAAGATCAACTGCTCTACCTAGCCAACAAAGAGACAGGCATAGCTGGGGCCCATACGTGTACCCATGGCTACCCCTTTGGTCTGGAGGAAGTGGGAGGATTCAAAGGAGAAATTGTTAAGGGTGAGGACCAGTTCGGCCAAACGAATGAGAGTGTTGGTGGAAGGGTACTGTTAGGGACGTCTGGAGAGGAAAAAACGGAGGGCTTGGAGGCCCTGGTCATGGCGGATGGAGGTGTAGAGGGATTGGATATCTATGGTGAAGATGAGGCATTGGGGGCCGGGGAAACTGAAGTCTTGAAGGAGGTGGAGGGCGTGGGTGGTGTCTTGAACGTATATGGGGAGTTCCTGGACTAGGGGGTTAGGACAGTATCGAGGTAGGTAGAGATGAGTTCAGTGGGGCAGGAGCATGCTGAGACAATGGGTCGGCCAGGGTGGTCAGGCTTGTGGATCTTGGGAAGGAGATAGAACCGGGCAGTGCGGGGTTCCTGGACTATGAGGTTGGAAGCTGTGGGTGGAAGATCTTCTGAAGTGATGAGGTTCTGTATGGTCTGGGAGATGATGGTTTGATGATAGGGGGTGGGGTCATGGTTGAGGGGGCAGTAGGAAGAGGTGTCCTTGAGTTGGCGTTTGGCTTCAGCGGTGTAGAGGTCAGTGCGCCAGACTACCACTGCGTCCCCTTCATCGCAGGCTTGATGGTGAGGTTGGGATTGGAGCAGAGGGATTGGAGGACTGCACGTTGTGAGGGTGAGAGGTTGGAGTGGGGGAGGGGGGTAGACATGTTGAGGCGGTTAATGAAGAGGTTGAGGGCAGGTAATAGGCCAGTGCGGGGTGTCCAGGTGGATGCAGTGTGTTGGAGGTGGGCGAAGGGGTCCTCGGAAGGTGGGCGGGAATCCTGATTGTGAAAGTAAGCTCGGAGGCGGAGACGATGGAAGAATTGTTCGACGTCACGGCGTGTATTAAATTCATTGATGCGTGGACGGAGGGGGATGAAGGTGAGTCCTTTGCTGAGGACTGATCGTTTTCCTCAGTGAGGGGGAGATCTGGGGGGAAGGTGAAAACTCGGCAGGGCTGGGAGCTGGGATCTGGTGTGGGTGTGGAGCTGGGAGTGGGGGCGGAACCTGTAACTGGAGTGGGTGTGATGGTGGGGGGGAATGGGGGTGGAGTCATGAGCAGGGGTAGTGTTCCCCTCAGGGTTCTGGGGGGTGGGGATAGTGACAGTGGGGTCTGTGGGGGGCATGTCAGCAGAATGCAGGTGAGTGGCGCTGGTGGGGGCGGAAGTGGTGGTGACCACGGCAGTAGGGGTGGCGGAAGTCACTGAGCATGTGGCATCAGCGATGATGTGAGGGGCGGAAGTGATGTCACATGTGATGCATGAGGAATTGTGAGGGGTGGAAGTGGTTGTGGGAGTGGCCATGATGGGGGTGGAAGTAACATCATCAAGCAATGAAACTGGCGTTTCTGCATGACCTGCGCAAATTATTCCGTCCCACTCCTATATGGAGAGGGCAGTGCTTTTGGATGTGAATTATACCAAGATAATGGCACTGTACAAGACTAAAGACAACTCAGCAATTGCAATAACTGTTGAGAAATCTCCCTACTGGCATCATGGAAAACGTATTTGTTTGTGTTGACCTTATCAACCACAGATCCTGACTAAATGTATCCCTCTCAAATCCCAGTGTGGTTTCAGAAGGAGAAAATCCACACTTGACATGATCTTTTCAATCTAGCAACAGCAAAATGAATGCTGCAACAAAGATGATCACTACATATTGTCTTTACTGATCTCTCCAATGCATTAGAGCACATGAGCAGAGGGACAGTCTGTTTAAGCAGCTGGAAAATGTTGGCTGTTCACTGAAGCTGGTCATTGTGATCTCGTTTTTCAGGGGCAACATGATGGGTACGATTAGCCAAAATGGGGCAACATCAGAATACTGGGTTGTGACATTCTTTGGCATATTTGTTGCATTACTGCTTTCAGCTGTCTAATGTACCAGAACTGATAGAACTGTTCAGCCTTGCTCATCTGACATCCAAGGCAAAGGTGAGCCAAGTCCTCAGCATAGACCAAGAGCATTCCATATCAAGAATCTTTCAGTAACAAATAGACAACTCTCTCATTGTCTTCCTGAAACCAAACTCTTTCCAGGCAATGTCAATATGTGTTGCTACATTACCATCTTCCTGAAGAAGGGCTTATGCCCGAAACGTTGATTCTCCTGCTCCTCGGATGCTGCCTGGCCTGCTGTGTTTTTCCAGTACCACATTTTTCAACTCTGGTCTCCAGCATCTGCAGTTCTCACTTTCTCCTATATTACCATCTATCAGCATTGACAAAGTGATGCTGCAGCTAGTTGTTTGCTTCACACATCAAGACTCCACATTTACCAGCAATCTGACTTTGATGATAAAATCAACATAGCTGTTGCAACTTTTGCAATGTCTCTGACCAAGCTGTGTGAGAGTGTGTGGAACAGGAACATGACAGGTAACACAAACTGTGAGTCTGTTAATCCTGCATCCTCAGCATACTATGACAGTGGTGAGACACAGAGAACATACGGTAGGCAGGGAAAAAAAGGTTGAACACTTTTCACCTTTGTCTTGAATATACCTCTAGAAGACCATAAGAATAGGAGCAGGAGTATCCCCTCAAATCTGCTTCGTCATTCAATAAGATCATGGCTGATCCATCATCTCTTGATGCATCTCCCTACATTTGAGGTGGTATGTGTTAATTCCATCAAAGTATACTCATTGTAAAGCCAATAATGAATGTGACCCATCATTGCAAATGCCATCTGAATGATAGGCCATATACCAAATACCTTCTGTAAAGTGAACTGGCCACTGGGTCACAGTCTTCTGGGCATTCACACTTTGACTAACAAGGACATTTTAAAAACAAAAAGATTTTCATGAGATTTGGGTCTCACTCTCTGGATACCAGCATTTATTGTTTGCGTCTCAGTAGTCTTGAGAAGATGGTAGTGAGCTGCCACTTTGAACCATTGTTGTCTTATTATTATAGATACACCCACAGTGCTGTTAGGAAGGGAGTTCCAAGAATTTGAACCAATGCTAGACAATGAATGGTGATATTGGTCCATGTCAAGTGTGGCATGAAATACTACTTGTATGTGGTGATAGCATTTCCATGCATTAGCTACCCTTGACTTTTGAAATGACATGGGTCGGAGCTTGGAAGATGCAATTGAAGAAATATTGTTTCACTGGAGTGCATTTTTAAAAAATGGTACACATTGTTGCCACTCTGCATGAAATGCAAATAATGGGCATTGACCCTACTAACTGGGAGATTGACTCCAATAATAACACTGATTCCTGGAGGTTAACTCTTTGGAAAGGAGTTGAAAGAGGTGAGAAGAAATGAAGAGCCCTGCTGGCTGACAAGTGAGCCCAGATTAAACAGAGGCCACTGAATCATGCATCTTCTCAGCCCATAGTCTTCTCACCATGCCTGAGTGGAACTCCTGAGCTTCACCAGGTGATGTGACCCAAGAGCTGACTGGAGCAGCACAAACCATTATTTTGTGAAATGGAAGGCTGTCATTTCCAATTCAATACTAATCATTGCAGGAGCCATCCAGATTCTCACATTACTTATGAATTGACAAGAACTGCTAGACTCCAAATAATATCTAAAGCAACCTCAAACTTAACAGAATTACACCTCTGTAGTTGGGATCGGGCACTTGAGTTCTTATTTGAGTAACCCACACTTTCCTCCTCCTAAGAACTGTGAAAAAGTAACACTTCAGTTTTGAGCTGAAATGTGCTGTTTGACTTGAATCTACCATCAATATCTTTCAAAAGAAGAAATGGGCAAGACCTAGGGATAACAAATAATTTGGAGAATGTAGATTGATGACTAGCCTAAACGAGATACAGTCAATATGTCTCCATTTCAGGTTCAGATAAACAGGAAGCTATCACAATGTCTTATGCTTGAAGCAGTGTCAACAACATAATAACTATCTTGTAAAATTAATACATGTAATGAGTTTTTGATGAAGGCAGAGAAGTTGTCCCCTTACCTAAAATGATGTCCTTAGTGAACTTGTCACATGACTAAAATTTTTATACTCTTGAACAAAGGTTTAATTAAACATTTTCTGCAACCCTGCTGCAGTCTGATTTAAAAATCTGGTCTGCTGTTAATTTCAATCTGCTAAGGATCTAAGGTCTGCTAACGTCACAGCCCGGCAATGTTTTTCTAAACCTTGGGGCATCTCTTCTCCTTGAGTGGTGTCTCAGTATTTGTGGAAATCAGACAATTGCACCCACTAAGGAGAGGCGTGGCACTGTTATGCTTTGGCAAGTGTATCCAACCAGGGCTACAAGGATTTAGACGTAGGATTTCCTCCATTAACTTTGACTGTGTGGTCTCCCTAACAAATGAAATGTTTGTTGCTCCGGTCCTTCCAGCAGCATGGACTGGGGTTTTGAGCCTGGTTTCTGTGGTGGCGCTAACTGCCTGGGTACTCTGCTGCTGAACTCTATCTCTCACCATGGTATGGCATGTGGAGGTTTTTAGATTAGGTGGATGACTTCAATAAATTCCCTTGTTTTGGTTACCCATTTGTCCCTTCACATGGGGTTTGAGGATTTTCTGAGTGCATTTTTCCCTTATCTGATTTAGGCTGCTCTGATTCATGAATCTCTTTCTCCCAATCCCAGACCAACCTCCTTATCACCCAGTCCTCTTGTGTGGGTGTTTTTTCTAGGATCAAAATGTTTGTAGGCAATCCTTGCTGTCGCAGTGATATGAGAGACAAGCATTTGCATCCAATTTAACATCTTTGATAGTGTCAGTGCAATCCGAGCTAGGTTACTGAAGGCTCCTATGAACTGTGTCCATGGGCCCCAGGCAAATGTGGTTGCATGGTGCGCTCCCTTTTCACTGCCTACACTGAATTACACCCTTCATGAGGTCCCCCCATGGTATCCTATAGCAGATGGGATTGTCGTTTTCATGACCTGAGCTCCCTTCCTCCCACATTCTGAGGACTGGGTAAGGTAGAATAAATTTTGGGGCTCAGGCACATAAACATCAATTTTATCTCCTTAGTATCATCGAGCTATGGACGAGATGACCAAGAAATGCAAAAACCTACAGGTTGTGCTCAGAGTTGCCTTGCTAGGGAGGTGTAAAGTGCAAGGCCTCAGGCACTGGCCAGAAATCAAGTTTGATTGAAAATTCTCCAATACACAATCCTTAGGCTTGTTGTGACCTGTTCCCCCTAAACCTGTGTGACCTCTTTGATCCTGGATTCCACTGTTCTCTGGAGCAAAAAGCTGCTGTTTAGTTTGGCCAATTTCCTGTCAGGTCCAGTTTCTTCAGCTGTGGGTCAATTCAGAATGTTCAATTTTGGGCCACTTAACCAGATATTATTTCTTTTAGATTAGATTACTTACAGTGTGGAAACAGGCCTTTCGGCACAACAAATCCACGCCGACCCTCTGAATAGCAACCCACCCAGACCCCTACATTTACCCCTTCACCTCACACTACGGGCAATTTAGCATGGCCAATTCACCTAACCTGCACATCTTTGGACTGTGGGAGCAACCCGGAGCACCCGGAGGAAACCCACGCAGACACGGGGAGAATGTGCAAACTCCACACAGACAGTTGCCTGAGGCGGGAAATGAACCCGGGTCTCTGGCGCTGTGAGGCAGCAGAGCTAACCACTGAGCCACTGTGCCGCCCCTGTTGTGTTTAAATCTCCTCCAGCCCTCCAATCTCTTTCCCTGAAGCTTTCTGCTCCTCTGATTTCGGTTTCTGGTGTTATATTCATCTCATTTTACCCTAGTATGGGGTAACAATAATAAAAAAAAGTTAAAAATCTCTAAATGGTTCATATTTAAAAATTTCCAGATGTTAGCTGTTGGCTTGGTCACTGAGACAGCACACCTCTTTTTTTTCCCAACTTATCTCGTTTTCCTTGTTACTTGTAGGAGAAAAGTATGCAAAATAATTGAAAGTCAGAAAAGCGAATACAAAGCTTTAACCTTGTGAGAACAGGGCCATTGTGTTCTTAGACATTATAAGGAGGTGTAAGCATCCTTCAAGCTCACATATAGTGTCCAATAAATTTGTTTCTTATTTCCTCAGTCACTTGCATACCCTCCCCATGCATGAGGTGAGATGGCAGTGGTTCATTATAACACACACTGAGATTCTTGGTATGTGCAATCATGTTTTAAGAGACGTTATCCTGCATGAATTATAAAATACTCAACTTTTTATGATACTTATAAAGTCTTGTGCTTGAAGTGGAGGTAGCAACATATCCCAGTCTAATGCCTCAATTTAGTTAAGCCATACTGAATTCCTTATGTTGTCCACTCTGGCATTCTCTGAAATAGGCACTGGTTGTGTCAGTGAGTTTCAGGAGGTAATTGTGTTGGTGAAGCACGTTATGTGTTTGAACAACAAATGTAATTTACTGGTCAAATGACAAGCTTAGTGGCATCTTCAGCTGTGCACTAGGGGCCTCCAATCTAAAAACACTCTTGCAAGCTTAATTTTTTCTGTGGAGTGATATGAGAGTATGTCAAACATTAACATCAAGACTCAAGATAAAATCTTGCAGTATAGAAGGAGGAGTTCACACCTCTCATTGGTGCTGTGCTGTAGGACTGCACCTGACGACACATCATTAGGGAGACCTGCTGGCTGAAGTGCAGACAGAGGGTTAACAGAGCTTGGGACCTTGGTTATGGTAATTCACTATGTTGGGATACAGTAATGCAAAACTTGCAAAATCTTACCACTGTCCAGTGGCCTTTTATGTAGGAGCTGGAATGTCCAAAAGCAGGTAAATAATGGGGGCTGGCAGGAGTGATGAAGATGTCTCACAAGGTAAATGCCACAGTTTATTTTCCATTCATTCCACTCAAGCAGTGGCAGATATTGTCCTAAGTATAAAAACACAAACATTAACTGTAGCATTTCACTGACAACACTATGATGGAACACCTCCCAGTCATTTATTCTATGCAATTTATGTTAAAGTGAACAAAATCCTGTGTTTCTGCTATATGTTCCAGGTTTGTTGATGGTGAAATAAATGTATGCTACAATGCATTAGATCGCCATGTTGAAAATGGACTGGGAGATCAAATTGCCATCATTCATGACAGTCCTGTTACTGACACCAAAGAGATAATTACCTATAAAGAAGCCCTGGAAAAGGTAATACAGAATATGTTGTACCATGATGCTATTGTCATTGTCTTTTGAAGTTTGCCTCAAGGTTCCTTCAAGACAGACCTCATGCTAATACTATTTTGAAGAAAGTAGTTGACCACTTGTGCTATTCTGTAAACAATTTAAAGATCCTGAGTTGAACATACCACTTTTAGTCTTTGGTACTACTTTGGAAAGAGCAAAACCATATAGGTATGCTCACTCGATACGGAGGAGTGTTGGCTTTGCTGAGATGAAGTACTCTTGAGGAAGTAAACTCGTCCCTTAAATTGCTATAATTGTCTGTGTTCCCTCTGTGTCCATGTAATTGAAAAGATATAGGACATTGATGAGAATGGAGCTCATTTATTGTTTATATAAATCATTCTGTACTCTGTTGAGCCTGCCTTGAATATTTCTCCCAGCTTATTCTTACATATCTGCCCCTGTGATTGTAACAACTCTTTCAGGTAATTTCGATTTTCCTCTGGAAAATAATTTATCCAAATTTTTGAGAACTTCCTCATTGTCCAATTTAATTTGAAGAATGTCCAATTCAGAAGCATCTGAACTCGGTTTTCCACTATGTTATAACGAGTAACACATTCTCGTTACAACATAGTGACAGGGTAGTTGTTTTGGGGGCCTTTAACTTTCCAAATATTGACTGGGAATACTATAGTTCAAGTACTTTAGATGGGTCAGTTTTTGTCCAATATGGATTTCCTGATACAGTGTATAGACAGGCCAACAAGGGGCGAGGCCACATTAGACTTGGTATTGGGTAATGAACCAGGCCAGGTGTTAGATTTGGAGGTAGGTGAGCACTTTGGTGATAGTGACCACAATTTGGTTAGGTTTACTGTAGTGATGGAAAGGGATAGGCATATACCACAGGACAAGAGTTATAACTGGGAGAAAGGAAATTACAATGCGATTAGGCAATATTTAGGATGCATAGGATAGGGAAGGAAACTGCAGGGAATGGGCATAATAGAAATGTGGAGCTTATTCAAGGACCAGCTACTGTGGGTCCTTGATAAGTGTATACCTGTCAAGCAGGGAGGAAGTTATCGAGCACAGGAATGTTGGTTTACTAAGAAAGTTGAATCTCTTGTCAAGAGGAAAAAGAAGGCTTATGTTAGGAGGAGATGTGATGGCTCAGTTCGGTTGCTTAAGAGTTACAAGTTGCCAGGAAAGACCTAAAAAGAGAGCTAAGAAGAGCCGGGAGGAGACATGAGAAGTCATTGGCGGATAGGATCCAGGAAAACCCTAAGGCTTTCTATAGCTATTATCAGGAATAAACAAATGACTAGAGTAAGATTAGGGCCAATCAAGCATAGTGGGAAGTTGTGCATGGAGTCAGAGGAGATAGGATAAGTGCTAAATGAATATTTTTCATCAGTATTCACACTAGAAAAAGACAATGTGCTTGAGGAGAATACTGAGGTCCAGGGTACTGGACAAGATGAGATTGAGGTGCATAAGGAGGAGGTGTTAGCAACTCTGGAAAGTGTAACAATACATAAATCCCCTGGGCCAGATGAGATTCATCCTAGGGTTCCATGGGAAGCCAGGGAGGCGATTGTTGAGCCTTTGGCTTTGATCTTTATGTCGGTCATTGTCTACAGGAATAGTGCCAGAAGACTGGAGGAAGCAAATATTGTTCCCTTGTTCAAGAAGGGGAGTAGAGTGGAAATTATAGACTGGTGAGCCTGACTTCAGTTGTGGGTAAAGTGTTAGAATGGGTTATAAGAGAGAGGATTTACAATCATCTAGCGATGAATAAGTTGATTAGGGTTAATTAACAAGTTTTGTGAAGGGTAGGTCATGCCTCACAAACCTTATTGAGTTATTTGAGAAGGTAACCAAATAGGTGGATGAGGGAAAAGTGGTTGATGTGGTACATATGGATTTCAATAAGTTGCTTGATAAAGTTCCCCAAGATAGGGTATTGCACAAAATATGGAGGCATGGGATTGAGGGTGATTTAGCAGTTTGGATCAGAAATTGGCTAGCTGAATGAAGACAGAGGGTGGAGGTTGATGGGAAATATTCACCTGAAGTTCAGTTACTAATGGGGTACCGCAAGGATTGTTTTTGGGTCCACTGTTGTTTGTCATTTATATAAATGACCTGGATGAGGGCATAGAAGGATGGATTAGTAAATTTGCGGATGACACTAAGGTCAGTAGAGTTGTGGATAGTGACGAAGGATGTTGTAGGTTACAGAGAGACATAGATAAGCTGCAGAGCTGGGCTGAGAGGAGGCAAATGGAGTTTTCACTTACCATCTGAGGACTTTTCTTTTCCCCAATTTCTGATTCTCAAATTGAAGTTGATGTTGTAAGCCACAGTTTAATTTATGAACCAGCTCATAATCATCTGCCATTTCTGCTGCTAATTTTTCAATCTTAATGCTCTGCTGTTCCATATGTCTACCTTAGGAAGTGAATTTTGAACTTAAACTGGGAAAATCTGCAAATAGGAAAAACAACTGAAGAACAGTGGGGGATGTTTAAAGAATCATTTAAACCAATACAAAAGCCAATACAAATACCTCAAACAGGAAAAGAAATCCGTAGAAAAAAAGCCATGGAGAACAAATGAGATATGGGACAGCATACAACTAAGAGAAGGGGCTTACAAAACTGTAAAAAGCTGCACAGATCGTGCTGAATGGGAAAGGTACAAAGGTGAAGGAAACTTGCAAGGGACAACAAAATCAATAAGAAAACATTATCGTTACATAAAGGGAAAGGATGTCGTCAGAAATAATGTTGGCCCACTAAAGACTGAAAGTGGGGATATTGTCAAATCTATTGGGAAATAGCAGACGTGTTGAATAATTACTTTGCCTCCATAATTACAGTAGAAATGAGGTTAGCTTGCTGGAAATCCTGAAGAAATTAATAGCGGATCAGAAACAAGGACAAAAATATATACTTGCCTTTTGATTTTGAATGTATATCATTTAAATATTTATTGCTGTGTTTGGGCATAGAAATGTGATGAGATGTTATACTTTTGCACAATTGTTCAATTTCTTATGCTAAAACTGGAAAATATAGTAAACGTTAACTTGATTAGCACTAGAGTCATAACGTTGTACAGCACAGAAACAGACCCTTTGGTCCAACTCATTCATACTGACTAGATATCCTAACCTAGTCTAGTCCCATTTGCCAGAATTTGGCCCATGTCCCTCAAAACCCTTGCTATTCATATACCCATCCAGATGTCTTTAAACAATGTTAGTGTACCAACCTCCACCACCTACTCTGGCAGCTCATTCCATTCACGCACCATGAAAAAAGTTTCCCCTTAGGTCCCTTTTAAATCTTTCTCCTCTACCTTAAACCTATGCCCTCCTAGTTTTGGACTTCCCCCACTCTGGGGAAAAGACCTTGGCTATTCACCCCATCCATACTTCTCAGTCTCAGTCGCTCCAGGGAAATTAGTCCTAAAATGTTTCAACCTCTCCCTATAGCTCAAACCCTGCAACCCTAGCAACATCCTTGTAAATCTTTTATGAACCCTTTCAAGTTTCACAATATCCTTCCTATAGCAGGGAGACCAGAAATAAATGCAGTATTCCAATAGTGGCCTAACCAATGCCCTGTACATGACTTCCCAACTCCAACACTCGATGCTATGATCATGAAAGGCAAGCATACCAAATGCCTGTTTTATAGAGTAAGAATAAAAATTTAATGGTATTTTCTTACAACAGTGTAACTGCCATTTTTCACTGAATGTAATTGTTGGTATTGTATATTGTTTTGAAATGTTATAGGTTTCGCGATTGGCTGCTGTCCTAGTACAACATGGAGTCAAAAAGGGTGATCGTATTGCCATTTATATGCCAATGATTCCACAAGCGATATACACAATGTTGGCTTGTGCTAGAATTGGAGCAATACACAGTTTGATATTTGGTGGCTTCGCATCAAAGGAGCTGTCTACTCGTATTAACCATGCGAAGGTAAAATTAAGAAGAACCAATGTGGAAAATCATACTCATACAAAATGAATTCCAGTATAAGCAAATGGTGGATTCAAATATGGGATAAAATTTGGATCAAGGACAGCTGCAGTGCTGTAATGTTCATTCTTTAGACTAAAAGAAAAGACTGTTGAATTGAAATCAGGCATGATGGCTCCACTGAGTTAGCACTGCTGCCTCACAGTACCAGGGTCCCAGGTTCGATTCCAGCCTCAGGGGCCTGTCTGTGTGGAGTTTGCACATTCTCCCCGTGTCTGCGTGGGCTTCCTCTGGGTGCTCTGGTTTCCTCCCACAGTCCAAAGATGTGCAGGTCAGGTGAATTGGCCATGCTAAATTGCCCGTTGTGTTAGGTGGATTAGTCGGGGTAAATGTAGGGGAGTGGGTTTGGGTAGGTTGCATGGACTATTTGGGCCGAAAGGCCTGTTTCCACACTGTAGGGAATATAATAAAAATATAATCCTTTTTGGATTTCTAAAAGTATGAGTTTGAATACATTAGGTATCATAAATTTTGTATCATAGTGTCTCATTTCAGTATTATTATTTGTATAATTTTAATCCCTAGTTTAGTTCTTTGACCTCCTCTTCTGCATTCATACATTCCTATTTATTATTCCATCATTTGTGGCCATGTCTGCAGTTGCTGTGGTCCCAAGCTCCAGATTCCCTGTTTCTATCTGTTCTTAGCCTCAATTTCCTCATTACCACTAGTAACTTTTGGAAACCATTCCATGTAATCTGACCTATCTTGATTAAAGTTTCAAAATTCAGTGTTTCACAAATGTTGATTACAAAGGAAAAACGTGAAAATTTCTTGTGTCTATCTCTCTTGTCAGATTTCTCTTCACTCCCTCCTGTTGGTATTAATTCTTTGTATATGATTCTGTTCAGTGGTTTGTTTCCTAAGCATTAACTTTTATAAAGGCTGCCACTATGCAACCACATGAGGCATCATAGTCAGGCCTGGCCATTTTGTGTTTCTCCCTTTGTTTACATTCTTCTTTCCATGCTTTGTATAAAGTAGTGAGAAAAGTCTGGATACATTCCTGAGTTAAATCCCTTGGAATGTTCGTCTCCAAGATCAATTTGTATATGTTACAAAAACCAAGACAAGAAATCCAATATATTAATGTGGAACAATATTGTAACTGTTTGCTACCATCTCTCATAATGTTTTGAAGTTAAGATTGAGGAATACATTTCCCTGCAGTTTATTATTTTTGTTTTTTGGTGTATATTCCATAGTGATGTCATAAATAGTAATTGGTTTAAAATTTATAAATCATCAGATATTTTAGAAAAGGTTTCGCAAGCAATAAATTGTTAAGTATTAACATTCTCATGTGCAACTCAATATTTATGTGTCTCTTGCTTGTTTTGTTGACATTTCCTATCCCTAGAAATAATAAATGGTGTAATTTACTAAACTAGTGAAATGTAAAAGACTTTTCATTGCAAAGTAAATGAAATTAATGTCTTAAATGACTAATAAATGGCATGTTGCAGTAATTGGCAGGTTCAGTACAATAACAGGATAATTATAAAACTTCCAAAACAATGTTTCAGTGTATCAGTTATCTACTTCCAATCCATTTATTTCTGTCGATTTAATGTGCTACACTATCGAGCAATGACATCATCGTTGTATGTTAACTACATAAACACTTTGGACTCATTAGCCATGCTTTCCATGGCAAAATAAAAAATAAAAGTTTATACTTTCTTGAATACACTTCCATTTCTTTTCTTATACTTTAGCCAAAACTGATTGTGACATCATCATTTGGTATTGAGCCAGGGAGAAGAGTAGAATATATACCCTTGCTGGAAAAAGCTTTGAACAGTGCTCAACACAAGCCAGATAAAGTCATAATATACAATCGACCTAACATGGTGAGTGCCAAATCAAATGAATGGCATTTTGACATAAGATTCATATCTTCAACTGAGCTACTGGTCATCCCTCTTATAATTACCTATTCCTCAGCATCCATGTTTTTGCTAACACTTCTATGAAGTATCTTAGGCCAGTTTCTGTGTTATTAAAACTGCAGGCTGTTATTGCAACTGTCCTGTTAATATCAATGCACCTGATTCTGAAGTTGATTGTTGAATAGAAAATGGAAGTGGAAACTATTACAAATTATTCCTCCAAAATCATAAAAGTGCAGATTTTGTTTTCATTCTTTTGTGGGAAGTGAATGTAGGTTGCAAGGCCAGCATTTATTGTCCATCTGTGCGTCTATTGACCTTGAACTGCGTGGCTTGTTAAGCTATTTCAGGCAGTCTGGATAAGGATTCGCAGTAAGGTTAAAATCAATTAGGCGAAAGTGAGAACTGCAGATGCTGGAGATCAGAGTCAAGATTGGAATGGTGCTGGAAAAGTACAGTAGGTCAGGCAGCATCCGAGGAGCAGGAAAATCGACGTTTCGGGTAGGAGCCCTTCATCAGGA
This sequence comes from Chiloscyllium plagiosum, assembly GCF_037043375.1. Lineage (NCBI taxonomy): Eukaryota > Metazoa > Chordata > Chondrichthyes > Orectolobiformes > Hemiscylliidae > Chiloscyllium > Chiloscyllium plagiosum. Next base: position 27,002,838 of record NW_028270157.1, on the reverse strand, counting down.
ATGGGATTACCCTCCCTAAAGGCCATTTGTGAATCAAATGGGTTTTTAGAAATGTCACTGATAAACTTTGACACTTTAAATTTATTAACTAAATTTAAGTACCACCAGCAGCGGTGGTGGGATTTGAACCTTTGTCCCTAGAGCTTTGGTCTGGACCTCTCCCCTATTACTACCTGAGCTCATCGAATTACAGACACCTCAAAGTTCAAGCTTAATGTTTTTCTGGTGCGTATGGCACAGCTACTTATTGAACCATTGTGCAATTTTGCATTGAATATTTTTGATTTGACGCTGTTCATTATGAGATGCTCGCTTAACCATAATGAGATGGGGGTAATTTAGCATAGAGTACTTTCACCTCTATGACCTAGTTTGGAGTTCACTTGAATGTGGGATGGTGGCAGAGGTGTGTGATGGAGAGGCTGGGGACAGTAGTGAGCATTGCAGAGAGAACAGGTTTCTGTTAATTTCTGAGGCTACGTAAGTTAGAAATAAATTAATTTATGCAATCTTGATCCAACATGAGTGGGTGCTAATTCACAGCACAAACTGGCTCTCCTTGTACAAAATTGATATTACATACATTGTGTGAAATGTATTGAAAGGTTGTGATGGTGTGATAAAATGTTATATGATTACATTTGTATTGTTGTTTATATTAACAAACTCACTTGAGGGATTTTCTTGCATGTGTGGGAAGTGGAATATTTAACTGCTACAACATTCTTTTCGGGTTGGGTGTTTTAGACCAGATGTTTATCTGACTGATGATGAGTTTATGTATTAGAATTCTATTACTAATGAATCTAAATAAAATTGAACAAGTATTATCTCAAACTTTTTAAGTTTTAAAAGGTTCTTGTTTGCATAGAATTGAAAAACAATGCAAATAATCACGATCATATCAATTACATCAACTGCGCGATTCAAATACATCAAGATTATTTTTATATGGGGGAGAGGTCAGAAGCATTTGCATGACTTCATTAAAAGATAACATACAATTTGACAGAACAAAAAAACGTTAATCATTATATTTCTGATTTTGTATCTCTGAATGATGTTTTAGGAGAGAGTTCATTTGACATCTGGCCATGAATTAGATTGGGACGAAGAGCTTTCTGCTGCTCAACCTCATGACTGTGTCCCAGTGTCTTCTGACCATCCTTTGTATATTCTCTATACATCAGGGACAACAGGGTTACCAAAGGTAAGAAACTGCACACTCCTAACTTGATTTGGACAGTGAACGTTTGAACAAAATGGGCTTGTAGTTACAGTGGCCAGAATTTAATGTGGGTCCTGTCCTGGAGAGAACTACACATCGCCACTTCTGCTGCCCATTTCCCCACTGGCACCACCTCGAATCCACTGTTCACCCCTAAACTCGCTGACCTACATTGGCAACTGGTTGCGTAATGACTAGATTTTAAAACCATTTAATGTTTTTCAAGCCTCCTTCAGCCTTGCAACCCTTGGGTATTTATGCTGTCTTTATACAGACCATCATTGGCTGTATCTTCTGCAGTTTTGGTCCTAAACTCTCAAATTCCTTACTTTAAATGTTTCTATCTAACTAGTTAAAAATCACACAACACCAGGTTATAGTGCAACTGGTTTGTTTGGAAGCACTAGCTTTCTGAGCACCTGTCCTTCATCAGGTGCTCTGAAAACTAGTGCTTCCAGATAAACCTGTTGGACTATAACCTGGTGTTGTGTGATTTTTAACTTTGTACACCCCAGTCCAACACCGGTGTCTTCAAATCATGTCTATCTAGCTACCTTTCTTTCTTCAAGAATCACCTTAAATCCTATTGCTTTGACTAAGCCACCGGCCATCTACCGTAATATCTCCCAGTATGTGCCAGGCGGCCAATGTCACATGTTATTTGGTAATGTTCCTTGAGAGCAAGACAAGCATTAGCAGGTTGTTCAACACTGTCCAAAATCCCTACCCAGTAACAAGCTTTGTATGTGTATAGGCACACTATCCATCAGGAATAATTTGTTGATGAGCAAAAACCTTTTTTTTGTATTCTTTAGTCAAATCATTTGCAAAATACTGGCACCATCCCAAGTTGGATCAAATGAAGTTGATTGTCATAATTTCTTTTAGGGAATCGTGCGTACTTCTGGTGGCTATGCAGTCATGCTAAACTGGACTATGTCAAAAGTATATGGTCTCAAGCCTGGTGAGGTAAAGCTTATTATTTGTGTCAGATTTTCATGAAAACATCTTTTTGTAGTGTTTTTGTATCAATAATTTTTTGTTTTGCATCTTCCAGGTCTGGTGGGCAGCTTCTGATCTAGGCTGGGTAGTGGGCCATTCGTATATTTGCTATGGACCACTCCTTCATGGCAATACAACTGTTTTGTATGAGGTAGGTGAAAGATTATTGAGTACTTTTCCACAGAACAGTTTGCAGGTGTAAGCAAAATAAGCAAGTCAATGACAAAAGTCCCATTTGAGGTCTGGAATAATGAACATAGAAGACTTGGTTTTGTGATAGGCTAACCTGCCTTAGTTACTATCATGAGGAGATCACCTCTGTCTGAGTGCTGAAATTTAGAGAAATAGATGATTAGTCAAGGTTTCCACTTCTGATACTTGGCTAGAGAATCTAATTGATATTAGATGAACACAGGATCAGATTGGGGCCCCTCTTTGGTTCAGTGGTAGTGTCCATACCCTGGACTGGGAAGCCCAGGTTCAAATCCCACCTGCAGCAGAGGTGTGCATAACAACTCTGAACAGGTTGATTTGAAAAATAGGTACAGGGTCAGGTTTGAGCTCTTATGATGCAACAGTACTATCTCTACCACTGAGCCAGGAGACCTGAGTTTGAATTTCCTGTTCCAGAGGTAAATAATAAGACATCTGAACAGGTTGATTAATAATGTCTACAAGGTGTGGTATTGCTTTGATGCATCAATAGTTGACAGGTCTGCTGATGGCCAATGTCTAGAATCTCATGTAATGGATAGCTAATTGCATGAGGTATTAGAAAGCATCCAGAGCATTTGAAGCCATATTCAACTTTTCAGAGATGAGAGAATTTGACAAAAATGAAAGGTAAGAAGATGCCTTAACACCTCGAATTCAGTGTTGACAGCAGAGAGTTTATAAACAAACTAAAAGCTATTGTAGCTCCCAGTGCTTGTACCTTAATGGTAACGAGGGAATATGTAGGGTATACCGTTCCTCTGTAGAATGATAAAAATAGAAAATATTGTAAGTTGTCTGATGAAAGAAACAGGTTTCTTTCATCAGACAACTTCAGGTTGTGACATTTTATCAGAACATTGTCCCTTTAATTCTCTATCTACTCCTACCCTGTCTGTCTTTGTCTCCGACACTCCTAATGAAGCTAATTGGAAGCCCAAGGAGCAGCCCCTGAACCTCCACTAAGGCATTTTTACAGGATTCCAGACTCCACACTGAATTCAACAATTTTACATCATAAACAATCATAAACACTGTACAAAAATAATGATTCTACTATTGTATTTTAAACACCCTTTCGATCTTTTTCTGTATTGTTCCAGTTCTATTTTCATTTACGTTGTGTCACAACCCAGCTCCGAAGTTTGGAGGCAGTAGGGTCCTGAGCAAATGGTTCTAAGGGAGTAAGATATAATTCCTGAGACAATTGTGTTAAGATAAGAGAGAAGAAATCCTAAGGCGGGGTAGATGCCCTGAAGTGGCAAGAGAGTGATGAAGCCTTGACGCACTTGAAACTCAGCAATTAAATTTGTAACAAGTCAGCGATGCTAGGATTGCCGTAGGGAACACTGTACTATTGCTATAATTGAGTGTGCCCATTGGGAGTGCAGGATTTAAATCAGTTCTTCAAGTATAATAAATTGAAAATGTATCCAAAGGTGATATTGGTTTGTGAGTAAATATTTTCATATAATAAAAATACAAGATACTGGATGTGTTAAGTAGGTCACATTGTGGAGAAAGAGTAGATTAATTTTTCAGTTTACTGATTTTTCTTATCAGAAACAGGAGATGTTGCAGATGAATAACTAGAAGTAGGAACAGAGCCAAGGTGAAGGGAAAAGTAGAAAACAAAATGATCTCTGGTCATGTGGATGTTAGAAAATGATTAAAGAATTGACAAGGTTGTTATGGAACTCAAGGGCGAAATTATTTGAGAGATTAGAGAAATAAAAAATGTACCTGAGTCCAGATTCACACAGCTGGATGGAAGAAAAACTGGTGAAAGAAGCATGGTTTCTGTTTGGAAGTAAAAGGCAGTTGGTATCAGGGGTGAAGAACAACCTACTGATTGGAGGTCCCCGATAAGAGATACAGTAAACTTACCTCATATTGGTTGTACCAGCAATCCAGAAAAAACAGCTGTAATTAAGGTGTAAACTTGGTAAATTTGATATTTGCTTCGGATTCCTACTGAAAATAAGTTAAGAGCAAGCCAGTCTTAAAGTTTCCAAAATTTTAAATAAAACATGCTGTTTACCAAGTAAACAGCATTGTAAATTCTGATTCTGAGATTCCTGATGACCTATCTCCCATTTCCAAATGTTCAGATACGACCCTTCCCCAGATCTTCATCCTCTGTGACTATCAATCCACATCTTGTTTCTGATTGTGATTCGACTCTCCCCCTGCTCTGTATATACCCACATGCGCGCGCAACCACATATTTACACATATCTGAAAATGTGATTCAAATTCAGGTCAACTGTTCACTTATTTTTGACAGTTGCAGTGACTCTGTGAGCTGAACCTCGCACTCCTCCCAATATCTGAGGCTCTCTATGGGTGTGATTAGGAGTGTTGAAGAGTGACAATACCAATTCCAAACTTGTAGCACCCTATCTACTAAAATTGAAATTTTGATTATTGCTAAACTTTTTGATCTGTTATTTCCTATAGGAAATATTAATGGCCTAATTTGAAACTCCAGTGTGACATAATCGACTTACCTGATGAAGTTTAGATTTTGCCTGAGTAAATGATGATTACGAAGTTGTCAATTGCACCAGATAAAGGGAGTTATTTATTATCCAGATCTGTTGCAATCTATTTTCATAGAGTATGACTTCTATGATGATTGATTCTCAGTTAATAAATTGCTGTAACAAAAGTCAAGTTACTCCTGTGGAACAGGACCTAATAAATACTTAAAAATTCCTTACATTTTGCCCTTTATTTACATTGCAATGGAATGATAACATATTGAGCACATCAGTATTCAAGTAATATCCATTTCAACAAGTTCCAAGGTACTGCTGTACCTTTAGAATGTTGATTATTCAATGCCTTTCTATGATAATTATTGAGTGACTATATAAAATAGAGGAAAGTTTTAAATTAACAAATTTGCTACAAGATTCAGCAATTTGTTGTTTTATCAGTAAATTAATTAGAACAATTTGGAATTTCCAGACAATTGATACATTTAATGATGTGTTGTTAACTTGATAATTATATAAAAGGTGGAAGCATTTAATTGTTCTGTTCACAATCTGTGTCTTTCAAGCCATTATGGAATAATATTTCAATATCTCAATTGTGCAAGAAGGTAATAATACTATAACATAGGCAAGATATTCAGTTATGTTTTTTAATAGGGACAAACGAGACTACTTGTAAAACTTTGACCTTGCTGGAACAACAAGAACACAGCATAAAATTGAGAATTGTAACAGCTTGTAACATTTAAAACTTAATTGTGCCATAAAACACACCTCAAAATGGATGAGTAATACATCTCCGTCAGCACGCTTCCTCGTGAGGATTTAGGGATTTAAATATTCTTATTCTAGGAAATGTAAAAATGGGAAATGTTCAAAATTCATACTCAGCAATATTACAAATTATTTATACTAGTATTGAGACCAGTTAGTGATTTTATGTACTCAGTAGATTGCATCCACATGAAATCTTGGCTTCCTAATGAGACAGCTAATTATGCATTATTCAAAAGAAAATAAGAGTTTTAATTATTCCCTGGGGTAGATATTTTTTCTCAGTCCAACTGTATAATTTCAATTATCCATTCCTTTTTGCAGGGGAAACCTGTTGGGACCCCAAATGCTGGAGCATACTTTCGCTTATTAGCAGAACATGGAGTAGTATCTATGTTTACAGCACCAACTGCACTGAGAGCTATTCGTCAGCAAGATTTTGAAACTAAACATGGACGATCATACCAGTTTCCAAGGTGACGTCTTACAGAAATTATAGGTTTTAATCCACTGTAATTCCCCTTAGAATTACCTAATGCAGGGGTACTGGAGTTGAAATAATTCCACAAAGTCCAGTATCCCGTCACCGAGTTAACCTTTATTTACACATGCATTGTACATGATCCCGATCCATCTAGCTCAGAGCTGGCTCCTAGAGTGACCAGAACCCCAACACTTCTGGGTTTTCTTTCCTTCTTAACAGAACCTCTGACATTCCTGTTGTTCCTTTTATTACCCCACACTACCACCCAACAGCGGTAGTGCTTATATTTTCCCCAGCAGACACTTCTGTTTATTTTTTTTTCCCCAGCACTCATGTAGTGTGTGTGCAGGTGTGACACTCCTGTTTTTTTTCTTGTTTTTCCACACTACCGTCTAACTGCGGTAGTGCTTATTTTTTCCCCAGCACCCATGTTGCGTGTGTGCAGGTGTGAGACACAGTGAAAGACACAAGGTGCACAAATCTTTATTCAAATTTTCACCACCAGGAAGAAAGGAAACACCCGAGTGGCCAGTGAAGAGCAGTGCCCTTCACATCAAAGGGCAATGCTGTGTGATCAAACAGTGAAGGGGAGGGCAGGGATTAAATCAAAATAGAATTGGAGGGGGAAATAATACACTCCACTCCCTGCGGCGACACTTCTGTTTATATTCTTTTTTTAAGGATTGTGATCAATTTGGCCAGTGGTCTGGGGAGTGGGAGATGGTGAAATAACTCCACAGGGGCCAGTATCCCATTACCAAATTACTCTTTATTTACATGTAGAAAGCCCTTGACACTGATCCAGCTCCCTCAAAGCCAGCTCTCAGAGTGAACAGAACCTCAGATATTCCTGTTTATTTTTTGTTTTTTTTAACTCCTGTGTATATATTTTTTTCTTTAAATGGTGTGTGTGTGTGCGCAGATGTGAGACACAGTGAGAGACACAAGGTGCATGAATCTTTATTCAATTTCCACCACCAGGAAGATAGGAAAACACCCGAGTGGCCAGTGACAAGCAGTGCCCTTCACAAAAGGGCAATGCTGTGTGATCAAACAGTGAAGGGGAGGGCAGGGATTAAATCAAAATAGAGTTGGAGGGGGAAATATTGCACTCCACTCCCTGCGGCGACACCTCTGTTTATAGCTGTCAGTCCCTGGATTCCCTGACTGGACCAGGCTAACAGCTCCAATCAGGAACCTCAGATTCTATGAGGTCCACCTGGCTGACCTCGTTCCAATCACTAAGTCTTGGGACGAAGGCCCATTCTTTATCCTGTAGCTTTTCCTGTGCATTTCTGCAAGACGTCCGGTTCCTCAGATACTGGCGGCGTTTATTGGACAGTATTCTGACTCTTGGGCTAGGAGCATCTTGCAATAAATTCATCTTCAGGCAGTAACAGTATTTGCAATATCTGTTGTGTCCATCTTGTCCTCGAATGTTTCTTTGATGCTAGGCAGAGGCAGGGAACCCGTTGGTTCTGGCAGAATTGTTGGCTGTTCTGAGGGCAAATGCTTGTGAAAGGTGTGGCACTGAAAAAGGCAGGTCAGGCAGCATCCGAGGAGCAGGAGAGTCGACGTTTCGAGCATAAGCCCTTCATCAGGAATTCGGCAGGGGGTTTGGGGGATGGAGAAATAGGAGCTGAGATATAAATAGGAGGGTGGCGTGAGATAGCTGGGAAGGCGATAGGTAGATGCAGGTGGGGGCTGATTGGAGGAGAGGGTGGAGCAGACAGTGGAAGGAAGATGGACGGGTAGGATAATTCAAGAGGGTGGTTCCGAGTTGGAGGGTTGAACCTGGGATGAGGTGGGGGATGGTGGATGAGGAAACTGATGACCTTGGCCATGCCATGTAGTTAGAGGATCCCAAGGTGGAAGATGAGGCGATCTTCGTCCAGGTGATGGATGGCTTGGATTTGGTGGTGGAGGTGGCCCAGGGCTTGTATGTGCTTGGCGGAGTGGGAGTGTTCCAGAGATATTCCCTGAAATGTTCCACCAGTCGATGTCTTGTCTGCCCAAAGTAGAAGAGACAACATCAAGAGCAACAGACAGAGTCAATGAAGTGTTTGAATAGCAGAGGCTAACCGGGAAGACAGTAGAGCAAAAATGGCAGGAGTTTGTAGGTATAATTGAGGACATTGTACAGAGGTTCATTCCCAAGAAAAGAAAGATTAACCGGGGAGGGATTAGACAACCTTGGCTGACAAAGGAAGTCAGGAAATGTATTAAAGAAAAAGAGAGATCCTATAAAGTGGCTAAGAACAGTGGGAAATCAGAAGATTGGGAAGGATACAAAAGCAAACAGAGGATAACAAAGAGTGTAATAAGAAATGAAAGGATCAAATATGAAGGTAGGCTAGCCAGTAATATTAGAAATAATAGTAAAAGCTTCTTTCAGTACATAAGAAACAAACGACAGGCAAAAGTAGACATTGGGCCACTTGAAACTGATGCAGGAAGCCTAGTGATGGGAGATAAGGAAATAGCAGGAGAACTTAAAAAGTACTTTGCGTCAGTTTTCACAGTGGAAGACATGAGTAATATCCCAAAAATTAAAGGGTGTCACGGGGCTGAGTTGAGTATGGTTGCCATTACGAAAGAGATAGTGCTAGAAAAGTTAAAAAGTCTGAAAATTGATAAATCTCCTGGCCCCGATGGGATACACCCTAGAGTTCTGAGAGAGGTGACTGAGGAAATAGCAGAGGCATTGGTTGAGATCTTTCAAGAGTCACTGGAGTCAGGAAAGGTCCCGGATGATTGGAAGATGGCTGTTGTAACCCCCTTGTTCAAGAAAGGATCAAGGCAAAAGATGGAAAATTATAGGCCAATCAGCTTAACCTCGGTTGTTGGTAAAATTCTAGAATCCATCATTAAGGATGAGGTTTCTAAATTCTTGGAAGAGCAGAGTCTGATTAGAACAAGTCAACATGGATTTAGTAAAGGGAGGTCATGCCTGACAAACCTGTTGGAATTTTTTGAAGAGGTAACAAGTAGGTTAGACCAGGGAAACCCAGTGGATGTGGTCTATCTAGACTTTCAAAAGACCTTTGATAAGGTGCCACACGGGAGGCTGCTGAGCAAGGTGAGGGCCCATGGTGTTCGAGGTGAGCTGCTGGGATGGATTGAGGATTGGCTGTCCAACAGAAGGCAGAGAGTTGGGATAAAAGGTTCTTTTTCAGAATGGCAGCCGGTGACGAGCGGTGTCCCGCAGGGTTCGGTGCTGGGGCCACAGCTGTTCGCATTATATATTAATGATTTGGATGAGGGAACCGGGGGCATTCTAGCGAAGTTTGCCGATGATACGAAGTTAGGTGGACAGGCAGGTAGTACTGAGGAAGTGGGGAGGCTACAGAAGGATCTAGACAGGTTGGGAGAGTGGTCCAGGAAATGGCTGATGGAATTTAACGTGAGCAAGTGCGAGGTCTTGCACTTTGGCAAAAAGAATAAAAGCATAGACTACTTTCTAAATGGTGAGAAAATTAATAAAGCCAAAGCACAAAGGGATCTGGGAGTGCTAGTCGAGGATTCTCTAAAGGTAAACATGCAGGTTGAGTCCGTGATTAAGAAAGCGAATGCAATGTTGTCTCTTATCTCAAGAGGGTTGGAATATAAAAGCAGAGATGTACTACTAAGACTTTATAAAGCTCTGGTTAGGCCCCATTTGGAGTACTGTGTCCAGTTTTGGTCCCCACACCTCAGGAAGGACATACTGGCACTGGAACGTGTCCAGCGGAGATTCACACGGATGATCCCTGGAATGACAAGTCTAACATATGAAGAACGGCTGAGGATACTGGGATTGTATTCGTTGGAGTTTAGAAGATTAAGGGGAGACTTAATAGAGACCTCTTTTTCACCTCTTTTACACCTCTTGCAATGGCAAAGGAAGGTGCCAGGAGTGGAGGGTGGATTGGTGGAGGACGCGGCCCTAACGAGCGAGTCGCAGAGGGAATGGTCTCTGTGGAATGCAGATGGGGTGGGGAGAGAAATGTGGTGGAGTCTGATTGTAGGTAGCGGAAATACGGAAATGGTGGAGGGTTTAACGGCGGAGATGTGGGAAGCAGAGGAGATGCGTTGGAGGGCACTGTTGATCACGGGAGGGGAAATTGCGGTCTTTTAAATAGGAGGCCATGTGGAATGGCCTGTAGTGGAATTGGTGCTCCTGGGAGCAGGTATTGTGGAGGCGAGGAATTGGGAGTAAGGGATAGCATTTTTACAGGAGGAACACTCCCACTCCGCCAAGGACATACAAGTCCTGGGCCGCCTCCACCATCAAATCCAAGCCCTCCATCACCTGGACGAAGAATGCCTCATCTTCCGCCTTGGGACCCTCGAACTACATGACATGGCCAAGGTCATCAGTTTCCTCATCCACCACCCCCCACCTCATCCCAAGGTCATCAGTCCAGCTTTCTGAATATGTTTTGTTCCTATCCCATGTGCGGGTTAGCAACTTTCAGGTGGCCCTTGTGCTTGTTCAGGACAACCTCGTACCTGAACTTTGTACGTCAGGGGACCTGACCTCGCGTCGACCTTACCACTTACTCATGGAGAGCTATTTCCATGGTTTTGGCACCAAGCACTCCCATGAAATAAATTGCCTCTCTCGCTTAGTGGAGTCTTGTGTCTGGCATTGACTGCCAAACCTTTCTGTCTGGGCATATTTTCGTTTGGCTTCAGCTAATCCAGAGGCATACACTTTGGGATGTTCCTCTCCGCTGGGCCACTGGAGAGTCAACACTACCCCTATACCATACAGAGAGACATTGCATATCAGCACCAGATCTTGCTTCGGATCATTGTGTTCAACACCCGCGATAGCTGCTGCTTCACTTCCCTTAAGGCTACTTTTTGGCTGCGAAACCACTTCAAAATCTGACCCCTTTTGAATAGCAGATGTAAGGATGACAGGATGGAGGCCAGGTTATGTAACAATTGTGCTGAAAATGTGTTGCTGGAAAAGCGTAGCAGGTCAGGCAGCATCCAAGGAGCAGGAGAATCGACGTTTCGGGCATGAGCCCTTCTTCATAGACCCCCATGTAACAATTGTCCTTAATAATTCACCATCTCAAGGAAAGACCGAAGCTTTGGCACAGACGTGGGAGCTGGGGCACCTTTGATCACCCTCACTTTGTTTTCCAGTAGGAATCTGGTCTAAGAGACTCTGTAACCCAAGCAGATCTCTCAACGTACCTAGAAGACACATCTTTACCTCCCAAGGCATACGCCTGCCTTGGAGAAACGTTTTCAGCAATATGTCCAAGTTATCTAAATGCTCCCTATTGGTCTTCCCAGTTATTAGCGTGTCGTCCAGATAAATGGCAACCTGAGATAGACCATGTAAAATGTTCTTCAATGTCAGCTAGAAAATGGCACAGGATGATGATACTCCAAACAGCAGTTTTGTACATTGGGACAAACCCTTATGGGTATTAGTTGGAGAATACTTCTTGGAATCCTTATCTAACTGTGATTGCAGTATACATGGCACATGTCCAGCATCGTCAAAGCCAGCCATTCCCCCACAGCAGACTGCCCCGCCCCCTGCCCCGCCCCCTGCCCCGCCCCACCACCACCGCCTCCGGTTACGTGTATAAATCCTCTCTGCGAGGGATTGGGAATTTATCCAGCTGTGAAAAGTGGCTTATTGTTCATTTGAAATCCCCACAAAGGTGAACTGACTTGTCAGGCTTCACCATTGATATGACCGGTGCTGCCTATTGTACTGGTTTGATGATTCCTTCACTTTCCACCCTCCTGATTTCTGTGTAAGACAAATGGCACTAGGTGGGCCTTGCAGAACCATAGAGTCACTTCCTGGTCAACGTGCAAGATGGTTTTGACTCAGCAAGTTTTGAGAAGATTTGTAGCTCAGGTTGTCGTTCTGGATGTAGATTTGTTAGCTGAGCTGGAAGGTTCATTTCCAGACGTTTCGTCACCCTACAAGGTAACATCTTCAGTGCGCTTCAGGCGACGCACTGTTGGTAATTCCTGCTTTTTATTTATATGTTTGGATTTTTTTGGGTTGGTGATGTCATTTCCTGTGGTGAAGTCACTCCCTGTTCTTTTTCTCAGGGCGTTGTCGATGGGGTCTAACTCGATCTGTTCATTCTCCTGGATACAGGTTTATGAGTTTTCTTACTCAAGTCAGGCCGAGTGCAATACTTTAGCTGTCTCAAGTCTACATTCTAACAGCAACTACAGTGACCTGTCGACTTGCATCCAAGAGAAAATTTTAACCATCTGGCCAATGCTTGGCTTTGTTTTTTGGGTTTTGCTGTGGTCTGACCTAGAGACCCCTGTTCAGGATATAGCCTGAGTGAGGCTAAGCAATTGCCTTCACTCAAGTAGTGTTCATCAAGCTCAGTTGGACTGGTGAGGGTGACCAATTCATAGGTGCTTTTGCATGGTCACATCATTAATGCCACATACCAAATGGTCTCTCAGCATGTCACTTCGAATTAAGCCAAAATCACATGCTTCTGCCAGTCATCTTAATCTCATTAAAATCCTGATACGGATTCTGCTGGTTCTCAAACTGCCGAGCAAATCCAACAGCATCTCAGAATTAGAGGAAGCTTTGGGTCATCACATTCTTCAGCTAAATCTGTCAACTCTTGAAAGGTTTTAGCGTCAGGTACCTCACGGAGAGTAAGGCTCCTGGTAACTGAAAAAGCTGAGGGTCCACCAGCTCTCCAGAGAGTTACTCATTCCTTTCATGTTCTGCAATGTCATTTGCCTAGAGAAAGAAACACATTTTTTTCACAGACTGGGCCCAGTCTTCAACAGCAGTATTGTACAGGTCACACTTTCCAAATAGTGACATGATGCCAGAAATACTTACCCCAACTCAAGGATGACTGTTGTGAGCAAATCTCTTCAGGGGTGTGTTTTTCTTGCATTGCTGCTAGAATAAATAGGCGAGGGCCAGTATCCCATGACCAAGTCACCATCTATTTGCACCATCTATCTATTACTACATGATACTGACCCAGCTAGCACAGAGCCAGCTCCTAGATTGACCAGACCCCTAAAACTCCTGTTTCTTTTTTTTTCATTCACAGTGAAAGACACAAGGTGCATGAATCTTTATTCAGTTTTCACCACCAGGAAGAAAAGAAAACACCCAACAACTCCTGTTTATTTTTTTTTCAGCAGTTACAATGCTGTGCTGGCCCGAATCCTGAAGAAAGTTTTCACTATTTGGTTGAAGCTTGGCTTTGTTTTGGGGTTTTGCTCTGGGCTGACCTGGAGTCCCTCTGTTCAGGATATGTCCTGAGTGAGGCTGTGCAATTGCCTTCACTCAAGTGGTGGTTCCCTAAGCTCAGTTGGGCTGGTGCGGGTGCCCACTTCCAGCGGAATACCCTACTATTCATAGGCTCCACTTGCTGCATTTTCCAATGGTAAATCCAGTTGTACTGCTTGTTTGAAGCTAGTAAGCACTTTCGCATGGTTACATTATTAATCCCACCCTTGTTACCATTGAAATAACTCCAAAAAGGCTTGTATCTCATCACCAAGTCAACCCTTATTTACATGTGGAGAGTCCTTGGCATTGATCCAGCTCCCTCAGAGTGAACAGCATATCTAACACTCCTGTTCTTTATTTTGTTTTTTTTCTTTTTTTTTAAAACCCCCACACTACTGCCTAACTGTGATAGTGCTTATTTCCCCTAGCACCCATGTTGTGTGTGCAGGTGTGAGACACAGTGAAAGACACAAGATGACAACTCCTGTTTATATCTGTCAGCCAGGGCTCTCTGATTAAACCAGGTTAATTGTTCCAATCAGGGAACTCATATTCTATGAGGACCACCTTGCTGACCTTGTTACACTTACTGTAGCTGTCACTTTATATGTGTGAGGGTGATCTGATCTTTTCACACTAGGTCTGGGTCACATTAAGCAAACATTATTTGGATAGAACTGTGGAAGAAATTGATATGTAATGGCTCATTTTTTAGGAGTGAAACAAGCACAACATATATCAACTTCTGTGTATGAGATCCTATATCTCATCTGCATCAGATAAAGGCTATGACTATTTTGGTTCTGTTTTTAGACATCCCATTAACCACCCAAAACCACTGATGGACTAATTAGAATCTTTTCACGTCATGCATATTAAAAACTAAGTGGCTCATGCCATGCATGCTCTTACAGGTTTTCCATTTGTACAGCTGCTTAAATGATGGCTACAGCCATTCTGTTGAGTCACAGCAGCCCTTAAAAATCACTTCTGATGTAAGCAAGATTTTCTTTATTACAGAAACACTGAATTAGGTAGTATGTGCATTTCTCAAGGAAAGGAGTGAATGAGTAATGACTTAAGTTTTAAAAAATGATTAATTTATCATTGTACTATTTGAATAAATTGTGGAAGTAAAAGCTTCTTACAGAAAATAAAGTGGTTGACCATTTTGAGACCTGTTGCACAATGGGTGTTGCATGGTTTGAAGGACTGGTTGACTTTGGACTTACGTTTGCCCAACGTCCACCTCTGGGATTTGATTCATTGCTTGGTTACTAAAAACTGAGAGATAATAACTGAGTGTTAAGATTAGCCATTGTTCTATTATCTTTTTACATTACAAAGATCCAGATGATAGAAGGTGAACTTCATGGACCTTGATGTGGAGGAGCTGATGTTGGACTGGGGCCGACAAAGTTAAAAATCACACAATACCAGGTTATAGTTCAACAGGTTTATTTGTAAACACTAACTTTCAGGACCTGCTCCTTCATCAGGTGGTTGAGCAGTGCTCCAAAAGCTTGTACTTCCAATTAAACCTGTTGGACTAAAGCCTGGTGGTGTTGTGTGATTTTTAACTTCATGAAGCTTATCATTTGTTGTTCGTGTGGAGGTATTCATGTGTTATTAGGAGGTGGAGAAGTTGACGTTTCAGGTGTAATCCTTCTTCAGGACTGGAGAAGGGTTACACCTGAAATGTTGACTTCTCCACCCCCTCATGCTGCCTGGCTTGCTGTGTTCTTCCAGCACCGTACTTGTCTATTCCTTCAGACTCAGGCAACATTGGTTACCCAGAGAGCAGTTCTTGAATATCAGAAAGTCTAAATACAAAAAGACAGCATTGGGGGTGGTCATTTACAGCTTGTAAAACAGAGAAGATTTTAGGAACAGGTCAAGGTGGGATGTGAGAACGTGGGTTAGGAAGGAAGACTCCATCATCTTTTGATAGTTCACCACCTCTGTCACTGGCCAGTGCCTCAGTCACAACCAATCCAGTTATTTCAACACTATTTTTATTTTGGAAAGTGAATTCATGCCCCATGCTGGTTAGCTGCGTATTGTGGCCACTTTGTTTTAGATTAGATTAGATTAGATTCCCTACAGTGTGGAAAAAGCCCTTCAGCCCAACAAGTCCACACCGACCCTCCGAAGAGTAACCCACCCAGACCCATTTCCCTCTGACTAAAGCACCTAACACTATGGGCAATTTAGCACGGCCAATTCACCTGACCTGCACATCTTTGGACTGTGGGAGGGAACTGGAGCACCCGGAGGAAACCCACATTTGTAAAAGAAAAGTAAGTTTATCAGTGAGTGTGTTGTAATATTTTTTGCTGATGTGTCTGCCATGATGAAATAGCAAACAATATGTGTAAAATGTGAATTTACACCTGAAAACAATGCTTGGGGCTGCGATCTCTATCACCTAGAGGATAAGGACAGCATATACATGGGAATCCCAGCACCCACATGTTCCTCTTTCAGCCACACTCTGCCTTGACTTGGAACTACATCCCCATTCCTTCATAGTCACTGGGTAAAATTTCTGAAACTCCCTCTTTAACAGCAATTTGGATTACCTACACCACATGGACTGCAGCAGTTCAACAAAGTGGCTCAGTACCACTTTATGAAGAGCAATTAGAGTTGGGTAATAAATTCGGGCATACCCAGCGATGCCCACACCAGTGAATGACCTTTTGTTTAACAAAGCTGAGTCTGTGAAGATGATGTGTTTGATAAAGATCCTTGATCGATGAGTGAAGAATTTGTGGTGAGTGGAGCAATACATTTTAAGGCTATGGCTTTTGAAGATCTATTTGTATGGTCACTAGACTTCTTTATGCATTGTCCCCAGGTCCTGAGGGCTAAGCTGTTGGTAGTGCAATGTCCCCCACCCCAGATCAAAATGCACACCAATCATTGTTTCTCCTGCAGCAGATGTGACAAACTGGGAAATTTCCCTCCTCTCCTTTACCCACATTTGGAGTGAAAATCAGGGCTATTTCTTTACCTCTTTTGGTGGAGTGATAATCAAACCAGTAAATGTCTAAGACGCTCAGTGGACAGGCAACTTTTTTAGAGGGAACAAACATGCGATGTTGCAGCTTGACATCTTTTCATTCAGACTGAAGGAAGTTAGAGATTCATCAGTTCAACAACAATGAAAGATCCAGGGAAATGAAAGGGACTGGGATTATAGGGTCAGGAAAGAACAGGAGAATGCACCAGTAAATGTGAGGGCAAGAGTGATTAAATGATAAAAGGGATTATTAGGTATGGCAAAAATTGGATGGTACTTAGACTGTAAAGGAACAAAATATAGATACAGAGGTGCAAATGGTAATGGCAGAATCATAATTGATATCTACTGTCCAAGAAAATGGGTGTGATGATTACAATCTAAAGTTGTTGAACTTCATATTGAAACTAGAAAGTTGAAAAGAATTGTTGATCCTGAACTTTATGGGATATGGTTTTTAAGAGTCTGGGAACAGAGAGGCAGATGTAGACCAGGATGAAGCTTATAAAAATAGTCAATGGCTCTGCACCATACTATTAACACTGTTCTGCTCCAGGTTCAGGACTTTGTTTGTTGCTGGGGAGCATTGTGATGCAAGCACTTTAGAATGGGCCAAACAAGTTTTCAGAGTTCCTGTTCTAGACCACTGGTGGCAAACAGGTAAGAATGGTAGATACCAATAAGTCAGTGTTAACTTTAGGGTGCAGAATGAATTGTTTAATGCCAAAAGCATCTGAACATATGAACATACAAAGTCAGAGCAGAAGTAGACCATTTAGACAAACTTAGTCTGCCATTCAGTAAGATCATGGCCGATCTATTTGCGTTTTGACTTCTATATCTACCCACACTAACCTTGTTTGGGAAAGGAATCAATCCACCTCTATCTTAGAAATATTCAGTAAGACTGCTTCCACTGGAGTTCCAAAGATACACAGTTCCCTGAGAGAAAAACAAATACTCATTTCTGTCCTAAAAGGCAATCCCTAATTTTATAACTGCTTTCCCCACCTCTGACCTCATTCAAAAGAGGAACATTTTGTGCCATGTCCAAGATTTGAGGTCACCCAAAGCTCTGTTGCCTATTTTAACCTATCACAAGATCTGTTCACCTACCATCTGTATATTCATGTGACCTACGTGGACACAGAGTTAACAAAGCCTTAGTTTAAAAATTCTCATTCTTATTTCCAAACCTCTCCCTACCTTACCTCACTCTATCTCAGTAGTCTGCACGAGATACACAAACCAAAGTAGAGTCCATTATTGAAAAGTTGGTGTAGCAGAAATGTGCTTGATGAACCTTAATCCTTACCTATCATGCTAGCTCTGTATTAGCCTTACAACTATGTCAGGATATATAGTGCCTTCATCATAATAAAATGCCTTAAGGTGTTCCATCAAAGAATTATCAAACAAATACTTTCTTTTGTGGCTCAGCATCAAATTTCACCACTGATGACTGAAAGCATGGCAAAAAAGACAAGTTTTTTGAAGATTTTTAAAAATATGCAAAGCCAAATAGAGAAACTTAGAAAGTTTAAGGATGAAATTTCAGACCTTGAGTCTTGCTGAAGCTACAGCTGCATGTGTTGGAGTGACTAAACTTGGAGATGCATAAGAATTGTAGGAGCACAAAAATTTTGGGAGTCTTCACCATACCTTCACCAATTTAATGAATCCTATCTCTTTACACGATACCAGGTCGAGGACAGCCTGCTCTCTGGTCGGCTTCAAAATATACTGTTCTTAAAAAAAAAATACTATCTCAAACACATTTAAGACAGCTAACTTAAAAAATCTTGTGAATTAAAACCGTTGTCTTAATTATATAATTGTGAAGTTTTTTTTTTCTGTTCTAAAAGAAACAGGATCTCCTATAAGTGCATCATGTGTGGGACTGGGAAACAGTCTAAATCCCCCAATAGGACAAGCTGGAAAACCTGTGCCTGGATATAATGGTGGAGTAATTGATATCTCGTCTTCCTTCTACTTATTTCTTAAATGCTTGAGTTATGTAGTTTTTTACATATACTCAATTGTTTATTTTTGAAAATTGTTGACAGCTGATATAAAACTAGCTTTCAAAAGGTTATTATATTCAAATATCACAGCAATCTTGCAAGCAATTTGCTTTCCTTCAAAACGCAGGTAAGATTCATTTACTAACTACCTTGTATTAAATGCATAAAGGACATGATAGTTGTGTGTTATATATTCATAGATGAAACCCATGTAAATAATTTGATTGAAAAGTTATTTATGGTCTGAATCTCAACACCCTGGAATCTGACAAAATCCCAAAAAATAGAAGTGGAATATATCGCAAAAGTGCTTGAAGCCCTTGCACATTGTCGTACCCACAGACAATCACCATGTACTGTCACGTGAACTAGCTTCTCACGTGAACTAGCTTCTCACATGAACTCATTCTTAACTGAATTCTCACTCTCACAGTCAAGCGCGCACGCACTTATAGACACACGCACGACTTGTGAGCACACTCATGCACATGCTGTCGTCACTCACAAACACTCATTATAACGTGCATTTTCATGTCCAATAAATGTGCAAATAATCTACATTCTTTTGAGTGTATGTGCTATCTCAAACAAGCATGCACACAGGTTTATACATCCTCTCATGTACACAATGGTGTGCAAGCATTCTCTTATGCCTTTCCGTTCATGTTTGTGTGCATACTCATGTACGCATGCATAAAAACTTGCATGTGCACAATCTCAATGCATGTGCAAATGTAAGCTCATGCTCTTATACAGGCCATGCACAACACAGACATTTCCGCACCCAAATGCACTCTCACACATGCATTCTCACGCTTACACTTGTGCGCCCCATCTCATGTGCATGCAGTCATGTATGCACTAATGCACATGTACAGAAGAACTCATGCACACGTGCTGTTTCGCACTCTGTCCCTCAAACTCACATTGTCATAACTGGGCCGCACAATTGGGCACTAAGGAGGGGGCTGGCTTTGTGGGATAATTTCTGCTCCTGTAGCCTTTGGGCAAATCTGAGAAAGCAGCACACTACAAGGTCCACGTTCTACAGCGGACATGTCTGATTCCAAAATGTGATTTAACTTTAATCGTTAAGACACTGGGTTAATTAGGCATGAATGCATGCTTAAAAGTGTGTTTCGACAAGATTGATCAATTTATTAAGTTATCAATACAAGTAAGATGTTTCCAAGAAAGTTCTTCAGGGCAAAGGGATCAAACTGGGAACAGGATAGATACTGATTTGAACGATCAGCCATGATCATATTGAATGGCAGGGAAGGCTCAAGAAGTGGAATGGCCTACTCCTGCTTTTGTTGTCTATATTAGCATCAACCACTTTCTGTGGCAGAGAATTCCATTGGCTTTTCACTTCTGGGTGAAGACATTTCTCCTCAGCTGAATCCTAAATCGCCTACCCCATATCCTTAAACTGTGACCCCATAGTCCTCAAATCCTGAGTCATTGGGAACATTCTTCCTGTGTTTACCTGTCTAGTTCTGTTAGGATGTTGTAGGTTTCTGTGAGATCCCTCTCGTTCCTCTAAACTCTGGGTGGCTTGGTGGCTCAGTGGTTAGCACTTTTGCCTCACAGCACCAGGGATCTGCATTTGATTCCAGTCTTGGGTGACTGTCAAGATGAGATTTACTCATCCTCCCTACCTGGGTTTCCTGCAGGTGCTCTGGATTCCTCCCACAGCCCAAGATGTATAGCCCTGTAGTTTCCAAGGTTATTCAAACTCATGGGTTAGCTATGGAAAATGAAGGGTTCCAAGGTAAGGGTGATATACTGGGTCTGGGTGAGATGCTCTTTGGAAAGTTGGTGCAAACACAATGGGCTGAAAAGTCTCAAGCTGCACTGTAGGGATTCTATGATTCCAGTAAATATAGACCTAATCAACCCAGTCTTTCTTCATATGTCAGTTCTGCCATGCCAGGAATCATTTGTAGCATTCCCTCCGTGGTCAGAACATTCTCAGATAAAGAATCCAAACTGCACACAATACTCCATATCTGGTCACTAAGGCCCTGTCCAATTGCAGCAAGACATCACTATTTCTGTACTCAAATTCTTTCACTATGAAGACCAATATGCCATTTGTCTCTACGTGCTGCACCTGTATGCTTACTTTTAGCAATTGGTATATGGGGACTCCTAGGTCTCATTGTACCTCCCACTTTCCCAATTAGTCGCCATTCAGATAATAACCTGCCTTCCCATTCTTGTTATCAAATGAATGGACTAAAACAGAAATTCTGGAAAAGCTGTGCAGGTCTGGCAGCATTTGTGGAGAGAAAGCAGAATTAATGTTTCGGGTCCAGTGACCGTCTTCAGAATCGAAGGGAGAGGGTCATGTGACCTGTCCTGAAGT
This sequence comes from Chiloscyllium plagiosum, assembly GCF_037043375.1. Taxonomy (NCBI): domain Eukaryota; kingdom Metazoa; phylum Chordata; class Chondrichthyes; order Orectolobiformes; family Hemiscylliidae; genus Chiloscyllium; species Chiloscyllium plagiosum. The sequence goes on along the minus strand of NW_028270157.1, from coordinate 26,981,970 downwards.
CTGCGTGGCAAGCCTGGCTGGTTTAATTGTCCGAAATTAGAGAAGGCCCAGATCATTTTACTGGGTAGAAGGTACAAAGTTTCTATACTTGGAGTCAATGACAGCAACATATGTGGAAATAATAAACTGAATCTCCAGAGTTCTAGAAATATGTTGATAATGTTGTAAACAGCTATGCTGTATACTGTTCATTCACGTCCAAGACAGTTGGCTCACAAAGGTAGCTAATACACACCACTACCTGGATTCAAGACCCATGTGATACACATGCTAAAGTTGAAGTTGGGAAATTAGCCTCTTTTGCATGGATTTTTTTTTTGTTTTGCTACATTATTTAATTATATCAGTCATCTATACTTCATTGCCCTGAATTAGTCAGCAATTTATATATTTAGCTGTATTTAGATGAATAGAGCCCTATAACAATTCATTGTCTCTTTTTATAATATATAAAAAGTTGAGAGTTAAACATCATGCCTTGCGATTCAGTTATTTCTGAGAGGCAGAATGATATGCACCGATTCTTAAAATTAAAATATTTAATATTGCTTAAGTGTTCAGTACACTAGAATGCGTGTGCTTAAGCTATTTGATGGAGAATTTCAAGCAATTTAACATTTCTAATAGGTCATTTACATGATTAAAAACAAATATTGAGGATTAACTACAGCTGAAATTGTATCATTCCTTTGGTTACAAAAATCATGTAATATATTTTGCAGTTTGTTGTTTCACTTTCAAAGAGCACAGCAATGTGGCGACAAGTGGTATTGCATCTGTTAGGACCAACAATTAGAATATATCCAATAAGCGTTCAATATCCACCGATTTTATGTAAAGCAATCTGCAGTGTGTTATATATGGTAAATATTTTAAACTCCCTGAGATTGATGCTAAAGGAGTTCAATATTAATCCAGTCAGCTTCCTGGGACATAATTTGCACCCTACAGGTCCTTAGCATAAAATTAGAAATACAGCTTGATATTTCTTGTAACTATTTTGGTTGATTGCTGTTAAAATTACTCTGATAGACAACTATTTCATAAATAGTATGTAAACAACGATGTATTCTCTGAAAAGTGTTACTTAGATTTTACAAGATTAAAAACACTGCATTTATTTACTTAAGGAGCAGCTGTAATTCAATTAAGTTACTCATGATTTCAATTTATTTAAAAACATATACAAAATGAAAAATATATTTTTAAAAAACTCAATACTTGCGTACTTTATTCTGATAAGAATGACTATTTTCATTATGTGGAGGTGCCGGTGTTGGACTGGGATTGACAAAGGTAAAAATCACACAACACCAGGTTATGGTCCAACAATTTGTTTGGAAGTACAAGCTTTCGGAGCACCAGTTTATAGTCCAACAGATTTATTTGGAAGGACTAGCTTTCAGAGCATTACTTCTTCACCAGGTAGCTGTGGAGCAGCACCATAAGACATAGAATTTAAAGCAAAAGATCACAGTGTCAAGCATGCAACTGATCCGATATGTTGGACAAACCTCGATTACTGTTAAGCCTTTCATCTTTTAGAATGGGTTGCAGGTCTTTGTTCATTAATATGTAAATCCCAGAACTTCTTTCAAATCACATTCTTGAGATAACTTAAGGTTTTATTTTAAAAAAAAAACTCAGACAATGCATTAAAGGTGTGAGGTTAGAGTCTGTCTGTGTCCTAATCTTGCGTCAGGCTGGTTCTGTTTCCAAAGTAGGAATTTATAAAATGTCATATGGATTGACCGCCTGCAGACTATTTGAACAAAATAGAATGTATCTGCAAATACAATTGTGCAAATGCAAATTCACCCCATAAACTTATGTGTGTGCGCGTGCATATGAGGGAGAGCGAGACAGAGTGTGTGTGTGGGGGAGAGAATGTGAGTGTGTAAGTGTGAAAGTGGGTGTTTGTGTGTGCGCGCCTCTCGAGATGTATGTGTGTGTGTATGAGAGAGGGTCTGCATGAGTGTGAGAGTAGGTAAGAGTGTGTGTGTATTCGTGTGAGTGTGTGTGAGAGACTGTATAGCGTAGTGGGGTTGGTTACCTGTAGTGTGATATGAATCCAAAGTCCTGGTTGAGGCCAACCTCATGGGTGCTGAATTTGGCTATCAGCCTCTGCTTGGCCACTCTACGTTGTTGCGTATCCCGAAATCCACCTTGGAGGATGGTCACCCAAATGTCCCTGACTGTTGAAGTGTTCCCTGACTGGGAGGGAACATTCCTGGCTGGTGCTTGTTGCGTGGTGTCCATTCATCTGTTATCATAGCGACTGCTTAGTCTTGTCAATGTACCATACTTCAGGGCATCCTTGCCTGCAGCCACTCATGCACATGCTGTCTCTCAGACGCGCGCGCACACACACACACGCACTCTCTCTCTCCCCCTTGCCCTCTCCCTCACATGCACACATGCACATACGTCTATGCGGTGAATTTGCATTTTCAGAATTGTAATAGCAGATACATCTATTTTGTTTAAAAAGCACACAATCTGCAGGCAGATAGAACTAATCTGACTCAAGATTGGGATACAGACAGGCTCTAACCTCACAATTTTAATGCATTGTCTGAGGTGAGATGTCACTTTTCTGTAAAACCTTAAGATATCTCAAGAATGATTTGAAGCAAGTTCTGGGATTTACATATTAATGAATGGCAACCCATTATAAAAAAATGAAAGGCTTAACAGCAATCTAGATTTGTCAAATATAACACATCAGTTGCATGCACGACACTCTATTCTTTTGCTATAAATTCTGTGTCTTATGATACTGCTCCACAGCTACCTGATGAAGGAGCAGCGCTCCAAAAGCTAGTGCTTCCAAATAAATCTGTTGGACTATAACCTGGTGTTGTGCGATTTTTAACTTTGTCTACCCTAGTCCAACACCAGGCATCTCCACATCATGGAAGGTTTGAGTTTTAGGGAGAGGCTGGATAGATTGGGACTTATTCACTGGTGCCTGGAAGGTTGAGTGGTGACCTTCTAGATGTTTATAAAATCATTAGGGCTATAGATAAGGTGAATAGTAGAGGTCTTTTCCCTAGGATAGGGAGTTCAAAACTAGAGGGCATATTTTTAAGGTGAGAGGAGAAAGATTTAAAAGGGACTTGAGGGGCAACTTTTTCACACAGAGGATGGTTCATAAGTTCAGTGAACTGCCAGCGAAAGTGTTAGATGCAGGTACACTTAGAACATTTAAAAGCTATTTGGATTGGTACATGAATAGAAAAAGTTTTAGAGAATATGGGCCAAGCGCAGACAAGTCGGACTAGTTTAGTTTGGGAAACAGGGTTGGCATGGACAAGTAGGATCGAGTGGTCTATTTCCATGCTGTATGACTCTAAAAATGTCATGAATGAAATGGTACTCTACCAACTGGTCTATAATCTAGGTTCATGGCTTACTCATTTTAGAATATCATGTTTGGATTAGCATTAATGATCAGTTCATTGGATTCCTATCAATGGAACCTGTAAATTGAGTTGTTTTAATTGTTCAAGTTAATGAGTTTTAGTAATGTTCATAACATGATGAATAGAACAATTTTATGGCCATGATAGCAGGCATCTATTGCATTAAAAACTAAGTGAATGGAGTATGAATTTGTCTAGAATACAAATTTGAATCTGCTTTTTATTCTATCATTTTGCAGTTATGATTCTGGACAAGAACCTGAAGGAAATGAACCCCAACAGTCTGGGAAATATTGTAGTGAAGTGAGTGTTACTCATCAACAGTAGTTATTCTGAAATGCAACCCTGAAATTATTATTTTATTTAATTCAACTAATTTTACCTTTCTTTTGTTGTGTAAAATATGCAAATCTATTCGCACATTTTAACCAAACTTTTAAAATCCAATCCATAAGAGATCATGCCATTTTCAGGAATAATACATAATTCTCCTAGTCAGACTATTCAGCTTTCTATGAATTTTTTAATTCTCAAGATGTGAACATCTCTGACTAGCATTTATTGCCCATCCTTCAATGCTCATGAGAAGGTGGTGGTGACCTTTTTGAATCCTAACTGTCAATGTGGTGAAAGTGTTTCTACATTGTCTTTCATCGAAATTTCCAGGGTTTTAATGCATCACTATGTAAAGAACAGCAATATATAGCTAAATCAAGATGATATCTAATTTGATGTCAAATTTGGAGGTATATCTTGGCAGCTATTGCAGCAGTCTTTCAAGATGATAAAACTTGTGGGTTCAGAAGGTGCTGTCGAGGAAGCCTTAGTGAGCTGCTATAAGTCATTGTAAAAAATAGACTTTGTAGACAAAATAGACATCAAAGTAGCAGGGTACCAATCAAACATACTGCTTTGTTGAGGATGATATGGTGAATTATTGTGTGTTGTCACAGCTATGCTCAGCCAATGTATTCAGTTGCATTCTTGATTTCTGCCTTGTAGCTAGAGAGGATTGGGGGAATTTGGAGGTGAGCCACTCAATTAAGAATGTTCAGCTTCTCGCCTGCTTTAGTATATTTAGCCCAGCTGAGGTTTTGACCAATGGATTTTAACTGTGGGAGTATTTTGTGATGATAATCCATTATGTATCGAGAGGAGATGGTTTAAGTCCCCTTGTGTTATAGGTGGCTATTGCCTGGACCACAACGTTGCATATCCAGGCAAGGTCTTGCTGCACAAATACATGAAACACTTCACGATCTGATGACAATCACCTGATGAAGAAGCAGCAGTTTGAAGGCTAGTGCTTCCAAATAAACTTGTTGGACTATAACCTGATGTTGTGTGATTTTTAACTTTGTCCACCCCAGTACAACACTGGTTCCTCCAAATCTTCACTATCTGAAGAATTGTGAATGAAACAGAATACTGTTCATCACCAAATATTTTCATGATGTTTTGTTGCTGGGCAGGTCCTTGTTCAAAACCTGAAAATAATTGGACTCAGAATTCTGACCTGAGGATCTGTTGTAGCAAGGCCCTGGGCTGAAATGATTTACTTGCAGCAATTGTTCTTCTAACAAGTAGTTTAGCAGTTGATTGGGGTTAATTGGTTAATTTACTGGTCAATATAAAAGAGAGACTGTTGAGTTGAAGAAGCTGTAAGACTTGAGTCGTTAAGATGCTTTCTGTGGACAATTAATAAACTCCATTCACAAAGGTAGATGTCTTGGTTCTCTTTTATAGGTTGGCTTCCACCCCTCCCACCCACTCCAACCTCTCACCCTCGGAACGCGCAGCCCTCCACTCCCTCCGTTCCAACCCCAACCTCACCATCAAACCAGCTGACAAGGGAGGCGCAGTAGTAGTTTGGCGCACTGACCTTTACACCGCTGAGGCCAAACGCCAGCTCGCAGATACCTCCTCCTACCGTCCCCTTGACCATGACCCCACCCCCCACCACCAAACCATCATCTCCCAGACCGTCCATAACCTCATCACCTCAGGGGACCTCCCATCCACCGCCTCCAACCTCATAGTCCCACAACCCCGCACCGCCCGTTTCTACCTCCTGCCCAAAATCCACAAACCTGACTGCCCCGGACGACCCATCGTCTCAGCCTGCTCCTGCCCAACCGAACTCATCTCGGCATACCTCGACACGGTCCTGTCCCCATTAGTCCAAGAACTCCCCACCTACGTTCGTGACACCACCCACGCCCTCCACCTCCTCCAGGATTTCTGCTTCCCCGGTCCCCAACGCCTCATCTTCACCATGGACATCCAGTCCCTGTACACCTCCATCCCCCATCACGAAGGACTCAAAGCACTCCGCTTCTTCCTTTCCCGCCGTACCACCCAGTACCCTTCCACCGACACCCTCCTTCGACTGACCGAACTGGTCCTCACCCTGAACAACTTTTCTTTCCAATCCTCCCACTTTCTCCAAACAAAAGGAGTAGCCATGGGCACCCGCATGGGCCCCAGCTATGCCTGCCTCTTCGTAGGGTATGTGGAACAATCCATCTTCCGCAACTACACTGGCCCCACCCCCCATCTTTTCCTTCGCTACATTGATGACTGTATCGGCGCTACCTCGTGCTCCCACGAGGAGGTTGAACAGTTCATCCACTACACTAACACCTTCCACCCCGACCTCAAATTCACCTGGACAGTCTCGGACTCCTCCCTCCCCTTCCTAGACCTTTCTGTTTCTATCTCAGGCGACCGAATCAACACGGACATCTACTACAAACCAACCGACTCCCACAGCTACCTGGACTACACCTCCTCCCATCCTGCCCCCTGTAAAAACGCCATCCCATTCTCCCAATTCCTTCGTCTCCGCCGCATCTGCTCCCAGGAGGACCAGTTCAAAATACGTACAACACAGATGGCCTCCTTCTTCAAGGACCGCAATTTCCCCCCGACGTGGTCGACGGTGCCCTCCACCGCATCTCCTCCACTTCCCGCTCCTCCGCCCTTGAGCCCCGCCCCTCCAACCGCCACCAGGACAGAACCCCACTGGTCCTCACCTACCACCCCACCAATCTCCATGTACAGCGCATCATCCGCCGTCACTTCCGCCACCTCCAAACAGACCCCAGCACCAAGGATATATTTCCCTCCCCTCCCCTATCAGCTTTCCGTAGAGACCACTCCCTCCGCGACTCCCTTGTCAGATCCACACCCCCCACCGACCCAACCTCCACTCCCGGCACCTTCCCTTGCAACCGCAGGAGGTGCAACACCTGCGCCCACACCTCCCCCCTCACTTCTCTCCAAGGCCCCAAGGGAAACTTCCATATCCGCCACAGATTCACCTGCACCTCCACCCACATCATCTACTGCATCCGCTGCAGCCGGTGTGGCCTCCTCTATATTGGGGAGACAGGCCGCCTACTTGCGGAGCGATTCAGAGAGCACCTCTGGGCCACCCGGACGAACCAACCCAACCAACCTGTGGCACAGCATTTCAACTCCCCCTCCCACTCCACCGAGGATATGCAGGTCATTGGACTCATCCACCGCCAAACCACAACAACCCGACGGTCGGAGGAGGAGCGTCTTATCTTCCGACTGGGAACCCCCCAACCGCAGGGGATGAACTTGGACTTCACCAGTTTCTTCATCCCCCCTCCCCCCACCTTGTCTCAGCCGGATCCCTCCAGCCCGGCACCGCCTTCCTGACCTGCAGTCTTCTTCTTGACCTCTCCGCCTCCATCCTACTCCGACCTATCACCCTCACCTTGACCTCTTTCCACCTATCACATTTCCAACTCCCCTCCTCCAAGTCCCTCCTCCCTACCTTTTATCTTCTCCTGCTGAACACTCTCTGCTCATTCCTGAAGAAGGGCCTGTGCCCGAAACGTCGAATCTCCTGTTCCCTGGATGCTGCCTGACCTGCTGTGCTGTTCCAGCAATAAAGTTTCAACTTAGAACTGAGTTGACATTGGCAGAGATGAAGATTGGAAACTAAGAGTTTGTTTCAGACTTAGGATTGTATTTGGTGTTCCTTTGGAGAAGAAAGACTGAAACCAAATGCGGATTGTCAGGATATAGCTTTCCACTGATCTTTGTGAAGCTAAACTTCATGATCCATGGACCAATGAAGTGGATAGGTGGACATGTTTATGTCTTCACTAATACAAAAGAAAGGTTCAGCCTTAGTACTCTTGCTTCCTAGAATAGCCAAGTTTTTTTGCATCCATTCATGGGATGTAGTCATTGCTGACTGGGCGAGTGTTTGTTGCTCATTCTTAATTGCCCTTAAGGTGGTGATGAGCTGCATTTTTGAACTGCTGCAGCCCATTTGGTGTAGGTACATGAACAATGCCATTAGGGAGGGTGTCCCAGTATTTTGACCCAGTGACACTGAAGAAATGGTGAAATATTTCCAAGTCAGCAACTTACAGGGGACCTTGCAATTAGTTGTGTTCCCATATGTCTGTTACCCTTGTCATTCTAGATGGCATGGTTATGGGTTTCAAAGATACTTGGTACTAATAAACATTGGTGAATTTCTGCAATGCATTCATGGAGATGGTACATATTGCTGCTGTTGAGCATACAGTTCAATTGAACTGTGTTGGACAGTGGATGTATGAGTGTATGGAGTGAATTGGTTAAAACATTATCCAGACTTTTTAAAATAATAAGGACCAAAGAAAGTTTAAGAAATTTGAGAGTTCCACCTGCTTCAGGTTTGTGGATGACCATATGCTAAAAAGAATGGTACCTCCCTTTAAAATAGATGCGGTAAGCCAGTTTAACAGCTCAGATACAGTGTTAAGGGAAATACTCCTACTGTTCACCAGGTCATCTATGAAAAAGGCTAAAACGAAACTGGATATGGAACACAAGAAGATAATTGTTATTGGGAGGCAGTGGCTATGCAGTTTATGTAATACAGAGATAATTGTATTCCTTTATCAGGACCTAACCTTATTTAAATCATAAAAAATATTAAGCAGGTGTTATTGGCATCAGGACATACAGATTTAAGGGAAAAAAAAAAGCAAATTATCTTAATATTACATTAGCAGTTTGCCCATCCATCTTCTCACAGGTTAAATCCTACTCAAAAGATGCCAGAGTAAGGGACAGTGAGTAAATTTACAGAAGAGATCGACAATAAATGTGATTTATGTAAGAACAAATTAAGGAGGACATCATCTCAGCCTATCATGACTCTTCCATTAATAATATCTCTGGAGTTGTAGCAATATACTTGAAGGTATGGGTTAAAGGAAAAAAATAAGATTTTTATCTTGCACTTTGTAGACATAGCAACTTAGTTGCTACGTAATAGCATTGTATAAAGAATAAAGAGTGGACACAGTAATAGAAAAATGGATAAGGACTGGATGAGAACACTGGCCAAATTCCCAATTGACAATGGGAAGCATCTTACCAAAAATGAATTTAAAAATATGTGTGAAAATATGAGCATTGTGGTAATGAGCACTGCAGTTACCTTAAAATTCAAAAAACAAATCACTTAGCAATAGGTTAGATGCTTCATATAATCCTAGTGGCCCAACCAAATTGTAGATGAACATTTGACATGGCTTGAGCAATCCATGCAAAGAACTCACTGCAAATTGTTGAAGGCCGAAGAAAGAAATCTGAAAATTTCTCTGGTAATGAGCAATCAATCCGTGGCTTGGGAAAGGACTACAGTTAGCTTCAGAGGAAATCTGCTGAACCTCACAGCATTGTACAGAGACATTAGAAATAACCTTCAATCTAGAAACATGATATATTGCAAAACAGGCAGAAAAGGAAGAATCTGAGAAAGGTAATAGGTAGTTATAGAAAAATAGTAATTTTACAAAATGGCAACCAAAAAAAACAGGTGATATAGAACAAACGTGTTTATAAGTTGAATATTGCAGTGAAGGTTTTGTATTTCTCAGTTAGGTCCAACTTGCTGAAAATAGATTGTATTCAGTTTAGAGCAGACACAGTAATAGTATCACATACAGAAGCTGGCAGGCATCATTATGATGCATGCTAATGATGTCCTGTGGTTGGTTCTATAGAATTTTGAGTGTTGTGATAGATAAAATAGAAAGAGAATTTATAAGTCGGGCTTCGGGGCTTTTAAATATTGACTTAGACATGAAGCTGTGACTTGACGTCAACAGTCTTACATACTATGATGTGACACACTATAGTTGAGGAAGTCTTGAGAATGAATAAAAAAATTAAAGAGAGAAAAATTGATTTTAATTAAAAAAATCTCGAGTGTCCAGCCTTGGGTGACCCAGAAAATGTGAAGATAGTCCTTGTTTTATTAGTAATTCTTTGTACACCAATCTTATGATGACTCTTCAAATTCAGCAGGCTTTATCATATTCTTATTGGGAAGAATAACAAATGTTGGCTATTCATCTGAGAAGCTATGAAAATAAAGCTAGTTACAAGTACTCTAGCAGCTGAAACATTAGTATGAGTAGAAGCTCTAGATGTCGGGGTGTATTTATCCAATATCTAAAGTAAATCTTAAACAAGAAGCAAAAGCAAAACATTTACCTATAGAATGTTTAGTGGATAATCACCCTTTTTGGGGTAATGAGCATTCAGCAAAAATGTTGCTGAGAAAAGATTGAGGATTGACCTTGCTGGCATAAAGGAAATATTGTAAAGACATTTTCCAAATAAAGTCAGTCGATGCAAATAACCAGTTGTCAGATGGTTTCACAAAAGAGGTGCTTTTTTCCAAGGATTCCTTGGAGAAGGAGACCCATGATATGTGGAGTTATAACAGAAAAATTGGGATCATTTTGTAATTAAACATGTTATTTTTGTTACTTCAAAGATCGGGGAACATGGGTGGTTGCTTGTATAATTTTGAACTGAGAATAAAAGTAACTTAAGTATAAAAAATCTTTTCATTATTTTATTTAAGGATTGTTTCTGCATCTTCGAAGGTTTTCTTTAAAGGCAAGAGGAAAATCTAATAATGGAGTTACTAGATTAATTGACTATGTAAGATATAATAAGGGTCATGTGAGACTGGGGTGTCAGACTGAGTTGTTAATAAACTCTAGCTACAAAGAAAATTGTTTTGGTTTCTATTTCACTGACGTTGATCTAAATGGTAAGCAGTCAGTTACCTTCCATTGTGTTAAGTGTGACTAGTGAATGGAAAGTCTTTGTGATATACTGGTAGTACCCTAACTCTTGGCCAGGAGTCCTGGGTTTCAGTCTTATATGCCCAATACTGTAATAGGATCTTTGAACAGGTTGATAAGAAAATATCTCCGAGGAGAAAGTGAGGTCTGCAGATGCTGGAGATCAAAGTTGAAACTTTATTGCTGGAACAGCACAGCAGGTCAGGCAGCATCCAGGGAACAGGAGATTCAACGTTTCGGGCACAGGCCCTTCTTCAGGAATGAGCAGAGAGTGTTCAGCAGGAGAAGATAAAAGGTAGGGAGGAGGGACTTGGAGGAGGGGAGTTGGAAATGTGATAGGTGGAAGAGTTCCACCTATCACATTTCCAACTCCCCTCCTCCAAGTCCCTCCTCCCTACCTTTTATCTTCTCCTGCTGAACACTCTCTGCTCATTCCTGAAGAAGGGCCTGTGCCCGAAACGTTGAATCTCCTGTTCCCTGGATGCTGCCTGACCTGCTGTGCTGTTCCAGCAATAAAGTTTCAACAAAGAAAATATCTCCACCTTGATTCCCATTGTCATCATTTTCACAAGAGCTTCTTGGTATTTACTCTTGGTTGAATGAAACCTGATGGTTAGAAGTAATTCTTGGCTGAATTCAAATTTGAAGCTCATTAAATAGTCCTGTTAAAATTTTAATGATTAGGTAATTTATAAATGAATTACCAGGACATTCAAATTAAATTATATTGAGTAAACAAGAGAAGTTTGCAAAGTATAATTGATTGATTGAACTTCTAAGTTGTGACATATATTCTAAAATGATAGAAAGCTAATAAATGAAAAAGATTAAATGAATATTTTGCAATTTTTGTATCTCCAGGAAAAGCAATTGAAGTTGATATGTCACAGTTATTGTGTGGACATAATCTGTGGACACGTGGTAGTTGTTTTGAGAAGTACCATATGTAATCTTTAATAGTTGGTATTCAAACGGTCTAGTCATTAAAATAATATTACAATATAGCTGCAATATAACTGGAGGGTATGTTTTCAGTTATGTTGATTGTGAACAATGACAAGTGAAGGGGCCAGGTAATTGTGTGAAAATCAACATTTAGTTGGCTGCCTGTTTGTTCCATGGAATGCACATTCTTCCCCATGTCTTTCTAAACCAGGTTGAAGTGGTCCCCACATAAAAGCTATAAATTTTGAAATCAACGGTAAGGCCAGTGGCATAACTGTGCAATATTCAAATTTTTCTCATGGAAGTTGTGCATTGCACATAGTTTGCACATTTGAAGTGAGGAGAGTTTGGCTAGTGCTGTGTAGAAATGTAATTGCTAAAAGCAAAAGTGATTGAATTTCACTTTTTAGGCTTCAGAGAGTTGGAACCTTAAAGAAACACTTCAATATTTTCATTTTTGCATTTTGTTCACATATTTAATGGCACTGTCTTGATTACTGTAGCAATTATGATCACTGTTACCTACACAGACATGTTGAGATGAGAAATTACTTCTCTCAAAGAGTTGTGAAATCTGTGGAATTCACTACCCAGAGTACAGTAGCTGCCAGGACATTTAACAAGATAGACAGATTCTTGATTATTAATGAGTTGAAGAGAGAGTGGTCAGGAAAATGGAGTTGAAGCCAAGATGACATCAGCCATGATTGTATCACTTGGTGGAGCAGGCTCGAGGGGCTGTATTGCCTACTTCTGCTCCTTGTTCTTATGTGTTCATGCACAGGCAAGCATTGCTGGGAATTGTCTAATGAAAGCGACCATTGGATATAGGAGTGGATTTTCTTAGTCTATTTAAAGCTGGCCTCCATAATCTTGTTCACATGATAAATAAGGTCACCACCACCACCATAAACTCATAAGCCTCAGGTTTGTTTCAAGTTATTAAAGGAATATAAGCAATGTAAATCAATGTTCAAGGCACAGTTGCATTGTTTGCTGGAATAAATAACTATATCCATTTTTTTACCATGGAAAACTGGGAGCAGAAGTTTTTCAATTTAACTTAAAACTGAAATTTGTTTACATTGCAGTATTCCTGAAATGAGAGCAATATTAACAGCACTTTTGTATCTCTCCAGCCTCCTATTCATAATTCCGTGTCCTCCTTGTACCAATTTACCAATATTCACATAGTCAGCAATAAAACCAGGAATAGTGGGACTATGTTTATTTCCCAAGGGAATGTGATTATGTCTTGAATTAAGACCACTCTCCATGTCTGATATTTTTTGAAGGAGAAGGCAGACTGAAATAAATGCTCCTAAGAAACTAACTTTATATTTTAAAAAAGGCTTTGTCATATAATGCATGCTCTAGAACACTATCCCATAATTTCTGCATCATGTTTTCAGATTTTGTCTCGCATTATTGAGTATTTGTGATAATTTTTGTATTGACAAAATGCCGAACTGTTGTTTTGGGGGAAAAAATATGGAAATGTTATCCTTATGCTCTACTATTGATTTGATGTGAAAACAATGTTGTTATTGAGCCACTTCCTCCTAAGTTTAATTCACAGAGGGCAGAGGTCCAAATAGGACAACCATTCTTCCTTATGCTTCCTACAGAAAAGCCTCCAATGTAGCAAGTGGAAACCACAGCTACAAATTATTTATATAGTACCTTTAACATAGTGAACTGTTCCAAGGTACTTCAGAGCATTATCCAACGGAACATCACACCGAGCCACATAACAAGATATTTGGATAGATGCTCAAAAGCTTGTCCAAAGAGAGAGTCTTTATGAAGTGTATTAATGAGAATTGAGAGAAAGAAAGATGGTGAGCTTTAGCAAGGGAATTCTCGCGTTTAGGGCCTTTTCGATTGATTAACTTTGGGATGCTCAAGAGGCTAGATTTGGAGAAACAGTGATATCTCAGTGGGTTTCAGTGCTGAGGAGATTACAAAGATTGGGAAGGAATGATTCCATAGAGGGATTCAAAAGCAAAAATGAGAATTTTTAAATTATGTTGTGCAGAGTCAATGTAGAATAATGATATCAAGGCTGATGGGTAATTGGAATATTGTAAATGTGTACAGGTAGCAGACATTTGGGTGAGTTCAAGTTTGCACAGGGTTGAATTGGAGGACTGGCGAGAAATATCTTAAAATAGGTAAGTCAGGAGTTATCATAGGTATGACTGAGGGTTTCAGCAGCACAAACTGAAGCAGATATGGAGTTAAGTGATAATATAGAGATGGAAATAGGCAGTTTTAGTGATGGTATGGATGTGTGGTGAGAAATTCACCTGAGGTTAAATGTTACAACAAGATCGTAAACAGTCTGATTCAGCATCCAACAGTTGCCAGGAAAAGGGCTGGAATTAGTGGTTAGGGAGTGGTGTTTGCATTCTGTACTGAAGACAATGGCTTCTGATTTCCAAGTAGTTAGTTGGAAAATGGTATGCTCATTCTGAACTGGATGTCAGACAAACAGTCTGAACATTTAGAGAAATGAAGGGAGAGATCAGGAGAAGTGGGCAAAAGATAGAGTTCAGTGTCACCAGTATACCTGTGGAAGATGACTCTGCTCTTGCATAATATCACTGAGAGACATCACGTATAGATAGTTCTTCTATAATGCAATGGTTGTGTTCTTGTGCAAGTGGGCATTATAGAAAAAATGCATTTTAAAAACAATGCTTAAATTGTTGGTGATGTAATTGTGTTACAGCCAACACACGTTTTAAAAGTTTGTGGGTTTTCGAAACATTGTCCCCATTTTGTCAATTGTGTTACAGCGAATTTGCATTAATGAAATGTGTGTTGCAGCAGAACGATCTGCAAATGGGAAATAGCTCAGGACCAAGGGTACATCCTTGGGAGACAGATCATTGAGTGGGAAGGCAAGCCTGATATGCGGGATTTAGACAGCTTCTGAGAAAGATGTGCAGGAATTTAGGAGGTGTCAGCTCTTTTGAAGACATTGGACACAGGAAAGTAATTTGTCTGGATGGAGTGGTCAAAAATTTGATTTTTTGAAGAATATTGGCAAAGGTGAAGGATAATCCTTCAGGAAGGAGAAACATCAACAATATCAGGTAATGTGGCAGTCAGGAGGGAATGTTGGATAGACAACTCTTCAATGGGAATAGGCTTGAGGAAAAAGGGGTCACATCAATGGGATAACTTGATGAGGGCATGAATGAAAATATATAAAAATTTGCAAGTTTAGAGTAAGGTTAGGAGAAGGCTTTGAGGAAGCTTGTGCTGGTATGTTAGAGGCAGCTAACCAATAGACTGAATTCTAGTGGTAAGAAGCTGCATGAGCTCCATGTATATTTTGATAGCTATAAGGAAACTATTCTGTGACATTCTCCAATAATTCATAAAATTCATTTCTTTCATAAAATTCTCTAACTAGCAACTTCCTCACTAACCAAGTGATACTTGGTTGTATCTGACTAATTTGACATTTTGAAATAAAATAAGTTTAATTTGAAAGAAACAGGAAAAATGTCTTCAATAGAACGTGCCAAATGGGTTCACTAAAAGGTGTGTATATATCAATGTCTTCATGGAGGCATTGACACTTGAATTAAAACAAATCATGTTCGAGTTTAAATTGTAACATCTATTTTTGTTAGCTTTTATAATCTTTTCATTAACCTTTGAACTACATCTTAGGGTATATTTTTCAATTCTGGCATTAAAGTGGCATGGATAGAACTGCTTCCTCATCCAATCACATTTTAAAGCTCTTTTTACTACTGTTTTTAGTAATTATATTTATTATGGCAAACCTCTCAAGCAGCCTAATTGCCAGTACAAATCAAACACTGCAATTTTCTTGAATGTGCCTCCAACTAATACAGGCATCACTGCAACATTAGCTGTCATTGGAAGCATGCAGCAGTAGATCTACTTTATGTTGGCCATAGCTGGGAAGTAATCATTCACTGATATTTGAGAATGTTTAATACAAATTCCATGAATTTGCAAATGTGATTAGATGCATTTCCAAAGTCAGACTTTTTGGCAGCGGATGCGGGTGTTTACTGTTGCTGCATATTTTCTTCACTTAATACTATCCCTATTTTAACAATATTGTTTCCTTTAAGGTTACCTTTACCTCCAGGTACATTGGCTACACTTTGGGGAAATGATAAACTGTTCAAGGAGCTTTACTTCACTAAATATCCAGTAAGCATGATTCTTCAGAAACATTTTACTTTTACTATTAATACAGTCTGTAAGATGAGCAAACTCTTTTGTGTCAGTATTTGAAATATTTTCTATTTTTGACATCTGGAGAGACATTTTGACACCGGGGAGAAAGTGAGGACCACAGATGCTGGAGATCAGAGTCAAGAGTGTGGTGCTGGAAAAGCACAGCAGGTCAGGCAGCATCTGAGGATCAGGAGAATCTATGTTTTGGGCATAAGCCCTTCATCAGGAATTCTCTTAAAGCCAGGAATCATTCCCTCCAGAATGTATACCTATTTTGCTAGACCAATGTACAGCTGCTAAAAGGACCCATAAAGATTGGAGGAAGTAATGTTTTGCCGATTTGTTAGTCTTTTCAGAAACAATATACTTCAAAAAGAAATAGCTGGATTTGAACAATACTCTGTCCACAGTTAAGGTATGGTCCAAGGAAAGAATTGATTATTTTTTGACAGAAATGCAGATCTAGATCTAAATATTGGATTGTTTAAATAATTAACAGAAAGGCATGGGGTGAAATGTTTTTTTTAGATTGGCATGACTTTTTTATTAGCAAGTTGTTGACTACTTTAGAATTTTGTGAATTGTCTCAGCTGCTGTAGTGCAATTGTCACAACTGTCAAAATGTGAACAGTTTCTGATCAGGTTGTTGGATGTGGATTGGCCTGAAGTCTTCTCACTGAGATGGAAGCTCTTGATTAATTTTGTTTTTCAGCTTTTTAGTTGCAGCGCATCAACCAGGCAGAAAAAATGCCTCAAGATAAACAAATATTATTGAATTAATTGTGGAAGTATGCGTTTTACTGAATGCCCTCTTCACTCGTATTTTGGGATATTTATCAGGGAAGTTGCAATGATACCAAACAGTGAAACTGGAAATGATTTGTGAGTTATACTGAACAGGCAACCATAAAATATGAAAGGTACAGAAATAGTTAAAGTAAATATGTAACTATAATTTTAATCCTTTTCCTACCTCTTTACCCAGGGTTACTATGATACTATGGATGCTGGCTATATGGATAATAATGGCTATTTGTATGTAATGTCACGGGTGGATGATGTAATTAATGTGGCAGGTCATAGGATTTCAGCTGGTTCTGTTGAAGAGGTAATATTATTTTCACAGCTTTTACCTCCATTTTGTATCTTTCCTTTTTTCCCAAAACTGTTCTTCCTGCACAAAGATAATCCACCATCTTGGCTACCTCTAGGAATGATCAGCTCTATTTCTGATAGAATCACTAGTTATGTTGTCTCAACATGAATACGAAACTTGTCTTGCTACAATGTCTTTGCTCTTCCCTCTGGGTAACATTGCACCTGATGATTCAACAGCCAAAATACTTTGTCACCAATTCCTTATGTTTAAATCTAAATTCTGTAACATGAAATGCAAGATCAATTTGAAAATATTGGTCATGAGTTTGCAAAGGAAAATGAACAATTTACTAGATCTATTCACTGCTGTTCTTGCAGGCTATTATCACTCATCAAGCTGTAACAGACTGTGCCGTTGTGGCCCTCGAGGATTCCGTCAAGGGGCATGTTCCACTAGCTTTATGTGTTTTAAGGACTGGTGAGATCATTCATTTTACATCTTAAAAAGTGTTGTACTTGGCCTTCAAAATTAAACCTTCGTCGCATTTTAATTCATGAAACATATGTACCAGGTGTGACTGAAACATTTGAGGATCTCACTGAAGAGATTGTTAAAATTGTTCGTGACTCCATTGGTCCAGTTGCCGCTCTTAGGAAAGTGGTCTTTGTGCCCGTATTACCAAAGACACGTTCTGGCAAGATACCTCGTTCTACACTTTCAGCAGTTGCAAATGGCAAGCCTTACCAAGTACGTTTGTGCTTTTCCTTTATTGTATAAAGCAGTGCATTCAAATATAAAGCTGGCTTCTTATTAGTAATCTCTTTTGTGTTTTCATTAATGTCATATTTTTATTTGAGATTCCTTCCACACTCGCTCACTTTGCCCTTTCTTGGTTGCTCCTAACCTTTGCAGCTTGTATTGCTTTTTAGCACAGAGGAAGAGATAGGTGACTTATGGTCGTGGAGCTGGATTCAGTGCTGTATCATGCTATGTTAAGTCAAAGTTATACTTGAACATGTACCAGCTGTTTATATGGCAAACACATTGCATGTACTTCAAGCAAATAGACAGTATTTAAAGTCAAAGGGGAGCAGTCATTACTGGTGTGAAGGTGAATTGCAGTCATGGACGGCACGGTGGCTCGGTGGTTAGCACTGCTGCCTCACAGCAGTGCAGGGACCCAGGTTCGATTCCAGCCTTGGGCAACTGTCTGTGTGGAGTTTGCACATTCTCCCCGTGACTGCGTGGGTTTCCCCCTGGTGCTCTGTTTCCTCCCAGAGTCCAAAGATGTGCAGGTTAGGTGAATTGGCCATGCCAAATTGCCCATAATGTTAGATGTGAATGTAGGGGAATGTGTCTGGGTGGGTTTATCTTCAGAGGATCGGTGTGGACTTGTTGGGCTGAAGGGCCTGCTTTCACACTGTAGGGAATCTAATCTAATCAAAGAATACAACCCAGACAGTCAATGGGCTGGTCCAGTTGAAATTCATAGGGTTAGCCATGATCAGTCAGATGCATAGTCCAAATGGAAACTGGGGATCTGGGTCTTCCAGTCCAGGAATGAGGCCATGGTCAATCCTACAGGTCAAGTCTGAACAACTTGGAGTTTACAGCTGATTGTTGTGTGCCATGCAGACACCAGTCGAGAGTGTGGTGCTGGAAAAGCATAACAGGTCAGGCAGCATCCAAGAAGTAGGAGAATTGATTTTTCAGGCAAAAGCCCTTCACCAGGAATGAGGTTGGGAGCCTAGGGGGTGGAGAGATAAATGGGAGGGGGTGGGACTGAGAGGAAGGTAGCTGAAAGTTCAATAGGTGGATGGAGGTTGGGGTAATGATGATAGGTCAGAGGGAAAGATGGAGTGGATAGGTGGGAAGGAAGATGGATGGATAGCACAGGTCATGAGGGTCGTACTGAGTTGGAAGGTTGAAACTGGGGTAAGGTGGGGGATGGGGAAATGAGGAAACTGGTGAAATCCACATTGATGCTGAGGGGCTGGAGGGTCCTGAGGCAGAAGATGAGGCGTTCTTCTTCCAGTCATCGGTTGGTTAGGGAGTAGCGATGAAGGAGGCCCAGGACCTGCATGTCCTTGGCAGAGTGGGAGGGGGAGTTGAAGTGTTCGCCCATGGGGCAGTGGGGTTGGTTGGTGCAGGTATTCTAGAGATGTTCTCTGAAGCGCTCTGTGAGTAGCCATCCTGTCTCCCCAATGTAGAGGAGACCGCATCAGGAGCAATGGATTCATAAATGATATGTGAAAGTGTGGGTGAAACTTTGATGGATGTGGAAGGCTCCTTTGAGGCCTTGAATGGGGGGTGAGTGGGGAGGTGTGGACAATTCCTCCAGTGGAAGGGTAAGGTGCCGGGAGGGGAGGGTGGGTTGGTGGGGGACGCATGGACCTGACGAGGAAGTCGCGGAGGGAACGGTATTTACGGAAAGTGGATAGGGATGGGAAGGGAAATATATCTCTGGTGGTGGGATCTGTTTGTAGGTGGCGGAAATGGCGAAGGATGATGCGATGTATATGGAGGTTGGTGAGGTGGAAGATGAAGAACAGAAGGTTCTATCCTTGTTGCGGTTGGAGGGGTGGGTTTCGAGGGCGAAGGTGCGGGAAGTGGATGAGATGCGCTGGAGGCCTTCATCAACCACGTAGGAGGGGAAATTGCAGTCTTTAAAGGAGGAAGCCATCTGGTGTGTTCTGTGGTGCAACTGGTACTCCTGGAAGCACATGCAGCAGAGACGCAGGAATTGGGAACAAGAGATAGTATTTTTACAGGAGTTAGGGTGGAAGGAGGTGTAGTCCAGGTAGCTGTGGGAGTCGGTGGGTTTGTAGAAGATGTCAGTGTTGAGTCAATCCATGTTGATGAAGATGGAGAGGTCCAGGAAGGGGAGGGAGGTGTCTGAGATGGTCCAGGTGAATTTAAGGTCGGGTGGAATGTGTTGGTGAAGTTGATGAACTGTTCAACCTCCTCGTGGGAGTATGAGGTGGCGCCGATGCAGTCATCAATGTTGTGGAGGAAAAGGTGGGGAATGGTGCCAGTGTAACAACGGAAGATGGACTGTTCTACGTGGCCGAGAAAGAGACAGGCATAGCTGGGACCCATGTGGGTGCCCATGTCTACCCCTTACATCTGGAGAAAGTGGGAGGATTCAAAGGAGAAATTATTGAGGGTAAGGACCAGTTCGGCTAAATGAATTAGAGTGTTAGTTCCAATACTCTTCCACTGACACTCCCCACCAGTACCCTTCTACTGACACTGAATATTGGGATGTTCCATTAGTGATGAGTCTCTCCACCTCCTGCCAAGTATTTACATGAGACAGATGTCATAGGGCCCAGATGCATAATTAATGGATTGAAGAATTGAAGGTTGCATGAGCAAAGTCATCATGAGGCATGGCAGATTGGGCACCAAGAATATCACTTAAGAAAACACTTGTATGAAAATGGGAAAATGGGATGAACAAGGAGTGACATTAATTTATATTGATCATAATTCACTAATGTTTTTGGAAACGTTTCACGTGAAGAATCTTTGCGTTTTGCTGAGGTTTGATGCTGCAACTCTTCTGTCTTTAAATTTAATGTATTTTTTGAGGCAGATCCTAATTAAAACAGAAGAGGCAGAACAGGCTAAAATATCATAGAAAGGAAATTAATCCACCTAGTTTCTAAAGAAACATAAACAAACTATTGTTTGTAAATTAAAGACACTAGCACATTGGAGCTGATTTAGACATATGCAAGGACTCTGATCAGTCCAAGCTGAGCAGGAACAGTAGATAATACAGAACAGGCAAGACGAAAGAAAACAGTACAGATCCAGCTACATACATTTTGCTGCAGATTTTCCTGTTACTGGAAGATAACATTGGTGGGTCTAGTCCATTCAGACTTACACAGACATGTAGTATTTTTGGTGAAGACCAGATCTGTTGAACCTATATTGATTGTGAACTACTGTCAGTTGGAGATCAGATTTCTGAATTGTTTGATGAGGAAGACAGAGTTTATCAGATTTTATGGGTGAACATGATCAGCAAAATGTGAGTGGACTGCTGAGCTAATTTATTGTGTGTCTTGTTTGTATCTGTCTTTTAATGTGCAATTTGTAGTTTTATATTTTACCAAAATTTGCTTGTTAATTCATATTTAACTCATGATAATTCTAGATCTAACAAAGAAATTCACAAGATTACTAGACTCTATTTGACGGATATACTTGAGGCAGAATGGTCAACACCTTCTTAGTTTTTTCTTATAAAATAGTAGGATATAATTCTTCCTGAACTGTGTGTCTGAAAAAAACTGGGTTAAAATTGTTCTGATAGTAGTAGCATATGTTAAAAATCTGTAAAACTGTTATGGCTAACGGTGTCCACCTTCTTGTGTAGATAACACCAACCATTGAAGATCCCAGTGTTTTCTCAGAAATAGAAGCAATCTTGAAGCAGAGGAAAATTTCATCTTAACATTCGGTCCCCTCATATGATCTATTATCACTTTTGTAAGTGGTGATAAACAATTCCACGTCCATATGGAAATTGCATTCAGAGATATGCCTAAGCTCAATTTTTAAGTTCTGTCTATGTTTTAAACTTTATAACACATACTATAAACATTTATTTCTGTAGTGATGTAACTTTGAAAGGGTCAAATACAGTGTATATTGGCATAATATTGTATGTTTAAGTTGTACTTAAAGGAAACCAATCAGTAAAATATTTGAGTTATTATCTCTTCTATAAATAAATGGTCATACATGTTATGAAGGTACTTTACGAGCTGCACATTGCTAACTGGAGTTTTCCACTTTGCTTTCACAAAAGAATGAATAAAGTTCAATTTCCAATTAAACATTCTATACAAAATATATATTTAAATATAACTTTGTACAAAAGTAGCCTTTTTTCTTTATCATAAGGACAATTTTAAGATTTTGTTCAGATTTAGTGAAATCTAACAAAGAATTATTAGCAAAAATATCATACAATCACTACCATGCAACCTGGAGCAAAATTGAAATAAGTTGTTTCTATAAAGAAATGCTGGAAATAATGTTATTTTAGGTTTCTAATTTAATTTGTTAAGGAAATTCAAGTAAGATTTATTGTCGCAGAGCATAAATTTCTAAAATTATCTGTAAACTACTTTAACTCACAACTCTGTGACTAGATATCCGCATAATCCAAGAAATTTACAAAAAGAAACAATCTTTTAAAATGCCTCTTTAGTGTATTCGCTTGCTTGAGTTGAAAATTATTTTACAACCTAGTTGACACAACTAGCAACAAAATTGTTGAACTTTCTTATGAATATATGTCATGTCTGTATGGTATAACTTTAGAAGTATTAATCATAATTTTAGACTTAGATTATGTTAAAAGTCATTATCAGTTATAGCTGTCATTTTTCATTCATGAATGAAGACAAGTAACCAGTTATTGCTGTTTGAAGTGTAAAGTGATTTCAAATCTAATGATTTTGCACCTCTTCTCTGTGTCATATCTTTGGCCAAAGACTTTATTTTAAATAATTTGTTTTAATCATCTTGTTTTAGGTAAGATTCCCTACAGAATGGAAACAAGCCCTTCAGCCCAACTAGTCCATCTGACCCTCCGAAGAGTAACCCACCCAAACCCATTCTGGTAGCCTATATTTACCCCTGACTAATGCACCTGACACTATGGGGAATTTAGCATGGGCAATTCACCTGACCTGCACGTTTTTGGATTATGGGAGGAAACCCACACAGACATGGGGAGAATGTACAAACACCACACACAGTTGCCAGAGGCAGGGATCGAACCTGTGAGGCAGCAGTGCTAATCACTGAGCCACTGTGTCACCCCATTTCCAGTCATTTCTGGAATTTATTTTTTAATATCTTTCTGGGCTAAGGAGTTATGTATTTCTTATTTAAATCACCTGGTTTCAATGCTCGAAGCTTTTTTTTAAATCAAAACTCAAGAAGAATTCAGCTTTCTTGCATAAGTTTGTATAATTGCACCAACTTCCTAAAATGGATAGTGTGGAATCTTGGTCATCTGTTATAAAATCTCCTTAGGTAGATCAGTCTTCAATTTTATTTAATTCTCCTGTAAAGTGTAGTGGGACCTTTGTACAGACTAAAAGTCCACTTTAAGTGGCAGTTGTCAGAAATGAATTATACTTTTATTGTATCTCGTTAAACCACCAGTGCAAAAATTACCTTATAAATCAACACAAAAAATTGTGATCCTCACTATGAGACTGAAGTGCAGAGTTCCCACTCAATATACAAGTAAAATTTAGGACATACTATGGCAACCTCTAACCTCATGTTCAGAAAGGTGGCAATGTGGGGTAAAGGAGGACTGTCATTTTTATGAAAAATGCTTCCGTTTGATTTATTTAATAACATGGCTATTCATTCTAAATGGAAAATTTAATGTACAAATCAAGGATGGTTTATTTCATTTTACTTGATAAATGACAAACACAACAGTTTTTCTGTCAAACCAGGTAGATTGAAAACTGCTTTAGTTATGAGATAAACAAAATTGAGTTTTTACCGTACTTGAAATTTTAAATGAAACATGGTAAATAATCTGCGGCTTGCCTTAATGTTGCAAAATTACTACATTTTCATTAGAGCTCCAGTATAAGCAACCATTTAGACTCATTGGACAGTAGTTGCTATTTGAAAATAGCAGTTGCCTCTAAAAATGGACAAAACATTGATGTTTGTTTGACTGATTTCATTCCTTGGAGCAGGAGAGTCGATGATTTGGGTATAAGCCTTTCATCAGGAAGCCACATTCCTGATGAAGGGCTTATGCCCAAACCAGCGACTCTCCTGCTCCTCGGATGCTGCCTGACCAGCTGTGCTTTTCCAGCACCATACTGGCTTACTCAGATCTCCAGCATCTGCAGTCCTCACTTTCTCCTAATTTAATTCCTTGCATAGCTTATCGTCCAAGCCTGCATATCAATACAAAAGTAAGAAAACATGGAATTTTTTTGTTCTCTAATGTGGTTACCTAATGTTCTAACAAATAAAATGTGAAACCTAAGCCATTATGAAATTTTTCCTGGCCCCCTAAATAACCTGACAGACCTATAAAGCTTCAGCACATGCAATGCAACTAAACTAGATTTCAGGAATAACAGTAGAAGTTTACTACTTGCTAAATATGCACTAAAATGTGTTGCTGACAGTTGTATTATTTTTCTGTATTATTTTGAAGGAGAAAGTGAATTGTTTTTAATGACAATGCTATTTCAATAACTATACAAATAAAGACAAACCATCAACATCAAAATCTTGAACAACTCACCCTTTTGCAGATAGCTTGAAGCCTTAAATTGGTAGAAAATATGAAAATATGGCCAACATAATTAACCTGGCTAAATATATAATCAGCACATTTAGTCTGAAGCCACAACATAGACTCTTACTGAACAGCATCTTGAACATCGTGTACCATTTACAAAATGTACTTCAGCAACAGCTCCTTTGACAGTGACATAGTTGGGTCAGTAAATGTGTTACTAGAGTTGGACATCATTTGCATGCTGGAACCACTGGACTTCAAGTCATAAGCCATTTGTGCTAATGGTGCCAGACTGCTTTATGCTGCTTGACATTTGCAGATCTGCAGAAAACTCAGGAGTCAGTATATCAATCATTACATTATAAATAACTATCAACTTTCTTCTGAAGGCTGCCCGTCAAAGTCCTCATCTGAATCCTCCTAAGTAGGATTATTGTGTTACCTTATCATCTGGTGAGCTGGAGTCCCTGTCTACTACCTGGGTAGAGACATTTCCATTGACTATCTCACTAAGTGCAGATTCTGCCTTTAGAGAATGGCTTAAAATAATGATTCTGAAACATTTTTGATTGAAGGGTCCCTTTTGAAAGGAATTAATAATCATACATGCTGCCCACTCCCTGCCCCCTCACACTATCCCACCTGAATTATAATACCAGAATCAAAAAGTGTTCCATCTAAAGAGTGAACAATACTTCTAAGAAAACAAGTATTTACTTACAGGTATGTACATTTCACTGCAGTGTCTTTTGGCAGAATTGCAGAGATATTAGGACATTTAGTCAGAAACCATGTCATAGTGAAACAGCACCTTGAACATTTTGTACCACTTAGGACAAAGATTAAGAAACCTGAGAGAGCAGAAACTAACACTTTGAAAGCAAGGGAGCGGTGGGAGAGCATAATTGTGGGAAAAACACAGAACTGAGTCATCAGGTCCTTGAGAGAACAGAACGCTGAGAAAGTATAACTTGGAGTAGAAAACTAGAAGCAACAGCTTGAAGACAGCAGGAGGTCAGGAAAAGCAGGGTTATAGGAATTCACTGATGAATGGAAACAATAAAACCTGGAGAAAATAAGAACCTGGATACAGCAAACATTAATAAGGAGTGGGAAGATGGAGATAACAGGAGCACAGCTGAACAAAAGGAGAGAGAAAACAAAGGTATAGAGGCAAGGAATGCAGAGAGAGTCTAACATAAGTGTGTTGAAATTTGGAGCAAGCAGGAGGCAAGGGAAAGCAGACAGACAGGAAGATCACTAATTGGAGAAGGTAATAAAGGAGCAGGGATTTAGGAGTCCAAAGGGACCAGAGCATGGCAAGAGGAACAGAGTACTCCACTTACTTTCTCTTGACCAATGTAGATTGGGCAGTCACTCATTATTGCTGCCTGTAAAAGATTGTCATAAAATGCCTGGGCAAAAGTAGGAGGTGCATTCTTAGTCTATTTGTAGCTTGCACATCAGAAGAGCTTGTGGAAAAAGAAAAAAGTGAGATGATATGAGGAAGATAAAGTGTGAGCATAGTGTTAACTTGGATGGTTACAGAGCAAGCCACCACTTCACACATGACTTCTTTATCAATGTCAACAACGATGTCATTGTTTGGCATTAAGACTTGCAGCCATGTCTCACCTGTTCATTAAATGCAACTGTGGAAAGTGTGTTACTATGTGTGGTGCCATCTGTTTGGATAGTCAGATCAGCTGTGCTTGTACTGAATGGTGGAGCAGACTCGAGGGGTCTGATGGCTTACTCTGGTTCCTCTTTCTTATGGTGACAGGCATAGATGAATAGTACATACTATCAGATATCTGTACATATGACTTGTTGCAGTGTGCTAAATTTGAGGGTGCAGTGAATCTTAAATTAACAGGAAGAGTCGTGACTTCTAGAGATTGTCAGTAGGTGAGTTATGGGATGTGGTGAATTAAACAATGTCTGAGGGTGGTGATATAATGAAAAAGATATGGCATGTGAAACTACATTTACCTGAGTACTTCCAAGGGGCTGCTGAACTTCCTTCAGGCTTTGTCAAAATTTATGGGGCTAGGTTCTTTAGATTGAACATCAAATCACAAAATTTGTCTACAGACGTTCATGGTTCCCTATGAATAGATCACATCTATTTTTCTGTCTTCCTGCTTGTGAGGCCTTGTTATGTATTCACAGTTTTGTTGCACATCTCCAGAGTGATGTAGCAGTGAAACTAGTTCTAATTCACAATATCTGAGCCATCACAGGATTTCTATCAGCATGGAAATAGTTAAAAATCACACAACACCAGGTTATAGTCCAACAGGTTTATTTGGAAGTACAAGCTTTCGGAGTGCTGTTCCTTCATCAGGAAGCTAGTCAGAGAGTAGTAAGGGTATGGAATGCTTTGCCTGCAACGGTAGTAGATTCGCCAACTTTAAGTACATTTAAGTCGTAATTGGACGTACATGGAATAGTATAGTTAGATGGGCTTCAGATTGGTATGACAGGTTGGCGCAACGTCAAGGGCCGAAGGGCCTGTACTGTGCTGTAATATTCTATGTTCTATGAGTAGTGCTTTGAAAACTTGTACTTCTAAATAAACCTGTTAGACTATAACCTGGTGTTGTGTAATTTTTAACCTTGTCCAACACCAGCACCTCCACAACATGGAAATAGCTCAGAACCCAAGTCTGTTTTGGTGGAAACTTCTGTAGTGTCAGAATAAACTTGTAGGCACATTTATGTGTACACAAATACGAAATAAATTTGCGGTAAATGCAACCTTTGTCATGTTTTCTATAATTTCTTCTCACAGAACCTTGAATGAGAGACTGCTGTTCAGTATTTAAGTGTCAACTGAGAGGATCTCAAACTATTTTTAAAGAAGAGTTGACAATACAAGATTAGGTATTTTCTGCCCATTTCTGGTGAGCTTTATATAAAATAAAACTGCTCAGCAATAAACCACTCTGAAATTTCCAGTAGCCTTATATGGAGAGCACAAACAAAATTCATATGGAATAGAGAATTCTAATTGTTCAACGTGATGCAATAAGTGTTCACTTTGCTTTTAAAATATACAGTTATAACAGACTATTATGATCTTAACCTGAAATGAGTTGTTTGCCAGAAAATGGGAAAATGTTCTGAGAGATGGTGTGTCTCTCATCTTTTGCTGTTATGTCATCAGAAACCCTTAAGACACAGTGCAAATAGCTATTGAATCCTTTTGCATAAAGCGCAATTGAACAATCCACTTCATATTAGTTCATTGAAGTGACTTTCAAAACAGCACATGACAGTAGTACTCTTTATTGACAGTGCAAAATAACTATATCACCATTAGCTTTGATTGAAATCAGGCAGTAAACAGATCTGGAACTAAACAGAAAGTGTTTGATCATACAAAAACAGCAAAAGAACAGCAAAGAGAAATAACTAAAGGACAATAAAGCTGAAGTCAAAGTAGCTGTAGCGTGCACCTAGAATATTAAAGCGATCACAATATATCTCAACCCTTCTTACAATTAAAGTGTAACAATATAACAAATAATACCACAAGCCAATAAATCTGATCAAATTTCTAACACTTTATATTTTTTTGCATAACATTCTGTCTTTCAGTTACTTTGTCTAATAAAGTGAATTTAACAGTACAAAGTCTTTACAGGGCAAGCTTGGCAGACGCTTGCAAACAATTTGAGACAATTCAACAAATGTCAAGTTATAAAGACTGAGGATTTGTTCTAAGTGGCAACACCAAATGTACTTGGTTGCAAAACTTTGCTCACATCTTGAGATCATAATAGCACAATTCTGACGAAAGCTGAAGAATAGAACTTGATCCACAAGTCAAATTAGTATTGGCTTGCAGAATAGATCCAGCAACAAAGTTTGCCATCATGGCTTGTAAACAGCAGTTTGGTATTGTACCATTGCAACGCTTTTCTGTTATTTGTATACAGTCTCATCACTTCAAATAAGACCACAAGCAAGTTTTTTTTTCTCTGTAATGTAAGGTTTTCAGATGTTCAAATCTGAATTGTGGCAGGATTCCAGCTTCAACTGCATGTTAAAAAGTTAGGAAAGTGACTAAAAGTACATTCCAAACTGCAATTGTTTACTAAATTCTTGTAAAAGTGACTGTTGTCTATGTATTAAATATCACAAATTCTATGGCAAATGGTGAGGTACAAACAGCAGAATTATTTGACAATGAAGTGTGTTCTGATTAAACCCATATGTAAATTCTGTGTATTTTTTTGTTTTTAGAAAATATTTATATTCATTTACATACAACAAACATATAAATAAATACATACACAGTACATATGTTCAACCAGTAGTACACAAGAGTATTTTTATAAACTGAGTCAGGAACAAAAGACAGTGATATAATGTTGCTAAAACACCTTCATTACTACACTGTAATGTCTGAAAAGGGTGAGTGCAGTGCTTTTTGTCAAATGTTTACTGAACAATATCAACTCAGTTGATAGTGAAATATATTAAATTGACATTTACAAATCATAACCCTTAAATATGATAATATTTTCACAGGAATCATCTCTAAACTTTGCGACTGCTCCCCACCACCATCAATAACATCCAATTCATCCACTGGCAAATTGCTGTTGATTATATCAGTCTTCAAAGGCAATTTATGTTTTTCCATACAGGCATCAGGAATATACTGAAAAAACAGAAAGGTGATTGTATTGTAGTTAAGTACATTGACAGACTTTCTAATTTTGCATTCTCCGAGCTGTCACCTTTCAGCGCAGTATATTCCTATTCATTTGTGTGCGTGTCATTTTCTGCATTCATAACACATTTATCTGAGAACTATATCCACCAATGTGAGTTTTTGTTTTATGCATACTTCAATGTTATATTATCTCAGTTGGCTACACTCTTACCTGAGTCAGAAGCCTGTGGGTTCCAAGTCCCATTTTAAGCAGTTAAATACATAATCTAGGCTAAGACTGCAATTGTGATAGATGACAGCACTCAGGTGAAAAGTTTCTCTCCTTATTAAAATAAATATAAAGGATTCCATTGGCAATATTGATTGAAGTCAGTGGCGCTCTCCTTGTATCCTGGTCAATAATCTTCCCTCATTAACCATCAACAACAACAAAAAAATGAATTTGTTGTTTCAGAACATTACTGTGTGGAAATTAGCTGCCATATTTGTGCATGCAAAACATTGAGTAGAATTTTCCAACCCTTTGGAAATAAAACCAACTAAGGCAATTAATTACCAAGTTATGGGCAAGCTTTTGTGCTATGATCATGTCTGAAGATGTAAATAAATGTTACTGCTAAAGTTGGTTATAACACAGCTTGTTTTTTAAAGAAAATCTCAATTCATTGTATTTAACCATATAAAGCTTTATGAAGTAGTGAGGCAGACAGATTACCTGCATTAACCAAAACAAGGAGTTAGTTTTATTGTACAACTCACTCAAGTGCAACGGTTATTAAAAGGTAAAGCCCATCCTGAATCCTGCAACTTACACAGATTGCAGTATGAATAATATCATAACACGTTATAGGGTGAAGGTGGTGGAATTAGAAAAAAAATTGAAGTCCATAAGTAAAAACAGTTCTACATTCCGATGTTACCTTGGTGGACTTGTAGTTCCAGTGGAGTTAGTTATCTATTGCTGTGATATATTCCAAAACGTATCAAAGACAAAGTACTAGATTTGAATTGCAGAATGAGAGGATGCGGTTACATTTTTTGCAAGATTCTTGTTGTAACTATGACATTCTGCAGACTCTCCTGGATATTATTTTAAAAAAAATAGCTTCCTGCCTTTTCCTAAACTTGCCATAAAAATGGCAGGTGTCAAACTGTACAGTTATAATCCTGAATAAATGTTCTGCTTGCCATTGTGATAGCAAAAGTGATTTGAGTATTAATACTGCAGCTATGATTTATAAATGATCTATCCCCCATCAGAAAAGAAGGTATTTAAGCCACAAGAAGGCTATTGTCTACTCAGGGTGACATAGACAAAATGTCTGCAGTTTCAGTTATATTAAATGGAAACCAATTAGATAGCAATAAAACATGTGCTGGAGAAACTCAGCAGTTTCGCAACATCTGTAGAGACAGATAAAGTTAATGTTTTGAATCCAGTATGGCTTCTTTGGCATTAAAAAAATTTGCAAATGTGATAGCTTGTATGCTATTGAAAAGGACAAAGGGACATGTGGAAAAAAAGAAAGGGGAAAGGTTAGAGGCTGAGATAAATTAGAGATCAAAGATATCTTAGAACAAAAGGGGTAGTGGTTACGGAGAAGTTAGAAAGTATTAGTCCAATGTAGATGTTAACAGCAGACTGAGTCAACTCTGATTGAAAACAAAAATCATAAAAATAGTAAGGGGAGTACAAAAATGGAAGACAGAATCTTTTGGACTTGGTGTGAAATGCAAAAAGACTGGAAAGTGCATAACCAGAAAATGAGGTACTCACTGGGATACCGCAGCAGGTGTAGGACAGAGACGCAAACATGAGAACAAGAAGCTATATTGAAAGGGCAGCAACTGAAAGGTTGGGGTCAGGTCATAACACTGAAAAGGGTGAAATGATAACTTTTCATGTTTTAGGAGTTTTACTATAAACAAATGATTAAAAACATTGTTAATGAAACAATAATGTTGTAGGCAACTTGTACATTTACAGAAAGGAATATTTGTACTCCACAGAATTATAGTTCTTATAGCAAACAGTAAACTAAAAGTTCTGAGGAAGTCATATCACACTTGAAACATTAGCTCGGAAGAGAGAAACATCGATGCTACCAGAGCTGCTGAGCTTCTCCAGCATTGTCGGTGTTTTGTTACTAACAATGACTAATAGATTGTCTTGTTTTGCCAAGTAGTAACATTGAATGATCGTATCTAGATACTTCCCTCAGTTTTTCAGCGTTTGCCAAATCCACTGCCAGAAAACAAGCCCTTTTCAATAATTTTTCTTCTGCTCTGATTCCAACAAGATAAATATCCAGGATTCCATAGGATGACTGTGGAATGTATCATTGAAAAGAGAGCAGCTTTATCCAACATCTGGCTTTGGCAGTTCATAAAGATGCCTAACTTCAACCCTCTGCTAACCACATCAACTGCTGTTCCTTTCCTCCCTCTCTTTTCCTTTCCCACAAACATCTGGAGCTAGCAAGTCTATTTACAATTAACAAAGCTACCTCAGTTCCCAGATGTGAGAACTTTATAACTCAGCCATTACTTTCGTCTAAGCCAGGATATTTGTCAGCCAGAATAGGAATAGCTAGGTCTTTCATTTTAACCTCCATTAAAAAAATGAAGATTGTGCAAACCTGATAATTATAACATATGACAAATATATCAAAAGTATTATTGCTGCATCATTCGTTGCAGCAAATATAGTTTCTATTAGTACTGAATCAACAATGCAGCATAATTGCTGATTTTATCTGTGTACACCTGATCCTATAGGTTGATTTTCTAAATACTATTCTTTGCAAATTGACTGACGTGGTTTTTGAATATCAATCATAAGGAATGCACAATGTCAGCATCAGGACACCATTAATTCTTTACCAAGGTAATGACACAGCTAAATTATTTCAAAGGATCATGAGAAATAGAAACAGGGTTGGTCCTTTCTGTCCATCAAGCCTCCTTTGACATTCAAATGGATCATGGCTGATCATCTGTCTCCACACCATTTTCCCCACTATCCCCAAAGCCCTTGATGTCAGCATCCAAAAAACTATTGATTTATATTTTGAATGTGTTTGAAGATTGAGTTTCCAGAGCCTTGTACAGAATTCCAACAAGTCACCACTATCTGAGTGAACAAATTCCTCCTCATCTCATTATTAAATAACCTGTCCCTTATTTTGAGTTACAAGTGCACTTCCTGGGACTATCATCCTATCCACATCACGATCAGTATAAGTTTTCTATATTTCTGTGAGATAACTTCTTATTCATTGAAACTGTACAGAACACACTTATTTTTCAATCTGTTATCATAAGTCAGCCATTATAGGAATTAGTCTGATGAATCTCAGTTGCTCTATGACAAATACATTCTTCTTAAATAAGGAGACTAAACTATCCACTACCCAATAGTCCAGGTGTGGTCTCACCAATGTTCTATGCAATAACACTTTTTTTGGATTTCTTTCATAGTGAGAAGGAAATAGCATAGGGAGTAAGGTTTTGAGTTGGGAATGAATCCTGTAAATGTTTGGAGAGCTTGCAAATTGAAATTTGATTGATATTGTAACACCTCCCATGCAAACTGCAGGTCTTCCTGAAGAGGATGGAAAACATTTTCAAGTGCACCTAGTTTATGTGGTATCTATATCATTGATAAAATGTGGCATTTAGTTCCCCTAGATGCACAATCAATTATACAGATGCTTTGTTTAGTGGCTGGGTTGTTGGTGACATAAAAGCCACTGCAGCATCTGACCAA
This sequence comes from Chiloscyllium plagiosum, assembly GCF_037043375.1. Taxonomy (NCBI): domain Eukaryota; kingdom Metazoa; phylum Chordata; class Chondrichthyes; order Orectolobiformes; family Hemiscylliidae; genus Chiloscyllium; species Chiloscyllium plagiosum. The sequence goes on along the minus strand of NW_028270157.1, from coordinate 26,949,364 downwards.
GGTTTCTTCAGCAATACCTGTCAAACCTGTGGCCTCTACCACTTAGCAGATTAACAACATAGGAAAACATGCACTTCTGATCCCAAGTGTTCCATTTGCATACACTTCTGCTTTGGTACCAGAACACCATTTTTGATGAAAGATTAACAGTCTGACAAGTGCTCTCTAATATTTTCTCAGAACACATGACTAGCAGCAGCAAGATAGACCCCAATATTTAAAGAAAGCATGTTTGCTGATTGAAATCATTAAATTATTGCTGTGATTTTTCAAGTGTTTGGTGCTTTCTGTGGTGGCTTCAAGTTGCAACAGTAAGGGCTAATGTGGTGCTGTAGTAGTATCTCTGAGCCAGGTGTCCTAAATTCAAGACTCACCTACTCCAGAAGTGTGTAATAACTGCTCTGAACAGGTGACTGGAAAATATCAAGAACACTAGGATATGGTATGGAAAGTGCTGTGGATACCTATTGCTGACTTCAAGACTTTCTCACAAGCCTAGTGCTCCCAGATAAATGTACAGCATCAGTTATTTCCCTTGGAAAGCAGAAATGCTTAGGGAATGATCACAACTCACAGAGGGGAACAAGCTGCTGGAAGAGAGAGGAAGAGGAACGAGAGGGAGCAATGTATATAACAGCACATGGAACACTGGGAACGATTCTCCATCTGAGTCTCAGCATTCAACAACATGTGAGATGTCTGCATTCCAATAAGGTCCTGATTGAAATTTGCCAATTCCTGCAGCCACAACTGCAACTTCAGAAAAGGGCATGACTGCATTGTCAGTCGCTGTAAAGGCATTATGGCAATGAATGCTTATATGGCTGGATCCTACCAAACTGGAGTTGGAGATGTTTGCACCATCTCACATTTTCCTATTGTTGGGAAAGTAAAGTTACTGACACTCTCCTTTCATTGAGAGCTACCAAATTTTCACTCTCTTGCCAGGGAGAAGCAGGAAGAGTGAGTTTGTTGTAATGTAAACTATGTGATTTATGTATAGATATTAACAATTTATTTTAGCTTTTGGATTTTGAACTTGTGGTATACAGGGTTTGATCTGTCTGAAAGTGTTTAAGGGCTAAGCTGTCAGTCTTCCACAAACCACAATTTTGAAAATTGTATTTGCCATAGAGCATCTTGTGTGGTGATAATGGAAATTTGTTTGCACTGTGGGAGTTTTAAGTCCAAAGCGAGCAAATTTTGGAAAGCATTAGCTTGCTTTCAGTTTAGAAAAATAACTGTTTTATTTTTTCAGAAAAAACCCATAGTTTGGAAAACTTTTTCAGTTCACTGAAAACCTGGTTGAATTTGATGCAAAAACACAGTTTCCCTGAGGAAAGGAGTTAATTCAGGGTTCAGTGTTGCTGCCTTGCCTGCACTGAAACACTGCCTTGTCTTGTTGGAATATAACTCGAGTTTGGTGAAAGAGGGAGTGATAAGAAGTAGTGATCAGACCCTCCATTTCTCACTGGTGAGTACTTCTGCTTTTAGTATAAAAATAAGAGCTCAGGGGAATTTGGAGCACAAGGGGAAAGAGTAACCTTAAGGATACTCTGACTATACAGAGCAAGATGAAGGAATGCGAATCTGGCAAACAGCAGCTGAGCAGAACAGCAGCAAAACTTCCAAAGGAGTAACCCAGAGTGCTTTCACTCCTTGCAGAGGCAGAACTCCTGAGGTGATGTCAGGATTGAAAAGAGACATAGGGCAAGTTGAAGCTGCTGATTGAGTAAGTTAATATTTATACTACTTTACAGTTTGTAGAGTTTTCTTTGTGGATTATCTTTTGTAGGGACTCTATTCTATTTTAACAGGGTCCAGGGAAGAAGGTATCTAAAATTAATATTATGTGATTTTAAGACCTCTTTAAAGGTTTAATTCAAAGGGGTAAGTCATGACTAGAAAGATGGTGCAAGGGTGAGGGATTCAGATTCCTGGGGACATTGGGATCAGGACTGATGTCCTAGGCAAGTAGTTGCTAGTGTGGTTGGACTGGATTTGGACCAGAATGGCAGGGAGGTAGGAACCTAAGCAGGGTGACAAGGGAAAGAGAAACAACAATGGTAATAAATGAAAGAACAGTAAAATGCAAAACCACGGCAGACAGGGTTATCAAGGCAAGAGTCAAATAGGGACACAGAAAAAGAAAAGTTAGGACGATTAAAAATGGCCAAAAAGGTAAGCTTAAAGGCTTTGAATCTGAATGCATATAGCATTTAGAATAAGATAGACAAACTGATGACACAAATTGATGTAAATGGATACAATTTCATAGCCTTTACGGATACATGGTTATATTGTGGTTCTGTTCGCCGAGCTGGAAGTTTTTGTTGCAAACGTTTCGTCCCCTGTCTAGGTGACATCCTCAGTGCTTGGGAGCCTCCTGTGAAGCACTTCTGTGGTGTTTCCTCCGGCATTTATAGTGGCCTGTCCCTGCCGCTTCCGGTTGTCAGTTTCAGCTGTCCGCTGTAGTGGCCGGTATATTGGGTCCAGGTCTATGTGTTTGTTGATGGAGTTTGTGGATGAGTGCCATGCTTCTAGGAATTCCCTGGCTGTTCTTTGTTTCGCTTGCCCTATAATGGTAGTGTTGTCCCAGTCAAATTCATGTTGCTTGTCATCTGCGTGTGTGGCCACGAGAGAGGAAGAAAAGGACAACCAACTCCCATTCCTAGACGTGAGGGTACAGAGAACACCAAACGGAGAATTCACCGCTAAGGTACACAGGAAAGCCACACACACAGACCAAGTCCTGAACTATGAAAGCAACCACCCCAATACACACAAACGAAGTTGCATCAAGACACTATTCAAAAGGGCCACAACACACTGCAGCACACCAGAACTGCAAAAAGAGGAAGAGGAACACCTATACAAGGTATTCGCCAAAAATGGATATCCTCGCAATTTCATCAATAGATGCCTAAGGGAAAGACAACAGAACGAGGACATGCCACAACCCAAAGGACTAGCCACACTACCATACATCAAGAACATCTCTGAAATGACAGCCAGACTACTGCGACCACTAGGGCTTATAACAGCACACAAACCAACAGCCACTCTCAGACAACAACTCACCAGAACGAAGGACCCGATACCCAGCATGAGCAAAACTAATGTAGTGTACAAAATCCCATGCAAGGACTGCACAAAACACTATATAGGACAAACAGGAAGACAGCTAACGATCCGCATCCACGAACATCAACTAGCCACGAAACGACACGACCAGCTATCCCTAGTAGCCACACACGCAGATGACAAGCAACATGAATTTGACTGGGACAACACTACCATTATAGGGCAAGTGAAATAAAGAACAGCCAGGGAATTCCTAGCAGCATGGCACTCATCCACAAACTCCATCAACAAACACATAGACCTGGACCCAATATACCGGCCACTACAGCGGACAGCTGAAACTGACAACCGGAAGCGGCAGGGACAGGCCACTATAAATGCCGGAGGAAACACCACAGAAGCGCTTCACAGGAGGCTCCCAAGCACTGAGGATGTCACCTAGACAGGGGACGAAACGTTTGCAACAACAACTTCCAGCTCGGCGAACAGAACCACAGCAACGAGCACCCGAGCTACAAATCTTCTCACAAACTTTGAATACATGGTTATAGGGAGATCAGAAGTGGGAACTTAACATTCAGAGATACTTGACCTTTCACAAAGACAGGAGAGAAGGAAAGGGTAACACTGTCAATAAGAGATGAAATGAGGAGGTTGCAAGAGGTAATCTAGGCTTAGCGGATGCAGATTCCATTTAGGTGGAGGTAAGTAACAGCAAGGGAAGAAGACACTAGTAGGAGTACTGTATAGACCCCAAGTAGCCCCACTGTAAGAAAGAGTATAGATTCACAAATAACAGGAATGTGTAAAAAAAAAAATTATGGTGACTTTAATCTTTATGTTGACTGGGACAATCAATGAAGTTGGAAAGGGTAACTATTACAAAAAAATTCATTGAGTTCATAAGGAATAATTTCCTAGAGTAATAAGTCATGGAGCCACAATTACAATGAAATAAGGATAGAGTTAGCTGAATTGGATTGGGCAGATGGATTAACATGAAAGACAATAAACAAGCAATGGTGGACATTTAAGGAGATAATTAATGACTCTCAACAAAAAGATATCCCAGTTAGGAGAAAAGATTTTACTAACAACTGCTAGTGGGACACCACTCTTCAAAAAAAAAAGGCAGGAGCAAAAAGTGGTTAACTGTCGGCCAATTAGCCTAACATCCATTGTTGGAAAAATATTGGAATCAATTATTAAGGAAGTAATAGCAGTACATTTGGAAAATCATAATCTAATCAAGCAGAGTCAGCATGGCTTCATCAAAGGGAAATAATGTTGAACTAATTTATTAGAGTTTTTCAAGGAAGACTCAAACAGAGTGGATAGAGGAGAACCAGTAAGTGTGTTGTATTTGGACTTTTGGAAGCAGTTGATAAGGTACCTCACAGAAGGTTAAGTCAAAAGACTTAACCTCCATGGTATTGGGGGTAGTGTAATGGCATGGATAGAGAAAATGCTCATGGACAAGAAACAGCGAGTGGGCATAAAGGGGCTCTTCTCCATGTTGGCAATCTAAAATCAATGAGATTCCATAGGGATCAATGCAGGGACTATAACTGTTTCCAATACATATTCATGACTTGGAAGAAGGAAAATAGCCAATTTTGGGGATGACACAAAATAGGTGGGAAAACAAATTGCAAGGGGGATACAAACAATTTACAGAGAGATATTAATAGGTTAAGGATTTGGACAAAAAGTTGGCAAATGGAATATAATGTGGGGAAATGTGATTGTTTTCATTTTGGGAGAGAAAAAGAACAGTATTATCTAAATGAGAAAAACTGCAGAAAGCTACAACACAAAGGGACTTGGTATACTTGCATACGGAACACAGAGCACATGCAGCAAATAATCAGGGGGGCTTATGAAATGTTGGCCCTTATTTCAAGGTGGTTGGAATGTAAGAGTAGGGAAGTCTTATTACATCTGTACAAGGTGCAGGTGAGATCACATCTGTAATACGGTGAGCAGTTTTTGTCCCCTTACTTAGGAAAGATATCATTTTATTGGAAACCATTCAGAGAAGGTTCACTAGGATTGCCCCGGTATGGAAGGATTGTCTTATGGGTGAAGGCTAAACAGTATGGGTCTCTAATTCTCACTGGAGTACAAAAGAATGAGAGGTGATCTTGTTGAAACATATTGGGTTCTTAAGGGGCTTTACAGGGGATATTTATCCTCATGGGAGAGTCCAGGACCAAAGGGCATACTCTCAACATAAAGAGGTGCCAATTTAAGACTGAGATGAGACAGAATTTCTTCTCAGAGGATTGAGAGTCTTTGGAACTCCCTTCAGAGTCAAAAGTTTTCTATATATTTAAGGCTGATTTTTAACAAAATTCTTAATCAATGGGGGCAATCAAGGGTTATAGGGAAAGGGAAAGAAAGTTACCATGAGGGATGGGGTAATCAGCCATAATCTTATTGAATGACAGAGCAGAGTCAAGGGGCCAAATGGCCTACTCCTGGTTATGATTTTAGTTCAGAACAGTTAGGTATTAGGCTACCTCAGCATAAATGTTTTAGGTTGAAAATGCCAGACCAGAAGTGTTTGGTTAGAAACCTAAATGGATTATTTGAAGCCAAGAAAGTCTAAATTCAGTTTTGTGGATAATCAAGTAAAAAAAAACAATCAAATTCATTAGACTGGAAATTGAAAGATACAGTTAAGACAAACCATAAGATATGATAGAGAAAGATACTCCCTCTCATATTGGAGAACTGCAAAATGATGGTATAGGGATACATTTGATATTATTTGGCCATGGGTTTTGAATCTTTCAGGTTGTGTTACATATAAATGGGATGGGGGGTGGGGGGGGGGGTTTGTTGGTTAGATTGAATGGCTGGTTTGTGATGCAGATTGATGACAAAAAAGTGCAGGTTCAATTCCCACGACAGCTATATTTACCATGAAATTCTTGCCTTCTCAACATTATCCCTTGCCTGAGGTTTGGCGACTCTTAACTCAACACCAGTTATCTTTTTCTAGTGAGAGAACACGCTCAATGATCCTCTGTGACTATGGTGACTCCTACTGCCATATGTAAATAGCATGATTGTTCTATTTTATCTTCAATTCTATTACATCAAAAACTTCTGTTTTATTGTTAAAATCAAATCTGCAGCATTGTGTTTATTTTTCAATGAAACACCACCTAATTATTTTTAAAAAAAATGATCAACAAGTCGGATTTCAGTCTGGATCTGAGTTGTCAACTAGTATTATCAACTGGGATCATAACAAGTGGGGGCTCCTTTTGGGTTTGAATTTTTTGGATTTAAAAGGGATCTGTGTCTTTCTGTTTGATGTAATGGGTATTTGAAGTTTCTGAAAATAAAACACCTTTGTTATGGTGACGCTATTGCATGGAATTTGAAGACGTTTTTGAATGTTTCTAAGAGTTTTCTGGAAGTGGAAGATATAACAATGGTTACTTAAAGTCTTAGTATAAAGTTAAACTAAAAGAGTTAGCAGCTAAATTGAAGATAGAAGTAAAAGCATGATTTCATAAAGATAATGAGCTTCAAGTGATTATTCAACACTTAGAATGGAATAAGTTAAACTGAGGTGTCACAGCAGGAATTAATTAAGATACTGTGAGAAATTAAAATCTTAACTTTGAGAGAAAAAGAGAAAGGACTTGAGTTACAAATAAACAGGATAATGGAAAGTGAGGAAAAAGAAAGAGGGAGATGAAATTTTAAAAGCTTGAATGTTAAATAGATAGGGAACTTACATCCATATGGCTGATGACTCTAGTGCACGGCATGCACACATGAAATGTGAAAGAGCAAACCCATGGCTTTTGCTGTCTAGAACTGAAGACCTTGGGATTGCAGATATCAAGAATCTTGGTGGTGTGCTGTATGCTGGTGTGCAATCCTCAACAGCAAGAGGAACTATCAATGTCACTAGCTATTAGGCAATCAATGAGGGTAGAAGGATGAGGAGGAGGTGGAATAGGAGTATAAGGAGGCTGTGGAGGAAAGAGAGGGAAAAGAAAAGGGAACTGAAATAGTGCTGTCAAAAACAGAAAGGGCCATACAACTCATTATTTTGTAATACTAGTAACCAATTTCCTATTCACCAACAGGGTTAGAACCACTGCCTCAGTGCCAGGGACTTGGGTTTGATTCCCACCTAGGGTGACTCTCTGTATGGAGTTTGCACATCCTCCCTGTGTCTGCGTGGGTTTCCTCTGGGTGCTGCTGTTTCCTCCCCCAATCCAAAGATGTGCCGAGGGTCAGGTGAATTGGCCATGCTAAATTGCCCATAGTGTTAGGTGCATTAATCAAGGATAAATGTAGGGTAGGGGAATGGGTCTTGGTGGGCTCCTCTTTGGAAGGTCAGCATGGACTTGTTGGGCTGAAGGACCTGTTTCCATACTATAGGGAAGCTAATCTAATCTATTGGATAACTCAAAACAGTCCTACACCTTACCTTCCATCTGTACCTGATGATTGTTACTCCTCACTGAATATCAAACACTGATATTTTCAAAGTCAGTACAAATGTTAAATACATCATCAAAATATGAAAAATTTCTTGGTTTACCTGTATTTTTTAGATCCAGGTTGGCAGAAAGGTTTCTATACTTAACAAGGATTACTATTTATTACAATAAATAGATTCTAGCTACAGGTAAATAATCATACTGGCAACATATTCTTTTACAGGTTAAACATAATGCAGACAACACAGAAAGGCACATGTACATTGGTGATCAGGGTAGAGGGAAAAACTGGGATGGCTGTTCAATGGTCACTAGTCACATGATTTGCTGAAATGATCCTTTTAGTTTGTTAGATCTCACTGTTCATCAGTCTCTCTCCAAGTGATTTTTTTAACTTCCTCTTACAAGATACAGAAGAACTAGTTCACAAATTATAATCTCTCTAATTTATTAGTTATAAGTTACAACTTATCTCAACTGGTGAGGGAAAGACTTTGTATTTTTACTGCAGATAAAGGAACAGCACTTTTCTAATGGCTTCAGCTATTTTATTCACACCCACAAGCTGTTTAGCTACCGAGGAGTCAATCACATATGTTGGCAAGCAGAAGTCATACATCATCAACAACTTGTCGTCATCACTCCATAGACCAATCAGATACTTGCTGCTGACTGAATCTCATTTTGTACACCCTCCCTGCTGCCGACTTGTCTGCAACAAAATCTCTACTGGAGGAAGAAATGACACTATAAACTGCACTTACAATAATTGCTGGAAGCTGGTTTTCAAAAAGTGAAGTAATCAATGTCACAGTCCTTGGTTTTAAAACAGTCCTTACCCCTTTCAGTCCACAATCAAAAATATAGAAAAATAAAAAGATATCACCACATTTTTTGCTTGGAAATTACATTCTATTTTGTGGTGGTTTGAAATTAATAAACATTTCAGCAGCACGGTGGCACAGTGGTTAGCACTGCTGCCTCACAGCGCCAGAGACCCGGGTTCAATTCCCGCCTCAGGCGACTGACTGTGTGGAGTTTGCACATTCTCCCCGTGTCTGCGTGGGTTTCCTCCGGGTGCTCCGGTTTCCTCCCACATTCCAAAGATGTGCAGGTCAGGTGAATTGGCCATGCTAAATTGCCCGTAGTGTTAGGTAAGGGGTAAATGTAGGGGTATGGGTGGGTTGCGCTTCGGCGGGTCGGTGTGGACTTGTTGGGCCGAAGGGCCTGTTTCCACATTGTAATGTAATCTAATTATAGGCCAAATTTATAAATGGAATCATGCCATATTGCATGCAAATGTTGGCTAATCAACCTTTTGCAGTGCCTAGTGTTTTTGTCCAAGTGTTTCTACACTGTCAGCATAATAGCTGCAGAATAACTATTGAAAGGCTATAAACTTTCAGTAGACTGCAAATGGCCTCCGGGATCAATTGCAGGAAACTCTGCTTGTAATCTGACAGAAGTCTGGACAACAGCAAGAGATGATAGGTCACACTTTACTGAGCCATTGGGACACACCTCAGTAACCCTCATAATTTGTTGGAAAATAGGTTGTGTGGTAGTTGTAATACCCTGGAAACCCCTTGGCACAGTCATGATAGCTACATTCTGAATTTACAAGACAGAGAGCTGACATTGCTTGACTATTCATTGTATATTAATTAGTTGTTAAGGTAGCTGTCGTTTACTGGGGACTCAGCTCAGAATTCCTACAGTGTGGAAAAAGGCATTAGCCCCATTGAGTCTGCATCAACCCTCTGAAGAGTATCCCACCCAGACCCAGACACCCCCGACCCCACTCTGTCCCCGCATTTTACTAGGGCTAATCCATCTAATTTGCAAACCCTTAAACAGTATGGAATAATTTAGCATGGCCAATCTACCTAATCTGCACATCTTTGGACAGTGGCAGGGAAATGGAGGACCTAGCAGAGACCTATTCAGATACAAGGAGAACATGAAAACTTCACACAGTCACCCAAGGGAAATGGGTCCCTGGCTCTGTGAGGCAGCTGTGCCAACCACTGAACCACCATGCTGCCTAATATATATACAAAAATTGGATTGTTGGATTGGGAGGGGTACGTCTCATGTAATGTGTGCCACTCATTCCCAATTTTAATCAAAAACAGAAATTGCTTAATGCATAGTAAATATTTGCATAATAAACATATGCATTCCACCTTTTCCTAGCTCCTGTTAATTCTGAAGGGTCACTGGACTTGAAATATTAACTTGTCTTTCTCTTCACAGATGCTGCCAGGAATGCTGAGTACCTCTAGCAACCTCTTTTGTTATAGGCCTTCACCACCTGAAGTTTGTCACACTTTTAATCAGCCCATCTTTGGTGGCCATGCTGCCATGGGTTCTTATCCCTGGAATTCACCTCTTTCACCTCCCACATCTCGATAATCACTTTCATCCTTAAAGTTAATTGTTAAAACCTAACATTTTCGCCCAGCTTTTGACCATTTCCTCAAATATCTGTTTATGTGGCTCTTTGTCTTATTTTGGCCTTAATGTTAATGTGAACACATTATTACACATTATCCAATGTAGCTCCCAATTTATGTAATACAGTGTGAAAAGCAGATAGAAATATTGAAGTTAGAGTTTGCTTATAGATTATTAACTTGCGACTATAGCTATTTACTATTGAAATTGAAGCCAGTGTATATACTAGATAAACTTAGGTTCATATAAACCAATAACAGTGATTGCTCAAGCTCTTTCAGTTTGTACAACATTCTCATATATATAAACGGCTGTTCTTCCAATAAAGTTCAAATATGCTCTTGACTTTGTTAACGTAAGAAAGATAGAGTGAGAATAACAGTTACCTCAAAATAATGCTGTTTCAACTTCTCTGGCTGTCAGCAAGAATAAGTCCGAATGGTGGAATTGTCTATCCTTTGCATTCCTGATGTGCCGACTAGAATTGCACAAATAATCAATTAATACACTAGTGACCTTACCTTACAAGTCATGTAACCATTGTACTTTGTCTGCTTTCTTGAAATAATTAGCACAAATTTCAATATTGAAAATACAGATGTAACAAATTAAAGAAATGATAACTAATAAATGAATTTCTTATTTTGTTTGCATTATGCTAGTTAAAATTTTCTTTACGCCAGTTTGAGTTCAAGACTAAAGCTGCTTTTATACAATGATTCTCCCTCTTTTCAACATACATTCAATTTCATACCCTTATTTCCTTTCACAGCTGTTACAGTAAAGTGAACATCAAATTAGAGTCACAGAGATCCACAGCACAGAAAAAAGACTCTTTAGCCCATCACATCTGCACCATTCAAAACAACCACCTAACTATTCATTTTCCAGAACTTGGCAAATGGCCTTGAATGCTTTGGCATCACAAATGCATATATTGATGCTTCTTAAATATTATGAGGATTTCTGCCCTTATAGACAATGAATTCCCATTATCCTCTAGGAGAGTATGTATTTCCTCATATCTCTCCTAACCCTCTGCCCCTTAACCGTAAGTCTATGCCCCCTGGTCATTGGTCCCTTCATTAAGGGGAAAGGTTTCTTCCCACCTACCCTATCTATATTCCTTATAATTTTATACATCTCAATCCTCTCTCCTCTGAGTCTCATCTGCTTTAAAGGAAATAACTCCAATCTGTTCAATGTCTCTTCATAACAAACTCTTCAAACTAGGCAACATCCTCTGAACCCTCTCCTGTCTATCACATCCCTCCTTTAATGTAGATTCCAGAACTGCACAAATTAATATAGCTGTGGCCTCAAGATTTTACATAGTTCCAGCTAACCTACCAGCTTTTAAACTCTATGCCTTGACTAACAAAGGCTTCTTAATTACCTGTCCTGATACCCAGTGTGTCCCACGGTTCTACTATTCATCATATCTTATCTAGACTTGTATGTCCTACCCAAGTGCATCACCTCACATTTATCTAGACTGAATTCCATTTGCCACTGATCAGCCAATCTGACAAGGTTGTCAGCAGCCTCTTATAGTCTAAGGCCATCCTCCTCACTATTTAAAACACCACCAATTTTAGAATTAGAGTCATATAGAGATATACAGCATGGAAACAGACACTTTGGTCCAACCTATCCATGCCGACCAGTTATCCCAACCCAATCTAGTCCCACCTGCCAGTGCCTGGCCCATATCCCTCCAAACCTTCCTATTCATATACCCATCCAAATGCCTCTTAAATGTTGCAATTGTACCAGCCTCCACCACTTCCTCTGGCAGCTCATTCCATACATGTACCACCCTCTGCGTGAAAAAGTTGCCTCTCTTTTATATCTTTCCCCTCTCACCTTAAACCTATGCCCTCTAGTTCTGGACTCCCCAACCCCAGGGAAAAGACTTTGCCTATTTATCCTATCCATGCTCCTCAATTTTGTAAACCTCTATAAGGTTAGCCCTCAGCCTCTGACGCTCCAGGGAAAACAGCCCCAGCCTGTTCAGCATCTCCCTGCAGCTCAGATCCTCCAAACCTGTAAATCTTTTCTGAACCCTTTCAAGTTTCACAACATCTTTCCGATAGGAAGGAGATCAGAACTGCACGCAATATTCCAACAGTGGCCTAACCAATGTCCTGTATAGTGCAACATGACCTCCCAACTCCTGTACTCAATACTCTGACCAATAAAGGAAAGCATACCAAACGCTGCCTTCACTATTCTATCTACCTGCAACTCCACTTTCAAGGAGCTATGAACCTGCACTCCAAGGTCTGTTTGTTCAGCAACACTCCCTAGGACCTTACCATTAAGTGTATAAGTCCTGCTAAGATTTGCTTTCCTAAAATGCAGCACCTCGCTTTATCTGAATTAAACTCCACCTGCCACTTCTCAGGCCATTGGCCCATCTGGTCCAGATCCTGTTGTAATCTGAGGTAACCCCCTTTGCTGTCCACTACACCTCCAATTTTGGTGTCATCTGCAAACTTACCAACTGTACCTCTTATGCTCACATCCAAATCATTTATGTAAATGACAAAAAGTAGAGGGCCCAGCACTGATCCTTGTGGCACTCCACTGGTCACAGGCCTCCAGTCTAAAAACTAACGCTCCACCACCACCCTCTGTCTTCTACCTTTGAGCCAGTTCTGTATCCAAATGGCTAGTCCTCCCTGTATTCCATGAGATTTAACTTTGCTAATCAGTGTCCCATGGGGAACCTTGTCGAACACCTTACTGAAGTCCATATAGATCACATCTACTACTCTGCCCTCATCAATCATCTTTGTTACTTCAAAAAACTCAATCAAGTTTGAGAGACATGATTTCCCACACACAAAGCCATGTTGACTATCCCGAATCAGTCCTTGCCTTTCCAGATACATGTACATCCTGTCCCTCAGGATTCCCTCCAACAACTTGCCCACCACCGAGGTCAGGCTCACTGGTCTATAGTTCCCTGGCTTGTCTTTACCGCCCTTCTTAAACAGTGGCACCACGTTAGTCAACCTCCAGTCTTCCCGCACCTCACCGTGACTATCGATGATACAAATATCTAAGCAAGAGGCCCAGCAATCGCTTCTCTAGCTTCCCACAGAGTTCTCGGGTTCACCTGATCAGGTCCTGGGGATTTATCCACCTTTAACCGTTTCAAGACATCCAGCACTCTCATCTGGACACTTTGCAAGATGTCACCATCTATTTCCCTACACTCTATATCTTCCATATCCTTTTCCACTGTAAATACGGATGCAAACTATTTATTTAGTATCTCCCCCATTTTCTGTGGCTCCACACAAAGGCTGCCTTGCTGATCTTTGAGGGCCCCTATTCTCTCCCTAGTTACCGTTTTGTCCTTAATATATTTGTAAAACTCCTTTGGATTCTCCTTACTTCTATTTGCCAAAGCTATCTCATGTCTCCGTTTTGCCCACCTGATTTCCCTCTTAAGCATACTCCTACTTTCTTTATACTCTAAGGATTCACTCGATCTATCCTGTCTCTACCTGACATATGCTTCCTTCTTTTCTTAACCAAACCCTCAATTTCTTTAGTCATCCAGCATTCCCTATACCTACCAGCCTTCCCTTTCACCCTGACAGGAATATACTTTCTCTGGATTCTTGTTCTCATTTCTGAAGGCTTCCCATTTTCCAGCCGTCCCTTTACCTGCAAACATCTGCCTCCAATCAGCTTTCGAAAGTTCTTGCCTAATACCGTCAAAATTGACCTTTTCCAATTTTTTTTTTAAGATTAGATTACTTACGGTGTGGAAACAGGCCCTTCGGCCCAACAAGTCCACACCAACCAGCCGTAGCATAACCGACCCAGACCCATTCCCCTACACCTAACACTACAGGCAATTTATCATGGCAAATTCGCCTAACCTGCACATTTTTTGGATTGTGGGAGGAAACCGGAGCATCCAGAGGAAACCCACACAGACACATGGAGAATGTGCAAACTCCACACAGTCAGAGGCTTGGAGCGGGAATTGAACCCGGGTCGCTGGCGCTGTGAGGCAACAGTGCTAACCACTGTGCCACCGTGCTGCCCACAATTTAGAACTTCAACTTTTAGATCTAGTCTATCCTTTTCCATTACTATTTTAAAATGAATAGAATTATGGTCGCTGCCCCCAAAGTGCTCTTCCACTGACACCTCAGTCACCTGCGCTGCCTTATTTCCCAAGAGTAGGTCAAGATTTGCACCTTCTCTAGTAGGTATATCCACATACTGAATCAGAAAATTGTCTTGTACACACTTAAATTCCTCTCCATCTGAACCTTTAACACTATGGCAGTCCCAGTCGATGTTTGGAAAGTTAAAATCCCCTACCATAAGCACCCTATTATTCTTACAGATAGCTGAGATCTCCTTACAAGTTTGTTTCTCAATTTCCCTCTGACTATTGGGGCGTCTATAATACAATCCCAGTAAGGTGATCATCCCTTTCTTATTTCTCAGTTTCACCCAAATAACTTCCCTGGATCTATTTCCGGGAATATCGTCTCTTCGCACAGCTGTAATGCTATCCCTTATCAAAAAGGCCACTCCCCCTCCTCTTTTGCCTCCCTTTCTATCCTTCCTGTCGCATTTGTATCCTGGAACATTCAGCTGCCAGTCCTGCCCATCCCTGAGCCATGTTTCCGTAATTGCTATGATATCCCAGTCCCATGTTCCTAACCATGTCCTGAGTTCATCTGCCTTCCCTGTTAAGCCCCTTGCATTGAAATAAATGCAGTTTAATTTATTAGTCCTACCTTGTCCCTGCCTGCCCTGACTGTTTGACTCACTTCTGTTCTCAGCTGTACCAGTCTCAGATCGATCTCTTTCCTCACTATCTCCCTGGGTCCCACCCCCCCCACCGTACTAGTTTAAATCCTCCCAAGCAGTTTTAGCAAATTTCCCTGCCAGTATATTAGTCCCCTTCTAATTTAGGTGCAATCCGTCCTTCTTGTACAGGTCACTTCTACCCCAAAAGAGATTCCAATGATCCAAAAATGTGAATCCTTCTCCCACACACCCGCTCCTCAGCCATGCATTCATCTGCTCGATCCTCCTATTCCGGCCCTCACTAGCTCGTAGCACTGGGAGTAATCCAGATATTACTACCCTTGAGGACCTCCTTTTTAAATTTCTACCTAACTCTCTGTAATCTCCCTTCAGAGTCTCAACCTCTTCCCTTCTAATGTGGACAATGACCTCCTGCTGGCCCCTCTCCGCCATGAGAACATTCTGCACCCTCTGAGACATCCTTGATCCTGGCACCAGGAAAACAACACACCATTCTACTTTTTCGCTGCTGGCCACAGAAATGTCTGTCTGTACCTCTGACTACAGAATCCCCTAACACAATTGATCTCTTGGAAGCCGATGTACCCCTCGCTGCATTAGAGTCAGTCTCAATACCAGAAACTTGGCTGTTTGTGCTACGTTCCTCTGAGAATCCATCACATTTTCCAAAACAGCATACCTGTTTGAAATGGGTATATCCACAAAAGACTCCTGCTCCAGCTGCCTACCTCTTACCCTTCTTGCAGTTAACCCATCTATGTGACTGTATCTGAGACTTCCCCCCTTTCTATAACTGTCATCCATCACATACTGTTGCTGTTGCAAATTCTTCATCGCTTCTATCTGTCTCTCCAACCGATCCACTCGATTTGATAAGATTCGCATCCAACAGCATTTATGGCAGATATAATCCACAGTAACCCTTAAACTCTCTTTAAACTCCCACATCTGACAAGAAGTACATATCACTGCAAAGGCCATTTTTGCTCTTTCACAATCTACAGACCCAGAAAATAACACCGTCTAATTCCTCTACAAACACTGTCCCAGGTTAAACTAATAGCTATGACTTATATTTTAAGTTTAATCTAGAGACTTATCTTCAAAAACATAATCAAGAAAGAATCCACTGCACCCACTACTGCAGCCTTTCTCTTGGACAGACTTCAAACAACAATTAACTTATCTGAATCTGTGCTGTGAAGTTCGCCCAACAGTTCCTCCAAGATTAGTTGTGAATTTCACTGTTTGTTATTGTCTGCGAATTTACTGATAAACCCTCCCCCTTCCCCCAACATTCAAATCTAGATCATTTATATAAACTACAAACAGCAAGGGCCCTAACACTGAACCCTGTGGGATCCCAGTGGGTACAGACTCCCAGTCAGAAAGACACCCCTCAACCATTATCCTCTGTTTCTTGCCACTTAGCCAATTGTGGATCCAATTGCCAAATTTTCTTGATCCCACAGACTCTTACCTTTGTTATCAGGACATTTTCAAAAGCCTTGCTGATGTCCAATTAGACTGCATCAAAACCGTTGCGCTCCTCTAGACACCTGGTCACCTCTTCAAAAAATTCAGTTCAATTAAGTTTATGGCATAACTGTGGCCTCTGTCTAAAAGATAGACTTCTTGACTGTTCTCAGTATTAAAATGGGATATGGTTTTTTTTCAAAAGATTTCTAATCTCCTTTCTGTAGGTAAGTACTACAAACAGACTTTGTGATACAATACAGCTAAAGTTGCCAGTTCACTTGTTAGTAACTGGACACAAATGTGCAGTCCTACTATGCATTAGTTTTTAAAATATACTTGGACATCAAACATTTGAGAACAAGTTGATTTGAATGGTTGTGTTGCTTATATAATTGCACTCACATATCATTTGTAGCAAAATCTTTACAATAAGTTTTATAACTGATTACTTTGTATTGCCGAAGAAAAGAAGCTTTTTATCTTGCACCCGTAGGACAGCTGCAAAGGCAATTAACAGTCAATCATCATTAACTGCTACATTATCCATGAGTGTCTCTACCAATCAAAGCCCATTTGCCAAAAATTAGAATGATCATCTTACAGTATAAAAGTATTGGTTGTCCTCTTTGTTGGTATTCTTGTAAATTATCCTGAGTCTGAGATAAAAAGTATTGACAAAATGCGTCTTTTCAGTAATATTCAGGTTCTGTACGATTAAACAACAATTATGTTGTGTTCTTCATAAAAACAAAATAAAATTTTTAAAAATCTTTTGAGAAATATTTAATTTTTTTTTCCCTAAAGTTACAATTAAAAACGTCTGAGCCAACAGCTGAGCTTGCCAACAGTCTGTTAAGGTAGTCATACTTACCACAATGAAACAACCAAGACAGGATGGAAGATCCACAATTATTTCCATTCTCAATTATGGGGGAACAAAGCACATCAATACAAAAGGGAAGACTGATGCATTTGCCTCCCTGTTCAGCGACAGGTGCTAAGTGGATGATCCATCTTGACTTCCCCCTGAGGTCCCCAACATTGCAGTTGCCAGTCTTCATTCAATTTTATTCTCTCCACGTGTTAACAAGAAATGGCTGAAGACACGAAAACTGAAGAGGTGATGGACCCTAACAACACAATAGCACTGAAGAGTTCAGCTCCAGAACTAGCCATGCCGCTAGCCAAGCTATTCTGTCAATGTGGGAAATTGCCAAGGTATCTCATCTGTACGAAAAACAGTGCCAATTAACCCAGTTAATTATCATTCTATCAGCCGTCTATTGACCATCAGTAAACTGTTGGAAGGAGTGTGACGATACTGCTTCTTTGTCAAATTTATTTTGTCCTTGGGCTTTTTTGTGAGCAGTCGTAAATGCAGAGGTTCCGATGTGTCTGGTTTGTGTGTTTCAGGGCCAATTTCATTAGGGATAACAGATACTGCCTTGGACAAAAGGCTTTCAAGTTTAAATAAAAAGTTGTTCAATGAAAGAGGAGTGGCCAGTTCTCCAAGCTCAGCTCATCTCTGGTTTGTTTTGGTTATAGCAGTCTGGTTATTTTGAGCTGGTGGTTAATTTTTAGCTGGGAACCCAGAGGTTCTTTATTTGGACTCAAAGAAGTAGCTCCATGCTGATCCTCTGTCTCTGACATTTCTCCTGGAAGAACCAGTGTTTGATTTTACATTTTTTTGCCAAAGGTGTTAATGGGGATGTTGTAAGTATTGGGAACAGCATCATTAAGTTGCGATAGAGTCAATTGGATTTTCAGATAAGTTATATTATTCTATTGTCCGTTCTCTTTTGTTTGTGTCTAAATAAATTGTCTTGTTTAAAACTGAGCGGTTGGGCCAGCTGCATTACTCCTGGTACATACACATCTCACCTGCTTGAAAAGTTAGTGTCTGGGCTATCTTCTTGAAATCTTTTGAGGGGGTCTGGCATGGTCCATAACAGGAGTTATCAATAAGGCTATCAAATGACACATGCAAAAGAAGTATCTGCTGACTGATGCTCCTTGGGTTTTGCCAAGGCAGCTCAGTTCTTGACCTTATTATTTCCTTGTCCCAAATATGGGCAAAAGAGCTGATCTACAGAGGTAGGATGAGAGTGACTGCCTTGATATGAGGGGAGCTTCAACCCCAGGTATTTCATTCAGGACCCTAGCAAAAATGGGATCAACGGTAATCAAGCTGAGAACTCATTTTGATTAACAAATTTGTTCACAGATTGCTGGCATCACTACACCCATTGGATTGCAGTCAAATCTAACACAAAGGCAGATTGTGAAATTGTTGAAAGCTAATAATCTCAGTCATTGCAGGAATTCCTCACGATAGTGTCCTTGGCCAAACTTTATCTCATGTTACAGGCCCATCTTCAGCTGCTTCATCAATGATCTTCATCCATCAACAAGTTAGAAGTGAGAATGATAATTGCATAGCATTTAGTACAATTTGCAATTTCTGATGCTGAAGCAGATATGCAGTAAGACCTGACATTGCTCAACCTTGGGCTGAAAAGCATCATGTATCATACTTGTTCCGCAGAAGTGCCAGATAATGATCATTTTCAACCAAGGAGAATCTCATCATTTCTCTTTGACATTCAATGGCATTGCCATGCTGAATCCTCCACTATAAACTTAATTGGTTTTACCACTGTCTAGAAACTGAACAGTTAGTGAGATCCATCAACTGGAAAAGCTTCCACTATCTTAATCCCCATCTAGATTAGATTACTTACAGTGTGGAAACAGGCCTTTCGGCCCAATAAGTCCACATCCACCCTCCAAAGAGCAACCCACCCAGACCTATTCCCCTACATTTACCCCTTCACTTAACACAATGGGCAATTTAGCATGGCCAATTCACCTAACCTGCAGATTTTTGGACTGTGGGAGGAAATTGGAGCACCCGGAGGAAACTCATGCAGACACGGGGAGAATCTAGTTTGTGACCACACCAAAGGATTCCTCTGTATGTGCACTTCCACATCAGACAGCTACCATTTCGTCCTCTGGACACTTCTAGGACTCCTTAATCTTGTACTGGTCAGGCTGCTTCAGAAAGAACTACAGAAAAAAGTTACAGCATGCAAGTAGGCCATACTGCCCATTGTGTCTGCATTAGGTGGATAAACTAGCTGCCTACACCATTTCCACTTGTCAGTACCTGGTCTGTAGCCTTGCAGGTTACAGACTTCAGATGCAGATCCAGATACCTTTTGCATGAATTGAGGTTTTCTGCCTCAATCACCAAACTGAGCAGTGAATTTCAAACACAGTCACCACTCTCAGGCGAAAAGTTTGTACATCATGTCTATTCTAATTGTCTACCAATCATGTGCCCCCTGACAAGTGACCTTCCTGCTAGAGGAAACATGTCTTCCCTGTCCATTTTATTCAAGCCAATTAGTTTGTACAATTTGATTAAGTCACTCCTGACCTCATCTACTCCAAGAGGTGTGAGGGAGGAACAGAGGACTGCTGGGAAGGTGAGTATAACAGTTTAAAATACTTACCTCAGGATCGGGACCTCCATTTGCTGAGAGGTGCAAAGGAAGAGCGGAGGACTGCTGGGAAGGTGAGTAAAAAACAAAATTATTTGAACAGAGCGGCGAGGAGAGAGCGCAGAGAGAAATGAGGGCTGACGGGAAGTTTTTAAGTGGGTGAGATCTAAAGCCGAGACCCTACACTGTAGGGCCTTCCTCCCAACCACCTCCTCTAACCTTACTAAGAATCTGTAAACTTGGTAAGTTTTCAGGTTCTCATTTTTTCTTTTCTCCCTTTGTTTAATCCCGTGCTGGCTTTCAAAGTAGCAGGATATGGATGTTAGGGCAGTTGCATGTTCCTCCTGCAGAATGTAGCAAATGAGAGACACTTCACATGTCTCTGATGATCACATCTACAGGAAGTGCACTCAACTCCAGCTCCTTGAAAACAGAGTTACAGAGCTGGAGCTGGAGCTGGATGAATTACGGAGAATACGCGAAGCTGAGGGGCAAATTGAGAGGATGTACAGGGAAGTGGTCACTCCTCAGACACAGGATAAGGACAGCTGGGTTACAGTCAGGGAGAAGAAAGGGAACCGACGGACAAAGCAGGGATCCCCTGTGGCTGTTCCCCTCAGCAATAAGTAGACTGTTTTGAATACTGTTGGCAGGGACAGCCTACCACGGGAAAGCCATAGTTGTCAGGTCTCTGGCACTGAGCCTGGCACTGTCTCAGAAGGGAAGGAGGGAGAATAGAAAGCACTCGTTGTAGGGGACTCAATAGTTAGACAGATTGACAGGAGATTTTGTGGTCAGGAATGGGACTCCTGGAAGGTACGTTGCCTCCCTGGTGTCAGGATCCAGGATGTCGCCAATCGGGTTTACAAGATTCTGAAGGGGGAAGGTGAGCAGCCAGAAATTGTGGTAGATATTGGCACCAATGATATAGCCAGGAAAGGGATTGTGAATCTGAAAAGTGACTACAGAGAGCTAGGTTGGAAGCTGAAGAGCAGGATGAGTAGAGTATGATCTCGGGTTTGCTACTGGTGCCATGAGATAGGGAGGTGAAGAACAGTCAGCGAATGCAGCTTTAACACGTGGCTGCGAGGCTGGTGCAGAAGGGAGGGCTTCAGATACCTAGACCATTGGGATGCCTTCTGGGGAAGGTGGGACCCATACATGAAGGGTGGGTTGCACCTGAACTGGAGGGGCACAAATGTCCTGGGTGGGAGATTTGCTCATGTGGTTGCTTGTTTTTCCAGATTTAAAACATTTAGGGAGGGTGGAAAAAGAGGAGGGGGTGTAGCATCGCTAATCAGAGAGTGCATCACAGCTACAGAAATGAAGGTTAAGGACGGTTTGTCAACTGAGTCAGGATGGGTAGAAGTGTGGGAGGGTTTAAACGAGTTTGGCAGAGGGGGGTGGGAATCAGAGCTGCATATCTGAGAGGGAGATGGAGCAGTGACAGGATGTAGTGAATCTATCAGGAAGGTTTATCACACGATGAAACAAAGGAATTAGTTAAAGTGTGTCTGCTTTAACGCAAGGAGTGTCAGAAATAAGAATGGCGAACCTAGAGCATGGATCAGCACTTGGGGCTATGATGTTGTGGCCCTAACGGAGACGTGGGTTTCACAGGGGCAGGAATGGGTGCTTGATGTTCCAGGGTTTAGAACATTTAAAAAGAACAGGGAAGGTGGAAAAAGAGGAGGCAGTGTAGCATTGCTCATCACAGAGTGCATCACAGCTACAGAAACGAATGTTGTTGCAGAAGTTTTGTCCACTGAGTCAGTATGGGTGGAAGTTAGGAACAGCAAGGGAGCAGCCATCTCATTGGGGGTTTTCTACAGACCCCCCAATAGCAGTAGAGAGACTGAAGAACTCATAGGTGGGCAGATTTTGGAAAAATGCAGATGTAGCAGGGTTGTTGTTATGGGTGATTTCAACTTTCCCAATATCGATTGGAACCTCCTTAGTGCAGATGGTTTGGATGGAGCCATTTTTGTCAGGTGCGTTCAGGAGGGTTTCCTTACTCAGTATGTAGACAAACCGAAGAGGGGAGAGGCCATTTTGGACCTAGTGCTTGGCAATGAGGTGTCAGATCTCGTGGTGGGAGAACACTTTGGCGACAGTGACCAAAACTGCCTCACATTTATGATAGCCAGGGAGAGGGAAAGGAGCAGGTACCATGGAAAGATTTTTAATTGGGGAAAAGGGAATTATGATGCTATCAGGCAGGGGTTGGGAAGTACAGATTGGGAGCAATTCTTCCACAGATAGGGCACATCAGACATGTGGAGACTGTTTAAGGAGCAGCTGTTGCGAGTGATGCACGCATTTATTCCTCTGAGACAGGTAAGAAGGGGTAAGATTAAGGAACCTTGGATGATGAGGACAGAGGAGCTTCTCGTCAAAAGGAAGGCGGCAGCTTACGTAAGGTGGAGGAAACAAGGATCCAGCACAGCTTTAGAGGACTACAGGCTTGCTAGAAAGGAGCTCAGAAATTTACTGAGGAGATCCAGGAGCAGGCTTGGCAATAAGGATTAGGGAGAACCCAAAGGCATTTTACTCACACGTGAGGAATAAAAGAATGATCAGGGAGAAGGTCAGGCAATCAGGGATAGCATAGGGAACTTGTGCATGGAGTCTGAGCAGATAGGGGAAGCCCTAAATGAGTTAGTCCGTTCACTAAGGAAGAGGACTTTGTTGTGAATGAGAACTTTGAGGAGCTGGGATACAGGCTTGAACAGATCAAGATTGATGAAATTGATATGCTGGAAATTTTGGCAAACATTAAGATTGAAAAGTTCCCAGGGCCAGACCAGATTTATCCTAGGCTGCTCTGGGAATTGAGAAAGGAGGTTGCCAGGCTGCTGGCGCAGATCTTTGCCTCCTCACTCTACACGAGAGTTGAACCGGAGGATTGGAAAGAGGTGAACGGTGTTCCTCTTTTCAAGAAGGATAATAGGGAAATCCCCGGCAATTACAGACCAGTCAGTCTTACGTCTGTGGTCAGCAAGATTTTGGAAAGAATTCTGAGGGATAGGATTTATGACTATTTGGAAAAGCATAGCATGATTAAAGGCAGTCAGCATGGCTTTGTGAGGGGCAAGTCATGCCTCACAAATCTTATTGAGTTCTTTGAGGTGAAGAGACAGGACGACGAAGGTCGAACAGTGGATTTGTGTATGGACTTCAGCAAGGCATTTGATAAGGTTCCCTATGGTAGGCCCATTCATAAAGTCAGGAAGTATGGCATACAGGGAGATTTGGCAGTCTGGATTCAGAATTGGTTGGCTGACAGAAGGCAGAGAGTGGTTGTAGATGGAAAGTATTCTGCCTGGAGATCAGTGTTGAGTGGGGTCCTACAGGGCTCTGTTCTTGGGCCTCTGCTCTTTGTAGTTTTTATAAATGATTTGTATGAGGAGGTTGAGGGGTGGTTTAGTAGATGACACAAAGGTTGGAGGTGTCATTGATAGTATCGAGGGCTATGGCAGGCTACAGCGCGACATAGACAGGATGCAGAGCTGGGCTTAAAAATGGCAGATGGACTTCAACCTGGATAAATGCGAAGTGATGCATTTTGGAAGGTCGAACTTGAATGCTGAATATAGGATTAAAGACAGGATTCTTGGTAGTGTGGAGGAACAGGGGGATCTTGGTGTTCAAGTGCATAGATCCCTCAAAGTTGCTACCCATTTGGATCAGGTTGTTAAGAAAGCATATTGTGTTTTGGCTTTCATTAACAGGGGGATTGAGTTTAAGAGCTACAATGTTATGCTATGGCCCTACAAGTCCCTGGTGAGACCACACTTGGATTACTGTGTCCAGTTCTGGTCACCCTACTATAGCAAAAATACAGAGGCTTTGGAGAGGGTGCAAAGGAGGTTTACCAGGATGCTGCCTTATGAAGAGATTGTCTAAGCTTGGACTTTTCTCTCTGGAGAGAAGGAGGAAGAGAGGTGACCTGATTGAGGCATACAAGATAATGAGAGGCATGGATAGAGTCAATAGCTAGAGACATTTCCCCAGGGCAGGATTGACTGGCATGCCGGTTTTAAGATATTAGAAGAAAGGTATAAAGGGAATGTCATAGGAAGGTTCTTTACACAGAGTTGTGAATGCATGGAAAGCGTTGCCAGTGGTGGTGGTGGTGGAAGCAGAATCATTAGGGATATTTAAGCGACTGATGGACATGCACATGGATAGCAGTGAATTGAGGGGTGTGTAGATTAAGTTATTTTATTTTACATTAGGATTAATGCTCAGCACAACACCGTGGGCCAAAGGGCCTGTTCTGCGCTGTACTTTTCTATGTTCTATGAAGGCAATCTAGTCCATTCAATGTTTCCTTCTACCTGCAATTTTAAAGTCCTGCAACATTTTTGTAAATCTCCACTGTACTCTCTTGAGCAATTATGTCTTTCCTGTAAGGGGATGACCATAACTGTGTACAAACTCCAGCTGTGGCCTAACCAGTATCTTATGTTACTCCAACATTATATCCCTGCTCTTGTTTTAATATCTCACACAATGAAGGAAAGCATCCCGTATGCTTTCTTTACCACTTTAGCTACTGTCTTTCTACCTTCAGCAACCTGTGGATATGCACTCCAACATCTCATTTCCTCGAACCCTCCCAAAGCTTTCCGCATTAATTGTTTATTCCCTTGCTTTGTCTGCCTTCTCCAAATTCATAACCATGTACTTCTCTGGACTGAAGAAATTCATTTGCCACTTTTCTGCGCATCCAACAAAACCGTTATTTGGAATACAGTCAATATTTACAATTAACAGCTAACCTCTTCACTATTAACTACCCAGCCAATTTTTGTGGGACTTGCAAATTTTCTAATCAAACCTTGTCTTTGAGAGTTTTAATTACTAATATATATAAAACAAGCATCAAGGGATACAACACTGAGCCCTGTGGAAACCCACTGGAAGCCACTTTCTATTTGCATTCTTTTCATACTTTCTATTGCCATCAATCATTATCCTTATTTCTTCTCACTGAGTCAATTTGTAATTAATTCACTGGATTCTCCAGTATCTTATCAGTTTTAATTTTTCTTAGTAGTCTATCATATGGAACAAGCAAACAAAACATGTTCAGAAACCCAAGCCACTCTCCCCTACATCAAAGACATCTCAGAAATGACTGCCAGACTAGTGAGATCCCTTGGCATCATGGTAGCCCACAAACCCACCAACACACTAAACCAGCAGCTAATGAACTTGAAAGACCCTATGCAGATAACAAGCAAAACTAATGTCATTTACAAAATACCTTGCAAGAACTGTAACAAACACTACTTTGGACAAACAGGCAGAAAACTAGCCACCAGGATGCGTGAACATCAACTAGCCAAAAAAATGACAGGACCCACTCTCACTAGTATTCTTACATTCGGATGAGGAAGATCACCACTTCGACTAGAACAACACATCCATCCTAGGACAAGCCAAACAGAGACATTCACAAGAATTCCTAGAAACCTTGTTTTGGTTTGTTGTTCAGAAATCGGTGGACTGTGTTCATTGGGTACCCGTAATTTTTGAATACACTGTATAGGTGATCTTCCTCTGCTCTGAGTAGTTCCTCTGTGCTGCAGTGTGGTGGTTCATTGAAATAATGTTCTAATGCAGCTTCATTTGTGGGTGTTGGGATGATTGCTTCTATAGTTCACTATTTGGTCTGTATGTGTTGTTTTCCTGTAGATGCTGGTTTGAAGTTCCCCATTGGCTGTTTGTTCTACTGCGAAATTTAGGAATGGCAGTTTGTTCTTGTTTTCCTCCTCTTTAGTAAATTTTATGCCAATAAGGGTATTACTTTGACAGAGCGGCGAGGAGAGAAGGTGAGGTGAAGCGAGGGCTGCCAGGAAGTTCAGGGCTTAATTTATATTTGGGCAGTGATTAAACCCAAGATACAACACGTGTAGTATCTCCCTCCTGACCCTTCCTCTAACCGGGAGAAAGAGACTCTAAGGTAAGGCTTTTATTTCTTTATCTTTCTTTTTCATATATTTAAGTGCATGATTTGGTATCAATTCATATAAAGCTAAACTTACAATGGCAGGGGACCTCAGACCTGTGGCATGTGCCTCTTGCTTGATGTGGGAGCTTAGGAACGTGTCTGATGTTCCTGACTCTTACACTTGCAAGTAGTGTGTCCAGCTGTAGCTCTTGTTTAACTGCATGACGGCTCTGGAGCTGCGGATGGACTCACTGTGGAGCATCCACGATGCTAAGGAAGTCGTGGATAGCACGTTTAGCGAACTGGTCACACCGCAGGTTAGAATTGCTGAAGGAAACGGTGAATGGGTGACCAAAAGACAGAAAAAAGAGTAGGAAGGCAGTGCAGGTGTCCCTTGCAGCCAACGCCCTCCAAAACAGGTATACTGTTTTGGATACTGTTGGGGGAGATGACTTACCAGGGGAGGGCAGTAGTTGTCAAGATCATGACACTGTGGTGGGCACTAATCTTCAGAAGGGCTAGAAAAAGACTCGTAGGGCCATTGTCATAGGGGATTCTATTGTGAGGGGAGTACATAGGACGTCTGTGGCCAAAAATGGGACTCCCGGAATGGTATGTTGTCTCCCAGGTGCTCAGGTCAGGATGTCACCGATCGGCTGTTGTCTTGGTGCGTATAGACACCAACAATATAAGTAGAAAACGAGATGAGGCCCTTAAAGAAGAAATAAGGGAGCTAGGAGAGAAGTTAAAGAGGAGGACCTTAAAGTAAGTGATCTCGGGATTACTACCAGCGCCACGTGCTGGCCAGTGTAGAAATGAAAAAATAGGCAGGATGGACACGTGGCTTGAGAGATGGTGTAGGAGGGAGGGGTTCAGATTTGTTGGACATTGGGACCAGTTCTGGGGAAGGTGGGACTATTACAAAATGGACGGTCTACATCTGAACCAGACCGGAACCAATGACCTTGGGGGGGTTTGCTACTGCTGTTGGGAAGGTTTTTAAGTAATGTGGCAGGGGACTGGAAACCAGAAGAGAAAACAAGTAAGCAGTGGGGTGGAGATTGGAGACTGTAAGAATCATGAAGACAGCATTAATAAGGGGAAGAGTAGGCAGGGAGCAGATGAGTGCAAAAGAACTGGTGGCCTGAAAAGCATCTACTTTAATGCAAGGAGTATAGTGTGTAAGGTAGATGAACTTACAGCTTGGATTGGTGCCTGGGAGTATGACGTTATTGCAATTACAGAGACTTGGTTGAAGGAAGGGCATGATGATTGGCAACTAAAATATTCTAGTATATAGATGCTTCAGACAGGACAGAGAGAGGGAAGTAAAGGGGGGTGGGGGGGGGAGTTGCATTGCTGGTCAGGGATGATATCATGACTGTGCTAAAGGAGGATACTATGGAGGTCTTGGGGAGTGAGGCATTATGGGTGGAGCTGAGAAATAAGAAGGGTGCAGTTACATTGTTGGGGCTGTATTACAGGCCTCCCAACAGTGAACGTGAGGTAGAAGAACAATTAGGTAAACAGATTATGGAAAGATGTAGAGGCAATAGGGTAGTGGTGATGGGAGATTTTAATTTTCCCAACATTGCCTGGGATACACTTAGCGTCAGAGGTCTGGATGTGGTAGAATTTGTAAGAAGCGTCCAAGAGAGTTTAGTTTTCTAGAGCAGTATGTCAATGGTTCGACGAGGGAAGGGGCCATATTGGACCTGGTATTGGGGAACGAGCCAGGACAGGTCATAGAAGTTGTGGTGGGGGATTTCTTTGGGAACAGTGACCACAATTCTGTAATTTTTAGAATACTCGGAGATAAAGATGAGAGTGGTCCTAAGGGAAGGGTACTAAACTGGGCCAAGGCCAATTATATCAAAATTAGGCAAGAGCTTGGAAATGTGGATTGGACAAAGCTATTTGAAGGGAAGCCCATATTTGATATGTGGGAGGCTTTCAAAGATAGGTTAAGGATAGTGCAGGATAGGCATGTCCCGTTGAAGGCAAAGGATAGGAAAGGCAAGATTCGTGAACCGTGGATGACAGGAGAAATTGTACAACGAGCCAAAAGGAAAAGGGAAGCGTACATAAGGTCTAGGCAGCTAAGAACAGAACGGGCCTTGGAGGAATATCAGAAGAGTAGGACAAGTCTTAAATGAGGAATCAAATGGGCTAAAAGGGGTCATGAAATAGCTTTAGCAAGTAGAATTAAGGAGAATCCCAAAGCATTTTATTCTTACATAAGAAGCAAGCGGGTAACTAGAGAAAGGATTGGTCCACTAAAGGATAATGAAGGAAGGCTGTATGTCAAACCTGAGAGATTCTGAATGATTACTTTGCATCAGTGTTCACTGAACATGATGAATCTTGAGATTAGAGTTAGAGGTTTGATTAATCTGGATCACGTTGACATAAGTAGGGAAGATGTGTTGGGTTGGCTAGAGGTTAAGGTGGACAAATCCCCAGGACCGGATGGGATCTATCCCAGGTTACTGAGGGAGGCAAGAGAGGAAATAGCTGGGGCCCTGACAGTTATCTTTGTGGCATCCTTAAATACAGGTCAGGAGCCGGAGGACTGGAAAGTTGCTCATGTTGTCCCCCTGTACAAGAAGGGTAGTAGGGATATTCCTAGCTACAGACCAGTGAGCCTGACATCGGTGGTGGGAAAGTTGCTGGAGAGGGTACTGAGGGATAGGATCTATTTATATAGGGAAAAGAATGGGCTTATCAGTGATAGGCAACATGGATTTGTGCAGGGGAGATTGTGCCTTACCAACTTAGAGTTCTTTGAGGAAGTGACCAAGTTGATAGATGAAGGAAAGGTTGTTGATGTCATTTACATGGACTTTAGTAAGGCGTTTGATAAGGTTCCCCATGGTAGACTAATGGAGAAGGTGAAGTCACATGGTGTGCAAGGTGTTCTCGCTAGGTGGATAAAGAACAGGTTGAGCAACAGGAGATAGTAGTGGTTGAAGGGAGTTTCTCGAAATGGAGAAAAGTGACCAGTGGTGTTCCACAGAGGTCAGTGTTGGGGCCACTGTTGTTTATAATATACATAAATGATCTGGAAGAGGGCACTTTTGGTATGATCAGCAAGTTTGCAAATGATACGAAGATTGGTGGATAGCAGAAAGCATTAGGGACTGTCAACGAATACATGAGGATATAGATAGACTGGAGAGTTGGACGGAAAAGTAGCAGCTGGATTTCAATCCTGGCAAATGTGAGGTGATGCATTTAGGCAAGACTAATTCTCGAGCGAATTATACAATGAACGGAAGAGCCTTGGGAGAAGTCGATGGGCAGAGAGATCTGGGAGTGCAGGTCCATTGTACCCTGAAGGTTGCTGCACAGGTGGATAGAGTGGTCAAGAAGGCATATAATATGCTTGCCTTCATTGGACGGGGTATTGAGTATAAGAGCTGGCAAGTCATGTTAAAATTGTACAAGACATTAGTTTGGCCACATTTAGAATACTATGTACAGTTCTGGTCGCCACATTACCAAAAGGATGTGGACACTTTGGATAAGGTGCAGAGAAGGTTTACGAGGCTGTTGCCTGGTATGGAAGGTGATAGTTATGAAGAGAGATGGAAATGTGTTGCTGGTAAAGCGCAGCAGGTCAGGCAGCATCTAGGGAACAGGAGAATCGACGTTTCGGGCATTAGCCCTTCTTCAGGAATGAGGAAAGTTGGTCCAGCAGGCTAAGATAAAAGATAGGGAGGAGGGACTTGGGGGAGGGGCGTCGGAAATGTGATAGGTGGAAAGAGGTCAAGGTGAGGGTGATAGGTCAGACTGGGGTGGGGGCGGAGAGGTCGGGAAGAAGATTGCAGGTTAGGAAGGCGGTGCTGAATTTGATGGATTTGACTGAGACAGGCTGGGGGGAGGGGAAATGAGGAAACTGGTGAAATCCGAGTTCATCCCTTGTGGTTGGAGGGTTCCTAGCCGGAAGAGGAGGCGTTCTTCCTCCAACCGTCGTTTCGCTGTGGTCTGACGATGGAGTCCAAAGACCTGCATATCCTTGGTGGAGTGGGAGGGGGAATTGAAATGTTGAGCTACAGGGTGGTTGGGTTGGTTGGTCCGGGTGTCCCAGAGGTGTTCCCTGAAACGCTCTGCAAGTAGGCGGCCCGTCTCCCCAATATAGAGGAGGCCACATCGGGTGCAAAGGATGCAATAGATGATATGTGTGGAGGTACAGGTGAATCTGTGGCGGATATGGAAGTTTCCTTTGGGGCCTTGGAGGGAGGTGAGGGGGGAGGTGTGGGCGCAAGTCTTGCACCTCCTGTGGTTGCAGGGGAAGGTGCCGGGAGTGGAGGTTGGGTTGGTGGGGGGTGTGGATCTGACGAGGGAGTCACGGAGGGAGTGGTCTTTACGGAATGCTGATAGGGGAGGGGAGGGAAATATATCCTTGGTGGTGGGGTCCGTTTGGAGGTGGCGGAAATGGCGGCGGATGATGTGCTGTACATGGAGGTTAGTGGGGTGGTAGGTGAGGACCAGTGGGGTTCTGTCCTGGTGGTGGTTGGAGGGGCGGGGTTCAAGGGCGGAGGATCGGGAAGTGGAAGAGATGCGGTGGAGGGCATCATTGACCACGTCGGGGGGGAAATTGCGGTCCTTGAAGAAGGAGGCCATCTGGGATGTGCGTTTTTGGAACTGGTCCTCCTGGGAGCAGATGCGGCGGAGTCGAAGGAATTGGGAGAATGGGATGGCGTTTTTACAGGGGGCAGGATGGGAGGAGGTGTAGTCCAGGTAGCTGTGGGAGTCGGTTGGTTTGTAGTAGATGTCCGTGTTGATTCGGTCGCCTGAGATAGAAATAGAAAGGTCGAGGAAGGGGAGGGAGGAATCTGAGACTGTCCAGGTGAATTTGAGGTCGGGGTGGAAGGTGTTGGTGAAGTGGATGAACTGTTCAACCTCCTCGTGGGAGCACGAGGCGGTGCCAATACAGTCATCGATGTAGCGGAGGAAAAGGTGGGGGGTGGGGCCAGTGTAGTTAGCGGAGGAGACCCATTGTCTCCGCCAACCTGACTGCCCCGGCCGACCCATTGTCTCCGCCTGCTCCTGCCCCACCGAACTCATCTCCGCATACCTTGACACCGTCCTGTCCCCCTTAGTCCAAGAACTCCCCACCTACGTTCGGGACACCACCCATGCCCTCCACCTGCTCCATGATTTTCGCTTCCCCGGTCCCCAACGCCTTATTTTCACCATGGACATCCAGTCCCTGTACACCTCCATCCCCCATCACGAAGGACTCAAAGCCCTCCGCTTCTTTCTTTCCCGCTGTACCGACCAGTACCCTTCCACAGACACCCTCCTTCGACTGACTGAACTGGTCCTCACCCTGAACAACTTCTCTTTCCAATCCTCCCACTTCCTCCAAACGAAAGGAGTAGCCATGGGCACCCGCATGGGCCCCAGCTATGCCTGCCTCTTCGTAGGATATGTGGAACACCTCCATCGTCAGACCACAGCGAAACGACGGTTGGAGGAAGAACGCCTCATCTTCCGGCTAGGAACCCTCCAACCACAAGGGATGAACTCGGATTTCACCAGTTTCCTCATTTCCCCTCCCCCCAGCCTGTCTCAGTCAAATCTATCAAATTCAGCACCGCCTTCCTAACCTGCAATCTTCTTCCCGACCTCTCCGCCCCCACCCCAGTCTGACCTATCACCCTCACCTTGACCTCTTTCCACCTATCACATTTCCGACGCCCCTCCCCCAAGTCCCTCCTCCCTATCTTTTATCTTAGCCTGCTGGACCAACTTTCCTCATTCCTGAAGAAGGGCTAATGCCCGAAACGTCGATTCTCCTGTTCCCTAGATGCTGCCTGACCTGCTGCGCTTTTCCAGCAACACATTTCCATCTCTGATCTCCAGCATCCGCAGACCTCACTTTCTCCTCAGTTATGAAGAGAGGTTGAGTAGGTTAGGTTTAGGTTTTCATTAGAAAAAAGGAGATTGAGGGGGGACCTGATTGAGGTTTACAAAATCATGAAGGATATAGATAGGGTGAATAGAGGCAAACTTTTTCCCCCAGGGTGAAGGATTCAATAACAAGAGGTCACACTTTCAAATATGAGAGGTGGAAAGTTTAAGGGGGACATACGCGGCAAGTACTTCACACAGAGGGTGGTGGGTGTCTGGAACGCGTTGTCAGCAGAGGTGGTAGAGGCAGGCATGGTAGATTCATTTAAGATGCATCTGGACAGATGCATACGTAGGTGGGAAGCAAAGGGATACAGATGCTTAGGAATTGACCGACAGATTTAGACAGTACATTTGGATCAGCTCAGGCTTAGAGGGCCGAAGGGCCTGTTCCTGGGCTGTAAATTTTCTTTGTTCTTCTATTATTGGTGTTTTGTCGGTCTCCTCTAATTTGTTTGGTTTAGTGATGATGATTTCTGAGCAACAAACTCATTTTTTGTGTGTCTTGCCTTGGGTTGTGTCCTTGATTGGGATACCATGATGGTGGGAAGCCAGGCTTTTGGCAAATTTTACCTTTCATTGAAAACTGTCTTAAACGACACTTGAAGTTTCACATAAAATCATCTCTCAGTAGCCTCTAATTCCATGCGGTCTGACATCACTGATATATATCGGATCTGTCTCCATCCCATTCCCATGGGTGTTACACATTAGAAGAGGACTGTATTTAAATATGGGGGTTGGCAGTGTGGTTCTGGAAAAGCATAGCAGGTCAGGCAGCATCTGAGGAGCAGGAGAATTGACGTTTCAGGCAAGACTCCTTCATCAGGAATGAGCTCTTTGGGGTCTTGCCCAAAATGTCGGTTCTCCTGCTCCTCGGATGTTGACTGACCTGCTGTGCTTTTCCAGCACCACTCTCGACTGATCGCCAGCATCCGCATCCTCACTTTCTCCATATTTAAATATGGTCCAAGTCTATACTTTCGATGACAGCTTTATTTTATAGTTATATTCCATAAAACTCACATCCCAATAATTATAAGTCCCAGTATTCATACAGCCAATTCATACAGAATTAACCATTAATTAATATATCCATCATCTATTCACTCATTCCATTAGCTCTCAGGCATTCTTTCACACCATATCAGATGAAAATGACTAGCTCTAAGTGAATAGGAAATGCATTTTCCTACCAATTAAGGGTTTACTGCACCAAAAAACCTTAATTTTTTGTTTCCTATCAGAGGTGGTTTTTTGCTTCAAAAACAAACCTACCGCTATGGTGAAAA
Organism: Chiloscyllium plagiosum; assembly: GCF_037043375.1. Classification (NCBI taxonomy): domain Eukaryota; kingdom Metazoa; phylum Chordata; class Chondrichthyes; order Orectolobiformes; family Hemiscylliidae; genus Chiloscyllium; species Chiloscyllium plagiosum. Next base: position 26,916,387 of record NW_028270157.1, on the reverse strand, counting down.
TTCAAGCTTTTGGCTGAAATTTTCCTTCTTTCATCTTCAATGGCTGATCCCAGCTAAGCCAGATACAACTCAGTCTAATTTAACCAGATTGGATCAATAGTGCCAACCAAGGAAACCTACTGCTACAAGCAATTGGTCTTAAATCTGACATACAGTAGACAAATGAAAACAGATACAATTTGGCAGGTAAATCCCACAAAAGTTCAAAAATGCAAGAACCTATGTGAAGCTTGTAAACAGTACAAGACATAAGCAACCGATTTCCAACCAAGTTACCTGCTGAGAAGAACTTACAGTTGAGAAATTTCCCCACTCTTTGCAGTAATTGTGAATTGTAATGCAACACTTTAATTTAGGATCATGGATGACAGGTATTTTGAGTTCAAAAGCCATAATGATGGCCCGTTTTAAGGAAGCAAAGCACATCCACTGCTTCAGAAAGGGATTCCATTTGAACCTGGCAAGAACAGTTTTAAAGTATTTTGATAATTTGAAAGGGACGTGTGCAATTCAATAATACAAACCATCAGATGATCTTTTTGTGGATGTGGTTGTTAATCTGAAACCTGCAGGAAGTGTTTCAGAAGATCCAGGCATCATGCTGATTCCATGAACTTCACGGGGAGGGAACTGTTTTCTCCAGGACGGCCTTCGTTGAAAGTTTTTCTCATCGTCCTTGTGGTAATGTATGTAAAGAAAATAATGCAGCATATTTACATGGTTTATAATTTGCAGATAACATGCAAAAACCACTATTTTTATATAAACATGACAAATCTAAATCTAAATCGCAATTTGTCTTCTCCCCACATTGAGACGTCAGACAGAAAATAGAAATGCTTGTAATGCGGGTTCAAAACAGCTGGAGACAATAGGTGAATCTGCTCTGAAATCAAACTGACCAGGAAATTCAATTATAGGGGAGATCAGACAAAGGTTACCTGTACAGGTAAAACAGACAGAATTGGTGGAAAGAACTCATAGGCTGGTTCCCTCCTGTGTTCGCTGGTGATATGCGAGAGGAGCCTATCAACAATCACTGAGGGAACTGATCTGTGAGCATTTAAAAATTAAGCAGTGGCAGTAATGAAGGGAGGCAGAGCTGTGTTTTCCTGGAGGAAATGGGAAGATCTAGTGCTGGTGGCCAAGAACCTGCCCGTCAGTGTGTAATGGTTTTTGCTGGCAGCTTGAGGACCTTTCTGGAAGCTGTACCTCTTGCTTGAGACAACAGACTGAGATCTTTGTCAAAATCATAGACTGAAGCTCAGAGACAAGGATCTGAGAGCCATGCCGTTTGGGTGGTAGCTGAGGTATATGCCTTTTGCCAGAAGCTTGGAGTTTTACTGTGGTTGGATATGGAAGGGACTGCCGAATGGGGATAATGGGGAGAGGCATCTACAGAAGAGGTTTGGTGATAACTTCAAAAGGGATAGAGTGAGGAAGGAGGCTGAAACAAATGGTGAATATTGGGTGGGGAGGAGGCCACAAGAGAGTGGCTGGGTTGTGAAAGCTGCAGGAAGAAATGGGTAAGGAGGCTGTATTTGGTGAGTGGGATGGAGGAGGAGGTGCAAGAAGGAGTGGGTTGGATGAAGCAGTTGCAAGAGGGAGTTGGGATAAGGAGGAGCAATTAGAGACCTGGGAGAAGGAGGACCTCTGAAAGAGAGGTGCAGGAAGAAGGAAGCTTCAAGAGCAGGTGGAGTTTGCAAGAGGGGTGAAAGAGAAAGAGGAAAGAGGGAGGTTAAGAAAGAGATAATTGTTTCCAAACCCAACAACAAAGAAAGACACTGCTAACTGTGAATCAGGAAAACTTTGAAAACACGGATGTAATGAATTCCTTCCAAATGATGATGGAATATGGGATTGAGTTGGGAGGTGAAGTTAAAAAGGTATTATATATATATAGTTTTAAAGTCTCAGCTTTACAGATTTTCTTGGTCTGCAGAAGGAGTTCTTGAGATGGTGGCTTTGTGTTTAGAAGTGTGTTAATTTGAAATAAGTAGTTTTATAATATCATGTCTGTAGTCTTGTATCAACTTAAGTGCTATGGTGTCTGGAAAGTTAATGCTTTCCTCATGTGCTACAGTACTAACTTAATGGAGGGTTACTATTTATTGAGGATATTGATGAATTAATCTAATTCTGCTTTGAGAGTTTAAATACCCAGCATGTCAACACAAACACAAAAAGTATTGTCAGTGCATGACTTTATCATTTAACAAATTAGTTTGTCCAAATGAACAAGGATCCTCTGACAGCCAAAACATAGCCCATGAAAATCAAAATGTAGTCCTTGAGAACATCTCAAGAAGAGCCCTTTTAAAAAAAAAAGTGGTGTGCTGCATTAACCTGGCTGAATTCTGGGATTCAGACTTTATTTCAATCTCGTGACAGGCCTTTGGCAAAACCTCCTGTCTGTAAATGGGGCAAAATATAGCTGACGTTGTCTTGAGAGAGCAACTGTGAGGATGCCTTTTTAGTGACTATTCATATGTTCTGATAACTTGAAATGGTACAGAAAAGATTTACAAGGATGTTGTGGTTCTGTTCGCTGAGCTGGGAATTTGTGTTGCAGACGTTTCGTCCCCTGTCTAGGTGACATCCTCAGTGCTTGGGAGCCTCCTGTGAAACGCTTCTGTGTTGTTTCCTCCGGCATTTATAGTGGTTTGTCTCTGCCGCTTCCAGTTGTCCGCTGCAGTGGTCGGTATATTGTGTCCAGGTCGATGTGTTTGTTGATAGAATCTGTGGATGAGTGCCATGTCTCTAGGAATTGCCTGGCTGTTCTGTTTGGCTTGTCCTATAATAGTAGTGTTGTCCCAGCATGAGCAAAACCAACGTAGTGTACAAAATCCCATGCAAAGATTGCACAAAACAATACATAGGACAAACAGGAAGACAGCTAATGATCCATATCCATGGACACCAACTAGCCACGAAACGACACGATCAGCTATCCTTAGTAGCCACACGCAGAAGACAAGCAACATGTGTTCGACTGGGACAACACTATTATAGAACAAGCCAAACAGAACAGCCAGGGAATTCCTAGAGGCATGGCACTCATCCACAGATTCTATCAACAAACACGTCGATCTGGACCCAATATACCGGCCACTTCAGCGGACAGCTGGAACTGACAACCGGAGACAAACCACTATAAATGCCGGAGGAAACAACATAGAAGCTCTTCACAGGAGGCTCCCAAGCACTGAGGATGTCACCTCGACAGGGGATGAAACACCTTCAACACAAATTCCCAGCTCGGCGAACAGAACCACAACAACGAGCACCCGAGCTACATATCTTCTCACAAACATTTTACAAGGATGTTGCCAGGGTAGAGGTTGAATAGGCTTGGGCTACTTTTCCCTGGAGTGTCGGAGGCTGAGGGGTGACCTTAGATTAGATTAGATTCCCTACAATGTGGAAACTGGCCCTTCAGCCAATCCAGTCCACACTGACCCTCTGAAGAGTAACCCACCCAGGCTCATTTCCCTCTGACTAATGCACCTAACACTATGGGCAATTTAGCATGGCCGTTTCACCTGAATTGCACATCTTTGGACTGTGGGAGGAAACTGGAGCACCCAGAGGAAACCCACGCAGACTTGGGGAGAATGTCTGTGTGGAGTTTGCACAATCGCCCGAGGCTGGAATTGAACTTGGCACTGTGAGGCAGCAGTGTAAACCACTGAGCCACCGTGCCGCTCTTATAGAGGCTTATAAAATCATGAGGGGCACGGACAGGATAAATAGACAGTCTTTTCCTGGGGGAGAGTGAGTCCAGAACTACAGGCATAGGTTTAGGATGACAGAGGCAAGATATAAAAGAGACCTAAGGGGCAACCTTTTCACACAGAGGTTAGTACATGTATGGAATGAGCTGTCAGATGAAGTGATGGAGGCTAGTACAATTGCAACATTTAAAAAGGCATCTGGATGCGTATATGAATAGGAAGGGTTTGGAGGGATAAGGGATGGGTGCTGGTAGGTGGGACTAGATTGGGTTGGGATATCTGGTTGGCATGGACGAGTTGCACTGAAGGATCTGTTTCCATGCTGTACATCTCTATGACTCTGTGGTCTGGGCTGCCTGCTTAAGAATGTTCTGAGTGGTCTGGCCTAGTCCATAACATTCGTGCAAATGGTTATGGAAACTTAAATTGCTCTGAATGTGATTTATATTTAGAATTCTGTGATGTTTTGCACTGTTCACTCCAATGAGGGGAATTGGATCAATAAAAGCAGCCCAATTAATTAGGAAATTCTAGGCTAACATATATTAAATTATTACCTGGTTTTAAAATCAACCTACATTAACAAAAATTACTTCATTGATGAATCTAAAGGATATATAGTCAAAAATTGTTAGAAATAAATTTCAAACCACAAATTTTATACATATTTTACAACATTTTTATTAAATCTATTACTTAAAGTCAATGAATGTGGCATGGAGAAATTACTCACATCATCAAGAGCCCGCTCTGTTCCAAGTGCAAGAAGGTTATTATACTCTCTTTCAAGTACCTGTCTTGCCTGAAGAAAAGTGCAGTATTTAATAAATGATTTTTAAAGTAATACATATTGTACTGCATTACAGCTCATTCAACTGGTTGAATAATATTTCATAAACAGAAGTGAACTTGACTGATGATATAAAAGGCCAGAGAGAAGATTGATAAGTTCTCTGTTGGATTGCTAGAGGCATTTATACAAGAGATTGAAAGGAAGAGAGAGATGCTGTAACCATAAGGAATCAGAAAATCCTCCAGTCAAACACAACATTGTCGATGGGAGCAGGATGTTTTGCCAGGAGTTTGGTTTTGAGCACTTGGGTAAAGTGCCCAAAGGAATTAAATTACTGCACACAAGTGGCCAAAGTAATTTCAGATTCTGGTAGCAGCTCACCATACACAAACACAAGAGCATGGGGCTGCTAGCTATTCAACCCATTGGAGCTATACTCTCCCTCTGGAAATGCTGCAAATCTTTCCCAACTCCCCTGCTATTTGCCCAAAGCCTTCCAAATACTTTCTTAAAATGTTAAATTCCAAATCTCTTGAGAATAACTGCTGAGTCTGCATCCAGCTACTGTTAGACTGTTAGACTGTTCCAGATGCTCAGAAGTTGCTGAGTGAAAAAATCTTCACATTTTCACCCAGAATGACTTGCCAATTGTTGGAGTCGTGGAGCGAAGTGAATGGGCTGTGTTCTAATGGCAGAACAGACCGAGCATGGGCCGTGTCCCGTGGCGGAGGGACGAAACACGTGCCAGGTCTTGTGGTGTAACTGAGCGACCATGGGCCGAGTCCTGTGGTGGAACGAGTACAGGCTGGGTCCTGCAACAGCAGCGGAGTAATGGGCGATTCCTGGAGCAGAGACAGAGAGAGTCCTGGATGGAGGCCAGCACGAGAATTCTTAGAGGCATGGTACTCTAACCAGAGCTCCATCAATAAACACATCGTTTTAGATCCTATCTATCTTCCCTTGAAAAAAAACTGAAATGGCATCACCCACCTTAAGAAACGAAGACCTAGAAATAAAGGCGGGACATACCACCAGTGCTTCACCAGAGACTCTCACTGATGATGTTACTTAGTATGGTGATGAAACGTCTGAAAACAAACCTTCAAGTTCAGCGAGCTAACTTACATACTTATTTCACTGAACATGGGGGAGCTGCTGGTTGTAATTTTTGTCCATGTTGGCACTCTGGGCACTGCGCTAACAACATGGCTATGCCTGCATCTAATTCTGACCACCAGACATAACCTCAACAGAATCTTCATTTTGGAAACCCCTGGATGACCCTGGTGGAGTTCAGCCATTATCCAGTGGTTACCTTTGCTCAGAACAATTACTCTCGCTCCCAGAATAATATGCTGTCCTCTATTGTGATCAGGTTTCTTTGGGCTTAAAAAGTTTCAATTCTGATGGCCCTTTGGTCCTCCTCATCACCACCAGCTCTTTCAGTTATTCCAGGAATGGATCTTTCTGCATCCAAATTATGATATTGTCAGCTGTGACTGAAAGTGTGGCCAGAAAATTTTAAAACATATGGATTTTTCCAGTGCTGGTACAAATGGCAGTGTATCTGCCAGTGGCAGGCGATTCATAGCATCCACATTTGCTACGGGTCTCCTGGATGGTGTTTCAAGTGGTAATTATACACACTTAATATTAGAACCCACTACTGAATTCAGCCTGAAGGTATGGGCAGCACTGCCTTGCCCTACTTTAGTACACCTACCAGGGGTTTGTAGTCTTATTACTACAAATTTACTTCTGTGAAGGTATCGGTGGAACTTCTCAACTCAGAATATGACCGCCAAACCTTCATTCTCTATCTGGGCATATTTACACTCTGCACTAGCCAAAGTCCTGGATGCAAATACTATTGGGCATTCCTCTCCATTGGACCACCTATGAGCTAATACTAATCAGATGCCATTCAGGGAGGCATGGCATGTCAAGACCAGTCCTTGCTTGGGATCATAGTGTGCCAATACCTTCGAGGAATAGAGCTGTTTCTTCACCTCCCTGAAGGACTTGGGTAGGCGACCATTTCCCAGGCTGATTGTATTTTATAAATCACTAGGATGGAGGCCACATTATGTCTAAACTTTCCAGAATAGTTCACCAGCTCAAGGAAAGACCTAAGCTCTTGTACTGACATGGGAGCCAGGGCACCTTTGATCGCTCTCACTGTATCTTCCAACAGATGTAACATGGTCTTGTTGACTCTGTAGCCCAAGTAGGTCACTTGGGATGCCTGAAACACACATCTTTCCCTTCTAAGTCAGCCCACCGAGGAGAAACATCTAAGGACGATATCCAAGTGCTCCTTATTGGTCTTCTTTGTTATTAGCACATCATCTAGATAAATAGTGACCTGGGTTAAACCTTGTAAAATGTTGAATAAAGAACAAAGAACAATAAAGCACAGGAACAGACTCTTCAGCCCTCCAAGCCTACACTACTACATTTTGTCTTTCCATATTAAAACTGTCTTCACTTCAGGATCCATATCCCTCTATTCCCTTCCAATTCCAGGTGCATCTTGAATGCTGCTATTGCATCTGCTTCCACCATCTCCTCTAACAACGTGTACAAGGCACTCACTGCCCTTTGTATGACAAACCTATCTCGCACATCTTTCCAACTTGTCCTCTAGTTGAAATAATGTTCTGATGTAGCTTAATTTGTGGATGTTGGGATGATTGCTGCTGTAGTTCAATATTTGGTCCGTATGTGTTGTTTTCCTGTAGACGATGGTTTGAACTTCAAAATCAGAGCATTATTTCAATGAGCTAACACACACTGCAGCGCAAAGGAACTACACAAAGCAGAGGATAATCACCTAAACCGTATATTCAAAAAGAATGGTTACCCAATGAACACAGTCCACCGATTTCTCAGTAACAAACCTAAACAAACAGACAAAATATGTCCAGAAACCCCAACCACTCTCCCCTAAATCAAAGACATCTCAGAAATGACTGCCAGGCTACTGAAGCCCCCTGGTCTCATGGTAGCCTACAAACCCAACAACATGCTAAAACAGCAGCTAATGAACTTGAAAGACCCTATACAGACAACAAACAAAAGTAATGTCACTTACAAAATACCATGAAAGAACAATAACAAACACTACATTGGACAAACAGGCAGAAAACTAGCCACCAGGATACATGAACATCAACTAACCACAAAACAACATGACCCTCTCTCATTAGCATCCTTACATACAGATAAGGAAGGACACCACTTCGACTAGGACAATACATCCATCCTAGGACAAGTCAACAGAGACATGCATGTAAATTTCTAGAAGCATTGAGTTCCAATTGGAACTCAATCAACAAACACATCCAGTTAGACCCCCATCTACCATCCCCTGAGAAAAATAACAGGAAATTACATCACCAACCCAAAGAAACCAAAATATATAAATATATAAAGACAAACCAGGGAACTAAAAACCAGTGAGCCTGACCTCAGTGGTGGGCAAGTTGTTGGAGGGAATCCTGAGGGACAGGATGTACATCTATTTGGAAAGGGATTAGGGATAGTCAACATGGCTTTGTGCGTTGGAAATCATGTCTCACAAACTTGATTGAGTTTTTTGAAGTAACAAAGATGATTGAGGGCAGAGTAGTAGATGTGATCTATATGGACTTCAGTAAGGAGTTCAACAAGGTTCCCCATGGGAGACTGATTAGCAAGGTTAGATCTCATGGAATAAAGGGAGAACTAGCCATTTGGATACAGAACTGGCTCAAAGATAGAAGACAGAGGGTGGTGGTGGAGGGTTGCTTTTCAGACTGGTCCTGTGACCAGTGGAGTGCCACAAGGATCGGTGCTGGGTCCTCTATGTTTTGTCATTTACATAAATGATTTGGATGCTAGCATAAGAGGTATAGTTAGTAAGTTTGCAGATGACACCAAAATTGGAGGTGTAGTGGACAGCGAAGAGGATTACCTCAGATTACAACAGGATCTTAATCAGATGGGCCAATGGGCTGAGAAGTGGCAGATGGAGTTTAATTCAGATAAATGCGAGGTGCTGCATTTTGAGAAAGCAAATCTTAGCAGGACTTATACACTTAATGGTAAGGTCCTAGAGAGTGTTGCTGAACAAAGAGACCTTGGAGTGCAGGTTCATAGCTCCTTGAAAGTGGAGTCACAGGTAGATAGGATAGTGAAGGCAGCGTTTGGTATGCTTTTCTTTATTGGTCAGAGTATTGAGTACAGGAGTTGGGAGGTCATGTTGCGGCTGTACAGGACATTGGTTAGGCCACAGTTGGAATATTGCGTGCAATTCTGATCTCCTTCCTATTGGAAAGATGTTGTGAAACTTGAAAGGGTTCAGAAAAGATTTACAAGGATGTTGCCAGGGTTGGAGGATTGGAGCTATAGGGAGAGGCTGAACAGACTTGTGCTGTTTTCCCTGGAGTGTCGAAGGCTGAGGGGTGACCTTAGAGGTTTATAAAATCATGAGGGGCATGGATAGGATAAATAGACAAAGTATTTTCCCTGGGATCGGGGAGTCCAGAACTAGAGGGCATAGGTTTAGGGTGAGAGGGGAAAGAAACCAAAATATATAAATATATAAAGACAAGCTAGGGAACTATAGACTGGTGAGCCTGACCTCAGTGGTGGGTATGTTGTTGGAGGGAATCCTGAGGGATAGGGTGTACATGTATTTGGAAAGGCAAGGACTGATTAGGGATAGTCAACATGGCTTTGTGCGTGGGAAATCATGTCTCAAACTTTTTCATGCAGAGGGTGGCACGTGTATGAAATGAGCTGCCAGAGGATGTGATGGAGGCTGGTGCAATTGCAACATTTAAGAGGCATTTGGATGGGTATATGAATAGGAAGGGTTCGGAGGGATATGGGCCGGGTGCTGGCAGGTGGGACTAGATTGGGTTGGGATATCTGGTCGGTGTGGACAGGTTGGACCGAAGGGTCAGTTTCCGTGCTGTACATCTCTATGACTCTAAAAAGCAGGAATCATCAGCAGTGCTTCGGCCGGAGACCCACTGAAGATCTTATCTGGTAGGGTGACAAAACGTCTGGAAATGAATCTTCCAACTCAGTGGGCAAACCTACAGGTATGCAATATTCCAAGTGTGGCCTAACTAAAGTTCTAGAAAGCTGCAGCATAACTTGTCTATCTCTGTACTCAATGCCCCTTCCAATGAAGGCAAGCATGCCATTCACCTTTTCTACTGCCTTATCTATCTGTGCTGTCATCTTCAGTGATCTGTGGACCCATGTACCCAGATCCTTCTGCATATCAATACTAATGCTTCTGCAATTCACTGTAATTTCTATCTGTACTTCACCTTCCAAAATGCATCAACTCATATTTGTCCAAATTAAACTCCACTTGCCATTTTTCTGCCCACTGCCTCCAACTGATCTATATTTTGATGTATCCTCTGACAATCCTCCTCACTATCTGCAACTCCACCAATCTTTGTAACATCTGCAAACTTACTATTTAGACCAGCTACATTCTCCTCCAAATCATTATGTAGATCACGAACAGCAGAGGTCTCAGCACTGATCCTGTGGAACACCACTCGTCACAGCCCTCCATTCCAAAAAGCATCCTTCCAATGCTACGCTCTGTTTCCTATGACTAAGTAAGTTCTGTATCCATCTTGCCAACTCACTCCTGATGGCATTTGACTTCATATTTTGTACCAATCTGCCATAAGGGATCTTGTCACAGGTTTTACTGAAGTCCACATAGACAACATCAACCCCTTTTACCTCAATCATCTTTGTCATCTCCTTAAAAACCTTGATCAAGTTAGTGAGGCACAACCTGCCCCACACAAAACCAGGCTGTCTCTCGCAAATAAGTCCATTTTCTTCTAAATGCATATAGATCTTGTCTCTGAGAATCTTTTCCAATAATTTCCCTACCACTGACATTAGACTCTCAGGCATGTAATTTCCAGGATTATCGCTGCTACTCTTTTTAAACAGTAGGACAACACTGGCTATTCTCTATTGTCTGTTGAAAAATTGCACAGGCTGACAATATTCCAAATGACAGTCTTGTATTTTGATACAAACCCTTATGAGTATTAACTGTAGCATAAGTCTGGGAATCCTTGTCTAACTGAAATTGTAAGTACTCATGGTTCATGTCCAACTTCATGAAGGACAGCCTCCCCTGCTTCAAGCTTTACATATAAATCCTCTATGCCAGGGATAGGATATTTATTGAGTTGCAAAAAACAGTTTATCATTTGTTTAAAATCCCCACAAAGGTGAACTGATCCATCAGGCTTCACAATTGGTATGCCCGGTACTGGCCATTCTGCAAACTGGATTGGTTTGATGATATCTGCACTGGGTAGGCCTTGCAGATCGGGGAATTCCTTCTTGGTTAACATGCAAGGTGGCCTTGATTCCTTTGATATCCCGAGATCTTCCTGAAAATCTTCTGGGTATTTAATTAGGCAGGTATTTTCTAACTGAAAAATATTGAGCCAATCTTCCTCATTTTGCCCCATCAAGCTAGGGCCCAAGTCATTTACCACAATCAGTGAGAACTGAATCAGCTGCTTCTCATAAGATTACAAAATCAAAGTTACATCATTAACTTATAAAGGTTCTCTGGTGTAAGTCCTTAATCTAGTTGAGATCTTGCACAAACTTAATGATTGATGTCCAGACCGAATTTTGTTAAAGACTGGTTCTGTGTTCACTGCAAAGTCTGTGCCATTGACTTCCATTAGAATTGGGTGACCATTTAACCAGGTGTTTATTTACATTGGTTTGGATTTGGATGTTGCTAAGCAATTTAATTGCTCCAAACTAGATGTAGCTGGACTTTCCCGGGTGTGCACTCTCCTGGATACTGACCTATAAGTTCTCTTACTCAATTTAGATCTAGTGGTAATCTTTTGCTGTCTTGAGTCTACATACGGGCAGCAACTACAATGGCTTACCTACCTGGATCTTGAAGAAAATTTTAACCATTTAGCTGAGACTTTGGATTTTGGAGTTTGGCTTTGGGTTGATCTCAAGTCTCTGTTCAGGATATGTCCTGAGTCAGGCTCTGCAATTGCCTTTACTCAAGTGGTATTCCCCAAGCTTATTCAGAATATGCTGCAACTCATCTACTCCACTTGCCGCATTTTACAATGATAAAGCTAGTTCTAGTTTGAAGTCCAGTTGGGCCTCAGTAGTAAGTGCTTTTGCATAGTTATTTCATTAATCACACCTACAGCATCTCATTAAAGGTTAAATCAAAATTATACATCTCTGCCAGTCATCTTAACCTAATCAAAAATCTCCAAATGATTCCCCAGTTCACAAACTGCTGAGTCAAAGCGATAGCATCTTAAAATTAGAGGTGTGTTGGGGTCATAATATTCCTGAACCAAATCTCTCAACTCTTGAAAGGTTTTAATATCTGTTGCCTCATTGAAAGTCAGGCTCATAATTACTAAAAAAAGTTGCAGGTCCACAAGCTGTCAGAATTACTCATTGCTTTTCATCAGCCCCAATTTCATCTGCCTGGAAAATATTCTTTCCACATACTGGACCTAGTCTTCGATGGTAGGATCGAATGAGTCAAGCTTTGCAAATAATGGCATGATGCCAGAAATGCTTACCCCAAGTCAAAGATGACTGTTGCAAGCGAATTTATTCAGGACACTTTTTTTTCTCTCGTCACTACTGAAATAACTCCACTGAGGTCAGTATCCCATCACCATTTATTTGCACATGAAGAGTCCTTGATGCTGATCCACCTCTCTCAGAGTAACAGATTCTCTGACACACCTGTTTATATCTGTCAGCCAAGGGTCCATGATTGGACCAGATTAATAGCCCAGTCAAGAACTGATATTGTCCATCTAGCTGACCTCATTACAATCACTATTGGCGACACTGGCTAGGCCAGCATTTGTTGCCTAGAGGGCAGTTAAGAGTTAACCACATTCTGTGGGTCTAGAGTCACATATAGGTCAGACCAGGTAAGGAGAGCAGTTTCCTTCCCTAAAGGATATTAGTGATTGTCACATTTTCCTTCTGCTGATAAATCAGTACTCCTGCATGTTGAACAACACTTGGAGGAAGTACTAGGGGTAACAAGGGTGAAAAATGTACTCTAGGTAGCGGATTTCAATGTCCACCATGAAGAGTGGCTCAGCAACAGCACTGCTGATTGAGCTTGTCTGGTCCTAAAGGATCCAACTGCTAGTCTGAGTCTGCAGCAGGTGGTGAGGAAACCAAGAAGAGGAAAAGCATACCTGACTTCATCCTTACCAATCTGCCTGCTACAAGTGCATCTGTCTGTGACAGTATCAGTAAGAGTGACCTTCCGTACAGTATTTGTGGATACAAAGCCCTATCTTCACATTTAGAATACCATCCATCATGTTGTGTGGCACTATTGCCATTATAAAACAGATTTTGAACAGATATAGCAACTGAAGACTGGGCATCAATGAGGTGCTGGGGACCATCAACACAGCAAACAGTGCTCTGGCACAATCTGCAACCTCTTCGCTTAGCATATAACCATTCAGCCATTACCATAATGCCAGGAGATCAACCCTGAATCCATAGATAGTGCAGGAGAGAATGCCCAGAGCAGTACCAGGCATAAAAATAGGTTGTCAACCTGAAGTTACAAAACATGACTACTTACATGCAAGACAGCATAAGCAGCAAGTGATAAACAGAGCTAAGTGATCCAACAACCAATGGATCCGATCTAAGCTCTATTGTCCTGCCACATCTGATGGACAATGAAACAACTCAATGATAGAAGAGTCCAGCATATCAGTGCAAAAGATAAGGCTGAAGTATTCACAGCAATCTTCAACCAGAAGTGCCATGTGGGTGATCCATCTTGGCTTCCTCCAGTAGTCTCCAGCATCATACACGCACCACTCTTTGCATGAAAAAGCTACCCCTTAGGTCCCTTTCAATTCTTTCCCCCCTCACCCGAAACCTATGTCCTCTATTTCTGGATGGCCCCACTGTAGGAAAAGACCTTGTCTATTTACCCTATTCATGCCCCTCATGATCTTATAAACCTCTATCAGGTCACCACTCAGCTCCGATGCTCCAGGGAAAACAGACCCAAGCTATTCAGCCTCTCCCTATAGCTCCAACGCTGGTAACATCCTTGCACACAATACAGGTAACCCGCGATCTGAAACTAGAGTGTTCCTAGGAAACCTTTCGTAAACCGGAAATGGCAGAAAGCGAAGGTGCATGATTTATATGGGAAATAGTATCGCCAGTTTTCGTAAAAACAAAAATCCTCTTTGGATTGCGAAAACAGGTACTAATGTAGGTCTTTTGTAAAAGCGAAATTGCGTAAAGTGAACGTTCAAAAAGTGGGGGATACCTGTATTCCAAAAGTTGCCTAACCAACATCCTGTACAGCTGCAACATGACCTCCTAACTCCTCTACTCAATGCACTGACCAATAAAGGAAAGTATACTAAACAACTTCTTCATTATCCTATCTACCTATTACTCCACTTTCAATGAACTATGAACCTGCACTCTCTTTGTTCAGTAACACTCCCTTGGACTTTATCGTTAAGTGTATAAGTCCTACCCAGATTTGGCTTTCCAAAATGCAGCATGTTACATTTATCTAAATTAAACTCCATCTGCCACTCCTCAGCCCATTGGCCCATTTGATCAAGATCCCTGTGTACTCTGAGGTAACCTTCTTCGCTGTACATTACACCTTCAATTTTGGTGTCACGTGCAAACTTACTAACCATATGTCCTATGTTCACATCCAAATCATTTCTATCAATGATGAAAACCAGTGGATCTAGCATCGATCCTTGTGGCACACCACTGGTCACAGCAGGTCAGGCAGCATCCAAGGAGCAGGAGAATCGACATTTCGGGCATAAGCCCTTCTTCAGGAAGCCCGAAACGTCGATTCTCCTGCTCCTTGGATGCTGCCTGACCTGCTGCGTTTTTCCAGCAACACATTTTTCAGCTTTGATCTCCAGCATCTGCAGTCTTCACTTTCACCACTGGTCACAGGCCTCCAGCCTGAACAACAACTTTCCGTCACTACTCTCTGTCTTCTCCCTTTGTGCCAGTTTCAAATGGCTAGTTCTCCCTGTATTCCATGTGATCTAACCTTGCTAACCAGTGTACCATGAGGAACCTTGTCAAATGCCTTACTAAAGTCCATATAGATCATGTCCACCACTCTGCCCTCATCAATCCTCTTCATCACTTCTTCAAAAAACTCAATCAAGATCATGAGACATGACTTCCCAAGCACAAGCCATGTTGACTATCCCTAATCAGTGCTTGCTTATCAAAATGCATGGAAATCCTGTCCCTGAGGATTCCCTGTACAACTTACCCACACCAATGTCAGCCTCACCAGTCTAAAGTTCTTTGTGTTTTCCTTACCTCCTCTGTTAAATAGTGGCACCATGTTAACCAACTTCAGACTTTTGGCACCTCACCTGTAACTATTGATGATACAAATGTCTCAGCAAGGGGCCCAGCAATTACTTCATCTTCCAGGTGAATCAACAATTTACCTGCAATTTACTCCCATTCACTGTTCACAATGTGGTCCTTGCTTTAGGGAGATGAAACACAGACTGGATGTTTGTGGAACACCTACAATCGGTCCACAAAAATGACCTCAAGCTTCCATTTCCTGGCCATTTTAACAAACCACCGTATTCCCTGGCCCACATTTCTGTCTTGAAGCCACTGCAGTGCCCAGTGAGGCACTTTCCTGTCCATGTAAGATTGATCCAACTTTTCCAATTTTTCTTCACAACTGAACTGTTTCATTCCCGGAACCATTCTCGTAAACCTCTTCTGCACGATCTCAAATGCGTTCATATCCTTCCTATAGTAGGTGCTCTGAAAAGTACACAGTCCTCCAGCTGAGGTCCAACCAGCATCTTACATAAATTCATCATAATCTTCCTCATCTTGTATGCTACGCCCCAGTTAATGAATCCAAGAATCCTGTATGCTTTAGAAATAGCTCCCTGCGCCTTTCCTGCCACCTTTAATGCTTATGTACACTTACAATTAGGTCTTTCTGTTCCTGCACATCATTTGGAAAAGTGCCCTTTCTTTTATTCAATCTCTCCATGTTCCTTATATCCAACTATATCACCTCATATTTCTCTACTTTGAAATTCATCTACCACCTCTCTACCAATGCCAACAATACATAAATGTCTTTTTGAGTTTGTATTTTGTCCTCTTTGGAGTTTACAATTCTCCCAAGTATTGCATTCTCTACAAACTTTGAAATTGCCTCCATGCATCAAGATCTGGATCATTTATATGTAACAGGGAAAGCAAGAGATCCAATATTGACCCTCAGAAACTTCATCACAACCTTTCTTCCAGCCTGAAAAATACCTCTGCTTCCTAATATTGAGCCAATTTTGTATTCGTGTTGGTACTATTCCTCCACGATCTGTAACTTTCCTTACCACCCTGTTGTGTAGCACTGGAAGGAAGACTTTTTGGAAGCCTGTGTACACTACATCATTAGCCTTGCATTAATCAATCCTCCCTGTTATCCTTTCAGAAAACTCCAGCAAGTTAGACATGACATTTCCTCAAGAAGTCCACACTATCTATCCCAACTCTACCCACATTTTTCTATGTGAATATTAATTCTACCTTCAGTGATTATTTCCAGAGGTTATCCCCATCACTGAAGTTAAACTGGTCTGTAACTGCTGCACTAATTTTTACAACCTTTGTTTTGAACAAAGGTTTGATATTTGCAATTTTCCAATCCTCTGGCACCAACCCCAAAACTAAGGAGATTGAAAGTTTATCCCAGTGCCTCAGCAATTTCTAGTCTCACTTCCTTTAATATCCTTTGCTGCATCTTATCCTGTCCTAGTGCCTAACCAATTAGAAGTATTGACATTGTATCCAATATATCCTTATCCATTTTAAACCCTTCTAGTGACAGCATTTCTTCATGTGTTACCATAGTCTCGGCAGCATCTGCTTTGCAGGTAAAGATAGTTGCAAGCATACTTTTAATACATCAGCCATGCCTCTTGCCTCCATGTAAATCCATGTAATAATTTGGTCTTTAAATATCCCAATTCCTCCTTTTACCATACTTTTACCATTCCTGTGCTGATAAGTACTTAATGTAATTAAGTAATTAATTCATTAATTAATGTAAGTCTTCTACATTAACTGCCAGTCATATATTCATAATCTCTCTCTGCTTCTCATGCTTGGGAGAAATTGGTGTGCTTACAGGCACTTCTGAGTACACAACTTCTTCCAAACATCCAAAAACTTCCAAACATTCAACACCACTTTCTGATGATTTGTTTGACATTTCACAGGACCTCCAAAAACTCAGTGTACTTCCACATTAGGATCAATAAGTAAACAGTTTAAAGTAACTCAACCATAAGTTGGATGTGATGCCTTTAAAATAGAGCTGGCAAGAGATGCTACTGAATGCATACTCAGCTGTGCATATTTAAGAGAAAGTACTGACTAGAGTAGCAGGGTTCAAAAAGTCAGATCAGCTGTCAAAACCGAATTAGACTTTGAGTATGTCACAATATGTGCATACTGCATGCCTCTGGTTCATATATTACTAATCATATTTTAAGCCAGTGTCAATCTTGATTTGTTGGGTATCTGAAGCAGCAATACTAAAAGTAAGGTGTATTGTACATTGCCTTCCATTCAATTTTATATTTAAATAAGGAACCCACTTTATTATTTCACCATTCTGTGTGTGTGACTGGTAGATTTATATATGAGAAAATACTATAACACATGCTATTGCATTCTAAAACATGGCAATTAATGCAGGGCCACTCTGGAAATGCACAAGAGCAATTAATATTTTTAACCTTAACTGGGTCCTGTGGTGCTGAACTACCAGAATGACAGAGGCATTCACTCAGAAATTCACTTGGTGTATTTTTCGCTCAGAAATTCACATGAAATTACTTTAGAATGAAATCAAGATGTAATATTGTGTTACAATTCTTGAACAGTTTTAAAAAAGACAGTATGTTGGAATTTACATGTTACTTGTTTATATTATTAATATGTTTTAATTAACACTATTGCCATATACTGCCAGATCAAGAATGGCAAAAGCCAGGTACTCAGTACCTACATCTCAGATTCAAATCAACCAAACCTGGATGAATAATTGCACGACCCACTCTGATCTCCTTCTTGAGAAAACATGCCCATTTAATTATTGTGTGTGAATAAGAGAAATATTGCCTGAGAACCTTCAATAGCAGAAATTCTTTAAGTAACAACAGAGCAGAAGTATATAGGTCTGAATCAAATTTAGATATCAGAAACAAAACGTCTGTAAAACTAACACATTATCCTATTTTAAAGCTGCAATATTTTCCAATAAATAAGAGTGAAATTGCTACTTTAAAATCAAACAAAGAAAAATTATCTTTAGGGTAAATGAAATTGGGCTACGTTTACCTGTGTGTTTTGAGTGGGAATTTGAAGTATTAAAGCCAAACTGCTATAATCAAAGTTTTCATCCAAGGCTAGGAGTGCTCCATGAACACCACTTTCCATCAGGTTGTTTGCATAGTCTCGAAGGCCAATGGACAGTATCCACCTGATGACACGGTCATTGCTCCACACTATTGCATCTGAAGAATGTGAAACTATAAAATGAGCATGAACTTTCTTTTCTTAGATTTTAATAACATCAAGTTCTTAACTTATAGGGTACAATCTCTTCTGTTCCAATTTATACTGCAAAAAAATTGATACCCTGATTATCAAATGCTTTAATTTTTTTCTTTGACTTTGTTATATCACAATATGCAATGAACTAGTCTTCTCTGATGCTAAAACTTTATTCAAATATTCCAGAGATTCTAATAAATGCATTACAGTCATATAAAATCATAGAATACCTACAGTGCTGAAAGAAGCCATTTGGCCTATCGAGTCGGCACCGACCCTCCAAAGAGCATCCCCTTCAGACCCAGCTCCCCCCCCAACCCTATCCCTCTAACCTCACATTTACCATGGCTAACTGCACATCTTTGGACTGTGGGAGGAAACTGAAGCACTTGGCAGAAACCAATGCAAACATGGGGAGAATGCCACATAGACAATCATCCAAGGCTGGAATAAAACTTGGGCCTCTGGCATTGTGAGGCAGCAGTGCCAACCACTGAGATATTCCTTAAAAGAGACAAATGGCAAAATCAGCAATTTGGCTAGTAAATTTTATAAGTAGTTATGCATGTTCAACTGACAAATACAAGATAATGTCAGAGAAGTAGATTTTGGGCACAGCCAAACTTGGTACTTCATGTGTTCAAGCTGTAAGGCTTTTAATCCTATCTTCATGCTCAGCATTCACTACTAATTGCATCTCTGTAGACAGCTCAGTCAAATCAAAATATCAATAACATATCACCTATCTCAGGATGCAGGAAATGGAGTGAGTTACAGGCATGATTGTCACTTCCATGAACCAGAATTTGTCAGAAAATTGCAGATGGAATGCAGCAGGGTGGGTAAATGGCAAATACTGAGTCACTACCATGGTACTCAGTGTTATACCTCATTACTGAGAATTTACCAGCTGTGGGGGGAGGTGTCACGCTTATCTGTAGGCCCTGTGGCCATCATAAAATTCATGCTGCTTCTGAATTCATAAAAACTTCAAATGTAACTTACCTCAGTCCTGATCTTGGTCACTCTTATTTGGTGCCTAATTTCACCAAAATGTCCCTCAACAAGAACTACATCCTGAATATTCCAGATATGGGAAAACACCTTCAATCCAACTGAAGTCACTGATGTACTTTGGGTTCCTGAGGAAGTCCCAACATACGCACATCTACATGACTCATGCAGGAATTTAAACGACTAATGCCGGATTTCCTCTGCCTAGTAGACGTCATGATTTCTATGACTGTGATCAGATAGGCAGAACAATGGAGACATGCAGTATTTACACTACATTTAGCCAGATTACTGCACAAATTCTGCACAATTACTTAGAATTTTACATAGCCAATATAAAATGGAATTCTAAGTAAATCAATTGGGCTGTCAAGCACAAAGGCAACCATATACATCCTGCCATGTTCAATTCCCTCCCAGCCATGTTACTGTCTCTCCTGGCAATGTTATTCCCAGCTTAGATGTCTTCACTCCCAACACCAATAGAGTTCAATACCTCAACTCTTTGACATCTCCAACATTACTCACCCATTCCCTCACCAGAAAATGCTCAACCCTCCCGGAAACTCCTGATATACAGTACTTTCTGGAATCTCTGACTTAAGTCTGGCTGATGTGAGAAGAGTCAGCATTGGTGAAGTGTGCAGAGGGATAAAGAGAGTTCAGCAGTTTTTTGAGGTGAAGAGGGATGAACAGTGTCACTGAATGAAGGTGAGCATGAGATTGTAGATGGCTGGGTTGGGGGGTATTATCAATGAGTGGAATCTTATAGGAGTCTGACTGATATAGGCTGTGGTGAGAAATGTGGCAGTATCTGGCAAGAAGTAAAGTCAGGCCGATTTCAACACTGGAAGCATGCTGCTCCATCTTTTATGCTTTTGACTAGTAGTGTGGTGTTTTTTTCATTAGGCAGTGGCAATTTGCCTGATTAGTGGACCAACTTTACTCATGATTATTCAGAGTCCTATCTTACCAAACATGCTAAACATGTTGATGCTGAGAAACTCGACATGGAAATGAGAGTGGGTACCTGGCAACTTCAGGCAGAAGTGGGTACTGCAGATGCTGGAGATTAGAGTCAAGATTAGAGTGGTACTGGAAAAGCACAGCAGGTCAGGCAGCATCCGAGGAGCAGGAAGATCGTTGTTTCGGGCAAAGGCCCTTCATCAGGAAACATCCTTCCTGATGAAGGGTTTTTGCCCGAAACATTGATTTTCCTGCTCCTCGGATCTGCCTGACCTGCTATGCTTTTCCAGCACCTCTCTAACCTTGACCTGGCAACCTCAGCTTGTTGCTTGATCCGAAGAACCTCTATGTTGCTTAGGTCCAAAATGCATCTCAGGGCATGATTCAAGGGCAACAGCCACACATATTCTTCATCCAATGACACTGGCAGACAGAAGTTGCCAACTTCTCATGGCCTTTATAAAACTCTCCAATCCACTTGCAGGTCATTCAAGAAGGACAACATTGCATTGCAGGGTGCACTAGCAACTCATATTAAATAGCTGCAGCAAAGTCACTTTACACAGATGGACATGCACTCAGTTCACAGATTGGACCAGGCTGGATTGCAGGACAGCTCATTTTCTCCCAAAGTGCTCGCTCACTTAGCACCTACCTGCATTCTTGCAACATCACACCTTATCAATTGTTTCATGTTAGCTAGCCAATCTTCTAAGTGAGGGATCATGAGCTTTTATTGCCCAAACAACCTTTGCTGTGGTATCTAATCAAATGGCTTCTGGAAATTTGTAGTACATCCACCATTCCCCTCTATCCAATGCATATATTACATCGTCAAATAACTCAAAATAAATTGGTTAATCATGATTTCACAAAACCATGTTGATTCTACCTGATTACCTTGAACTTTTCCAAGTGCCCTGCTATAATATCTTTAACAGTAGCTTCTAACACTTTCCCAAAAAACAAAGAACAAAATCAATACTGCACAGGAACAGGCCTTTTAGCCCTACAAGCCTGTGCCAACACATTTTAACCTTCCATACTAAGACTGTTGTCACTTAGAGGATCTGTATCTCTGTAATCCCTTCCAATTTACATATTCATCCAGGTGCTTCTTGAATGCGGTGATTGTGTCTGCTTCCACCACCTCCTGCGTGTTCCATGCACTCACCACCCTTTGCACATCTTTTTAAAACGCCCCTCCTCACACGCTTAACCTGCGTCCCCTAGTAATTGAATCCTCAACTCTGGGAAAAAGCTTAATTCTTCCAACTCTATCCATGCCATTCACAATCTTATAAACTTCTGTCAGGTTGCCCCTCAACCTCCTGTGTTTCAGTGAAAACAAACCCAGTCTATCCAACTTTTCTTCATAGCTAAAATCCCCCATACTAGGCAACAACCTGGTAAACCTTTCTGTATCCTCTCCAAAGCATCTACAACCTTCTGGTAGTATGGTGACCAGAACTGTATGCAATATTCCAAGTGTGGCCTAACTAAAGTTCCATAATGCTGCAGCATAAGTTGCCTAACTGTGTACTCAATGCCACTTCCAATGAAGGCAAGTATGCTGTATGCTTTTTCTACTGCCTTATCTATCTTTGCTGTGATCTGTGGACCTGCACATCCGGATTCTTCTGCATATCAATATTCCTAAGGGTTCTGCCATTCACTGTATAATTTCCATCCATACTTGACCTTCCAAAATGCATCACTTCACATTTGTCCGGATTTAACTCTGCCTGCCATTTTTTTGATCATGCCTCCAACTGATTTATATTCTGCTGTATCCTCTGACAATCCTCCTCACTACCCACAACTCTTTGTAACATCTGCAAACTTACTATTTAGACCAGCCATGTTTTTCTCCAAGTCATTACGAACAGCAGAAGTCCCAGCACTGATCCCTGTGGAACACCACTAATCACAACCCTCCATTCTGAAAAGCATCCTTAGAGTGCTATCCTATGTCTCTTATGACTAAGCCAGTTCTGTATCCACCTTGCCAACTCACCCCTGAAGCCATGTGACTTCACTTTTTGTACCAGTCTGCCAGAAGGGAACTTGTCAAAGGCTTTACTGAAGTTCATTTAGACAACATGGAAGAGGGCTTTACCCTCATCAATCATCTTTGTCACCTCCTGAAAAAACTCAATCAAGTTTGTGAGGCACAACCTCCCCAGCATGAAACAATGCTGTCTATCTCTAATAATTCTATTTGCTTCTAAATGCATACAGATCTTGTCTCTGAGAATCTTTTCCAATAATTTCCCGACCACCGACATTAGGCTCCCAGGTCTGTAATTGCCTCGATTTTCTCTGCTACTCTTCTGAAGCAATGGGACAACATTGGCCATTCTCCAGTCCTTTGAGACCTCACCTGTTGTCAAAAAGGATCCCAATGATAGATGTTATGCTAACTGGCCTGCTATCTACGTCACTCCTTTTTACTCCTTTTTTTGAATAAAAAGTTACATTCATTATTTTCCAATCTAGTGGAATCTTCTCCACTTTTAGGGAATTTTGTAAAATTGGAACCAATGTAACAATTATTTAATTATCCACTACTTTTAAGACCATAGGATGAAATCCACTAGGACCTGAGGGTTGTTCAGTTTGCACCCTGAACAATTTATCAGTACTACTTCCCTGGTAATTGTAGTTTTCTTGAGTTCCTCATTCCTTTTCATTTCTTAATTTACACTTCTTTCTGGGATGTTATTCGCAACCTCCAGAGTGAATATTAATGAAAAATACCTGTTCAATTCATCTTCCATCACCTTATTTTCTATAATTAATTTTCTGCCTTTCGCAGACGTCTTGCGTTTTGATGGAGTGGTACTTTTTCCCAAAAACCATGAACTGGGGCTCTTGCTGGAGTCAGGGGTTTACCAGGGGCCAGAGTCCATGATGTTTGCCCACAGTCATTAGCTGCAGCTTCTATATGGGAAAATGTAGTGACTGCGATTGTTAACTTTGAATCTTAGATTGTGACTCGAGATGCCTTAAAAAGGGTAGTAATAGCCGAGTTAAAACATTCCTGCTATTGTCTATGAAATTGAAATTCATTAGCTATGACCTCAAGTCTGTGGAACTTTGTTTCAGCTGATGGCTTCTTCTGTATTATGTGTTGTCAACTTATGCCAGTTGTAATTTAAATATTGTGACATCTAGAAAATTAATACTTCACTTGAGTGTTGCAGTTTTAAGTTTAATAAAAAGGTTAATGATCATTAAGGGCTCTGGACAGGATGAGCCAGCTAACCACGGCACCATGATGCAGAAGGCCATTCAAGAGGGGGGAGCAAAAAGACAAGTAGTTGTCATAGGGGATTCTATAATTAGGGGGACAGATAGTATCCTATGCAAGCTGGATTGGGAGTCTCGCATGGTGTGTTGCTTGCCCGGTGCCAGGGTGCGGGATATCTCCGACCGGCTTGAAAGGATATTGGAGCGGGTGGGGGACTAACAACATAGGCAAAGCTAGGGTGCAGGACCTGTTTGGAGATTATCAAATACTAGGAAGGAAATTGAAGTACAGGTCCTCAAGGGTCATAAACTCTGGATTACTGCCCGAGCCATGTGCCAATTGGCATAGGGATAAGAAAATTAGGGAAGTAAACACGTGGCTAAGGGATTGGTGTGGGAAAGAGGGATTCCATTTCATAGGGCATTGGCATCAGTTTTGGAACCGGGGGGATCTGTACCGTTGGGACAGTCTCCACCTGAACCGATCTGGTATCAATGTTCTAGCGAAGAGGATAAATAGAGTGGTCAGTAGGACTTTAAACTTCTGAGTTGGGGGGAAGGGAAAGTGAAAGCGACAGGGAGTATGGAGTTAAATGGAAAGATAAACAGGAGGATAGCATGGATGCAGGTGGATTTAACCTTGAGGCAGATTAGGATTACAAGCAAAAGGAAGGATAACTTTGGACATCTTATGACTTCCAATATCTCTAATGATAAGAATGTTAGCATTAAGGCACTTTACCTGAATGCTCGTAGCATTCGTAACAAAGTAGATGAACTTAAGGCACAGATCATCGTGAATGATTATGATGTGGTAGGAATCACAGAGACATGGTTGCAGGGGGTTCAGGACTGGCAGTTAAACATCCAAGGATTTACAACTTATTGAAAAGACAGGGAGGTGGACAGAGGGGTCGGGCTGGCCTTGTTAGTTAAGAACAAAATTAAATCTATGGCATTGAATGACATAGGGTCGGATGATGTGGAGTCTGTGTGGGTGGAATTGAGGAACCACAAAGGCAAAAAAACCATAATGGGAGTTATGTACAGACCTCCTCACAGTGGTCAGGACCAGAGGCGCAACATGTACCGGGAAATAGAAAAGGCATGTCAGAAAGGCAAGGTCACGGTGATCATGGGGGACTTCAATATGCAGGTGGACTGGGTAAATAATGTTGCCAGTGGATCCAAAGAAAGGGAATTCTTGGAATGCTTACAGGATGGCTTTTTGGAACAGCTTGTCATGGAGCCCACAAGGGAGCAGGCTATTTTGGACCTAGTGCTATGTAATGAACCAGACTTTATAAAAGATCTTAAAGTAAGGGAACACTTAGGAAGCAGCAATCATAATATGGTAGAGTTCAGTCTGCAGTTTGAAAGAGAGAAGGCAAAATCGGATGTAATGGTGTTACAGTTAAACAAAGGTAATTATGAGGGCATGAGAGAGGAACTGACGAAAATTGACTGGAAGCAGAGCCTAGCAGGGAAGACAGTAGTGCAAAAATGGCAGGAGTTTGTGGGTATAATTGAGGACACAGTACAGAGGTTCATCCCCAAGAAAATAAAGATTATCCGGGGAGGGATTAGACAGCCTTGGCTGACAAAGGAAGTCAGGAAATGTATCAAAGAAAAGAGAGATTCTATAAAGTGGCCAAGAGCACTGGGAAATCAGAAGATTGGGAAGGCTACGAAAACAAACAGAGGATAACAAAGAGAGAAATAAGGAAGGAGAGGATCAAATATGAAGGTAGGCTAGCCAGTAATATTAGAAATGATAGTAAAAGTTTCTTTCAATACATAAGAAACAAACGACAGGCAAAAGTAGATATTGGGCCACTTCAAACTGATGCTGGAAGGCTCGTGATGGGAGATAAGGAAATAGCTGGAGTACTTAATAAGTACTTTGCGTCAGTCTTCACAGTGGAAGACATGAGTAATATATCAACAATTAAAGGGAGTCAGGGGGCTGAGTTGAGTATGGTTGCCATTACAAAAGAAACAGTGCGAGAAAAGCTAAAAGGTCTTAAAATTGACAAATCTCCTGGCCCCGATGGGCTGCATCCTAGAAGTGGCTGAGGAAATAGCGGAGGCGTTGGTTGAGATCTTTCAAAAGTCACTGGAGTCAGGGAAAGTCCCGGATGATTGGAAGATCGCTGTTGTAACCCCATTGTTCAAGAAAGGATCAAGACAAAAGATGGAAAATTATAGGCCAATTAGCCTAACCTTGGTTGTTGGTAAAATTCTAGAATCCATCGTTAAGAATGAGGTTTCTAAATTCTTGGAAGAGCAGGGTCAGATTAGAACAAGTCAACATGGATTTAGTAAGGGGAGGTCGTGCCTGACAAACCTGTTGGAGTTCTTTGAAGAGGTGACAAGTAGGTTAGACCAGGGAAACCCAGTGAATGTGGTCTATCTCGACTTCCAAAAGGCCTTTGATAAGGTGCCACACGGGAGGCTACTGAGTAAGGTGAGGGCCCATGGTGTTTGAGGTGAGCTACTGGCATGCATTGAGGATTGGCTGTCTGACAGAAGGCAGAGAGTAGGGATAAGAGGTTCTTTTTCGGAATGGCAGCCGGTGACAAGTCGTGTCCCACAGGGTTCAGTGTTGGGGCTGCAGCTGTTCACGTTATATATTAATGATCTGGATGAAGGGACTGGGGGCACTCTAGCGAAGTTTGCCGATGATATGAAGATAGGTGGACAGGCAGGTAGTACTGAGAAAGTGGGGAGGCTGCAGAAGGATCTAGACAGTTTAGGAGAGTGGTCCAGGAAATGGCTGATGGAATTCAATGTGAGCAAATGCGAGGTCTTGCACTTTGGAAAAAAGAATACAAGCATGGACTACTTTCTAAACAGTGAGAAAATTCATAAAGCCAAAGTACAAAGGGATCTGGGAGTGCTAGTCGAGGATTCTCTAAAGGTAAACATGCAGGTTGAGTCCGTGATTAAGAAAGCGCATGCAATGTTGTCATTTATCTCGAGGGTTGGAATATAAAAACAGCGATTGCTACTGAGACTTTATAAAGCTCTGGTTAGGCCCCATTTGGAGTACTGCGTCCAGTTTTGGGCCCCACACCTCAGGAGGGACATACTGGCACTGGAGTGAGTCCAGCGGAGATTCACACGGATGATCCCTGGAATGGTAGGTCTAACATACGAGGAACGGCTGAGGATCCTGGGATTGTACTCATTGGAGTTTAGAAGGTTAAGGGGAGATCTAATAGAAACTTACAAGATAATACATGGCTTGGAAAGGCTGGACGCTAAGAAATTGTTTCCATTAGGCGGGGAGACTAGGACCCGTGGGCACAGCCTTAAAATTAGAGGGTGTCAATTCAGAACAGAAATGCGGAGACATTTCTTCAGCCAAAGAGTGGTGGGCCTGTGGAAGTCATTGCCGCGGGGTGCAGTGGAGGCCGGGACGCTAAATGTCTTCAAGGCAGAGATTGATAAATTCTTGATGTCACAAGGAATTAAGGGCTACGGGGAGAATGCGGGTAAGTGGAGTTGAAACGTCCATCAGCCATGATTAAATGGCGGAGTGGATTCGATGGGCCGAATGGCCTTACTTCCACTCCTATGTCTTATTATTGAATTTTTCTAATTCTGCTTCATATACAATTCCAAATATCCCATATGTCAACACAGAGAAGTATGATTACAAGGTGACTGTATCACCTAATCCATAAGTTAGTGAAAATGAAAAAGGAGCCTGAAAACCAAGACACTGACTCCAAAAAAATCTAACAGAAGTACTCCAGAAAACCTCATAAGGAGTCCTAAAAATTGTTACAGTTCTCGATAAAGAGACAACATTTTACAAATAATTAGAGTTATCCTGCTAGTATTGAAATGTTCTCTAAATAGTTATTAAAACATGGTGAAAGGTTACTTTTGAGTGAGTGACTAACAGATACATTTTGATTGAACTAACATTGTGAAACTGGCACAAAGATACATTTTACACACTGAGTTCACATGAATCACTGTTTTTCTCGTCCTCTTATTTCCAACCCTATTTTAAGGCCTCTTTTTATGTGCATTGGTCATTTGTGGAGGAAGACTTCAATCTGATAGTTTAAAATTCTGTTACTTCCTCCTCTCAATAAAATACTAATCATTATTCAGAACGAGGAGTTCTTATTTTGAAAAGTGTAAAACTGTCGACATTAAAAGTCTGAAAATACAACAGAAAATATTGAAAATACTCAGCTTGTCAGAAAGCATTTTTAGTGAGAGAAACAGAATTAACAATTCATACTGATGGTCTATTGTCAGTATAACAATTTGCAATGTTAATTGTTTCCTCTCCCTGACCTGGTATTTCCAGATAAATAAAACTTTTTTAGTGCTTATATAAACTATAACTTTCCTTATGGGGAATCAATAGGTCGGAATATTAATGGAGGAGAAAAAAAAGAGAAAAAAAGCATAAATAATTTTGTAAATACAGTGGCCCAGATCTTCTGATTGGAAAATTGCCATTGCTGAAGCATCAACTACAGTTGCTTGTCAGGACCCTATGAATGTCCTGATACAACTGATGCTGTGAGAATTGCCCGAGAAGTTGAAGTTTCCCGTGGATGTTACGCAAATTTGGTAGTCTCTGAAAAACTCCCGGTTTTAGACACAGACACATTTGAACGTTTCTGACTTACTTAACTTAAGACCCTGTCATCTGAAATTTGTTCCTTTAGTATTTTTCTTTCGCAGCTGGAGGGGAATATCTTTGGTACACTATTAGCCTTATTATATTCAAAGGACAGTGAGTTTCTAAAAACATTTATAAAAATGTTTTAAAAGTATATATCGATATTTTAAAAGTAGGCTACTGTATGAATCCATAAGTAAATTCACATATAAAACATAAACAGAGACATGTATTATACAATATATTAAATGTGTACGCATAGCAATGGTTCTGGGAAATATTGAACTAACTACCTCACACACTTCCATTAGATTTCCGACATAGTACTTCAGCATACATTCTGATCTATTCTGAGGAATACCACATATTTTACACATGTATACAGTTTTTCCATTAAGCTAAAAGGAAATGTTTAATGAATCACTTGTTTTTCAAACAGCAGTAATAGATCTCTCACCTTTAATCTCATGTTGGCTTAATTCTCTTCTCTTCTCCAATTCTTTTCGATCATAGTTCAAACGTTTCAAGCACATAATACCATACTGTAGACTTGTCCTGAACAAGAACAATACAACAGTTATGACAATATTTGCAAGTTGCTTTCAAAATAAATTAATAAAATTCAAAACATAATCAAAGACCTTTTGATTATGGGTTAAATGTTGAGATCTGCATGTCAGTGATCTCTCGTGATGATCTCACCAAAGCTTCAGGAAATTAAATACACCAGATGGGTTTTCACATCACAATTGTTACAATTTAAAGAATTCTTCAACTTTGCAAACTACAGACAGCAATTCCCGATTTCTGTACTCCACAAACAACAAACTGGGTTGGGGGGGGATTTGTCCCAGTTAACAGGTGGATGAAAAATGCAGCCAGCATTTTTCCCATCTTTGGGGATCTAGAATGCGATCAGAACGCCAAGTTGGATCCCACAACCATCAGAAAATGGGCTGGCTCATTTGTGTTCAAATGGAGATACAGAATCACTGTTTTCCTACCAGCCTTGGATGACTCAAATGCATAATTTCCTTCCTAGTTTTGTCTTGTCTTACATCAATAGTGTTCTTTGGAGCAGGTAGACCTCTGCTAGAGAATGCCATGAGCTTGGGGCCCAGCATATAACTTTTGGTAGGAATATACTGGAAGATCTGTAGATTTTAACTTGCTGAAGTCAACCCATTAATAAATAAAAGTACACTTCCACAGCTGCAAACCAGTTTATTTTACAAATGGAGAGAGATTTTTAAAAAAATCAAACATACCGATGAAAGCTATCAACCATTTTTAAATGAATACGAAGATCCTTCTTTGTCAAATGATCCAGCATTCTAGCATCTACCAGGCACTCCATGAAGTAGCTACGATACTGTGGTAATCCTAGGCTAGGAAGCCATTCATTACCAATCCATTCATGATTCATGTCACCATAAGCCAATGTCTGACAGAAAATGTAAGAACATGTTTATCCAAATTCATTTGCCCATTACGAGTTAACAAATAAAAACAAGTTTTAAAAAAACAAACAGTTTATAGTACATAATCATGTAGCCTTCTATTTCCTAATTTTAACAAACAGCATGAGTAAACAGTGGCAGTATGTCAAGAAAAAGCATTACAGAAATATTTCTGTTATTAGTGTATTGAACCCTGCCCACCTTTCAAGGACAGATTGAAAAATCTGAATGAAAAATGTGATTATTATGACCATTAAGGGATTTGAGTAGCATTTTGTAATGACACATTGTAATAGCAGATATTTGACATATTGTTACTATGTTTGTGAGAAATAATTTCCACAGTACTATTGAGACTATTTTGCATATGTGGGCTGGTAGAAATTGGCCTGTTGCAGCACTGTCAATCGTCTTTCTGACCTGTGGAAAAGTTTTACATTTTTAAAGAAATACTTGAGTCAAATACTCATCACAGACTAAGACCCTTAGTTAAGTTATAAATCACTTCCCACTGATAGAGCAACCTGGATGTCAGGAACACACCAGTGTTTCCAGGTCCAACATTGTTACATCACAAATGAAGGGAAATAAATCAAATGATATACTTTTGTCATTTCCATTTTCACGACAAAATACTTGCATGTATTTGCCATCTTGAAACTGGCAATGAACATTAAGCAGCTAGCAGGTGTATTGCATTCTGCTTGCATTGTTGGGTATCGTGTAATTTGTGAAAAATTCTATCCAATCAACTTAAGAAAAGTGAAAAAATTTAGAAATCACAATACATGTAGAAGCAAATAGGACAGGTGAAGAAGCAGTTTTAAAATAATGAATCTTACTTGAGCAAAGCAAATGGGTGAATAACTTGGAAGAGGGAAATAAGGACATATGCAAATTTTTAAATTTCCCTTTACTGTCTATATTCATTTCACGAGGTAAAAACAATGACTGCAGATGCTGGAAACCAGATTCTGGATCAGTGGTGCTGGAAGAGCACAGCAATTCAGGCAGCATCCGAAAAGCTTCGAAATCGACGTTTCGGGCAAAAGCCCTTCATCAGGAATAAAGCCGAAACGTCGATTTCAAAGCTTTTCGGATGCTGCCTGAATTGCTGTGCTCTTCCAGCACCACTGATCCAGAATCTATATTCATTTCACAGCAACTTTAAACTGGGTGCTATTCAGTTTTATAGTACATGCAGAATTTTTGCACCAGTGAGCACACAAGTACAAGTTATAGGCTTATATTTAGTGTTTAGGGAAAATAAATATGAGAAACAGCACAATATGAAAAATGGGAATATAGATGTCAAAACCTCCCAGATGTGTCAAAGCAACTCTGAGAAATATGCCATCTAAACACAGGTGAAACCATCTTACTTCATGTATTTTAACGTCTTGCATTTATTGCTTAAACATTTATTGATAGTCCCCAAAATTTAAGTGATAACTTTATATGACAAGGAAACACATTTATACTTTGAGGGACCAATGTCTGAATATGATGGGTCCTGTGAAACCAAGTCTACTAACTGTTCAACAAAGGGACAAGAGGTTTCATGAAGTCCATGAGTCAGTATAAGATGGTACTGAGTTGGCAGAGAGGTTATAAAAGATGGATTGGTATGGAGAATAAGAGAGGTGTTGGGGCAGGTAGAAGGGCAAAATTTGGAATTAGGGCTATGAAGAGCCATGTGCATGTGTAGAAAGGTATACGTTGACATGGGGTAACAAGAACATAAATGGGAGGAGAGAGGGTTATGATCTGTGAGGTTTGGATGGCTATTCTTTGTTTTATTTTCCACTGGGTCAAAGTGCCAGTGCACTGTGGTCAGCTGTTCATACAGCCTGCTTCCACATCTGGCAGCCCCTATTGTTGCTTCTGCAACGTACTTCGGGACAGTGCAACTGACTCCCATTAACACCTGTCAGTCCAGAATGAAAGTCTGTCTATCCAACATACTTTCTCCAGAGTCAGGTTTGTGGAGTATTTTCCTAACACAGTATTCCAACTTAGCACTGAAAATTCAGGCCTATGTTTTACCCTTACAGAATATCCACCTGACATTAGATACCTTTCCAGGTTTGTGAGTAAAAGCTCATGACAGGATTTTTGCTGAATTTATGCTAATGGAATAATCCTGCAGATATTCAGGCGGCCATTTCTTCCACTTCTCTTTGCAGATAAGAAACATTATTTACTTCAAGCTCATTGAAACTAGAAATGATAGTCTGAATAAATATAATATACAAAAAAAGGACTGCTAATTAGATACTTTCCACTGTTCAGTATAAAATCATTTCATAACACTGAGGATTAAATCACATATGCACTAAAATCTTCAAGCTAAATTATGTATTTTAACATGCATTACCTGAGCCCAACTGCCTTCTTCAGACTCCTTAAGAATTACCAGAAAGTACAATTAATAAAAATGCAAAGTTAACAGGCTTTGAAAATGAAAATTGTAAAATATGTATTTATGAACAAAACAGTTTCACAAGTTTCACATGAGTGTTGTTCATTTAATTGTAAAAAGCTGTAAGTTTGATTATTATTATATAAAAGGTTCTTTCAAAATGAAATATTGTATATCTTAATGTTTTTACAAATCGTATAACTTATGTTATGTAAATACATATTATTATGTAAGATATAAAGAACAGAAACAGGCCATTCAGCCTAACTAGTTCACGAGCATTCTCTGATCTTTTCTCAAATAATTCTATATTGCTTGCTTTCTCAAATTATTGTCTAGCTTCCCCATTAAATGCACCTACACTATTTGTTTGAAACATTTGTTCTGTTAATGGGTTTCAAATTCTTAATACTCTTTGGATAAAGAAGTTTTGTTTGAATTTCCAGTTGGATCTCGGTGAACATTTGATTTTGATGGATTTCGGTAATGCTATTCCTCACAAAAGGAAACATTCTCTCTGTATCCAATCGATCAAAACCTTTAATAATTTTAAAGATCTCTGTTACATCACCTATCAACTTCAATATCAAGAGAAAAGAGATTGAGTTTCTGAATTTTTTCCTAATATGTGTATCCACACAGTTCAGACTTTTCTTGTAAATGTTTCCTCCACCCTCTCCAGTACCTCTATATCTTTTCTATAATAAGGTGACCATAATTATACATGGTACTTTACATCGGGTTTAATCAAGTTTTGAGAAAGGTTTGGTGTAACTTCTGTTACATCAAATTCTATCCCTCTTGAAGTAAAGTCCATTGCTTAGTTTGCTTTTTTATGGTCCTCGTAATCTTTGACACAACTTTTAGTAATTGATGTTTATGTACTCACCCAACCCATCTAGATTAGGTTGTTTCTCTAACCTGCTTATTCCAAGTAATAAGTGACCACCCTATTTCTTCCCATGAATAGGCATTATCTCACTTTTATCTGTGTTGACTTTTTTTCAAACTTTGATTTCCCTATTCAATAATAATCAGCTTAAATACACTCATATTCCATCAGAATTCTCTACGTTATTCAATGGAAATGAACAATCTTATTAAACACAGAAAGGTGAGTCAAACATTTGAAAAAAAACATGCAAGAATTATAACGTGACATTTCATACAGCGTTCCAGAAGTATTCAAGAATTGCCAGTCATTTCTCTGGAACTTCAGTTTTGTCTGAGTTATTTCAATTTGCTTTCAAATGGCCCCAAGGTAAAGTTCAAAACTTCAGAATTTAGATACTGTGATAAATACCTAATTTTACTATAATTGTTATAGTTTGTTTCAAAATATGTTTGAAGTTGTTGGTTGATAGAATTTATTACATCAATTATCATGGCCACAAGGTAGCAAGTCGAGATTTTAATTGGATTATCAATCTGGGAAAAAGAGATTTAGAGTGAGCATTGATATGAGAAAGAAGAAAAAGAATGATGATGACTTTGAGGAAAAAAAGAACTCCGGATGCTGGAAATCAGAAACAATATCAGAAATAGCTGGAAAATCGCAGTAGGTCTGGTAGCATCTGTAAAGTAGAGTCAATATTTTGGGTCCAGTGACTGTTCTTCAGAACTGATTGTAACTTGGAAAAGGTTGGTATATATGCTCGAGAAGGGTTGGGAGGGAGTAAATAATAGGTGGAAATGGAGCTCATAGTGAGAAAAAAACAGTTGGCCACACAACCCATTGGGTAAAGGCCAGCTTGAAAAATTTAATAGCTACTAAGGGGGACTGTTAGTGGCTAACAATGGGTTGTTTTTGGTAGCAGAGCCAATAGAATGTGGAACTAGAAAAAACACAGCAGGGCACGTAGCATCTGAGAAGCAGGAGAGATGACTTTTCAGGTCGGAACCTTTCATCAGGACTGGGGAGGAGAAAGGGGGCTGAGAAACAAATAGAGGGAGTGGGTGGGGCTGGGGGAAGGTAGGTGCCATGGTGATAGGTGGATGCAGGTAGGAGGTGATACTAATTGGTCAGTGGGAAGGGTGGAATGGATAGATGGGAAGGAGACTATGTGATGACAAGGCCTAGGGTATGGAGGTTGGGGTAAAGACATAGGAGAAGGTGCTCAGGGCCTCAAATTATTGAACTTGATATTGAGTCCAGCAGGTTGTAGGGTTCCCAAGCAGAAAAGGAGGTGCTGTCCTTCCAACTTGCGTTGAGATTTATAGGAGACCTGTAGCAAGCCCGAGGCAGCAATGTTGGCCAGGGAACATGATGGTGTGTTGAAATGTTAAGCAACTAGAACTTCAGGTGGAATGGTGAGTGAGGATGAGGGCTACCCTAATGCTGTTGTGGGGCAGCACCACATCCCAATGATTATTAGTTGCCATTCCACCACCTCTAGCAGATGTGGATAGCCACTACCTGATATATGTTCTCCTACCCTCCCTTGTCAGTCTTCCTCAGAAAACTTTGGTCCACTTCTCCCAACACCTCCCCACACCTCCATGGCACCTTTTCTTGCAATTTCAGAAGGTGTAATACCTGCCAATTTACTTCCAATTTCCTTAGTGTTCAAGGCCCAAGACATACCTTCCAGGTGAAGCAGCAATTTACCTGCACTTTACTCAATCTAAGACTACCATAATTGCTTCTCACAACATGGTCTTCTCTACACTGGGGAGAAGAAACACAGACTGGGTGACTGTTTTTCAGGACACCTGTATTCTTTCCACAAAAATAGCCCTGAGCTTCTGGTTGTCTATGTTTCATGACTGAAATCTCTGTGTCGGGCTTGCTACAGTGCTCCAGCGAAGCTCAGAGCAAGAACAGCATCTCATTTTTTACTTGGGAACCCAATTTACTTAATGCTTGTTAGCTTAGAAATTGCTCAGTGCATAATAAGTTTATGCATCTACCTTTTCCTATCTACAATCAGTTCTGAAGAAGGGTTCCTGGACCAGAATGCTGCCAGACCTGTTTAGTTTTTACAGCAATTTCTGATGATGATTTTGATTTGTTTTATAAATTTATACATGGTTATCATACTCATAACATTGAATTACATAAAAGCAGAGCACTCTAGGTTGAATTTTAGATTCCTGGGGCTCAACTGTTCAGATATTAGGAATGGGAGTACACATTTACTCCAGCAGTGAGCTACAATTTTTATTCACTGTCATTTTCATCTTTCAAATTCTGATTTATTAGATAATTGGCTTGCAGGTTCTATTTCAGTATGAGAGCGAGATCACCAATAACTTGTATGTCATTTCTAATCACCACTCTTCCATTTTAAGTAGAGATACCTGTGTAGTTTTGAACCATTGTTTCGCATTTGTAGAAGAAACTGAATTTGATTAAGTGTGCTGTGAACTAATCTACATCACAGAAAGTTCATTTCTAGAGCCGTAGGAAGGTAGTGTAGATCTTTCATTTCTGTTAGAGTGTAACAAGCAACAGGCATAAAAGACGTCAATTGTAAAGGAAACCATAGCCACAACTGGACATTCTAGATGTTAGTTTGTTTTTTCAGGACACAGTGACAGCGAATGGAGCTGCCACTGCTTCTAATGATTTGGAGGAAGCAGACATCCTGGATTTTGTTATCCTTTGACTCCAAAAATTGTGAAATCTCTGTTGTCTCATTTGAGGAGAATCACCCTTTTGTTGAAGGAGCTATTGAGGAGGTGAATGTATCTAGTTTATACTACTGGACTTATTAATGACATATGTCAACAGCAACAATTGCAATTAGACATAGAAATTCCTACCTGCAATAAGTACTGAAGCACAATAAGAGACTAATATGCTGACATTACAACTACTATTAGGTGTACCTCAAACATGTTAGAGATGGACAAAATCTTGTCAAAGTTACAGGAAACTTAAACTGAACTATTCAACTGCCATTGCTGCAGACTAAAGACAATGAAGAGACACAAATTGCAGATACTTCAATACTTAAAGCCACAGCAGTTAAACTCATAGTAGTTCAAGTATGAATGAACACCAGTGAGGCTTCAGCACTTTCTACAGGCAGCAAGATAACTACAATATGTGAGAAGTCTTGGATAATGGAGTTAAAAAGGGTACTCCAATTACACATGAAAGAAGTCATAGAGCTCCAACGGAGATTGATGGGTACCGAATCTTCGGGCAAGGCGGTTAGCATCTCAGAAATCAAATCTATGTGACTCAAATGTACAACAATGAGAAAACAACATCAAGATGCATTCAGAGAAAAAATTCAAATAACAGAAATAACCCACTAAGAGATGAATCAATAATTACAAACAACTACTGAAAAGTGATCTAGCAAAAAGGAGACACTTAAATACAATTGAATCAAGTCAATGTTAATGCTCAGAGACTATTAATCTACATAAATGTCAGCTGAAACCTGCAACTGAATCTCATCAGAAAATTATAAATATGGTTACAACAAGTCTGAATGGATGAATAAATTCCTCTTTTGGCCTGAGGCTAGTATAGCAGAGTTTTTAATTTTTAAATAGGTGTGTTCTCTTTTCAATTCAATGTACGCTTGAACATACATTAAAGCTATGATAAACAAGCCAGATGGATATCTGAGTCAGTCAAAATCAGGTATTCGTTGTAAATTCACTTAAATATAAAGGGAACCAGATTTTCCAAGGGATGACAATTTTATGCAGCTGGCCACTCCTCGTCTTCATTTTATGAAAGAAGGGAGCTCCACTTTCTGATAGGAGATTCTAATCAGGGCTGCTTCAGAAATGTAGAGTTGTAGTTCCATTCTAACAGTTCTTCCACAGTGTAGAACTGTTGGGGGAAGGCAAACTGTGCCCACTTTTCACAGTAGTCAGCTGCCAAATTCTAACATTTAAAGGTCCAGACAGACACTTTGACAGCTGCTGTCAAACAGTAAATAGGGTACCAGTTGGTTAGTTACCAGATAAGAAGAGTGCCAGGTTATTAAATTCCAGGGTGCTAGTTAAGTAGAATGTGAATTGAGTATTGTGCTAGCTTGGATAGGGCTAAAGTGCCAAGGCATTGGATGGCAGATAGGTAGTGTGCCAGTAATGTGACGTGCCAGGTAACAATGTCCAGGCAAGTAGGGAGTGAAATGGGGAAGGGATAGGGTGTGAAGTTTGGTTTAGGGGAGATGTGAGAGGTAGGTTCTTTACACTGAGAGTGGTGGGTGCATGGAATGCACTGCCAGCAGTGGTAATACAGTCAGATACATTAGGGATATTTAAGTGATTCGTGAATAGGCATATGGAAGATAGTACAATGAAGGGTATGTAATGCTGTCTTTCTTAGCTAGTATGGGGCCAGAGGTGGGGGTGATTGGGGACAAGGTTACGGTTATCCTTTGGCATTTGCAATCTCCAACTGTATTTGCATGACATGACTTGGGCTGATTACTTCAGAATAAGATCTACCCCATCAAAGTTCCATGAAATACCATGATGATCCTTGCTGGAGTTCTCCATATGCCACTGCATGAAGAGCTATGGCAAAATGTCATTTGTATGTAGCAGATTGTGAAGGAATTGCCCAGGGTTCAGATGAATTTATATAGTTATTCAGACAAAGATAGACTTTTAAATATATTGTATAACTCCTGAGTAATTATTCAACTGACATCGTGCTTCCTTCACATCATCAAATACACCTTCTCCAGAACTTGACCTGGCACCACTAGTCTGACTCCTCTCCCTCATCATTGGACATGCTCACCCCTTTCCTCTCTCCCCCAACCGCTGCTGGTCCCACCCTCTTCCTGCACTACCAGACTTGCACCCCCAACCTGGATCACATTTCACCCTCCCCATGCTCCACCAAATCTGATTCCTGTCACTAACCATAACCTATCTTAAATAGTGCTTCACTAATGTTACCCTTTGACACCTTGCACCCTACCCACATGAACATTGAACAGTATATCACAGTACAGACCCTTTGGCCCTCAATGTTGTGCCAGCTTTTTATCCTACTCTAAGATCAGACTTAGAGCCCTTTATCAGGGCTTAGGCCTGCAACGTCGACTCTTCTGCTCTTCAGGTGCTGCCGACCTGCTGTGCTTTTCCAGCACCAACCTTTTCGACTCTGATTCTCCGCATCTGCAGTCCTCACTTTCTTCAAATTACTTTGCAAATAAAACTTGGATGCTGTGCAATGTATTATTTCACCTGATCCTTAACTAGTGTTTGCTACCTATAAATATTTCATGATGGCTGTTGTCTTCTGATTATTCTAAATGTCACTGGAAAACATACAGTTACCTGAATTGTGAAATAGATACATCATTAAATGTTCATTTTTCAAAAATATTGTGTTATAGAATTGTAGATGTGTACTGTACCTTTAAGGGAGCTGAAATTTCTGGCTGGCACAGAGTGTGCTGAAAGATTTAAAAGTGTAACTTTTGGTTGACACAAATAGTTAGAGGTGCATTGCCATTTGTACTAAACAAATTAAATTCAGCCAATCAGTTGAAATTGTGCCCCAGATACCAAAATCCAATCATTGCCTGCCCCTCTTCCGCGGTTACGTTAGAGCCCGGGTGTCCTTGGAGAAGGAGCACGCGGTGTCGACCAACACCCTGGAGTTGTTCAGGGAAAGGTGGGCGCCGCAGGGAGTGGAGTGCATCATTTCTCCCTCCAACTCTATTTTGATTTAGTCCCTACCCTCCCCTTCACTATTTTGATCACACAGCACTGCCCTTTGATGTGAAGGGCAGTGTTTGTCACTGGCCACCCGGGTGTTTTCCTATCTTCCTTGTGGTGGAATTTGAATAAAGATTCGTGCACTTTGTGTCTCTCACTATGTCTCACACCTACACACACACACCA
This sequence comes from Chiloscyllium plagiosum, assembly GCF_037043375.1. Classification (NCBI taxonomy): domain Eukaryota; kingdom Metazoa; phylum Chordata; class Chondrichthyes; order Orectolobiformes; family Hemiscylliidae; genus Chiloscyllium; species Chiloscyllium plagiosum. Next base: position 26,877,575 of record NW_028270157.1, on the reverse strand, counting down.
TGGGTGCTGGGGAAAAATAAGCACTACCGCACTTAGGTGGTAGTGTGGGGGGTTAAATAAAAAAAAAGAAAAAAAGAAAAAAACAAAATCCAATCAAATTTGAATTTTACTATTTTGGATGACATCAAACCAATTAAATGATCCCATGTTTTGGGGTATAAAATTGGACATTTTGAACAGTTAGAGGGAGAACAGCAAAGAGCTGCCAAACATCAACATAACAGCCAGTAGAATAGTTCTGTGAAAGGTACCTGTCCATAAGAAATTTGTGCAGCAGAACACCGAAGCCAACCTAGAGAAATCTACAGAGGAAGTTTGACATCTGAAGATGACAACTAGGTTTGAAAGTGTTTTGCTATAAATTTATGAGGGAATTTATCAGACCAGTGTTGTAAAGTGGGAGGTAGAAATAGGTTTAAGAGATAAGAGTTATTAATACTTGTTGTTTAATGTTCTTGTTTGGACTTCAAAAACAAAATTGTTAAAAAAAAATTTCTTTAAATAGTAGTATTTAGGATAGTTCTTTGCCTCTTGAAATTTAACAGATTATGATACAAGATGAGCTTGACTGTGTGTCTGGTTTAAATTAGCAGGAGGGTTTACCCTGTGTTGTAACAATTACCATTTAATGTTTCTCCCTTCAACATCAACTTTGAAATAATTGCAATTGCAAATATCTCTGGAATTTAAATATGGGACTTAATGCTTTTCAAACATTGGTTAAGGTTTGAAATAGACCTTCCAAATCATGATGCAGAATTTCTCATTTGTAATCACATATTTAGCAGATGTATCAGATGTGGCAGGATCATAAATGTTCTGCATTAACATGATGAAAGTATTAAGCTTGAACTGAATAAATTTTTAATAGACAATTGTGGCTTAATTTTGCTGTCAAATCATATCTTCTCTCCCCAACTTCTTATTAAATGATGGTTTGGTTCTTTTGTTTGAGTTTATTAATTCTTGGGAGAGAGTAATAGATCCACACTAGTAAATAAATCATTTTGTAAAAATAAATAAATGTAACCTCTTGGTTCATTTTAATATTTGCTGTTCTATTTTCATCATATTGATTAAAACGTTTTATAATCTAAATTGGAATCTTTGTATTTTGGAATGTGATATTTGCAGAAAAGTATGCCATCAAAATTATCTGTTCAAATCTGATTTGGAATTCTGATGTTTGAATCTAAGCCTCAAATTTGGACTTCTTTAATATTTATTTTCTTTGCTGTTTCTTTACACCACGTTTTCTTCTCCTGTTGAAAGTGGTGGGTCTTGTAAGAATATATTATCACTGGCAAGTGGTATCTAGAACCTTAACAATACAGTGGATGTTTGTTTGTAAGCTGTTCAGCTTTAGGTGAAATATAGTGCCTGTTTCATGTTTTTGTCAAAAATATAAATTTGTGAACTCCAGTTGAAATGGCAAATAAGAAGTCAAATGTTCTACTATTTTTTTTTCCTCCTCCATAGTCCAAAAGAGTGACTTGCAAGGGCCTGCAGCAGGACTGAGACATGAGGCTTTGAGGAGGGAGGCCTATTTACCTTATGGTGATAAGATTATCTCATGAAAATATGACTTTTAGGTCTGGATGCTTCCCCCTTTCTTTCTGGCTTTTTTAAAATATTTTTGCTGGGTTTTTTAAAATTCTGGCTTTTCTATTTTAGGTGGTCATTTTGCAGTTGGAAGTAGATGGTTGTTTTGTTTAAAATGGCACCAGTGAATGGGACTTTGCACACTTTTCACTGCACTCCTGTACTTGAGTACTGGTGGCAATACCTTGCATTATAAAAAATTTCAACTGTGAAACAATCTGTCAGGACTATATTCAAATGTCAGCCTAAATTGTCTGCAAATCCTGAGGTGGAGTTTGAATTCTTGTTTCCACGTTAGAACTGGAACTAACTACTAACTTCAACTGATGAAGGGGAAAGCATCTGGTGGTGGTGGCAGCAATGTCAAGATGCCCAAGGTCTCCCAGCGAGTGGGGAGCAGCTCTCAGGCCTAATTTCCTGGTCCAAACTTGCTGACTGAGCCGAAGCTCCAGGTCCATAGCTAGGCCTGGGTGTCTGATGGTGAAGGCAGTGACGGTGGCATGTTTGGTCCCAGTGTAGGACCCATGGCACAAGTAGCAGCTGTACTGGCGAGGTTGACCCAATGTGAATCATGGTGGCAGTGGTGGTGGAGGCGAGATGGCACCAGACAGTGGTGACTTTTTTTTTTCTTTTGTCCAGCGATGGTGGCTTGGCAAAATGTGGTTGCAGCTGTGTATTCTGTTTAGCAAAGACTTGAGGCATAAGGTTGTAGGACGAACGATCGAGGTCCATGGGTGAGCTAGAAACAGGAACTGTTCCAAAGACCACCTAACTTTATTCAGATAAGACAATAACATGAACTATCTTTGTTTGATTTTTCTGGCTTTATATTCTCTGTTTTGGTTTAATTTCTGTTTTAAGAAGACGCCAGAGAATAGCGACACGAAACAACAGTTTTCACTGTATTTGTAATAATACATGTGACATTAAGTCAATTCAAATCAAATAGCATGCTGTCAAATACATAAGTCAAAGTCAGGGGAAATCCGCTCCACGCTCTTGTGCAGTCTACAAGATCTTGGATTGTCCTCATGAGTTGTAGGAGAAGGTGAGGACTGCAGATGCTGGAGATCAGCTGAAAAATGTGTTGCTAGCAAAGCGCAGCAGGTCAGGCTGCATCCAAGGAGCAGGAGAATCGACATTTTGGGCATAAGCCCTTCAGGAATGAGGAAGGTGTGCCAAGCGGGCTAAGATAAAAGGTAGGGAGGAGGGACTTGGGGGAGGGGTGTTGGGAATGCGATAGGTGGAAGGAGGTTAAGGTGAGGGTGATGGGGCGGAGAGGTCAGGAAGAAGATTGCAGGTCAAGAAGGCGGTGCTGAATCCGAGGATTGGGACTGAGATAAGGTGGGGGGAGGGGAAATGAGGAAGCTGGAGAAATCTGAATTCATCCCTTGTGGTTGGAGGGTTCCTAGGTGGAAGATGAGGCGCTCTTCCTCCAGGCATCGTGTTGCCATGGTCTGGCAATGGAGGAGGCCAAGGACCTGCATGTCCTTGGTGGAGTGGGAGGGGGAGTTAGTGTTCAGCCACAGGGCGGTTGGGTTGGTTGGTGCAGGTGTCCCAGAGGTGTTCTCTGAAAAGTTCCACACGTAGGAGGCCTGTCTCCCCACTGTAGAGGAGGCCACATTGGGTGCAGTAAATGATGTGTGTGGAGGTGCAGGTGAATTTGTGACAGATATGGAAGGATCCCTTGGAGGGAAGTGAGGGGGGGTGGTGTATGCACAAATTTTGCATTTCTTGCAGTTGCAGAGGAAGGTGCCAGGAGTGGAGGTTAGGTTGGTGGGGGGGTGTGGACCTGACGAGGGAAGAAATGCAAATCTTGCGCCCACACCTTCAACCCCACCGCCCCCCTCACTTCCCTCCAAGGCCACAAGGGATCCTACCATATCCGTCACAAATTCACCTGCACCTCCACACACATCATTTACTGCACCCAATGTGGCCTCCTCTACATTGGGGAGACAGGCCGCCTACGTGTGGAACGTGTGGAAGAAGAGCGCCTCATCTTCCGCCTAGGAACCCTCCAGCCACAAGGGATGAATGCAGATTTCTCCAGCTTCCTCATTTTCCCCTCCCCTTCCCCCCCCCCACCTCATCTCAGTCCAAGCCCTCAGCCTCAGCACCGCCTTCTTGACCTGCAATCTTCTTCTCGACCTCTCCGCCCCCACCCCCCTCTCCGGCCTATCACCCTCACCTTGAATTCCTTCCACCCATTGCATTCCCAATGCCCCTACCCCAAGTCCCTCCTCCCTACCTTTTATCTTAGCCCGCTTGGCACACCTTCCTCATTCCTGAAGAAGGGCTTATGCCCAAAACGTCGATTCTCCTGCTCCTTGGATTCTGCCTGACCTGCTGCACTTTTTCAGCTCATGAATTGTAGCCCAATCATCTGTTAGAAGTTGCCAGAGATTACTTCTACTTCACAGAGATAACTATGATCAGTTTGTAATGACCAATGATATGGTCAAGATTGAGGAACCTCAATTTTCTGACATTCGATTATCCAAATATTGGATTATCTGGCAAGACTGCAAGATTCTGATACTCGGCTAAACCATGTTATCCGGAATTTGATTAACAGAACAAAATACTGCCTGCCCATGTCTTTCGGATAATCGAGGTCTCTCTGTATATTTGACACGGTTGGTCATCGCATATGGTTCACATGTAAAATTTAAGATTACAGATGCCTTAGATCTGTACTGGATAATTGCCTGCTTAATGCAATTGCCCCTTGAAAGGCTTCATATTACTCACAAGTCTGCTTCCTTGGACCAAAAAACACAATTTTCCACCTACTCCATATATAGCAGCAGCCATTTTTCATTTCCATTGCACGTTTGCAATTTAAATAAGGATGGAAGGCAGCACAGATAATGCTTCACAAATAGTTGCAGACTCCGTATGTTAGTGCAGGTGACACCCCAAATATTTAATGTTCTTCCATTTCTTCCACTCCAGTCAATTCCATCAGTTTTGGGTTTCTACATATTCCCACAAGAACTCTTTCATATATGTCTTCATCACCACACTTTACCCTTTGAAGCCTAGGTCTACAGCTTAGTTATGTCAACCACTGTGATACATTATTCCTCCATTGAAGCAAATACTTTTGTGATCGTTGATTACATCCAGCCTTCAGTAACTTGCTTGTTCCAATGCTCGATCAACTTCCATCTGATGTGTTGAGATCTCTCCTTCCCCCCCCACCCAACCCCAAACCCATTAATTCTTGTCCTCTTTGTATCCCAGCATGCTGGCTCTAATCCCAACTCATTCTTACTTAATACAACAGTGGCCTCTAGTGAACAACCCTCATAACTGACTGTGGCCAAGCCCACTGCCAACTTGGAAGGATACTCCAAACTGATGAGTGTCCAGGCTCCTGACTGATCTGAGTGCTACTCTTTGACTGGCTTACCAATAAACCCTGAACTGCAAGAATTCTGTAGGACTGACTGTGGCACATTCCCCAGCATGTAGTGATAAACTCATACTCCCCAAACAATCAAGATTAGAGTGGTGCTGAAAAAGCACAGCAGGTCAGGCAGCATCCGAGGAGCAAGAAAATGACGTTTTGGGCAAAAGCCCTTCATCAGGAATGATGAACGCCAAACAATCAACTGACCATGTCCAAGTCCATACTGAAATCAGTTGATGCCCTTGACTGTCAATGTGAGATCACCTGACTGACAGATCCACTTGACCTGACTGAGGACTAATCTCCTTGGATTTTGAGACATGGGAATTATGTTGATGCACATTCAGTGTTCTTGCCATGTAAGGTGCTGGCACATGTTGCAGGTGTGACATTGACATAGTACAGTTTCACACAGTAATATGTCCAGTCTTGCGTGATTACTGATGGCAACCATGAGAAGCTGCCTGACTTTGCGTCTGAGTTTAAAGGCAAACCGACAGAATTACTGTGAAGTTATAAGTTCTGAATGATGCAGCAATATGCAAAAAAGTAAAATAAGGCATGGCAGAGATGCTGTGAGAACATAGTATGTACAAAAAAAGTGAGCATTGTGAGAGATCACCTGCCACCCCGTCCCAGAGAAGATGTCTGAGATATATCCTGTTGCAATGGATGAGATGGCATCCTGTGCAAAAAATGGTCTGACAGCAACTTGTAACGAAAAGTGTCAGTGAGTTCCAAACCAATTATTGAAGTAGTGGACCTATTAGGTGAGTCAGTGTGAGCTTTCTAAATGATATGGTGAGGCTGGTGTATGTACAATACCAAACTCTGTGGATGGGGTGTACGTGTGGTTGCTGTCGATAGTGTGTACCCTGAGATGTGGGGAAATGCTGACAAAGATGGATGCCAAGATTAAAGTATAGGTAGTTGTTCAGGGAATTATTCTGATTAACTAGAAATGTATAACTAGAAATTTAAGTTCAAAAGTTTATGGAGGATTGAGCTCCTCTACACAGTCCGTATCCCGCAATTCCCTGTCTTCGTATAATCTGCCAAGATGCCACTTAAATGCTGCTTTTCTTTGCATCCAGCACCACCACGGGTGGCACAGGGGAACTAGTGGTGGTAAGTGGTACAATGGTTAACAGTAATGCCTCACAGTGCTAGCGATCTGGATTCAATTCTCGTCTTGTGGTGTCATTCTGTGTGGAGTTTGCATGTTCTCCCTGTGTCTGCATGGGTTTCAGCCAGATGCTTTGTTTTCGGACCACAGTCCAAAGATGTGCAAGATAGGTGAATTGACTATGCCAAATTGCCCTATTGTGTCCTGGGATTAGCAAGCTAGGTAGACTAGCTATAGTAAATGCAGGGTTATGGAGGTAGGGTGGGTCTGGATAGATTTGCTCTTCAGAGGGTTGGTGCAGATTTGATACGATTAATGGTCTCTTTCAGCACTGTAGGGTTTCTATGATTCTACCTCCTATGACATTTTCGGGAGGAGAGAGAGAGAGAACCGGGGCTGCAGGCAAGGTAAAGTTTCCCTCTTAAAAGGACTTACCTCAAATGTCAGCAGCCTCCATTTTCGGGAGGAATGAGAGAGAGAGGACCAGGGGCTTGCTGGCAAGGTAAGTTTTCCCTCTTAAATGGACTTAGCTTGGGCATCAGTAGGCTCCATTTTCGGGAGTAGTGGCAGGAGCAGGGAGAGCTGAGTGGGAGCAATCGAATTGCACTCTGGGGAGGTGAATGAACTGATAATTTGGGCAGAGGTTGAACCCGATACGCTACATGTGTAGTGTCTCCCACCCACCCTCCTCCTGTAACCACAGAAAAGGACTCTGTGATGTGTTGATAAGTGTGGGAAAAGGTCTGCCACCCTGCCAACCCATAACAGGCCCACAAAAGCAAAATTGGTCAAAATGTACTAAAACACCCAGAATGCCTCAGCAGGGACCAAGCAGGTTGACAAGCGAAACTAAACATTACTCACAGACAAGGGAATACACTTCAAGCTCCCACAAGCAATGACAGAGCACCACAGCTATCCCAAAGCCCCAAGGGCAGTTTCATAACCCAGCAATACCAAAGCCACACAAAGGACAGGTCAGACAGAGACACCAGCAAGAGCACTACTCCCAGGCTAAGACAAAGGAAGCAGCTCACCACTTCAGAGGAGACATCAGCACCTATCTGTGAAGAGGAGTGGGAGCTCCAGATCCATCGATACTGCCAGAATATTGCTTTATGTAGAGAATTAGGATATTCCTCTGATAACTGTTTTCCGATTAGCATCATTGTAACTAGATTACTCCATCTCCAAATATATTCCAATTACATTATATTTTTCCTATTGTACAGGATTGTTTTTAAAAACTGGCTTCATCCTCAGCTCGAGGAAGAGAAATTCTTGACTGTCTGGGCAGACTGTACTGTTTCAGCTTAGTCAGTTCCTCTTCTGCGATATCGCCTACTAATAAACTGTTTGTCAATTTCACTCTGATCTGTACTTTGTGATCTCTAATTTATTGGGCAAATTTCTCTGATAGTTTGGCGCTAGTCGGCAGACCCTTTTTGTCTCTCAACAGGGTAAGCAAACCTGATACTCCAAATTTAGTCCAATTTGGAACTGGCAGCCAGTCCTATCCCAGCAGGTCAGACCAGAGAAAGGCTGGGGCACTGCGGAGGGTGACCACAATTCTGATCCAGTGAATGCGGCAAATTGGCTTTGGCTGCCACAATTTGGCCTGTGGAGGTAGTCTGGTAAGCAAATAAATTCATCACCAACTTTAACTATTTGCCAGCCGGTTGTTACTGCAATTTGGAAACTGAGTAGTGACTTGGCCTGTGGAGGTAGTCACTTGGGCTCCTAAATTGTTAACTGAGTTTTAGGCTGCCATGTTTTGCCCAGTTCACAAAATCTTTTGGAGATAGTCTGTTGAGTGAGTAAGTTTAATTAATTGGCAGTCAGTAATTCAGGATTTAGCAGCTTGTGGGGGTAGTCAGCTGTACTAAATTCATTACCTAAATTTTCCAAAGAAAAAAAACATTAATTGGCCCATGTGTGAATCTGTCTTGAGCCAGGACATGTGTCACAAACCTGATCTAGCCAGAAGAAAGACGGTCAGGCAGAGAAAGTATGGAGAGATCGCTTATCAAATTCTCGCTTTACTACTAATAGCTCCACTGCAGAACAAAATTGACTGGGGCCCCAGCTGTGTTGTCCTGTCCTGTGGTTTCTAAGTATTTGTTTTGGGTGTGTCTGCTTGTTCCACAGTTACTGAGTGCTTGCCTTGTTAATTTCAGGTGTCCCATCTGTTTGTTCAGTGCTTAAGTGTTTGTTTACTTTGTGGTTACATGCTTGAGTAACTTTTATTGCCTAACCTCAAAACACCTTGAGTTTTTTGAAGAAGTAACAAAGAGGATTGATGAGGACAGAGCGATAGATGTGATCTATATGGACTTCAGTAAGACATTTGACAAGGTTTCCCATGGAAGACTGGTGAGCAAGGTAAGATCTCATGGAATACAGGAAAAACCACCATTTGGATACAGAACTGGCTCAAAGGTAAAGGACAGAGGGTGGTGGTGGAGGGTTGTTTTTCAGACTGGATGCCTGTGATCAGTGGAGTGCCACAAGGATCGGTGCTGGGTCCACTACTTTTCTTCATTTATATAAATTATTTGGATGTGAACATAAGAGGTATAGTTAGTAACTTTGTTGATGACACCAAAATTGGAGTGTAGTGGACAGTGAAAAAGATTACTTCAGATTACAATGGGATCTTGATCAGATGGGCCAATGGGCTGAGAAATGGCAGATGGAGTTTATTTTAGATAAATGTAAGGTGCTGCATTTTGAGAAAGCAAATCTTAGCAGGACTTATACACTTAATGGTAAGGTCCTAGGGAGTGTTGCTGAACATAGAGACCTTGGAGTGCAGGATCATAGCTCCTTGAAAATGGAGTTGCAGGTAGATAGGATAGTGAAGAAGGCGTTTGGTATGTTTTCCTTTATTGGTCAGAGTATTGAGTACAGGAGTTGGGAGGTCATGTTGCGGCTGTACAGGACATTGGTTAGCCACTGTTGGAATATTGTGTGCAACTCTGGTCTTCCTATTGGAAAGATGTTGTGAAACTTGAAAGGGTTCAGAAAAGATTTCCAAGGATGTTGCCAGGGTTGGAGGATTTGAGCTATAGGGAGAGGTTGAGTAGGCTAGGCCTGTTTTCCCTGGAGCGTAGGAGGCTGAGGGGTGACCTTATAGAGGTTTATAAAATCATGAAGGGCATGGAAAGGATAAATAGACAAAGTATTTTCTCTGAGGTGGGGGAGACAAGAACTAGAGGGCATAGGTTTAGGGTGAGAGGGGAAAGATATAAAAGAGACCTAAGTGGCAACTTTTTCACACAGAGGGTGGTACGTGTATGGAATGAGCTGCCAGAGGAAGTGGTGGAGGCTGGAGCAATTTCAACATTTAAAAGGCATTAGGTTGGATATATGAATAGGACACACTTAGAGGAATATGAGCCAAATGCTGGCAAATGGGACTAGATTTATTTAGGATAGCTGGTTGACATGGACGATTTGGACTGAAGGGTCTGTTTCCATGCTGTACAGCTCTATGACTCTAACATAACAGGATTGGAGGTCTAAAGTGTAATTGTTTTAATGTAAGGAGTATGATAGAAAGGGTGAAGACAATTTAATGGGATTGTACTATAGGCTTCCCAACAACCAGCAAGTGATAGAGGGACAGATATGTGGAAAGATAGAAGAATGTAAACAGCATTGTGGTGGAAGGTTTTAATTTTCCCTACATTGCCTGGGTCTTAGTGCAGAGGCTTAAACAAGAGTGCAATTTGTTAGGGGTATCCAAGACAGTTTTTGAAACAATTTTTAAGTCGTCCAACTAGGGGAGGGATCATACTAGACCTGACAATGGGGAACAAGCCTGGCCAGGTTACCAATGTTTCAGTGGAGAGCCATTTCAGGCCCAGTGACCATAATTCTCTAAGTTTTAAGTTACTTAAGGTTGAGAGTAGTTCTCGGTTTGAAGTTTTGTATTGGGGTAGGTTAACTGCCATAATATTAGGCAGGAACTGGAGAATATAGATTGGAGGCTATTTGAGGGTAAATCAACATCTAGCATATGGGAATCTTTTAAAGGCCAGTTGATTAGAGTTCAGGAGCAGCGAGTTCCTGTGAAAGTGAAGGATAAACATGACCAGATTCGGGAACCTTGGAAGTCAAGAGAAATTGAGAGCTTAGTTATAAAGAGAAAGGAGGCATACGTAAGGTTTAGGAAACTGAAGACAGACAGAGCCCCCAAAGAATAGCAAGATAGCAGGAAAACTCTCAAACAAGGTATGAGGAGGGGTAAAACGAACCACAAAATGTCTTTGGCAAACAGGATTAAGAAAACCCAGGTGTTTTTAAAAATATGAGGAGCAGGAGGTTAGCCGGGGAATGGGGTAGGTCCACTCTAGAATAAAGGTGGCAATTTAGGCTTGGAGCCGGAAGAAGTGGGCGGCACAGTGGCACAGCAGTTAGCACTGCTGCCTCACAGCGCCAGAGACCCGGGTTCAATTCCCGCCTCAGGCGACTGACTGTGTGGAGTTTGCACATTCTCCCCGTGCCTGCGTGGGTTTCCTCCGGGTGCTCCGGTTTCCTCCCACATTCCAAAAATGTGCAGGTTAGGTGAATTGGCCATGCTAAATTGCCCGTAGTGTTAGGTGAAGGGGTAAAGGTAGGGGAATGGGTCTGGGTGGGTTGCGCTTCAGCGGGTCGGTGTGGACTTGTTGGGCCAAAGGGCCTGTTTCCACACTGTAAGTAATCTAAAAAAATCTAATCTAAGTGAATGAGGTCCTAAATGAATACTTGGCAAAGGTATTTATAAAGATAAGGACATGGTGGGTGGTGAGTCTTGGAAGGTGTATGTTGTTATTCTACACCTTGTGTGTCAACATAAGGTGTTCTTTGACATATATCCCAGAATTTTGAGGGTTGAGGAAATTGTTTGAGGCCTTGTATGAAAGATTTGTATCCTCTGTAATCATAGGAGAAATCCCAGAGGATTGGAGAACAGCCATCATTGTTCCTTTTTTAAAAAAAAGGGCAATAGGAATAATCTGGGAAACTACAGGCCGGAGAGATTTACGTCAATTATGGAAAAAATTCTTTGGAATAGGATTTACTTACATTTTGAAAAAAATGGACTTATTAGTAATAGTATGGCTTTGTGCGGGGGAAGTCATGTCTCAAAAACTTGACTTTTTGATGAAGTGACAAAGATGATTGATGAAGGCAGAACAATTGATATTGTCTAAAAGGACATTAGCAAGGTGTCTAACAAGGTCCTTCATGGCAGGCTGATACAAAAGGCGAAGTTACATAGGATCCACAGAGAGCTGGTAAGAAGGATACTGAACTCGCTCAGTCATAGAAAACAAAGAGTAGTTCAAGAAGTGATTTGGAGGAGCTGGTGTTGGATTGGGGCGAACAAAGTTAAAAATCACAACACCAGGTTATAGTCCCACAGGTTTATTTGGAAGCACTAGCTTTTGGAGTGCTGCTCCTTCAGGTGGTTGTGGAGAATAAGATCATAAGACACAGAATTTATAGCAAAAAAGTTTACTGTGTGATGCAACTGAAATTATATATTGAAAAAGACCTAGTTTGCTTGTTAAGTCTCTCATCTTTTAGAAGGACCATGTTGGTTTCAGTTCTTTCATATTTAAATCCTAGAACTTTTTTTTTTAAAGTTACATTCTCAAGTGAATTTTAACAATAGGTACCATGTCAGCTCAGATAATGCATCAAAGGCACCCACCACCCTCTACGTATAGAATTTTCCATGCATATCTCCACTAAATCTTTCCCCTCTCACCCCTAGTAACTTTGTGACCCCTAGTATTTGATTCCCCCACTCTGGGAAATAGTTTCTTGCTATCCACCCTGTCTATATATCTCAACCTCCCCAACCTCCATTTTTTTAAATGAAAATAATCCTAACCTACTCAACCTCTGTGCATCGCTAGCACCCTGCTTCCTGGTGAACCTCCTCTTCCCCCCGCTCCAAAGCATCCACATCTTTTGTCATGCTGCAACCAGAACTGTATGCAGTATTCCAAATGTGGCCAAAACAAAGTCTTATACAACTCTAACATGACCTGCCAACTCTTGTACTCAATACCCATCCCATGAAGGAAAGCATGCTGTATGCCTTCTTGATCACTCTGTTGACTTGTTTGCCACTTTCAGGGAACAATGGACCTGAACACCCTGATCTCTGTACATCAATTTTCCCCAGAACTTTTCCATTTACTGTCTCATTTGCTCTTTAATTGGATCTTCCAAAATGCATCACCTTGCATTTGCCTGAAATGAACTCCATCTGCCATTTCTCTGCCCAACTCTCCAATCTGTCTATATTCTGGTGCATTCTCTGACAGTCCCTTTCATTATCTGCTACTCTGCCAATCTTAGTGTCATCTGTGAACTTACTAATCAGAACATCTGTACCTTCCTCCAGATCATTTATGTATTATCACAAACAACAGTGGTCCCAGCACGGATCCCTGTGGAACACCACTGGTCACAATTCTCCATTTTGAGAAACTCCCACTACTACCATGTCTTCTGTTGCCCAGTCAGTTCTTTATCCATCTAGCTCATACACCCTGGACCCCATACAACTTCTCTTTCTACATCAGTCTACCATGGGTACATTATCAGATGCCTTACTGAAGTCCACGTATATGACATCTACAGCCCTTTCCTCAATCAACTTTGTCACTTCCTCAAATAATTCAATTAAGTTAGTAAGATATGACCTTCCCTGCACAAACCATGTTGTCATTCACTGAAAGCCCTTTTCTTCCAAATGGGAATAGATCCTATCCCTCAGTATCTTCTCCAGTAGCTTCCCTACCACTGACATCAGGCTTACCGGTCTATAATTACCTGGGTTAGCCCTGCCCCCCTTCTATTAAACAAGGGGACATCAGCAATTCTCCAATCCTCTGAGACCTCATCTGTGTTCAAGGATGCTGCAAAGATATCTGTTAAGACCCTGGGACTTGTCCACTTTAATGCCTTATGGAATACCCAACACTTTCCTCCCTCCTTATGCCAACTTGATCTAGACTAATCAAGCAGCTATCCTTAACCTTAACATCCGTCATGTCCCTCTCCTCAGTGAATACTGATGCAAAGTACTTGTTAAGAATCTCACACATTTTCTCTGACTCTACGCATAACTTTCCACCTTTGTTCTTGACTGGGCAAACCCTTTCTCCAGTTACTCTCTTTTTCCTTATATATGAATAAAAGGCTATGGGATTTTTCTTAACCCTGTTTGCTAAAGATATCTCATGACCCCTACCTTGTTCTTGCAATTTACATATTTACCATGCCTTTTCTGGTTGCTCTTGTTCATTTTCAGCCCATGGCCATTCTCACCACATGGTTGGGGTTGCCCAGCTCCCACAGCTAGCACCACCTGGCAGAGGGTGGATGTCTGTGCGCCCATGGTGTCCTGGATGTCTTGGGTCAATTTGTAAGTGCTTTGCTTGGCTTTCGAGGAAAAACAGAGCGAGAGAGCGCTCACAGAACACACAGGCAGTGAGTGACTGACAGGTTAGAGTCAGAGATATATAGCACGGAAACAGACCCTCCGGTCTAACTCATCCATGCCGACCAGATATCCCAACCCAATCTAGTTCCACCTGTCAGCACCTGGCCCATATCCCTCCAAACCCTTCCTATTCATATACCCATCCAAATGCCTCTTAAATGTTGCAATTGTACCAGCCTCTACCACTTCTAATGCTCCCTAATTTGGACTCCACACTCCCCCACTCACAATCCCCACATCCGGGGAAAAATCCTTGTCTATGCACCCTCACCTCATCATTTTATAAACCTCTATAAGGTCACTCCTCAGCCTCTGACACTTCAGGGAAAGTAGTTCCAATCTATTCAGCCTCTCCCTATAGCTCAAACCCTGCAACCCTGGCAACATCCTTGTAAATCTTTTCTGAACTCTTTCAAGTTTCACAACATCTTCCTATAGGAGGGAGACAAGAATTGCATGCAGTATTCCAAAAGTGGCCTAACCAATGACCTGTAGAGCTGCAACATGACCTCCCAACTCCTATACTCAGTGCAGACCAAACACCGCCTTCACTATCTTGTTGACCTGGGACGACTCTTTCAAGGAACTATGAACCTACACGCCAAGGTCTGTTTGCTCAGCAACACTCCTCAGGTCCTTACCATTTAGTGTATAATCCTGCCCTGATTTGCCTTTCCAAAATGCAGCACCTCAATTTATCAGTTACCTCTTCCTGTCTGCACTTTCTCTTAGTCTTACTGGCCTTAGTCTCTGAGTACTCCTTTGTCATTTTACTTGCTGATCTACTGCACCTCCTTGCTACAGTAGTTAAAACCCATCCAAGTGACAGACGCAAACCTCTAAGGATATTGGGGCCGTTCCTATCCCACCTGCCCTGGAAGACATACCAATGATCCACATATCTGAAACTTTCCCTCCTACATCAACTCTTTAGCCATGTATTTGACTGGACAATCTCCATATTCCTTGCTTCATTGACATGTGGTACAGGAAGTAATCCTGAGATTATAACCCTGGAGGTTCTGCTTTTCAACTTTCTAACTCACTGAACTCCTTTTGCAGGACCTCATTTCTCTTTTTGCCTCTGTTGTGAGTACCAATATTGGCCACAGCCTCTGGTGATTCACCCTCACCCTTCAGAATATTGTGTGTGTGCTCAGATATTGGAGATTCGCTTGTGGCCACAGAAATGCCTGTGTTCCTGACTATAGAGTCCTCTGTTACTGCTGCTCATCTTCACTTTGACGCTCCTTGCTGTAAAACAGTGCTAGTCGTGGTGCTGCTGATTTAGCTGCTGCTGCTTTCCCCTGAGAGGCCATACTCCAAAAACATTCAAAACCGCTTGAAAAAGGAATGGCCATAAGGGACTCCTGCACTGCCTGCCCACATTTATTCATATTCCTGGTGGTCACTGATATGGTGGTCACTGTCTGTGTAGCCCTGATTGGTGGTGAGACCAACTTGCTAAATGTGCTATCCATCACATTCTCAGCATCATGGATGCCCCATAATGAGTTCACCTGTAGCTCCAGATGCTCCATACATCAAATTAGGAGCTGCAGCTGAGTATTGCATACATAGTCACCACAGACACTGGAAGTGTCCCTTATTTCCTACACGTTTCAGGAGAGCATTCCATGGGGCCAATTATTCTGTCATTTGAAACCTCATTGACTAAATCAATCTAAATAATTTCAACAAAATAACATGCTTCCATTGTAATAAAAATGGAAGTTGAAAAGCAACTTAACTTGTATTGAGACACACTGGAGCAAGTCAGTTACAGTGCTGGCTGATGAAACAATTTGTCTTCCAGTGGGGCGAATGAAGGAAAAAAAATGGAGATATACACTGAAGTTAGAAACTATTAATAATCTGTATTAATTACAGATTAATCCAGGAACTAATTACATAATCTTACCCACTTGTCACTAAACTCAGGTCTCTCACTCTTGCACTCACTTCCTAACAGACTACAACTACAAAAACCAAGTACTTTATCTCTCTCCAGACACTATTCTGTCACTCTACAAACCTGGTTCCTGAACACCAGGCCTAAGTCACTTTTTTAGTCGTGATGGCACCTCTAGAGCTAGCCTTAGATACACCTCCATATTCACTCTGACTGACCTGCTCCTCAGGTGTTTATCCTGCTGCCGTTGTACACTCCCAGGTTCGTTCTCCTTCGCTCAGTTTCTGTTGCTGCTTGGACAGACATCAAAGATCTAAGAAGTGACCATTCTGACAAATATCTATGATGACTCATATAGAAATGTGGGTAAATTATCATATAGAAATGAAAAATGAAATTGGATGAAAAGAAAATCTGGGAATAGAATTTGAAGAAACAAACTGACGGATGCTGAGAAAACAAAGGAGAAAGTGAAATCAAGTGATATAAAAAAATGTGATATCAACAAAATAACATGCTTCCATTGTAATAAAAATTGAAGTTGAAAAGCAACTTAACTTGTATTGAGACACACTGGAGCAAGTCAGTTACAGTGCTGGCTGATGAAACAATTTGTCTTCCAGTGGGGCGAATGAAGGAAAAAAAATGGAGATATACACTGAAGTTAGAAACTGGTCCCATTGTATTAATTTAGATTAAAAAGTGACTTAATAAATGAAGAAATTGTAGTTTGTATCTTGCAACAAATCCTAATAGATAGCATTGATTTAATCTATGGGATGAAAAAGCATTGGCTGCACCAAGGATATTGAACTAACAGTAAAAGTAAAAGAATTTGAAATGCTACAGGAGGGATTTCCTGGATGTTTTTCTGACTGTGTTTAACAAGGAAGATATGGAGTGTAAGAAAACTAGAGATGATAAGGAAATGCAATTATGTGCCACTATAAAAATTAAAATGAGGCTGACACAGTTAGCTCATCTCCTTTAATAGAAATGCAGCAGAGGGATCTTGAAATGGGAGTGCTGTTTTAAACAGCCTACACAGAAACTGAACCAGGACCAACAGCCACAGATCTTTTTTTAAGAAAAGATAAAGTCCTCATGAGGAAGTCAAGATCACCTTGAATACCAGTCAATGAATAATGATGGTAGTCCATCAGAAAGTAGTTCCATCTGAGAATTATAACAAAATGTTGTAAGAGATCCATGAAATTTCAATGTCAGGTCACTTAGATAGTAAGAAAACCTAAGCTAAAATATTAAAACATTTTTATTGCTCTGCTTACATAAAAATGTGGTTAAATTTTGCCAGATATGCTCTATATGTCAGGTAATGTAGAAACTTCAACTACCAATTAAGCTTGCACATTTAATTCTAAGACCAGCTTTTGAAGAAACATTTAGTGGATTGTTAATAGATTATGCCTGACCTTTACCCAAAACCAAAAGTGGCAATCAGTTTAATTTAGCAAGTATGGATGCTTCAACAAGATTTTCTGAGACAGTGCTTTTGGGCTTTTAAATGAATCAAAGAATAAAACATTTTCCAAGCTCAGGAACTAAATTTGCTATTTATATCTCAAGATTCAGAGAAAAAACTAATGAAAGCATGTAAGTTGGCTAAAAATCATTTGAAAACAATGAAAATTAGAGCTGGGAAAAAGACAAAATCTCAGAATCATGCTGTTGGAGACAAGATGTTAAGTGCAGTCATCTTTCTCTGGGGAGGCAGAGCAGCTGTGAAAGAAGTAAGGAATGATATAAAATATCTGAATGATTGGAAAATTAATCAGAAAGTTGGCACCTCAGAAATTATATGAGATAGTATCAAGGTACCCAAATAGTTAAGTGGAATATTATGCTATTTCTCAGCGAACTATTGAAGTGACTTACAAACACTATAACAGACTTGTGAATCAATTTATTTAAATAAGTCAGGATAAAAACATCTCTGGCCATATGTAATGTAATGTTATGTAGCAGTTAATATAAGGTAAGGGATGTGTTACCCATAACACAGCATCCTATGGACTCAATCCAGAGAAATTAGCTTAAGTGGTAGAAAAGATCAAGTTCCTCATGGATAATGACATCTTGAATTCATTGAGTTCAATTTTATGTTTTCTTTTGGCTAAATGTCAGTTGCATCATGTTTTTGCAGCTATTTTTGCTGAGACCAAGTGAAACCCTTTGAGATATCTCATCAAAGTCACCTCATTAACAACGTACCGTGCCCCAATGGTGTCTGTCTTGTACAATTCTAGCCCATCTTATGCACCATTCCTAGAACAGTGGATAATTGCTGAAAGATCAGCATTCCTGGCACCCTTACTTTCTTTAAAAGGATGAGTACTGGAATTCGGAATCTGCCCTACATAGTGGTGGACTAGCATAGGAGGCCACAATATCAGATTCTGGTAACTGGCCCAATGTTGTCACCCATGGCAATCTGGTCTCCACACCATGGAGGAATGGCTAGTACTGCTACTTCTTCCAAGCAAGTGCCTCACCCTTCTCTCAATTTAACATTCAGTCTATCTCAACTACTATCCCATCTGTACCATGGCTTATGCTCTGGCCCTTTCATGGTTGCACTCAACATTTTCTCTCACTTGCTGTCATTCTCCCAAAATCCCACAACCTACATTGCCTCTGCCCTGCCTATTCACTCACCAGCCACACCTCCCAAAGTTTCAGCACTTACCAACACAATGTCACCACTTACTTCTCAAATATTCCCTCCATTGTTTAATCTTCTCCTGGAATGAAAGCAGATTATGGCAGAAAGGGTACAGAAGAGGGAAGGGATGCTTGACATCATGCTGTTCATCCACTATGATATGAAATCCTGTCTCTCGCAAGAGAATGACCATTCCTGAAGGGATACTAAGACATCCATGACCCTCTGACTAAATAAATGCCATTCTTCATTCCACTGCATTTCCCACAGTTACCCTGCTGTCAGTGTAATTCATTGCACACAGTTTCCAATCATTAGCTGCTTGCCTTCTCTCCCTTGTGCTTTGCAGGTACCATCAGGATATCCACAACTTTGGTGGAGAAACTGTCTGCTCTGCTTGAATTCACATCCTTGACCTCTGAGGACAAGAGTATCTTGGCCACAGAGTTACAAATTGGTGGGAATATCAAGTTTAGAAATTTTGGGAATACAACCTGGTGAGCACCTCCCTGTAAAAGCTCTGTAGCTGGCCAAAGATGTTCCCAATCGTTGGCACTTGGAGAACTTCCGGCTGTTTAGTCCCAGTCCCAAAGGACACAGTGATGTTGGCAATCAGGGTTTTATCCATACGCACAGGAGGAGAACAGGGGTGACAATTGCATATCTGTAATGCAATGGCCCTGATAGGCCAGAATTTATAGGAGTACAGATATACTTTGGGGTCCAGCCTGCCTCAAGTATGTGACTGTCTGTCTCCGTGGATTGGTTGGTAGCTGAAAGAAAGAGCCAGATCCAGCACTCTCAAGGTTTGTTGGAGAGGCACATACACCTACACTTTATCATCCCAGTCATTGTTCAAAAGACGTTTCTCCTTGTGGGGCAATGTGGAATGAGAGGTCATAGATTTAGTCTCAGGCACAGCAGATTTAAACCAGAGATGAGGAGGATCACTTCTCTCAAAGGTCATCAATTTGTGGAATTCACCAGCCCAGAGGGTGATGGACACCGGAATGAATTCATTTAAGGAGGTAGACAGATTTTTAACTAGTAATGGGTAACATTTTATGGAGCATGGGTAGGAATGTGTTGTGGCCAAGATGGGATCAGCCATGATTATATTAAATAGGCTTGAGAGACTGATTTGCCTATTCCTGCTCCTAGTTCTTCTGTTCTAAGACTTTGGCTCTGTCTCGCTGCACATGCAGTGTTTCCCATTTGCTGTGTGCATGCTGTTGGCACATGGTGCAAGTAAGAGATTCATGTAACATAGAACTGAGAGCGAGATGCATATTCCTTTGACTAACAAATGCTGAGCAGCATGGCATGCTGTCTCATTGTGTGTCTGTGCTAATTAATACAGCAAAGCATTTGTTTAATGATCACAGGAAGAGAATATTGACTCAAGAAATAACTTTGATTGAATGCAAACATTTGCTAGAAAAGAAACAAGGAGGTAAAAACAATGACTGCAGATGCTGGAAACCAGAGTCTAGATTAGAGTGGTGCTGGAAAAGCACAGCAGTTCAGGCAGCATCCGAGGAGCAGTAAAATCGACGTTCCAGGCAAAAGCCCTTCATTAGGAATACAGGCAGAGTGCCTGAAGGGTGGAGAGATAAATGAGAGGAGGGTGGGGGTGGGGAGAAAGTAGCATAGAGTACAATAGGTGAGTGGGAGAGGGGATGAAGGTGATAGGTCCGGGGGGATGGTGGAGTGGATAGGTGGAAAAGAAGATAGGCAGGTAGGACAAGTCATGGGGACAGTGCTGAGCTAGAAGTTTGGAACTGGGGTGAGGTGGGGGAATGGGAAATGAGGAAACTGCTGAAGTCCACATTAATGCTCTGAGGTTGAAGTGTTCCGAGGCGGAAGATGAGGCATTCTTCCTCCAGGCGTCTGGTGGTGAAGGAGCGACGGTGAAGGAGGCCCAGGACCTCCATGTCCTTGGCAGAGTGGGAGGGGGAGTTGAAATGTTGGGCCACAGGGCGGTGCGGTTGATTGGTGCAGGTGTCCCAGAAATGTTCCCTAAAGTGCTCTGCTAGGCGGCGTCCAGTCTCCCCAATGGAGAGGAGACCGCATCGGGAGCAACGAATACAATAAATGATATTGGTGGATGTTCAGGTAAAACTTTGATGGATGTGGAAGGCTCCTTTAGGCCTTGGATGGAGGTGAGGGAGGAGGTGTGGGCACAGGTTTTGCAATTCCTGCAGTGGCAGGGGAAGATGCCAGGATGGGAGGGTGGGTTGTAGGGGGGCATGGACCTGACCAGGTAGTCACGGAGGGAACGGTCTTTGTGGAAGGGAGAAAGGGGTGGGGAGGGACTTATATCCCTGGTGGTGTGGTCCATTTGGAGGTGGCAGAAATGTTGGTGGATGATTTGGTTATGTGCAGGTTGGTAGGGTAGAAGGTGAGCACCAGGGGCATTCTGTTCTTGTTATGGTTGGAGGGGTGGGGTCTGAGTGCGGAGGTGTGGGATGTGGACGAGATGCATTGGAGGACATCTTTAATCACGTGGGAAGGGAAATTGCAGTCTCTAAAGGAGGAGGCCATCTGGTGTGTTCTGTGGTAGAACTGGTCCTCCTGGGAGTAGATACGGCGGAGGCGAAGGAATTGGAAATACGGGATGGCATTTTTGCAGGAGGTAGGGTGGGAAGAGGTGTAATCCAGGTAGCTGTGGGAGTCGGTGGGTTTGTAAAAAATGTCGGTGTCAAGTCGGTCGTCACCAACTCCCACAACTACCTGTATTACACCTCTTTAGCATGGAAACAGGGAGTCTCTTCACTGAGGTTTAAATATTTGTATGGTTGTGGTTGAGGATAAAAAGATTATTTCTTTGTTCCTGATATTTGTAATAAGACTGTTTCAATTATTTCTATATATTGTAAAATAATTTGTGTTTCTTTGTTATTGTGTGCAATAGTCTGGAAGTTCTTTTGTTTCATATAATAAAAGCAAAGTACTGCAAATACTGGAACTCTGAAACAAGCATGGAGAATGCAAGAGAAACTCAGTGGTTCTGGCAGCATTTGTGGAGAGAAATGACGGTAATGTTTTGACTGGCATGATTCTTCTTCAGAACTAGTATTTAAAGTAAGCAGCAATTATCATGGATCCAAAGATGTTATTATCCATTTCAACCAAGCCTCAAGCCCATGAAAGTTGTCTTTATATTCAGCTCACTGTCAGAGGCTGAACTCCAAACTGCCAAAGGATTTCCCTTTAAAGAGGACTATATAGAGTTCATCTAGCCCACTCATTTCATAAAGGAGCTGAGAATATAGTTAGACGTTGGTGCCTTGGCTAGAAAAGATTTTGGGGAAAGGTGGGTGTGAGAGACAAATGAGCTGAGACAATGTTTAACAAAGTGTGTTTATGTTCACTTAGCTGCATACGCATCTGATCTGTTCATAGGTTTTACTTTGACTCACATTAAAATTATGTGCCTGAAATTGCTGTACAGATTCTCTTGTTTTTTTTTTGTTAGTACAATGCAGTTACATGCCTTTCGGCACATCATACTTGAGTCAACCATATATTCTCTTGAATTTTTGTTTTATTAGTACAGCACGGGAACAGGCCCTTTGGCCCACCACACCTGTGCCAACCACAATGCCATTCTAACCTAATCATATCTGCACATGGTCTGCATCCCTCTATACCCTGCCTGTTCATGTGTCTGCACAAATACTTCATAAACGTTGATATCATATGTGCTTCTATCACCTCCATAGCAGCACATCCCAGGTACCGTGCAACCTCTCCTTTAAACTTTCCCCTCACACTTTAAACCTATGCCCCCTAATATTTGACATTTCCACACTTGGAAAAAGCCTCTGACCATCCACCCTATCCAACCCTCTCATAATTATATATACTTCCATCAGGTCACCCCTCAGACTCCAATGTTCTGGTGAAAACAAATTCAAGTTTGTCCAACCTCTCCTTATAGCTAATACACTCCAATCCAAGCTAACATCCTGGTAAACCTTGCTTGCACTTTCTCCAAGACCTCTACATCGTTCCTATAGTGTGGCAATTAGAATTGCACACAATATTCCAAATGTGATCTATCAAAAGTTTTATACAGCTGTCAAAGCATTTGGATTTTTAAGAAGTATCTGGATAAGTATTTAAAATACCTGCGCATAGTAGATTGTGGACCAAGTGCAGATAAGTTGGACTAGTGTAGTTTGGTATTTGTTGGTTGGCATAGACATGGTGAGCTGAAGGACCTGTTTCTATTCTGTATGACCTATTAATAAGTTTGATTAAAATGCCAAGGATGAGATGTATAATTTCCAATTTGGAATTTCAAACACAAAAACTAAGATTATTCCAACTCCCTATACTATTTTTCAAGAATACAATAATCTGGAAATTGCTGTAGACAATCATTCCATTTATCTTTAATATTTTCTTCTATAATTTTATCAAAAGTACAAATGAGTACATTATTTCTTCAAATAGAGAGGAAAAATTTCTATGTTTGCATACTAACATAACTGACAGTACCTTCTAGTATTATGCACAACTTTAAAATATCAAACAGATCTCTTGTACAGTATATCAGTATCAGCTGCTGAAATATATAGTGCAATTTAATTTTCTATAATTGCCATATATGCCAGTCTTGAATTTTGTTTTTGGATTTCTTCTCTAAGGTCATCTAGTCTTACATAAATTGGTAGGACTTTTTAGAAATTATGGATTAAGTACTAGAAGTAGATTTACATTTATAGCCTATATGTTTTAAGATCTAATAATATAAAATGTAACATTAATATAATGAAATAGATACTGAAGCTACACATTAACAACAAAAAAGTGTTTGTGCATGCATGATAAGTCTCATTTGAATTATCTTTACACATTGCTTTTAACCAGATTTTAAATTTATGCAGTGGCTTGTCTTGTGCGTCTGTATTTGATTACACTATAGTAGAAAATCATTAACATGCAGTGACAACACAAGTTGAATTCATGTTTTCCTGTGACAGATTTTCAGGTTTTCTTTGAAGGTCAAGCTTTGAGTAATGATGCTTCAAGCAGATTGGGTTCAAGACTTAATTTTATTTCACATAATATTCATTTTTGTGTTATTTTTAAACAGTTGTTAAGCCCTGATCAGGACTATATTAAAACTTGTGTAAAGAAATCCTATGTACTGTACCTGTCAACCAGTGTGTGTGTGTAGTAAAATAAATCCATATGACATATTAATAAAAAACAGAAAATGCTGGACATGCAAGGCAAGTCAGTCAATATCAGTAAATATCTTAACATGTAGACTTACATCAGAGTTTTAATTTCTCTGTTTTTCCACAGGTACTAAGATAGTTATTGCCTGTTTATAATATTTTCAGAGTTCTAGCATTGCCAGTTCTATAAAAAAAAGAAAGTGTTATTACATCTATAAGAATTCTTAATATACCAGTACTTTGTTGATAAAGAAATGCCGAAACAGAAATTGCTGGAAAAGCTTAAGTTGTGAGGAAGGCTTACTTGACCCAAAACGTTAACTCTGATTTCTCTTCACAGATGCTGCCAGATCTGTTCAGCACTTTCTGCAATTTTTCTTTTTGTTTCTGATTTACAGCATCCACAGTTCTTTTGATTTTCAGAAAATCTATGAAAATGTGCTTTCAGCAAAAAAGTAAAATATTGCCTGATTACAAAAAGATATCTAGTGAAATTATTAGAATGGTGATGGCAATATATTTCTGTGAGCACTTTTGAAGAGCCTTGCAATTATGCAAGCCAGGAAACCAAGATTGGGAATGTATTAAAATCAGTTTCTTCTTTTATATTCATGACTTCACTGGACAAAAAGCAGAGAAACCAAGGTTTATATTGTACTATAAAGGAATGGTAATTACTCAGAGGATGTTTGCAGCCTAAGGAACTTAAATTGATCATATACTAATTAACAGTACATTATAGTAGATCAAGGCAACTGAAAATGAAAATTATACATATTTATAATGAACATTATATGTTACTCATATGGGTTTAAAAGATCTCACCTTTAGTTCAAATTGCAAGCATATAAAAATAACTCAGAGCAGGCAAATACAAGATAATGAAAGAAATTTTCATGTCAAAATTTTGATTGCATTCTCATTAAAGATATATTGGACCAATTTACTCTAAAAAAGATAACTGAATGGTACAGTATAACTCAGACAAATGTTAAAATTACAGAGAAATTTGCACAGCCCCTAACAAATCTCTTTAGTTTGCTTTCAGTGTACAGAGTTATGATGCAAATGTTTCTAATCCTTCCAAAAGTGAAAGGAAGGTAAGATCTCATCAGCTGAAAACAATGGATGATTGCTTTTACCATACAGGTTTTTAAATTGTATTATCCAAAGATACTATGTTAATATATTTCCATTTATAATCTACAAATCAAAGAGATTTAGAAATGAAATTTTTCTGTCAGGAAGGCACTTAAAACATGCAAGCACCAAACTGTGTCATTGTCAAGTAAATCTGCAATAACGCAAATACAACAATAAAGTGAAGACTAACCATTCTTGTAGCAGATGTCAAGTTTTCCATTTCCTCATGGGTCACCCAGACATTTCCTGAGGGCTAATTATAAAGCCCACAGAGAACCAATCACAATCCATGTGAGGCAAGCAGTGTTAAAGAAGAAAGGCAGCACCACTGTAAGCCAATAGCGTATAGCATCATAATGAGAACAACAGCCTCACTGCTAAACTGACCAAGTTCCCAACATGTTCATGCTCTGCTTAGTATATATTCATGAAACTGGTAACTGCTACACAAGTATTTTGTTGCATGGGAACAGTGAACAGGAAATAAAAAAACACAAATAGGAATACTTTATCAACGCTTTCAAAATCATCTTATTGCTAAACCAGGCAGTTTTATCAACTGCACTGAGGCTTTCGAGGCACAGCATAAGACATTTTTGATATATGTTCATTAGGATTCTGATACGTTTTGAGATTGTGCTATTATGCATTCCACCCTTCCCCTTCTCCACTACTGATGACATAGTATTAACTCAAGACCCTGGACTCTTCAAATCCCATTATAAATATCTCATTAGGTAATCTCTTCTGTCTTGCTGGAACTACCTTGACCTTCAAAGTGCAGCATGCCTAAGGTTTCCAAATCCATGCTCTGGGTTGAATCTGCATATCTATTAGACTCATAAGTTTGTTTTGAGATCTTAGATGTGCTTTATCAGTGAACATTCTGGCTGTAGAAATATTTTACAACAAAACATCTAAAGTTATTTCAATGCCTAAGTTCCTCAGAAGTAAGCCATCAATGATTTCCTTTGCACTTAAATTGAAATGATTTGGATTTTTTCTGATATGGTTAGCAAACATAGTTTGGGGAAACTAACTGTAACGGTTAAACAAATTTATTTTGGGATGCATTTCAGGAAGCCTTCATACATTCAAATATTAATATATTTAGGTTGCATGGTGTAAGTTGTTGACTTAATTTCAGAGCATTGTCACAGTGCAAAGTGTCACAGTGCAAAGTGCATGAAAAGATTTTACCATTGATTCAAGGATTTTTCAGCATTAATTACACATTTTAGATTTTAAAGTGAAAAATTGTCTGGTGCAGATTCTGATTTTGGGTAATAGTGTAAAACAGGTGATGTTAACTTGCAGCAAGTTGAAAGATAATACTGGACTCAATCTTTACTTACTGTTATATTGCTTCAGAATAAAGTATTACAAACTAATATCTCCAAATTCAACCACACCATAGTTTCCATAATTGTCTCTTTGTATGTACTAAAGTAAAACCCTAGTTAATACCCACCTGAAAATATGTTAGCACAGTTTACCATTATTGGTGATATAAAATCCCAGCCTTATTTACCATCTTCAATTTCTATTTTCAGTAGAATCATGAGGAATGTAAATCAAGTTATCAACTTGTTATTTGCCCTTGTGCCTCAGTGGCTTGCCAAACAGAGAACAGCCAGGGAATTCCTAGAGGCGTGGCACTCATCCACAGACTCTATCAACAAATACATCGACCTGGACTCACTATACCGGCCACTACAGCGGACAGCCGGAACTGACAACCGGAAGCGGCAGAGACGGACCACTATAAATGCCGGAGGAAACATCACAGAAGCGCTTCACAGGAGGCTCCCAAGCACTGAGGATGTCACCTAGACAGGGGACGAAACGTTTGCAAGACAAATTCCCAGCTCGGCGAACAGAACCACAACATCCTAAATTGAAAATATACTGCCAGTGTTTTCTCATATTTGTGGGTCATCGTCCCAGAACTCCCAAAAGAACAGTCTGATGTAATACGGTCATTGTATCGACTACAGTGTTTCAAGATCTTCACAAGGGCAATAAAGGATGGACATTAAATCCTGGCCTTGCCAGTCGCATCCATATTCCATGAATAAGAAAAGGAATTTGAGTTTGACTACTATTGCTAATAGTTACCAGTATATTTTTCATGAATTGGTATTCGCTACAGAAGGAATTACTGTTCCCTCCACCTCTTGTTTCCTCACATCAGATCACACCATTATCATTTATTCCTTATCGTCAATTTTAGCTTTCCAACAGCTCAAGAGGTCACCCTGTTATTGAAATTTCCTTCCCAACAGTACTTTGCACAAATCTATGCATAAAGCTACACAACAATAAAGGATACAGCCTGAAAGGTAACTGCAGTATATTGCCAATATGACATGACCCAAGAACATATATGATCAGTTAAACATATGGTCAGACATCATGTTATCAAATCTCCAGGTCTGCTTGCAACTACAGTTCGTGGTTGACTAAAATACATCTTGTTAGTATTCTTCCTAAAACATCTAAAGTTTAAATAATTAATTTTATTTTGCATATTACATTATATGGAAGTTAACAAGCATTTCAAAAGGTGTTTTATTTTGAGAGTATTGAGACCACAGTTTACAACCTTAACATGGTGTACATTCAATAAAGGCTATCTAAATAGATTTGGGAAAGGGAAGAAAGTTCTTAAATATGTTAAAAATATAACTAAGAGAGGAAAACACAAATGGCACTATTAGCCTCAGCACTTTGCGTTAAGGAGAATAAAAATTGTGAAAGATCTTGTTATTCAATAATTATTCAGTGTTGTCCCTCAGATGTAGACGACATTCAAGGATAGAACTGGACTTAATTATGATGCATATCCAGTCAATTAGCTCATCAGCATTCGCTATTAGGCTCACAAATGAATAATTTCAATATGGGTGAAGTGGTACATAGATTCATGAATGTTCACCCTCAACAATAGTTATTTTTAAGAAAGGGAAGACAAAATGGGCAGAAGAAGCTACCAAGTATGTAGGGACATATTCTTGGGATTCTAGCATTTCCACTGTTTTTCCAGAGGGTTCCACAGATCTTCCATCTAAATTAATGCAAAAATCGGGTACTTCACTAAACCACATCCCCATTCTCTATTGTCTTATTTCTCAATTGTTGAAGAGGTCGACACTATCTGAATCCTTGTGAACGTCAACACCTGTGCTTATCTAATAAAAATGGCAAGCAATTTGTTACCAATGAGAATGTAGGTGCCAACAAATTGCAGTCCATTTATTGTAATACATTATGCATTCCACAATCACTTCACAATGATTCAGAAAGAGGCAAATATTAACAGTATATATCTAAACTGATAGACAAAGTCTCCATATAAAAGAGGAAATTTAAATTCAGATTAAATTGTGCACAGGTACAGACATACAGGGATGTAAAGAATGATCTTTCCACTGATAAAAACACACCCAAGGTACATTTCATAGTCTTGGGCCCTTTTATCATTGAACTGGCAAGGTGCATACACCAAATGGTTATCTCCAGGCAGTTTGCCAGAGGAGTGCCTTGAAGGTGTCAACTCACAATGCTGTATGAGCTGTTGCTCATGGTGACAATTACTGCCACCATCCTCTTTAAACGTATGAAAGTACAGATCCTGTTGGTACAGTGTGGTAGACAAAAAAAAATTCTGGTCTAACTAGAGATTTCTTGTAGTTTACATGATATAGAACTAGTTATAGATTACAGTGATAACATAGATGCTGTTACAGGCACTTTGAGGATGACCAGATGTTATGCATCACTCCTTCAAAATCCTAAACAGTTTTATCTTCAGTTCAAGATTATATCATCATAGTGAGTGGTGCTTATGGCACCCTTCAATATTAAAATTTTCATATGTGTATATGATATTTCCCATATACAAGCAACGTTTCACATTACTACTCATATATTTATGTATATAACTACATTTACCACTATCTTATCTGCCCAAAGTCTCTGACTTTTCAAATTCAGGAAATCTGGAGTTTTCACTGTTCTCATGGAATTGTCTTTGGATTTGGAAGATTGTTAGCTTACTCGGCAGATAACATTTGATTTGATTCTCTTCCCGACAGTGTGAGGCCTGCAGGACCCTTGCGTTTTCAAGATCCCCATTAACTTTGTGCCAGCTAGTTAGTAATGGATGATTCACTAAAATGGGATAAGATTCCTACAGTTTCTTTGTATGACCCCGTTGGCAATATGGACATTACGTGATCTCCGATAGTCTGCAACTTCTTGGATCAATGTACCTTTTCAGTTCAGATCCCTGAACTACATATGTTGCCCTGTCCTAAATGTAACAACCACCTTGCACTTTGGCACAAATTGAAGTGTGAGGCCTATTGTGCACGATATGACTGGTACTTAATATATATGTCTTGATAGTCCTATTGATATAAATGTTGAATTTCGGTAGGAATGGAATTGAGTCTTCAGCTCCCCGCTAATCAGCGACTCTCATGGTGTTGGAGCATCAACGATTAACAGTGTCAGATAGAAGCTAGTACTTATTTTCAAGAGTGACTTAACCGTTCTGACCGGAGGTTCATTTCCCCACTTGATTGTGGATATCTTGGCAGCTTGTGACATATTCAAATCCAGAACTAGCTGCAAATTGGCTGAAACACTCTTTTGCAAACGTGGTCTATCACGTGAAATGACCATATCAGGAATACCAAGTCCTTACAATACCTTATGTAAGATTTTGATAACCACACCCTAAGTCATGGCAGCAGCTTCTGAACCTTCATTTACTGGAGAAATATTTGATGTAATAAGGTAAGACCTTCATCATGATTAGTAAGTTTATGAACGACACCAACACTAGTGGTATAGTGGACAGTGAAGAATGTTATCTAAGAGTACAACAGGATCTTGATCAGCTGGGCCAATGAGCCGAGAAGTGACAGATGAAGTTTGATTTAGATAAATGCGAGGTGTTGCATTTTGGTCACACAAACCAGGGCAGAGCTTACACAGTTAATGGTAGAGTCCTATGCACTGTTATCGATCAGAGAGACCTAGGGGTTCAGGTACATAGTTTCTCAAAGGTGGCGCCACAGGCAGACAGGGCATGAAGGCGGCATTTGGCAAGCTTACCTTCATTGTTCACAGCATTGAGTATAGGTGTTGGGATGTCATGTTATGACTGTAAGGAAATTGGTGAGGCTACTTTAGGAGTACAATGTACAGTTCTGGTCACCTTATTGGAAGGATGTTATTAAATTAGAAAAGGTGCAGAGAAGATTTACAACGTTGTCACCGGGACTGGAGGATTTGAGTTATAAGGAAAGGCTGGTTAGGCTGGGACATTTTTCGCTGGAGCTTAGGAGATTGAGGGGTAACCTTATAGCGGCTTAAAATATTATGAGGCACAGATAAGGTGAATAGCAAAAGTCTTTTCCCTAGGGTAGAGGAGTTCAAAACTAGACGGCATTGGTTTAAGGTGAGATTTTAAAGGGACCAGAGGGGCAATATTTTCATACAGAGGATGATGCATATATGGAATTAACTGTCAGAGGAAGTGGTAGAGGCAGATACAGTTACAATATTTAAAAGCCATTTGGACAGGTTCATGATTAGGAAAGGCTTAGAGAGATATGTATCAGACACAGGCGAATGTATCTAGTTTAGTTTGGGAAAGCTGGTCGACATGGATGAGTCTGTTTCTGTGCTGTATGACTATGACTCTAAATAGATCTGTGCCTACACGTTTCCACAGTTTAGTTGGCAATGTGGTGGGTATCAACGGCTCTCGTTGATGGCACAGGTCCTGCAATTGATGATAAGATCCTCAACAAACTTGGTGATGTTAGCCCAAAACATTGCGGGCCAAACATTGGCTCTGCCCTTGGCGATCAATAAGTGTCCCCGGCTTCCTGGGGACATCCTTGTTATAGCTAACCCTGACCACAATCAAACAGATGTTCGGACATCCATGACCTCTCACCTCCGCCCACTGGATCTGGCCAAGCCAACTGTAGGTTATAGGTTATTGAGCCACAGTGGGTTCAGTATATGACTCAATTTCATGAATAAGCTTGATATCAAACAAAGGTGGGAAGGAAGAAGAATTGGGGAAAAGGTAATTTGTAGGTGCAATGAGGAGGTGGAAAACCTAGACAAAGATGATTGGAAGGTAGGGCATCAATAATTAAGATAAGGCAGATGACAGTGATAATCAGAGGTAGTATTAGAGGTGGTGGTAGGATTGGGTTGGGGAAGGGAGGATGTGAGCTGCAGCTGTGACTGACAGTCACAATTAGACAAAGTTGCATGTGGTATCTCACAGCAACTTGTCTGTTCTGAATGTATAATAAAGAGGAGCACAGCCGTTCAGTCTGTTTCAAAAATTGGCTAGTTATTTTGAACAATTATGCATTTTTGGTAGTAGCCAGCAGTGGTCCCACACAGAACTACATGCTACACTGCATGAAGATCTGATTTCCCCTATATTCACCCTTGTGCTAGCTGCCCCACGGGATATCAATATTGTAGACAGTGCTTCAGATAGCGATCAGGCCCATTATGTGTCAGCAACATTGGAGGCCTAGCCATTCTGTTGAGCACCTCATAAACCAGCAACACAAATCAAATCTTATGGCATAAAAATACCAAAGAGTTGCAGGTGTTGGAAATCAGAAACAACAGTAGAAATTGCTGGGAAAACTCAGCAGGTCTGGCAGAATCTGTGTAGAAAAAGCAGAGTTAATGTTTCTGATCCAGTGACCCTTCCTTAGAACTGATTGTAGCTGGGAAAAGGTGGTATAAATGCTGAAAATGAGGTGGGAGGACAGGGGAGGAGTAAATGATAGGTGGAGATAGAGTCCAGAGAGTGGGAAAACAACAGCTAGGCAGATTAAGGAATGGGTCAAGGTCAACCTGGGAGATTCAAGAGCTGCTAATGGGGACCATTACTAACTGATGATGGGTTATGTGTGGTAGCAGCCCATGTGATCACAAGGCCTGGCGTGAGGGAATTGGGAACGGAAATGGGAGAAGGTACTAATGCTCTAAAATTATTGAATTTGTTATTAAGTCCTGAAGGTTGCAGGGGCCTCAAGTAGACAATGAAATGCTGTACTTCCAGCTTGTGCTCAACTTTGCTGTTCTCAGCCTGAGACAGAGATGTTGGCCAGGGAACATGATGGTGCTTAGAAGTGGCAAGTAATAGGAAGCTCAGGGTCATTTTTGTGGACAGAACAGTTGATCTGCAAAGTGGTCACCTTGCCTGTTTTGTTTCCCCAGTGTAGGGCAGATACAGTGTGGGGAGTGAATACATTAGACTACTTTGAGTGACGTATAGGCAAATTGCTACCTCCCTTGGAAGGTGCGCCTAGTGCCTTGGTTAATGAGCAGGGAGGAAGTAAATGGGGAGGTGTTACAGGAAGAAACAAAAGCCGTGAAACCATTCTGATAGAGGATGGATGTCTAAAGGGATTTACAGGTCCATGGTGAAGAGAAGATAGCTAGAATCCATGAACTGGAAATTCTGAAACTGACGTAAAGTGTCAGAAAGCAAATGTAAGTTGGAAGGGATTGGACAAGTGAGAAAAAAATTGAGTCAAGATAGGAAGAGATAAGTTCTGTTGGGCAGGGATAGGCAGTCCTGTTTGTGGAATTTGGAAAGGAGGTAGAAATGGGCTATATGGGATTGGGGGACAATGAATTGGAGGCAGTGGGAGGGAGCTCCCCAGATGAAATGAGATTAGTGACCATTATGAACACAATAATCTGGTGTGCAATGGTGGAGTCATGGTCCAGGCAGAGACAGGAGGAGGTGGCACTCAGCCACTGCAATGTAGAGGTCAGAATGCCAGACAACAACAATGCCATTCTTGTTGGCAGGTTTGATTACATAGTCAAGGTTGGATCTGAGGCAAATTTTAAGGCATGTTATCATTTCCTTTTTAATAAAACAAATCAACTATTCCAGCATTCGCACTACGTATCATGAGCTCATACTCTCCTTCAAAATGAATTTGTGCCAGTTATCTGCAGAAATGAATTTACATTCTCTTTGACGTTTAAAAAGTGAGAACTTAAGTATTGCTGAGAAAAGACATATTTTATTGAAGCTTATGTTTTGCACTGATTGGAGTGATTCACAAGAAAAACACTGTAAGGTGTAAAACCAACATTTATAGTGTATTAAATTGGGATTAATTTAACTGTGTAAATTGGGACTCTTAAGATTTTCCTGATGAATGCAAGATGCAACTCTTTAACAAAATGTGATGTTTTCAACAATACTCACTAATGTTAATTTTGCTGTGGAAAAAACATTGCTTGCTGACAATATGTTATGGTATAGTCAAACTTTGAGATGTTTGGTTAAGTTGGGTGAATTTTGATTTTTATCATTAGATAGAGCACAAAACATAGCTTAATCCTCCATCTTTGAGCAGTTAAAATTTGATAAGGACCTGACTAACTTGTTTACTCTGACGTTGTATTCCTTTCTGACTGTAATATTGCTACATTAATTAATCCAAGGAAAGTCATAGCACCTTTGACAGCTATTACGTGGAACTCAGGTTTGACTTAGACAGGAATGCTCCCCATCACATCACCTGACCTCCTAATTCTTGACATACAGTTCAGTTTATTTAAAACATCCATAAAATAATTAAGGAATATATTGTTGGAATTTTAAAAATCGATTAACATTTTCAAAAATATGTTATACAATTGGGTGTATTAGGATTTAAAAATAACAAACAATATGGGGCATATTTAATGGAGGCTTTTTGTAACAATTATTGTCTGGGTACAAAATAAAACAGACTGAAATCAACACAGTGGTAAAACCACGAATGCATGTATTATTACAATTGAAATGGACTGGAAATGCTGTCATAGTAAAAGAACAAACAGTATAGACATTTATGATTAGACTTTATAATTAGAAATAAAAGTTATGCCTTCAGCATGTACTAGATATAATACTTCAAATCACAATCTTCTACTTGAGTATACTGCGCTCCAAATTCATAGTCAAGTAGTCATCGAGTTACAGCATATCAATGTAACCTGGTAAACCGGGTCTATTTTAATTAACAATACTCTGATCTGTGCATTAAATTGACAAATAAAGCTAGATAAAGAAAACATTAAACCAAATAATTTATGAAATTGATCTCTAAATATTTGTACAATGCCCTTACATACTTTTTGTGTCATACTGGACAGATGCTCCCAACACAGAGTCTTAGAGATGGAAACAGACCCTTCGGTCCAACCTGTCCATGCCAACCAGATATCCCAACCCAATCTAGTCCCACCTGCCAGCACCTGGCCCATATCCCTCCAAACCCTTCCTATTCATATACCCATCCAAATGCCTCTTAAATGTTGCAATTGTACCAGCCTCCACCACATCCTCTGGCAGCTCATTCCATACACATACCACCCTCTGCGTGAAAATGTTGCCCCTGAGGTCCCTTTTATATCTTTCCCCTTTCACCCTAAACCTATGCCCTCTAGTTCTGGACTCACCGATCCCAGGGAAAAGACTTTGCCTATTTATCCTATCCATGTCCCTCATAATTTTGTAAAACTCTATAAGGTCACCCCTCAGCCTCTGACGCTCCAGGGAAAACAGCCCCAGCTTGTTCAGCCTCTCCCTGTAGCTCAGATCCTCCAACCCTGGCAACATCCTTATAAATCTTTTCTGAACCTTTTCAAGTTTCACAACATCTTTCCAATAGGAAGGAGACCAGAATTGCACGCAATATTCCAACAGTGGCTTAACCAATGTCCTGTACAGCCGCAACATGACCTCCCAACTCCTGTACTCAGTACTCTGACCAATAAAGGAAAGCATACCAAGTGCTGCCTTCACTATCCTATCTACCTGCGTCTCCATTTTCAAGGAGCTATGAACCTGCACTCCAAGGTCTCTTTGTTCAGCAACACTCCCTAGGACCTTACCATGAAGTGTATAAGTCCTGCTAAGATTTGCTTTCTCAAAATGCAGCACCTCGCATTTACCTGAATTAAACTCCATCCGCCACTTCTCAGCCCATTGGCCCAAATGGTCCAGATCCTGTTGTAATCTGAGGTAACCCTCTTCGCTGTCCACTACACCTCCAATGTCATCTGCAAACTTACTAACTGTACCTCTTATGCTCGCATCCAAATCATTTATGCAAATGACAATAAGTAGAAGGCCCAGCACCGATCCTTGTGGCACTCCACTGGTCACAGGCCTCCAGTCTGAAAAACAACTCTCCACCACCACCCTCTGTCTTCTACCTTTGAGCCAGTTCTGTATCCATGAAAGACACATTTGAAAATAGCAATCCCATTTACTTCCTGTCTTTTTAAAAACTTTTTGTAAAAATTATATTGCTTACTCCCATCCACCTGCTTATGTTAACTGTAGTAATGGCACTGGCATGGTAAAAGAGAGGTCAATTGAGTTTTTAACAATTGACACTTAATTATTTACTTACATATGATGAATGGGATGATCAATCGCCAGCTAAGTTTAGGAGTTGGTGTGAAGATGATCATCACACCTGACCATCAAAAACAAGCCTGCCAAGAGCACATAAAATCTAGCGAACAATGTTATAGCACTGTAAAATATTCATATTTAAAAATCAATTGCATTTTAAAAAATCATAGTTAGCCATATACAGTTAGCAGGTAGTGTGGAGGAATCTCAGCAATGTATTCTGATCTCTGGTTTCAGTTACTCACAATCCCTCATGTATCATTTATACTGTTAAATTTGACATCTGATTCCAATTTGTAATTCTTTCCCTGCTAATGATGATTCTTTATGTATTATCATCATTCAAAAGTGTGAAAACAAGGATACCAATATTATCAGAATATCAAGCTTATTAAAATATGATAAATGACACTCACTGTTCTCGATGTTGGAGGGGCTGATGGGCTTGTTAGTGACACCATCTCTTGGATTGCCAGTCTGAGTTTTAAGCGATGAAGAGGATTACTGATTCCAATTTCTCTTTGGATCTCAGTGTCAGACAGTGCAGACATGATGGCACCACTCTTCACATTTGCACGGCAAGCGGCAACATACCATGCAGGCATTCCAAGCCACAGCTGTAGAGCAAAAAAAAACATAATTCACTCATTATCCAGATTACAAAAGAATGTTTAAATGGCCAATGCAGAATATATAATAAAAAATTAATGTATAGGTAGATATTTATAATCAGCAGTAACAATTCATTCAACTCACTTAATAAATTGATTTGTACATGGCATGTTTTTACAACAAATGAAACCCCATACATTTATTACATTTGCTTTCCATATTTTCTTCCTGTTTCTTATTTCTTTCAATGTACTTTTATTTTAATCTACCTCTCCATTCTTTTGCTAATTCATTGTTCCAATTGTCAAGTTTCTTGTTTCAACAGCAAGCAGCAGTTCTTGACTACAATACCAATGTCTCTGCTGTCAAACGTTCAGGCTTGTAGGATTGGTAGTTCTTTTGTCCTTAGCAGCTCTTCTGGAGGCCCTGGCCCTCACCCACAACTCTTTTGCAGTATAGCAATATCTTCATTGATACTGCTTCCCTCTCTTATCATGAATTGGAAAGTTTTATTTATTTTGCTTCCAATTTTCACCCCCCTGCTCTCACCTTCACCTGGCCCATCTCTGACTCTTCCCTTCGCTTCCTCGACATGTCTTTTTCCATTTCTGGGCATAGACTGGCCACCAATACCCATGACAAACTTACTGACTCCTCAGTTACCCTGTCTATATATCCTCACACCATGCTTCCAAGAATCTATTATTCCATTCTCTCAGTTTCTCCATCTTAGCTGCACCTGTTCCAATGAAACTGGTTTCTTTAAGGAGGTCTCCGAAATGTTCATCTTTTTTTCTCAATTGAGGAATTTCTACCACTGTGGTTGACAGGGCCCTCAACTATGTCTGACCCATCTCCCACATTTCAGACCTCACACCTCTCCTGCACTTTGGCCCTCACCAGCACTCTTCCATCCAACAACATCAATAGGGTCCCCCTTTGTGCTCACCAATGATCCCACCAGCATCAACATCCAAAGGATCATTAGCTACCATTTCCACCACCTCCAATGGGATGCCATCACCAGACACATATTCCCCTCCCCTACTTTTTCAGCATTCTGCAAGGACCATTCCTTAGTACACTCCTCCATCACTTCCAACACATCCCCACAGCCCCATGGCATCTTCTCTTGCAATTGCAGAAGGTGTAATACCTGCCCATTCACCCTCCTCCAAGGCTCCAATCATCCTTCCAGATGAAGCTGCACTTTACCTGCACTTTACTCAATCTAGTCTACTATATTCATTGCACACATTGTGAAAATGAAGCACAGACTGGATGACTGTTTTTTAAAACACCTGCAATCTGTCTGTAAAAGAGACCCTGAGCTTCCAGTTGCCAGCCACTTCAGCCAACATCTCTGCCTTGGGCTTGCTGCAGTACTTCAGCGAAATTCAGTGCAAGCTGGTAGAATAGCACTTATTTTCTGTTGGGAACATTGCAGCCTTCAGGACTCAGTATCGAGTTCAATAATTTTAGGGTTTGAAACCATGTCCTTACCCCAACTCCCACACACCAGACCTTGTCATCAGATGGGCTGCTTGCACACACAACCCATTGTCATGGGTTGTACTAATAATCCCAATTAACAGTTAATCCCCCAGACTGATCTTTAACCACCTCTTTGACCAACTGTTTTTCTGTCTCTTTGGGTTCTATCTTTACCTACTTTCCCCACACTTCCCAAACCAACATCTATGTAAATAGCAACCTTTCCCTTGCTACCATCAGTTCTGACAAAGGGTCACTGAACCTAAAATGTTAACTGTATTTTCTCCCCACAGATACTGCCAGATCTGCTGAGTTTTCCAAGCAATTTATGTTTTTGTTTTTGTCCTCTGAATTAGAAACACAACAATTTTTGATGGAGAGGGTTCCAATAGTATTTCCAAAGGTTCCCAGAGGCAGGGCACATTTTGCTCCCACACCGTTTGCAAATTTTTGGCTTTCATATGGTCCATATAATTATTCAGGACCGTTGCACTTAACTGAACTTTATATGTCACTGGTCCTGACCTCATTTCAACTATGCCTCTTACCCGTACAGGGTCATTTACATGGTTCTTACACCATACTTCATCCTCTCTATCAAATTGTCTCTTCACTTAGCAGAGTCTCAGGTGTGGCATTGGAGTTTCTAATGTCATTTCACCTGCAACCCACCAGGTCTGCGAAGATGAAACTTAACCTGGTGTGGAGTCTTCTACCCATTCGCAACACTACAGATGTTATCCCTGTAGTTCCATGTGGTGTGGTGCTATAATTAAACAAAAATCATGACAGCTTGGTATCTAGTGAGGCTGCAGGCTGTTTCTTCAATCCAACCTTCAAAGCTTTGACCTCTTTTTCTGCAAGGCCATTGGATGATGGGTGGTATGGAACAGTCCTTATATGTTGGACGCCATTTGATTTTAAAAGATAACAAAATTCCCTCCTGATAAATGA
Source organism: Chiloscyllium plagiosum (assembly GCF_037043375.1). Lineage (NCBI taxonomy): Eukaryota > Metazoa > Chordata > Chondrichthyes > Orectolobiformes > Hemiscylliidae > Chiloscyllium > Chiloscyllium plagiosum. Next base: position 26,839,446 of record NW_028270157.1, on the reverse strand, counting down.
TGACACATTATCTGTGACTAACACTTCCAGGACTCCGTGTGTTGCAAAAGATGTATACAGCTTTTCTATCATCGTTCCAATGGCTGATAAATGGAGTCTACGCACTGGATCCAACCACTTTGAGTGGACCTCTACAATGACTAAGATCATTAAACCGATGAAAACATCTACATTGTCAACATGCAACCAAGTCTAAGATTTACCTGGCCATTCCCACAGCTGTGGGGGAGCTGCCGGTGGTAACCTTTGTCTTTGTTGATACTCTGGGCACTGTCCACTGACATAGATATGTCCACATCTAAGTCTGGCCACCAGATATAACTTCTTATCAGAATCTTCATTTTGGAGACCCCTGGATGGCTCTGGTAGAGCTCAGCCAGTATTTGATGGGGACCTTTGCTCGGGACAGTCACTCTTGCTCCCCAGAAAAATATTTCATTCTCTACTGTGAGCCAATCTCTCTTGGTCCAAAAAGCTTTCAAATCTAGTTGTGATGGCCTTTTGGTTTCCCCCATTAATACCAGTTGTTTCAGTTCGGAAATGACTGGAATTTTCTGTGTCCAAAGTCAGATATTGTTAACTGTGAATGGGAGTGTGTCCAGAAAATTTAATATCATTACAGACGCTTCAATTTGGGCTAAAACCAGTGATGCTTACGCTAATGGAAGGCTGCACAATGCATTCACATTCACTGCTTGGCCTCCTGGATGGTGTTCTAAGTTATAATTATAAGCACTTTGTATTAGAGCCCACTGCTGAATACAGGCCGAAGCAATGGGTGACAATGTCTTGTCCTCTCTAAGCAGACTAAGGAGGGGTTTGAGGTCTGTGATTATCACAAATTTCCATCCATAAAGGTATTGGTGAAACTTCTTGACTCCAAATATGACTGCCAATTTTTCTTTTTATATCTGGAAGTATTTATGCTCTGCCTTAGCCAAAGTCCTGGATTCATAAGCTTTTGGATGTTCCTCCCCAGTGGACAACAAATAAGCTAATACCACCCCGATTCCCTATGGGGAGGCAACGCATGTCAACACCAGGTCCTCCTTGGGATCACAGCATGCTAACACATTTGAGGATGATAGCTGTTTTTCTCTTCATTGACAGCTAGGGCTTGTCAATGAGACCATTTCCAAGGCTGACCCTTTTTTAGAAGTTAATGTAAAGGAGCTAGGATGGATGTCAGGTTATTATTAACTTTCCATAATAATTACCAGGCCCAGAAATGACCTATGCTCCTGGACTCTTGTGAGAGCCAGGGCACTTTATCTTGCAACAGGTGGAACCCAGTCTTGTCAAACTTGTAGCCCAAGTAGGTCATTTAGGAAATCTGGAACAAAGTTTTCCCTTCAAAAGCATATGCCTGCCTTGGAAAAATGCCCTAGGACTATGTCCAAGTTCTCTAAGTGTTCTTATTAGTTTTCCCTGTTATCAGGATGCCATCGAGGTAAATGGAAACCTGACATAAACCTTGTAAAATGTTTTCCATCTTCTGCTGAAAAATTGAACAGGCCAGTGATACCCCCAAAGGCAGTGTTATACATTGGCACAAACCCTTATGGGTATTAATTGTAGCACTTTTTTGGGAATCCTGGTCGAAATGCAGTTGCAACCAAGCATGTCTCAAGAACCTTCGTCAAGGAACAGCACTCCCGCTCACCTGGCCAGCTTTGCACATAAATCCTGAGGGATTGGATATTTATCCAGTTGCAAAAAAACAGTTTATTGTTTATTAAAATCCTCACTAAGATAAACTGATCCATCGGGCTTCAAAATCAATATGAGCCCAGAGTAAATTTTATTAAAAACTGGTTCTGCAATCACTGATGTGGCCACACCAGTATTGAGCTCCACCAGAACCAGACAACTATTTATCCAGCCATTTATCCTGATTAGCTCTGATTTGGATATTGCTAAGCAATTTAAATGTTCCAAATCAGCCATTGATGGATTTTCCAAGATATGAACTCTCCTGGACATCCTCTTGGGTGTTGGCCTATAAATTATCTTACTCAATTTAGGTGCAGTAGGACACTTCTCTGTCTCAAGTCCAAACACCAGCAACCACTACAATAGCTTGCTGGCCAGGATTCTGAAGAAAATTTTAACCATTTGGCTGAGGCTTGGCTTTGTTTTGGGGATTCTCCATGGGTTGACCTAGTGTCCATCTGATCACAATACATCCTCAGTAAGGCTATATAATTGCCTGCACTCAAATGTTGTCCCCCAGGCTCAGGTAGACTGGCAAAAGTGTTCACTTCCATTGGAATACTTTGCAACTCAGGTATTGCACTTGCTGCATTTTCCATTGTTAAAGCCAGTGGAAAAACCTGTTTGAAGTTCAGTAGAGCTTTAGCGAGCAGGTGCTTTTGCACAGTTTTATAATTTATCCCACATCCTAGGCTGTCTCTAAGCATCGCCCAAAGGGTTAAACCAAATTCGCAGGCTTCTCAGTCATCTTAATCTAGTCAAAAATTCCGATACAGATTTCCTTGTTTCTCAAATTGCCAAGTAAAAGTGATAGCACTTCAGAATTAGAGGAGACTTGGGTTTGTAATATTCTTTAATTGTGTCAGTAAATTTTTGAAAGGTTTTCATATCTGGTGCCTCAGCGAAAGCTAGGCAGAAAAAGAAGACAGAAAAGCTTGCATCACAATGTCAAAATATAATGCATTCTTTCCACAGTCTTCTGAGCCCAGTCTTCAATGCTCTCATTTGAGAGAGACAACTGGTGGTGGTTTAATCCAAGGGTCACCACATTACGAATAAAGGTCATAGAACATTACAGTGCATTACAGGCCCTTTGGCCCTCGATGTTGCGCCGACCTGTGAAACCAATCTGAAGCCCATCCAACTTAAACTATTCCATTTTCATCCATATGTTTATCCAATGACTATTTAAATGCCCATAAAGTTGGCAAGTCTACTACAATTGCAGGCAGGGCATTCCACACCCCTACAACTCTCTGAGTAAAGAAATTACCGCTGGCATCTGTCCTATATCTATCACCCCTCAATTTAAAGCTATGTCCCCTTGTGCTGGCCATCACCATCAAAGGAAAAAACCTCTCACTGTCCAACCTATCTAACCCTCTGATTATCTTATATGTCTCAATTAAGTCACCCCTCAACCTTCTTCTCTCTGAAAACAGCCTCAAGTCCCTCAGCCTTTCCTCATAAGACCTTCCCTCCATACCAGGCATCAAAATAGTAAATCTCCTCTGTACCGTTTCCAAAGCTTCCACAGCCTTTCTATAATGTGGTGACCAGAACTGTACACAATACTCCAAGTATGACTGCAACACAGTTTTGTACTGCTGTAACGTGACCTCATGGCTCCAAAACTCAATCCCTCTACCAATAAAAGCAAGACACTGTATGCCTTCTTAACAACACTATCAACCTGGGCGGCAACTTTCAGGGATCTGTGCACATAGACACCAAGATCTCTCTGCTCATCTATACTACCATTAGTCCAGTATTCTGTATTCCTCTTGTTCCTTCCAAAGTGAATCACCTCATACTTTAGCACATTAAACTCCATTTGCCACTTCTCGGCCTAGCTCTGCAGCTTATCTATTTCTCTCTGTAACCTGCAACGTCCTTTCGCACTATCCACAACTCCACCCACCTTAGTGCCATCCGCAAATTTACTAACCCATCCTCCCACGCCCTCATCTAGGTCATTTATAAAAATGACAAATCAGTCACCCCAAAGCAGATCCTTGCGGTAGGCCAATAATAACTGAACTCCAGGATGAACATCTCCCATCAATCAACACTCCCTGTCTTCTTTCAGCCAATTCCTGATCCAAACCGCCAAATCACCCTCAATCCCATGCCACCATATGTTGTGCAATAGCCTACCATGTGAACCTAACCAAATGCCTTACTGAAATCCATTTGTGCCACATCAACCACTTTACGCTCATCCATCTGTTTGGTCACCATATTAAAGAACTCAATAGGTTTGTGAGGTATGACCAACCCTTCACAAAACCGTGTTGACTATCCCTAATCAACTTATTCCTTTCTAGCTGATTATAAATCCTAACTCTTATGACCTTTTCTAACACTTTACCTACAACCGAAGTTCAGGCAAGAGGCAAGATTGAGCAGATAGGACCTAATCAGTAACCTCAGAAGTGGAATCTCAGAAGCTAGAACAGCACTCCAAGTGTCTTACACTTGGAATTGGGAGTGGTGTCATGGAGGTTAGAAAAGAAGTAAATCAACTTCATCAACATCTTAAGAGCATTAAACAAAAGCTTTGAAGCATTTGGGAATCTTATGAATGGTATAATTAATATTATAAATGCATTATCAAAAACTAATTATTCTGTAATGGAATAACATTGTTTTGTGTTACCAGAGTATATAACAACAAAAGTAAAATAAAGGTCCATTTTAAATAAAATTAATTTTTGCAGCTATCCTCCCAGAGAAATAATCTGTTATAGCAATTTTATAGCTTTATACCTCTGCTGTGAAGTCTTACCAGCTGGGAGGATATATTGAGAATTTGGATATTAGCAACACCATGGTTTTAATTTAATTAATTACTTTTTGAATTGGGTAGGGCAGGGATGTTGTTGGCTGAACAAGTTCATTCAAACAATCTGAGATGCAAATTTCTGGAGACTCAGATTCACAGTTACCCTTATAATGTCAATAAAACAAACAATAAAATGCCATTCCAGTAGGCGTTTTTTTAAAAAAATGCACTGTTGTTTATAAATAGCACATATTGCTCATACAGATTAGTGAAATAATTTGTTAGTGCACTGTTTTTATTCAGTTTTACCTCAAGCCATGCGACAACTGTCGGTCCATCCCATTGTGCAAATGGCAAACCTTTTCTCCGAGCTTCCTCTAACAAATCATGCCTGTAAAGAAAGCCAAAAAGCCACAGCTTGAAATTGGTCTTGAATTATATATAGCCGTTATTCGCAGCTTGACTTTGACACGATTCTCAGTTCAAACAAAGAAAGATGGTGGGAGAGAATTGTTGTTCTGACTGGAGGCTTGTAACCAGCTGTGTGCTGCAAGGATCCATCCTGGATCCATTGTTGTTCATCATTTATATAAACAAATTGGTTGACAATATAGATGGCGTGGTTAGTAAGTTTGTGGATGACATCAAAATTGATGGTATAATGCACAGTGAAGAAGGTTATCTAAGAATACAATGGAATCTGGACCAACTGGGCCAGAGGGCCAAAGAATGGCAGATGGAGTTTAATTTAGATAAATGCAAGGTGTTGCATTTTGGTACGACAAACCAGGGTAGGACTTACACAGTTAATGGTAGGTCCCTGGGGAGTGTTGTTGAACTGACAGACCTAGAGTGCAGGCACATAGTTCCTTGAAAGTGGCATTACAGGTATACAGGATGGTGAAGAAGGCATTTGGCATGCTTGACTTCATTGAGCAGAGCACTGAATGCTGAAGTTGGGACTTCATGTTATGGCTATACAAGACATTGGTATGGCCCCATTTGGAGGACTGCATACAATTCTGGTCACCCTACTATCGAAGGTATTAAACTGGAAAGTGTGCCAAAAAGATTTACAAGGATGTTACCGAGACTGGAGGGTTTGAGTTATAAGGAGAGGCTGAAAGGGCTGGGATTTTTTTTCCCTGGAGCACAGGACACTTACAGAGGTTTATAAATTAATGAGGGCCTAGATAAGGTCAATAGCCAAGTTATTTTCCCCAAGGTCAGGGAGTCTAAAACTTGAGGACATAAATTTAAGATGAGAGGTGAAAGATTTAAAAGGGTCCTGAGGGGCAACTTTTTCACATAAAGGCTGGTGTATTTGTGGATCGGGCTGCCAGAGGAAATGGTAGGGGTGAGTACAATTATGACATTTAAAAGGCATTTGGATGGGTACATGGATATGAAAATTTTAGAGGGATACAGGCCAAATGCAGTCAAGTGGGACGAGTTCAATTTAGGAAACCTGGTTGACATTGACAAGTTAGGTCAAAGGATCTGTTTACTTGCCGTATGACTCTATAAAAATTAAAAGTGAAATGTAATATACGGCACAAAAGGAGAAATAACTGAACAGCAGTATTTTTTTCACCCCATTTGATTTAATTTACCATGACAAGCAAAACAGAATTGCATAGACTTCTAATTCATGATCATCCATTTTGCATCACCTTGGAGGAATAGTTTCATTATCATTGTTTTTAAGTAGCAGCTTTCATGTCTTCAGGGCATTTCAAAGCTGCCATTTATTGTTCTTTAGGAGTAATCACTACATTATTGTTGGCAAAAACATGAGCCTATTTGTACTCCGTAAAGGTCTACAAACAGCAAATTATCAGTAAATGATTCTTGATGCTATTGGGCAACAGAAAGCTTTTTGCCAGATCCCTTTCTAATGACTTGTTCTAAAGTTTCAACTAAACAAAGTCTCCTGACATACTGCATGCTTTTAATAAATTAAAGTCATTATGTGGAAAAGAAATTAACAGTCTGGCCAGAGATTAAGTTGCTATCAAGTAACCCAAGGAATACCTCAGTTGAATGTAATTGCAAGACCAGAATTATTAACTTCCAATAAAACTCTATGTAAATTTGAAGATCAGTACCTCAGCTTTCAATTAGGCAATTCAGTCAAAAGTTTTGCAAAGTCAGTTCAACAGATTCAACCAGTAATGTTTCTTTAAAATTGATTTCCTTTCCAGGTCTGGTAATTGTTTTACTCTCTGTCTTTTATAAATTTTGCACATTTTAAAAATTCTGTTAAATGAAAACCCTAGAAGTTAAAAGGAAAACATTGTAGCTACGTTTGTCATTGGACTGCTAATTTTGCACTGAGGTCATTATCCATACCTTCTGAAGTAACATAATTTTATTCATAACACATGAGCAAATGCAAAAAAATGGTGCAGGTGTGTGGAGATGGTTGCAAACATTCCTGGAATCTGGAAGTTATGTAAAATGTAAGCATTTAGAGCTTCCTGGAATGTGTACACAGAACTACAGAAATAGTTGCCTGTGGTTACAACATATGTTTCTGTAATTGTATTTGCAAGTTTCTGTTTCAATTCCCTCCAATGGGTGTGTTTGCATTGTGCAGACACACATGCAAACAAATCATTCCCTCCCATTTGCATTGCATTGACTTCCCAATTTGGGAGGCCTTATTTTGAAAAATGATTCAGAGAAAGATAAAGGTTGTAAACTTTGCTTTCATCCCAACTCTCTGCCTTCTCAGACAGCCAATCCTCAATCCATGCCAGTAGCTCACCTCAAACACCATGGGCCCTCACCTTACTCAGCAGCCTCCCGTGAAGCACTTAATCAAAGGCCTTTTAGAAGTCTAGGTAGATAACATCCACCCGGGTTTAAGCTACTTGTTACCTCTTCAAAGAATTCTAACAGGTTTGTCAGGTACAACCTCCCCTTACTAAATCTATGCTGTTTTGTTCTAATGCGACCCTGCACTTCCAAGAATTTAGAAATCTCATCCTTCACAATGGATTCTAGAATTTTACCTGCAACTGAGGTTAGGTTAATCGGCCTATAATTTTCCATCTTTTGTCTTGATCCTTTCTTGAACAAGGGGGTTACAACAGTGATTTTCCAATCATCTGGGACTTTCCCTGACTCCAGTGATTTTTAAAAGATTACAACCAATGCCTCCACTATTTCTTCAGCCACCTCCCTTAGAACTCTAGGATGTAGCCCATTCGGGCCAGGATATTTATCAGTTTTTAGACCTTTTAGCTTATCAAGTACTATCTGTCCCCCGAATTATAGAATCGCCTATAACAACTACTTGTTTTTTGCTCTCCCCCTCTTGATTGGCCTTCTGCACCACGGTGCCGTGGTCAGCTGGCTCTTCCTCCCCACAGCCCTTTTCCTCATCCACACAGGCAGCAAGAATCTCACACCTGTTGGATAAGGTCAAGGGCTGAGGCTCCTCACTGCTGAACTCAGAATCCGAGCTGAAAATGTGTTGCTGGAAAAGCGCAGCAGGTCAGGCAGCATCCAAGGAGCAGGAGAATTGACGTTTCGGGCATGAGCCCTTCTTCAGGAATCCTGAAGAAGGGCTCATGCCCGAAACGTCGATTCTCCTGCTCCTTGGATGCTGCCTGACCTGCTGCGCTTTTCCAGCAACACATTTTCAGCTCTGATCTCCAGCATCTGCAGTCCTCACTTTCTCCTGAACTCAGAATCCCCCTACCTGCCTCACTTACAGTCACACCCTGTTGTTCCTGATCACTGACTAAATTTGAATTACTTAATCTGCCGGGTGTGACTGCCTCCTGAAACAAGGCGTCCAGGTAACTCTCCCCCTCCCGGATGTGACACTGCGTTTGAAGTTCAGATTCCAGATCATCAGTTCTGATCCGGAGTTCTTCCAGCAACCAATACTTGCTGCAGATGTAGTTACTGCTGTTCGCAATGGGATCAGCCAGCTCCCACATCATACAGCCCACAGCACATCACCTGTCCAGCCATCTCTACCTATAAATTAATTTATACAAATTTATGAGTTAAACAATTGTTAGTACTTCTTTATGGTCTTATTCAAATAACCAACTAATAGCAAACTTTTACTCAAACTCATGAAACACAAGAAATATCAATTGAAACGCCTTACCTTTGCAACACACAAGAGTCTTTTTTTTTGGCTAGAGGAGGGGGGGGCGGGTGGGAGATACTACACATGTAGTGTCTCGGGATTCAGCCGCTGCCAAATATATGTACCTGAAACACCCTCACTCTTCTAAACTCCTGTGGAAACAAGCCTTTTTAAACTGTCCTTACCAGACAACCCATATGTTCCAGGTATCAATTTAATTCTCTAAACTACCTCCAATACATTTACATCGTTCCTTAAATAAGACCAGAACTGCAGAATTTGAAAAGTTGTCTCAGCAATACCTTGTATAACTGAAGCATACAATTTTAATTTTATTTCCAAATCCTCTCTTAATAAAGGATACCATCCCATAATTTTCTTGACTGTGTATATTACCTGCATTCTAACATCTTGAGTCATGAACTAGAGTGTCAAATCCCTCTGC